>NC_137828.1:53770345-54345560 GCF_963921795.1 Nannobrachium achirus | reverse complement strand
GAACCGCCCGACTAATCAACTTCAGACTTGGCGTGGGTGTCACCAGGGACCCGTGGGAGTGCCGTGGGAATTCAGTCTGATCGATGGTTGTCCAGAAATCTATACATAAATCCACAAATCTCAGTATTTTGTCTATCTTTGAGTTTATTCCCAGGGGTCATCACCTCACCATAGCCTTTGGTGTGCATTACCTTTACATACTGTGTTCTTAAGTACATTTACTCAAGTACTGTTCTCAAGTACAATTTTGAGGCACTTTTACTTTACTGGAGTATTTAAAATCTTCAATACTTTTACTTCTACTCCATTACATCTCAGAGGAGAATGTTGTACTTTTACTCCACTACAATTATTTGAAAACTGTAATTACTAGTTACTTTGTAGATTTTGATCATTATTACAAAACATACAACAACCACTTCCTCCATGTATACGTTTCGTCCATTTGAAAATAGCCGATCTACAAGCTCACAATGCGTCACATATTTTCACGATTTCAACGATTTTTATACATTTTATACCTCTGAAAATGTGTGAAACGGGACATTCTGCATAATGAGTACTTTCTACTTTGGTACTTTAAGTACATTTTAATACCAATACTTTTACTAGCTAAACAATGTGAGTACTTTTTAGACACGATCCCTGATGTCATCGTGGTGGTCCTGACGTCATAGACTTGCCTCCAGGTACTATAATAGATACTACAATAGGTACTCTGACAATGGGTACAATGGGTATTGCATAATCAGAGGACCATGCGCTACCAACAGGCATCACATTATGAGTAAACGCAACATCCATGCATTGTAGCAAATTGTCCTTGACTAACCCACCGAAACCTTAGGCCGGGGACACACATTTAAGGCAAATGCTTTAAGCTTGCTCTAAGCTTTCCTTAAGGCTGACCTCAAGCCACAGAGCAAGATTGCCTCTTCAAAACATGTGACTTCCAAAGGAAATTAATTGGATGCTGCTTTACCCCCGCCTCCCCACAGTTAAAGCATAAAGTATATGTGCTTTAAATGTATGGCCCCGGCCTTAGGCCTAAGCAATATTTTGCTTCTGCTTCTTCTAAAAGAAATGTCGTTTACAACAGAGGACAAAATGCATTCATTCAATACAATCTCCATATTATAACTTAAGATAAAAGACAGCACGCTTCAACGACTTGTTAGAAGTACACCACAAATCTGCCTAAAAGTCTATGCACTGCAAACTGTAGAGATATGAAAATTAATTACCGTGTTATCTACTCTATTGAATCATAATGCAATGTCAGGCCAGTGAACATTACTGACAGACTTTAGTGGTGAGAAAGTCAATCTCGGGGTATTTAACACTCTCGCAATTGTTTCTGAGACGTTATGGATTAATCAGAAATACAAAGTTAGTGACCGCGTTGCTTCTGATAGACTGCGAGGAGGCACAATCTCTCAAAGTGGTGTGAACTTTAGGGAGCACTTAGAAATCAGTCAATGATGCATTATTCATGATACCATGTTCTGTTTGCTTCAGTGACAGAAAACAATGCGCTGTCGTACTAAATAGCTTTTGTCTTCTCTGAGTGTAAGAGCATAATTCCCTATGCATGATGGGTCATTGGGTCTATTGCTGTATGGGGAAGAATGAGAGGCCATTCTCGGATGGCACGAAAGAACAAAGTCTGCCGTTGTATTGATGAATAATTTACATGCTCGAGACAAAAGTGGGGAAACAGACAACAAAGTGAATTAGCTGTTGTGTTTTACAAATCTCTTTCTTGTCCATTCTGTTGTTTCCTCTGTAATATCAAATATTAATGATAAAACAAATAACCCCCTTCTGCAACAGGTATATTTTTTCCATTTGTGTCATGCTCTCTCTCTTGAGTGGGGAAGCGTGTACACTGTACACAAATGCTTTAAAACAAAAGCCAAAAGATCATAAAAAAACAAGAGCATGCATTTTTTATCATATGCCATTTTCTGTCTTCGCAAGCGTCTATTGTTGTCTCCCGCTCAATATGTATTTTAAGGCAAGTACACAGGATGACCTTTGTGTGCAAGTGAATGCGTAAGTGAGAGAGAAACAAAGACGGGTACAGCGGGTGTTCGCAATTTGTATCGTTCCCGACTTGCATCGTCCGCGCGAGTAGGCCGATTTCTAAGTATATAGATATAAAATTAAGCACCTGGCAATGTTCATTTCGTTGAGTAAAAACTATGACGAAAAATGTCCACAGACTACATTTTTTCACTGACGAAAACTAAATAAAAACAAAATAAATATTAAGTTATGATGACTCAAACTAAGACTAAATATTTCTGACAAATAAAAACAAAAGTTTTAGGGAGGGACAATTGGAGAAGAGATCCAGCAGAACCAAACTTGTAGATCTACTAGTTGTGAGCTTGTAGATCAGGTATCGAGGCCGGCCAATTTTTTACAAATTTAGTCGACTAAAATCTTATATTTAGTTGACTAAAACTAGACTAAAACTAAATTCCATTCTATTCAGAAGACTATAAATAAATGAACCAGTGGTACCTGACAGCGCTGCCGCTGGCGTCCAAGTCCTGGGCTGTGACGGCACCAATGATGGTGCCGGCGCTTGTGTCCTCATACACGTCCATCAGGTAGGCGGGTTTATTGAACACTGGGGGCTCGTCCACGTCCAACACGTTGATCTTCACGGTCGCCGTGTCTTTGAAGGCCCCGAAGCTTTGGAACCTCGGGTCCAGGTGAGCGTTGGCGGCGTCCACCTTGAAGGTGTACGACTTCTTGGTTTCGAAGTCCAACGGCTGAGGGGGGATAACAGAAAACAAATGTGGAGTTCAGGAGTAGGCCTAGAAATAAACGCATGGGAAACATACTGTAGATGTAAAGCCTGAAGTTCTTCAGCTCCCTCACAGTACTTTGTTCATCACTGCTTTCTCACTTGCTAACCGGGTAAAATGTGTGCTTGCAGAGAGTTACCGCTGAGTCTGTATAGTATACTTCCATTCATTCTCGGTAGTACAGACACTGTTTCATGTGAGTTGTAACCGAAATGTTACATAAAAGCAAAAAAAAAGGTAAACATATGCAAATTAAACAATTATAAAAATCTTTCATATTATTCTTATTTATTTTGAAAAAAAATAAATAAAACACAAGCTAGCTCCCTGGTTGAAACAAAAAAAGCACAGCTAACTAACAGTTGGTTGTTGCGACCAAAGGTCGCAGTTTAGGATGAGAAACGGCACATCATGTCCGTATCCGTGTGAGCTTTTTTACGGTCTATGGGGTTGCCTGCTCTGACATCACGCTGACTCTCACGCTCTGACATCATCACTGTGATGTCAGGGGAACCAAATCCCTTTCATGCCCATATATGGAGATCCCTGTGATGCCAGGGGAACCAAATCCCTTTATATGCCAATATATGGAGATCCCTGATATCATCAATATTAAGCCCATATCTGTGAATATCTATGGGTACCAGGGGTCTCCATATATGCGTAACTGGTCCGATATACATTACTGGCCAGATGGCCAAGACATGGCGTGACCTCGCCCTTTAGGGTGAGGTCGCTTTTCGCCCTTAGGCGTCTTACTGGTAGTTAACTTTCTGTGAAATGATCACATTTGGAGATTTTTCTTTTCCTCCAACTTTCAGCAAACTGAATATTTGGCTGAAGCAAAGCCTCCATTATGGCACTTGAATGGTGTGCCGAAGGGCAAATCAATGCAAAGCGGTGCACATCACTACATGAAAGAACAGCTAGCAGAACCAGAGAAAAGTTGATGCTCTCCCATTTAGGCTATACCTCCGTCAGTGTTTGAGAAAAAGTCAAGTCGTAGATTTTTTGGTTCAGTGGAAATTCACCCTTGACAATAGCTCTCAGAACAACAGCTTAAGGGGTGTTCTACATCCTCCGCCTCTGACACACCGGCTCAGAGTCAATTAGTCAAAGGCGAGGGGAGGGATCGGCGAACCGGGCCGCATCCTGCAACGGGTGCTTGTTCTGCTGCCGCTCTCCTGCCCTCTCATGTGTGACCAGGCTGCGGTCGACGAGCTTGCGCTCGGTCATGCTCCACTGACCACGGAGTCCCATGAGAGACATTCCTTTTTGTGTATTTCAAATTGACTAACACACACACACACACACACACACACACACACACACACACACACACACACACACACACACACACACACACACACACACACACACACACACACACACACACACACACACACACACACACACACAACCGCTGTGGAAGCAATGCTATCTGTCCAACCCAGGCCCCGTTTTGCCTTCTCTGGCATGTTAAACAGCCGGTGAGAGCTTAGCAAAATGGTCTTATTTCAAGAGATGGGCGAAGGCAAGGCTAGCAGAGGTGGGGAAGGTACAAGAAATTGGTTCTTTGTGTGCATGCACAGTTTAACATGACCACTCTAATCAACGTATGCACATGGATTCAAATCTAATCAGATCCAATCAGAGAGCCAACACATGAAATCATGAGCGTGGGGGATTTCACAGCAAAGGCAGATGTTACTAAAGGCCAGTGCCTTCCTTCCATCTCCTCTCTGTGGTGTTGTGGGTCTCTACTGGAGCACGACTGAAAAGTAAAGGCAAAAATGTGAAGCTGAGTCAATCTGAAAGCAATCATTGACCATCAACCACATGACAGTTATGATTACAGTGCACCAGATGCAACTGGCGGGCAAAGCAATACAATCGTCCAGCAGGAAAAACACTGTGCACGCCTTCAATCTCTGGCTGGGGGGAGACCAACGTCTGTTCATCCAAAATCCTAAACTCAGTGTGGTACTCGCCACACGCCAATCTCTGCGACCATTACGGAAAAGACTTCACACCGACTTCAGGCTTCAAAGCAGCCTAACAGCAAGCTTGTTCGACATTTCAAAGATTCTTTCTTTCCTTTTTCTTACTTTCTTTTTTTCAAATAACTTAAGAAACATCTAAAGTAACCTTGCATTTACAACAACAAAAGGACTCGTGTCTCAGTGTCTTATGATGCTGACATAAATGCTGGCTTTGTGATTACACACTGCTTTCACCTTGTGGGTGTTTGAGTCACATTTTAGACCAAATCTTTATTATTTGAATTAAATAAAATCACTTACCCTACCTTAAAATGGATATATTTCACTTTCAAACACGTTGGAGTCATTTTAGCATCTACTCTGGATTTTGCAAGCACCCCAGACAGTTTTTAAGTTGTGTGATTCAGTATTTGTATATTCGATATACATTATTATCGACCGCTTCCTATATTATTATTATACTTTTTTTTTTTCATTAAGAAAGATATCCATATGTGTAGTCAAGTCTGACTACACATATTTTTTGGAATACCAGTTAATTTAAGGTTGTTAGAAAACACATTAGCCAACAATGATGTGCTGGAACTCACCTTGCAAATTCAGCAAAACCATATGATTGCATGCTAATGATTTGTTGATAGGCATGACACCTCTTTGACTCCCCCAGAGTACATTTGCATTAAAAAAAATAAAGTGTTGGCTGAGTCAGCTGTCCAATCCATCTGACCTTATTCTTTGATTATAATTTGATTTGTTGACATAAAGGAATTCAAATATTCTATATATATTGTGTGTGTGTGTGTGTGTGTGTGTGTGTGTGTGTGTGTGTGTGTGTGTGTGTGTGTGTGTGTGTGTGTGTGTGTGTTTTTTTTCTTTTACAGCGATGCTGCAAATTATTCAGCGTCCCTTTTGTGTTTCAATATAAAGGTCAATAGCTCTGGTCAATCAGTGGTTGTGTGAAAGTCTGACATTTTGGGTAAGCAAGAGAGAAATGAAGAAATATAAATACAGAATGAAACTGAACGGCCCTCTCAGGCTGTCATATGCTATCATGGCATGCTTGGAGCCCCCGCATGCACGTGCAGACAGCAGTGCATAGCTCAGCTGAAACGCACGCAGGTGGAGAATCGGAGATCGAGGGAAGGGCTGTGGCACATGCTGTAAGTGGACAGCAGGAGGCGTACGCTGTAGGCCTCATTAGCGACTCCACACAATGCATCATTACAATAAGGACGGAAGCCCAAAGCCCTCACCTCCCATCCACCACCTCTCCCCAGCGATAACCACGTCTAATCTTTGCATAATTGGCTAGCCGGAGATGGAGACGTGCTGAGCTTGGCATACACCAAGTGCTGAGCAACAACACGAGGAATTAATTTCCAAAATGGCCCAAGAATCTATTTTGGAGAAGAAGAAACAAAGTATGTTTGTTTACTCTGTAGTATCTATGTACAGCCTGTTATGGTGTTTCTCTTTTGTCAACCGAGGAGGTGTTCAGTTGACACTTCCTTTTGTGTCAATTTATTTTGATTATGAGGCAGGTGATGCACTTAGATTGGCACAAATATCACCACATCTTTCCCCATACTGATCATCAAACGTTTAGTTCTACGGTCCAGAATCAAGTCAGCTGGCTCGCAGTTCCATTCAATTACTGGCTGCTTCTTCCTTGTGCTCAATCTATTTCATCCAGTCTGGCACACGCGGTTTAGAGCTTTACAAAAGTGCCAGGCTGTATTGAGGATCTTACATCTGCACGGCCCAGACGAGAAGCTCTGTCCAGTGAATCATGCACCCCTCAGCTCGCCGGCAGACGGAGAGGAGAGAAGTCATTTTGAACCCTACACGGCAACCGAGGGATAATTCACCATGATTAAATGTCAGGTGAATCCCTCAGATTAACATAGGTCTTCCTGGCTGAGGCAGGGGCAAAAATGAAGAATGTCAAAAGCTCCGGTGCCCTTTATAATTTGTCTGACTCGCGTGACAGCGTCGAACGGCACAGTCGCAGTAAACAGTGTTAATGTCTCTTGCCACGAAATCCTGGAAATAGGGACGAAAACGGGGGTGATAAAGGGGGTAATGAGAATTCCTGTGCTAATGAAGTGTGTGGCTAATGTGTCAATTCTTGAATTAGGGGAGAAATGGAATCAGATCTGGAGGTCATATCTGATGGTTGCTGTCTAACTACATGTGTAATTGCACCTTCTTTCTGAACCACTTATTGGCTCTACACCATGGACTGGTGCTGCATAGGCAAATATTACCCATTAGATAATGACTTTTGTTAGTGCCAAGTTATTTACTGTATAGAATAAAAGTAGAAAGAAGCGCTGCGTGGGTCCGCGAGTAATACAATAGGCTGAGAAACAGGTGCTCTTTGGAGAGGGTATATAGATATAAAGACCAAAAAGATTCTAGTTCCATTCCATTGTAACCAAACCAAGTGCACTGATGAGGTGGGGAACTTAGAAAAACTACAAGGCAACTCTGTTCAATTCAAAGAAGAAAAACACATTTATTTAGCTCATAGCAGCAATAAAAGAAACGACCCTGATGAAGGCCAAACGAGGCCGAAACGCGTTGGTCGTTTCTTTTATTGCTGCTATGAGCTAAATAAATGTGTTTTTCTACTTTGAATTGAATGGAGTTGCCTTGGATTTTTTCTAAGTTCCTCACCTCATCAGTGCACCTGGTTTGGTTACAATGGAATGGAATCTTTTTGTTTTCATTTACTGTATAGCCAGGTGTGAGAGATCTAGCCCCTAAAATTGAATTTAAATGTCACAACTCTTTTTTTGCCACTGACACACACAATGAGTATTACCATCCATCCATTCATCCATCTTCAACTGCTTATCCAGAATCGGGTCACGGGGGAAAAGTTCCAACTGAGATTTCAAGAGTTCCTTATCTTTGGTCTGCCACGGGATCTCCTCCCAGTGGGACGTGCATCAACCCTTCCTAGGAAGGCGCTCGGGAGGCATCCGTAGAGAGATAGCCCTGAATGACCATATTAGGTCTGTAATTTAAAATGTAACCAAATGGACCCTTGCAAATAAAACGTTTGAGAACGGCTAGTACAAGTGGACTCATAATGTACCCATGTGTGTGTTGTAGTAAATCAGTGCCATACATACAGTATGCTGAAGAAAACCTGGAGACTTGACATTTCAGTATTTGGGGACTATGGTAAAAACAAGAACATTATAATGGTGTGTAAAACAGAAAATCTAAAATTCACTACGGAAAAGGCCAGTCTTTGCCACGGACATATTTGTCCGTGTAAGGACATATTGATGACCCCTGCACCAGACGTATTGGTAGGCGACGATCTCGGATATGCCTGGCACTGAGACTATAGGGCAAAATTGTCTTAACAAAGAATATATCATTTCACCCTCTCCCTTAAAGATGGCATTGTATAGCATAATGTATATAATGTAATAGTTGTTGTAATGGTTGGATATTGGATAAATGTTGGTGCATGCATGTAACTGAATATGTATATCTCACCTTCCGTCCGTTGCTATGTATAAACCACATACAATGAGGACATGAGTTTTGTAAGTTAATATCACCCATATCCATGCATCCCATTGGTCATTAAAAAAAGAATAATCTTGACCTGCAATTTTTTTTGGCTGAAAAAAGAAGAAAAAAAAGAGTTTGTGTGCGTCTCGAATGAAACTCCTGTCATGTCTCACATGTCTTCACCCCTCTCTGCCCTTGGTCTCCGGACTCTCTACAGCACTGTTTCCCCAAACAATGGGTCGGGACCCATTTGTGAGTCACAGAACAATTTTTATGGGTCATGACTAGAGTAAAGTCCCATTTTATTTTCCTAAAAAAAAAAATATATATATATATATATACATACACATATAATTCTAATAATATTTTTTTTAAGTCATTTTACACATTTTAAAACAAACTAAGTTTGAGTTGATATTATATGGTTATCTGGTTCAAATGTGCGACGGGAAAATGGCGCACATTTGTCTGTGTGAATTATACCCAGAAAGAAATCCAGTTGATCCTCTGCTGTGAGGTTTTCATGAGGTTCATCCATATTTACATGGTGAGTTCCTCAGGTGACAAGGTCCCAGGTGGCTCATGCATGGTGCCAGTTCAGCGTGGAGGAGCTTCAACTTGTGCTGATTGTCCAGCCGCAACTCTATCCGTATAGGGCTGATATTGTAGCTGACCAGCCATTGGAAGCTTACAGTATCACCCGCTTGGCCCTTTAAGCACTTAAATCCTATATTCTTCATTGACCAGAGTTCCCCAGGGGTCCGTACCCTACCCCCCAATACTCTACATCAAATCTCTTCACCGGAAATAGCTATTCAGCTGTTTTTTTTGGCTGAAAGTGTGGCTATTTTGACACGCCCAGAATTGGGACGCTAGGATTCAAGTAGTTAATCATCCCTCATCCAGGCCAAAAAAAAAGAGCGGGTGGGTATGTGATAAAAATGAGTACTATATTGTGTGTGTGTGTGTGTGGGGGGGGGGGGGCATTTATCCTGAGCAAGCACACATTCCTATAGCAACCTTGGTTGATAGATGAATGAACTATTGAATATTCTGTCTCATGGGCGAGCGAGTCATTTGCCATTCGCTCTTAATCATGACCTACTTATCCCAGAGCTGTCATGTTGCATGGTTAAATATTAGCCACATGACATTGACATCCATATGCTCGGATGCTGTGACATCCATAGTTCCACAGTCATGGCATTGCACCTGTACTTGGGCTCCTCATTATCTCATTATCACCTGGACCAGGCATGCTCTTGTCTCACAAGGGGCCAGTGATGGATCTCAAATACGCACATGTTTTACTTAAGTAAAAGTATCAATACTGCAATGTAGAGTAGATACACTCTGTTACAGGTACAAGTCCAGTATTCAAAATGCACTCGAGTAAAAGTACAAAAGTAGCATCAAAAGTAAAATTACTCATTGTGCAGAATGTCCCATTTCACAAGTTCAAAATGTATTCAGATCTTTTGAATATAGCAGATCTACAAGCTCACTATATAGATAGAGAACCGCAAGGTTTGCTCCCGATGTGCAGGTTGGTGCCTTGCATGGTTTCCTGAATGTCCTTTCCATGTATGAATGTGTGTTTGAATGGGTGAATCTATGTAAAGTGCGCTATAAAAAAACGCTATATAAATATATAAGTGGTGGAAAAAAGTACTCAAATGTTTTACTTAACCCATTTAGGCTTAGAATTATTGAATGCTTTAACCAGTGAAAAATAGCAGATATACAAGCTCACAGCGCGGCACCGAGTGCCGCGCTGCGAGCTTGTAGATCTGCTATTTTTGGAAAAAGTCGTGAAAATGTGTGCAAATCTTTGAATATATGTATTTTCAAAGCGAACGTTTGTAACTCAAATTTTGCTTCTGGGTGGTCCCTGGAACTAAATATGTTGAATGGGGGTCCGTGGCCAAATAAATATCAGTTTGGGGGTCCTTCACATGAAAAGGTTTGAGCACCACTGACATAGTAGTCTCTCAAGAACAGACTAACTGAGCTCCAGTTAAGTGAAAAGGACCTTTTCTTTGACGATGGCCGGCCAGATTGCTGACATGTAAAAATATCAATATTGCAATATAGAAATAGTCTGTTAGGCTGAAGCCACACCAAAGTACCTATGAGAGTGGATTCCCCATTCCACCAATGCATTTCAATGAGAATGGAGTGTTTTCATGCCAGTAGTTTCTGAAAAAATAAATAAATAAATAAAAAATAACCCTCCGTTCTCATTGAAATGCATTGGTGGAATGGGGAATCGGCCACTCTCATAGGTACTTTGGTGTGGCTTCAGTCTAATAAGCAAATATCCGGAATTCAAAATGTACTTGTGTAAAAGTATGAAAGTGTTGGCAACAAAATGTGCTTAAAGTACCAAAAATACAACATGTTTGAAAATAGCAGATCTACAAGCTCACAACGTGTTGCATCCGCGATGTGACGCGTTGTAAGCTTGTAGATCATCTATTTTCAAATAGGCTAAGTATAAAATAGGGCTAATAGGGTTTATGTATGTTTTATAATATTATGATTTACCGGTATATCTGCAAAGTAACTAGTAACTAAAGTTTTCAAATAAATGTAGTGGAGTAAAAGTAAAAGTATTGGAAACTGGAAATACTCAAGTAAAGTACAAACACCTCAAAACTTTACTTAAGTACAGTACTTAAAGGAGTGGCGACACCGGCCGAAATTTAACATTATGATACAGTAGGTCACGTGGTGTTTCTTCAAACAGTCTGAAAAGGAGGCGGGCCATATCAGTTAGCAGTGAATGTATACTTCGTCCGTCGTGCCGTGCCGTGCACAACGTGATGAGTTGTTGTTAGCGTGTAGCAGCGCTGCACTGCAAGGCTATTTTGGAGAGCTATTGTGTGTGTACACACACACACAGGCTACACACACAGAGTGTATGAGCCACGGACCTCAGTCCTCCGAGACAGCAGGACATATGTCTGCTAAAAGGGCTCAGAGCTGCCGAGGAGGAGGAGATCGCTGGACGCTCGTTCTAAGCTGCTCCGGTGTCCCGGCCAGGTCCTCCAGTCAGGTTTAGGGGAAGACACAGCAGGGTATGGCCGACAAAACCGTCTCATAGACGGGGAGAAGCGTGTTGACCCTCGTAACTAATCTCTGACACCTTTTTTGAAGAAGACATGTACTTTTTTACCGGTCTAACCATTGATTTTATAGCGAATGCTATATAATTTTTACCCCTAGAAGTGATAGTTTTAAAGTTGGTTTAGAAAGTCGGAAACACACCTCGGACAGCTTTTTTGGGGGCAGTTTCAAAAGATAATGATATGGATAATCGACTCCGCCCCTCCCCCCATATTAGCCCAATCAAATTAATTTATTTCAGTTACTGTACAGAAAGTACTACTTTCAGTACAGTAACTACAATAAATTAATTTGATTGGGTCATTTAACATGGGGGTACATGACATCATTAAAAAAATTGGCTAATTTGATAGCCTTAATTAGCTGTTTTGGCCATGTCACTCCACCTTTAAGTAAATGTACTTAGTCACCTTACACCACTGTACAAATGCACCATTTACTTTTTACAGTACTTGAGTACATGCTGATGCACTTAGTTACTTTCCAACACTGTACATGGCACAAACATAACAAGGATGAAAATCAGCTGTTAAACAGGACAGGCCCACTTCCTCTGATGTCAGTGCTGGTGCTCTTCAACACCACAACAAAACATGCTTGAAATTCTCCTTGTGATGCCACAGCCTTTGATATGTAAATGTACACCTTCATTGCACTAGCAGCAATGTTGAATGGAGGAACCAGGGTGCATTGAAGGTGGGATGTTAGGTTCTAAGATAAAAATTACTAATCCAGAACCAGAGACTAAAGCATAATTTATACTTTGTCTTACAACCATGTCGCCGAGAAGAAAGCAACACAATCCATTTTTTGAAGTGCACACTTGGTTTAACAGGGTTCATGGAAATCTCATAGGGAACTAGATTTGCTATTTGACACAAATTAGTATGTTTAAATAAATGTGTGATGCCAGCAAATACAAGACATATTTGTCATAGATTTACAAGGGACAAAAATAAAATCTCTCCAAATGTATTGAGCAGAACTGCCAAATCCCTGTCTGTCTGTACTGTATCTGTCTCTCTCTCTCTAAGCTAATAATACATCTATCTGCGTCTGGCTTTTCCCTCAGATCCCAGATCAAAGTCCCCAGACCCCTTCGTTTGAAATGTCATCAAGACGTTTTTTTATTTTATTCATTTCCAAAGAGGAAGCAGGATGGTATGCATTTTTAATAGCCTCTCAAGTTGTTGTTTCTTTTGCGAGTGTCTGTGTGTAGAGTTCAGTGTGATGACATGGCCTCTCTTCTCTCCAGAGGCCCCGCTCCCTTCCTCTTTTTCCCCGCTAATGAGGGGGACTCTCAGCCACCAGCACCAATGGGTGAGTCTAGTTTTCCGCTTTGGAAAGGCTTCATCACGTCCGAGCGGGTCATTAGTATGCTGAATCAGCCCCGTTTCTGCTGAAAAGCAGGTATTACCCAAGGTAACGGGCCGAAGATTAAATGGGGTTAGGAAAACAGTGCTGTTTAATCCTGAACGTGTCAGGGCCTTAAAATCTCATTAATTGTGGTATTGTGTATTTACAATACCACTTATTAATCATTAACACCCACGCGCACATGGTTTATCCTTTGAGAGCTCATCAAAAGCTGAGCCAAGAAGGCGTAATGCGCCGCACACCTCTAAAGCCTGATTTATATTTTGTTGTGTGCCGGTGTCCCACAGAAAAGAAGCTCACATACAGTACCAGCTCACAAAAGCGATATTAACATGTGTGACACATATGCACATCTAAGTATAACTCAGGCTACATTTTTTGTAGCTCTTTTCAATCAACGCAACTCCCACACACAATTCACGTTTTTTTCTAAAGGACGACTTCACCACTTTCCAACCTATCTTCATCATATAGCCTATTGGTCCGACTCCTCACAAATGTTCAAGATAAAATAGCACAATTCTTTCAATTAATCTGTGTTTCATAGGATGCCTGCAAAAAAAACGTTTAACCAATTTAGACCTGAGGCCGATTCTAAAAAAAAAGCCTTCTAAATCATGACCTAAGTTTTCTGAAATACTTCAAATATTTCATAGTTCAGAAACCTGTCTACCAGTGACATCATCGATTGGGAATCCAAGCTAATTGAAACCGCAGGCTTTCTATTCCTGAAAGGTTACCATGGCATTGTTCTCACTATAATACAAATCTAAGTATATCTATATTTTTTAAATGCGTTTAAAAAGGAACCTGCCTCACGATGATGTCACAGGTAGACAGCTGCCCACAGCCCTCCTATAAGAGAAACAGACGAGTAGATGATTTTTTTGCAATTTTATCGTGAACATTAGTGAAGACCAATTAGTGTTGAAGTCGTCCTTTAAGTTTGATTTACAGACAGATCAAACATCTTCGACCAAACAATGACCACATCAGTTCCACTAGTTTGTGCCCGTCACTCAGACACCTAATCAGTTCCGGAACGCCAAGCCGTCGCAATGTCAAACGCAGCTACCGTAAATGCCTGCGGTGGGCCGTTACACGCGCCATCAGCCCACTCAGTGGTTGGAGAGGGAGACGCTTTCAGGTCTGTTAATCTCTTTGTAGTTAACCGAAGCAGCTTAAATACTGCTGCCGGCTGACCGACAGATCAACCAGATTCTGCCGCTTGGGAGAGAGCGCTAAAGACAAACCCACCGTCCCCCCAGAACACCTGCTCGCTCCCGCGACATCACCGGTCAAATGAGCACCGAGCACAACGACCATATCTTCGCTGTCGGGCCTCGTATCTCCAAGTTTCAAATTTAATGTTTATTATTTATTTTTTGTAAATTAAGCCCTACTTCATCATACAAGAGTGTAGCACAAAGGTAGTGAAAATAGCTGCTCTACAAGCACACAACGCCTCGCGACGCGAGGCGTTGTGTGCTTGTAGATCAGCTATTTTCACTATTTTAAATAGTTTTTAAAATAATAACAAAAAAAAGGAATGTTTTGGACATACAAGGTTTCCACCCGACAACGACGATATCAACATCATACACTTACATGATCCACAGAGCTTTTTGATGATCTGTGCTGCCATCAGTCACTTTGGTTAGTGTCCTTGATACGTACGTGTGTTTTTCTTTCCCCTCCCGGATTGAGGAAATTCTGTGACGCACCCGGAACTGCCTCTGACATGAGCAGGCCGCTTAAATGGGTGCGTAGCGTTGTACCCTAACCCTAAACGCACGCACATGCAGCTAATCGGAGCAATGACACTTTCAGAATCCTCCTCCCCCCAGGCAATGCCAGCACCGAGCACTCTATTCCACCACGGAAGAAAGCCGGCCAGTGCTATTCTCCTGGAATGACACTTATGCAGCGACTAGGGCCGAAGCAGTTCCGTGTGCGTTTTCAAGTGACTATGATCCAAAAAATCACACCCGTGTGAACTGAGCGGTGGTCGTGGAGGCTGCGCAATAATTGAATTGAATTCAATTGAATTGAATTTTTGAATTGAGTGAGTGAGTGAATGAGTGAGAGAGCCACACTTGCTCACCAATAGAGAGAGAGTGTGTGTGTGTGTGTGTGTGTGTGTGTGTGTGTGTGTGTGTGTGTGTGTGTGTGTGTGTGTGTGTGTGTGTGTGTGTGTGTGTGTGTGTGTGTGCCTGGCCTGGCCTGGCCTGAACGTTTGTGTGTGAGTGTGCCTGGCCTATCCTGAACAACAGCGCCCCTCCCTTAACATGTGTGGTCACAAAAGGTACTGTAGGCTACATACAGACACGGAGACAGACAGACAGACAGACAGACCCACACACACCGCCACGTATAGGAGCGTTGTGACCACCGCTCAAAAAAACAAAAAACACATGCGTCCTTGGCTGACTCGACCCATAGGTCGAACTCCCGTTGGGTCCAACAGCGTCGGCAGGTTAGATAATCACCCGCGTCACGGTTACTGAGGTTAGGTTTAGGTTTAGGGTTAGGGTTAGGCATAGTTTTACTGAGGTTAGGATTAGGGTTTGGGTTAGAGTTTGGTGGTCGATCCAAAGGGTGTTCGACCTAATGACATGTTACCCGGAGGGGGACTGCCCCATAGGTCGATTCGACCTAATGACATGTTACCGACTCGGAGCACCCCATGCAGCTCACTCACAGAGATGTGCTGTCCTCACTCCACTGCTGCAGTGGAGAGCATTGTGTGGGAGAGAGAGAGTCAGAGTACTGCTCTGAAGTGGACAGTGGTTCAGGTGTCAGTCCTGGCACACTGTTTTAAGCACTTAAGCCCTATATTACATTTTTCTTTTCTTTTTTTTTTTTGCTGAACCAGAGTTGAAGCAGGGATGCCCACTACACATTGTATACAATTGTGTAGCAGATTACACGTTTTCATACATTTCAAAGATGGCTGCACAGACTTGTTTGACAGGTCTATCATTGTGTAGCTTCATAATATTGATTGATTGAATAATTTATTAGACAAATGTACATCAGCACGAATACAGTCAAAAAACGTAGTCTAAAAGGATTAAACCAAAAAAGTCCTTTTAACTCTTTTAGTGCTAAAACCGAACAATTTCGGTTCTTTTTTTCAATCCAATACAATATTTTTTTTGCTATTTTACTTACCCTGAGCTGCTTGTAGAGACGTGGGTGGTCCTGGCTCGTCCATCGCTTTCCAACGAGCCATTCTACAAGTTCCGACGATTTATTCCATTGAAAATGGTTTAGAATAAAGTTTAGAGCCCCCCCCCCCAAAAAAACTATTTTTGCACGACGTATCCAAGGTACCAAAACCGAACAATTCCGGTTTCTTTAATAAAATGAATTAAATAATCGGAGGCCTCGACGAAGCCCCGTCTAAATTTTGATCCAGGCCGCCTACCGCGAGCTCTTTCCACCGGCCCGTAATCGGGTAACGCCGCCGCATCGCACCGCCTAATCCAATACATTCTCACATCTTTAGAGACCCTTTTCTCTGAACTGTGTTCCTAAGGCATCGAAAAAAAAAATTTTGCGGCTAAATAGCCTCAGATCGGGCTTCTAAAAAAAGAAAAAAAGCCGATAGCTAACTGTTATCTCTCTTCCTCCGGTTCACGTTCATAACACTGTTCGCAGTGAAAACCCAATGCACTTCTGCCTGGGTACCCGGATGTTATAGCGAAGCCCTATGGGGAAATGTCTGGCACTTTAGCGGCCTCTTGTGGCCCCTGGCAGTTAACAAGTTGTTAAATCTAATAAAAAACAGTCACACTAAGATTTAAGGGGGCCCGAACCCATTTTACAAGCTCACATTGCACCGCAATTCGTGTAGATCTACTATTTGTGTAAATCTACTTCTTCTTCGAATGTTCCCCCCAGAATAGGCATGCTTAATGCTTAAAATGGTTAATCTATTACACCCAACACCTCCCTGGGTCTCTGGGGAGACCAGAGCACACTATCGACTCCCAGCTCACCTCTCTTCTCGGTTTGTCCTAGCTGCTACGTCTTTCGCTTTCTATTCCTTTTATTTACTTAACCCATTTAGACTGGGAACTGCTGTAAATTACTTAAACGTTTTCTGGGTTTTTGCACTTTGGGGTATGCACACTGCAATATGCTGAAGCCAGCAAACGCAAGTACATTTTTCAATGAGCAGGGCATTGGCAGGCACTGAGATTTACATGCAGCATGTAGCCACACACACGCACGCGCACGCACGCACGCACGCACGCACACACGCACACACACGCAGTATGTTTTCACCCCTGTCCGTTCGTCCATCCGTCCGTGTGTCCGTCCGTCCATGTGTCCAATTAGTTTATTGCCAGCTAATCTCCGGCGCCATTGGCCGGGTCGCGGCCAAACTTTGCACACACACTCCTGGATACCAATTCAGAACCTCTGCCCAACATTTCTCACATGGCCCTGCCCATGCACCACTATGAGGCCAATGTTTGCAAAACACTTTTCTGTACACTACTCCAACAGATGTTGTCCACAAATCATGCAAATTGATCTATCTCTACAGTCATGAGATCAACATGGATCTGTCCGATTTTCCAAATTCCACACATTCCATCCTGATTGGCTAAAATTCGATTCCAAAGTTTGCCCTGTTCCAAATGCACTTTACATTCATAACAATCAAGCTTAAAAATGTTACGAAAAGGATTGGAACATTTCTTAGAGGCACTAGCAAATTGCTCAGTGTTGAGTGCACTGCAGTGACACGTGTTTAGGTCAGAGGACATGAAGAATACACATCACTATTAACTGAGTGTTAATTTATCTCTGAGAGAGAACAAATGGAACCAACATAATTCTCTGCGTCAAACAAACACTCTATATGTGTTGTTTTGATGCATATTATTCTGCTCCTCGCTTTCTCTTCCACCTCCTCCGCTTATTCTCTTTCCACAGCAGGATCTAAAATAACGACTGTAATTTCACCCCCTGCTGTAATGATCGACTCAATCTATAGAGCAGCTTAAACTTCCATCTCTATGGCAACGCGGAGCCGAAAGTTCTGTTGGTGAGCAGCGGTCTATTTTGTTCAATCACATGTCGAATCAAAAGCAATTACCAAAGGTAAAAGCCCAATTTTTCAGTGGTGGTACTCGCATTCTTTTTAAAGTACCGTATTTTCCGGACTATAAGGCGCACTTAAAAGCCTTTAATTTTCTCAAAAAACTACAGTGCGGCTTATAGTCAGGTGCGCCTTATATATGAAAACAGTTTGAAAATAGACCATTCATTGACAGTGCGCCTTATAGTCAGGTGCGCCTTATAGTCCAGAAAATACTGTAAACGTATCAATACCACAATGTAGAAATACTACTCCTTCAACGCGGAGTTTGACAATCCCACCTAAGGTATGGGCACTGATGACGTGGAGGAGAGAACATGCACCCAGCACCCACAGCGTCCCCGGCGGGAATCAAACCCAGGACCGTCTACTGTGCCACCGTGCCTCCATGTATGCAACATATACTTGAGTGAAAGTATCAAAAAGTCCCAAAAGTAAAAGTACTTATTATGTAGAATGTCCCATTTCACAAGTGTTCAACATTTATAAAAAATCTTTTTAAAATAGATCACAAGCGACGAGTTGTGAGTGTGTAGATCGTCTATTTTCAAATAGCTTAAGTATGTATTAAGGCTGAAGTGGTTAGTGTAGACCTATGTTTTGAAATAATGATGAAAATCCACAAAGTAACTCAAAACTAAAGTTTTCAAATAATTGTAGTGGAGTCAAAGTACTTGTAGTATTTGCCATCTGGACATGCAGTGGAGTAGTTGAAGTATTGAAAATTCTCCGGTAAAGTAAAAGTACCTCCGAAGTGTACTTAAGTACAGCACTTGAGTAAACAAACGTAGTCACTTTCCACCACTGTCACGTCTGTATTATGCTGTCGGCGTCTGTGATGCTGTCGGCGGAGCATAAATTAGGCATTGTATTACACAGGACATCACGCACACATACGATCCAGAAATCTGCGCAACGGATCAGCGAGCGGATTTGTTACCCGTGGCCCGTCTTTACGAGATGCCCAAATGCCACGGGATTGATTCCCATCGATGGCAGCGCTGCTGCCTGTCAAGGTGTCATCTGTGTGTAGGGGGTGGCCTAGGGGCCGCATAATTACAAAAACGTGTCCCGCTGTCAAAGTGTCCTTGAAACACTGCAGCCAACTACCTGATCACAGACTTTTATGTCCCACTGGATGAGCCGTGTCAGCTCGTCTAGATCAGGGGTCTTCAACGTTTTCAGGCCGCGACCCCCAGAAAAATCATATTTGAACTGGGGACCCCCCACCCTGACGAGCACTAAGAGTTGAGGCATTCTTTTGTATAACACGGTTCTATTGTGAAAATAGCCGATCTACATGCTCGCAACGCCTTGCAACGCAAGGCGTTGCGAGCATGTAGATCTGCTATTTTCACAATTTACGCCTCTAATATTTGACAATTTGTCCATTGTTTAATTTGTCATTTTAGAGGTATTAAAATGTTCTTAAATTGTCACTTTAGAAATATGCAGATACCCTCTATACACTTAAACTTTATGTTGGTTTGTTTACTGTTGAGTGAGAAAACAATGTTGCACATTAGGTTAATTATTATTTGGGGACCCCCCTGGGGGTCCTGACCCACAGGTTGAGACCCACTGGTCTAGATCTCTCCGTCACCCTCTGAAGAGTTATTCAATTCCCAAGCTCAACAAAAATAATACAAAATCACCTCAATCTATAGATTAGTTTCTAAGCTCTTCTCAAAGCTACATTTAAAGTGATCCCTGACTAATACGACAAATATGCCTTAATACATTATAATTGTCCTCTATAATTACAATGTAAAATTAAAAACACCTTAAATATTGTATTTCTTCTAGAAATAGCTAATCTTTCACTCAATAGGGGAAATGCCTGTCGCAAGTTGATGATGTCATAAATGTAATTTGTTATCTATCCCTATGGAATTTATGGAATGCATGTGCAAATAAAAACAAACTTAATACTTCCTATGGTTAATATGAGCATCAAATCAATATTTCAAATGTGTTTGTGGTTTATTTTGCACATGCATGCCATAAATTAGACCACACATAACATTTATGACATCATCAACTTGCGACAGGCATTTCCCCTATTGACTGAAAGATTAGCTATTTCTAGAAGAAATAAAATATTTGAGATGTTTTTAATTTTACATTGTAGTTATAGAGGACAATTATAATGTATTAAGGCATATTTGTCGTATTAGCCAGGGATCACTTTAAGATGAAGTTATTCTAGTAGAATAAAGTATAGCAGACACAACGGTCTGAGAACCTTGAAGCGCTTATCGCGTCGTTAATACAGATATCCGGCACCCCTCATTCAAAGGCTCTGAACACAAAAACAGGGATTATTATGTCACACGTGGTCCATGCTCTAGCCTCTTACAGACATGAATCAGGTTGTGTATTTCACAACGCTAGTGTGTCCATCTCTTAGTGGCGTGTCCTATTGATGTCTGTTATCTCTTTGAGATGCTATGATCTTGAAACCACAGCCTAAATGTCCCCTATTTCTGTGCCCTTGTGCTTCCCTGATAGCCAGTGGTGGACAAAGTTCTTAACCCCAGTATACTTGAGTCAAAGTATAAATACTGTACTCAGATACTCAAATATTACTCAACTACAAGTGAAAGCTGCACCGTCAATTTTGCACTTTATTGCTAGAGTATTTACTTTTAACACAACGGAAGCCAAGGTTTCTAACATTTCTAGCTGTTGCTGGTGCCGCCGTTCACTTACGCTTTATTTTGAAGAGCCTCGGAAGCTTCGTGCGTGTGCCTGTGAGTGTCCGCTGACGATTGAGGAAGATAATCCATTTGTTTACAAACGCTCGCGAAACTAAAATCCAAACCGGGGCCGACCATCGCGGTAAAGTGTCGCCGTGAAAACAATCAGATCTCTGCTTCCCTGGCGTTCTTTGCACCTTATTCAGAGATAAAGCCCTTTTTAAGTTTCAGCATAGAATGGAAGTGTATGCAGCCTAGACGGTCCATTTTGTTTCTGTACGAGCCACGTTATGACGTATGGACCAGGATCTTTCACAGGGAACACAACATGCGCGCAGCTGCACGCTGCACAGTTAAAACCTTGTCTCGTTTCTCAACGAGACAACATAGTTTTGGCACAGCGACCTCCAGTGGCCGTATCTCGTTACTGAACGAGTTTGGCCCCCAAGTTGTTAATAATACGTAAGTATTCAAACTTTCAAAAGTACAATACATCTTTTCTTCTTCTTCTTAACAACTAGCCAAACTCGTTCAGTAATGAGATACGGCCACTGGAGGTCGCTGTGCCAAAACTCAGTTGTTTTCGTTTCTCAACGAGACAAAGGGTTAACTTTGTTACATGCAGCTGCATCCGTCCTGTGTACCCTGTGAGAGACGCTGGTGCATATGTCATAACATGACACGCACAGAAGCGAAATGGAGCATCTAGTAGTGATGCGCGGGTCAGGTTTTTTTCATAACCCGCACCGCCCATAGCCCGCACGGAACGTAACCCGCCCGCGCCCGCGCCGCAGAACAATATATAAATCAACGAATCCGCCCGCCTCGCAACCCGCATTAAAAAAAAAGATGGTAGGCTATATCATCTCCACAATAGCTCATCTTTATATACGGCTCTTCTAAGTACCCAAAGTCGCTTTACAGAAAGGTTTACAGTAGCACAATATTGTCATGGACTAAATAAACAAACGTGTTGTTCAAATTGGGGTTTAGCCTAAAAGACATTCATTCAAAGACGTCCATTCTCTCTGGGGCATCGTCGGGGTAAGAATGGCGTTTCAGGTTTTATGTCAATCATATTTATACAGCGCCTATAGCTCGCACTTTAAACAGACAGCAAAAGACGGACAATATTAAATCCTGTTGGTTATTGATTAATCACCAGATTGGAGAGATGCATGGGAGCGACTGGAGTCTCGAAGTGAGCGTGGTTGGTTCATTCAGTCAAAAATCTCTCTCACACGTCTCACATGCGAAAGTTGTGTTTCAAATCGTATCCGTTGACTGGCTGGTTATATAACTTAACCGACACAAAGTATGTATAAACGGACTTGTGTGGATGACAGAGACATATAAGTGAAATCCTGATCAGCGACACGCGCTGAATTGTTTGTGCATCTTCTCTGCTGTGCTCACGTTGTCAAATGTTGGCAAAATGTGGTTCGCGGGTCCAACAGGAGTGGAATTGGGACGGTCCTTGCACCAAGGAGCGGAGGAGAAACCTCGCTCCTCTCTGGCACATTTTAAAACTCGCTCGCTCGTGCTCGTATTCAAACGTTGTATTCTTATTCTTATAGGCCTACTCTTATTAAGAATAAAAGGCAAATAAGAACAGGTGATTATTCTCATTTATTTTTTGCACATGAGAGTGGTGATAACCTGCCCGCACGCCGCCCGCCAATTGAGTCTGAAAACCTCGACCCACCCACCCGCATGCAGGCGGGTTGGCGGGCGGGTGGGGGCACTGGGTTGGCCCGCGCATCACTAGCATCTAGGCTGCATTGATTTCTATTCTGAAACATAAAAAGGGCTTTATCTCTGAATAAGGTGCAAAGAACGCCAGGGAAGCAGAGATCTGCCTGTTTTCACGGCGACACTTTACCGCGATGGTTGGCCCCGGTTTGAATTTTAGTTTCGCAAGCGTTTGTAAACAAATGGATTATCTTCCTCAATCGTCAGTGGACACTCACGTGCACACGTACGAAGCTTCCGAGGCTCTTCAAAATAAAGCGTAAGTGAACGGCGGCAGCAGCAACAGCTAGAAATGTTAGAAACCCTTGGCTTCCGTTGTGTTAATACTAAAGTACCCAGTGTTGGGAAAGTTCACTTTAAAAATGAACTAGTTCAAGTTCAAGTTCAAAACTTCTAAATTGAACTAGTTCATTTCATAGTTCATAATTCTATATTTTGAACTAAAGTTCATGGTCCCCCAAAATGAACTAACTTAGTTCTTTTTTGTTCTTTTTTAACCATAATATTTTTATACTTTTGGCTATTCAAAAAAAAAAAAAAAAAAAAGTTTAGACGTTGCTGCATGCTATTATTTGTAAAAGTTATTGACACAGCCCATATAGAACCACACACAGCAATAATTTCATCCAACTTGCCCACAACATTTAGGTGCCCAGTGCCCAGTCTTCCTGCACCTTTATTGTGAAGGGCTGAAGGCAGAAGTTTCTAAACCTCGCGCACAGCATGTTTCCGCGTTGGTTAAAATAGCTGATCTACAAGCTCACGTTGTCTCATGGATGCGACGCGTTGTGAGCTTGCAGATCAGCTATTTTCGCCGTGCAACACACATGACAAAGTATAGTCAGGCTTTACTTGCGAGACGTAACGAGGAGGAGATTCACAGTGCAGCTGCAGACAGCACCGCATATCAACGTTCACGAGGAGCTGCGTGCAGTGCGTACTATTGGAGCATGTGAATGAAAAGAGAGACGAGAGGACAGACGACCGCACGGAGGCGCGGGCCGCCGCATGAACGTCCGACGAACGCCGATGAACGCCGTTCACGGGCGTCAGAATGATCGCGTTGGACAATTCGTTCATCAAGCGAAAACAAAGGACGTTCAGTTCACGTTCGCCCAAAATATGAACGTGTTCATGAACGATCGTTCTTTGAACGCGTTCGGGTACAACACTGAAAGTACCAAGGCATTCAAATCCCAAAATTCGAACGTACGCTCAAAATGTGCCGCATCGCGACTCATTGTAATTTTTTTCCCCGCTTCCTGGAAATGTAGATTGGAAATACAAGGTTTCTGCCCGACAGTGACGATGTGCTTGTTAGTTAATGTGCACCACTGTCCACAGTCAAGTTATAGTGGTGTTAGGGGTTAGCAGTCTTTTCATTAGCATATAGGAGTTGCCAGAGTGCACAAACATGGACACGGTCCCCTACTGGCTTTCCACCCACATTGTCAATTATGTTGGTTGGAGCACCCGGCCAACAGGAGGCTCTACTGCTGGGGCATTGAACCCAGGACTCTACACCCTTCAACATAATTGTGAGCTATAACATATTGTTGCTGTTTGGTTGGAAACCTTGTATGTAACCTTTACAGGAAATGATCGGTGTGCCACTGGAGCCAACGTAGTTAGTATTAGTTACAAGCTCTTAATACTTTTCATTGGTTCAACCGAACCGAGACAGAATTCAGTTCGTCACAATTCAACACGTTGCTAGCTGTGGTAAGTAGGGCATTCATTTACGAAAAGCATAAAAAGTTAAAATACGGAGATACAAGGTTTATTTATATCTGATATGCACATTGCTGGTTGTAGGCTGCAGTTTTTTATTAAACTAATACTGTGAACATATTTGACAATCGAGGTCTCATTCTGTCATTTGGTGGCAATTAGTGTGATTTGTGTATTGAAAGTGTGTGCTTTCACCATGGCCCACCCCTTTGACTAATGGAATAATGTTATGAGAAATGCTGTCCAATAATCTTTAGAAATGGCTTTCTACCGAGTGAAGACAAATGGTGTTTTGCTTGCTGGAAGAGTTATCATCACACATATATAGCTGACACGTTGGTAAACAAAGAAAATAAGTCAATTTTAATTAATGCAATCTGTTCTTAATGTATTTTTTTCTCCAAAGTAAAACAAAATAAATAAACAAACAAAAGATTAGCTCATATAATTTAATTAAACTTTCTCAACAATGCTCCACTTTTCAGGTCTATATGCCCAGATAATTTCTTAAACAAGTTTGCCCAGACACTTTCTTTAACAAGTTTGCCCAGATAATTTTTTTGAATTGAATTTGAAGGAAATAACAAGCACAATCGAAATTGTCTCACTATGGGCAGTGTCTCTCTTTTCTGATGTTATAACCCGTATGTTAACAATAAATAACTTTATATAGACCTGTTTTAACCAGTTAAATTGACTGCTTACAGTACCCTTGAATGCCCTTACGCCACTCTTGTTGTGAGCCGTGTCAAACATCTACAGCGGTGGTACGCTTGGGGGTATAATTCGGTTTCTATAATGCGATGGACTTAAGCCGGCGAGTCGAACACCGCACATGTTGTCATTAAACACTGTCATGTGGAACACATTTCCTAAACACGTAGCAGGCAAGCATGTCATCATCATCCCCCCTGTGTGCTGGGAGACGCTGGACTAAATGAGGGGACCTGCGTTTGGACAAATTGATGTAAACAATACTTAATCTGACTGTAAAACCTTGTGACTAACACAGCCCCGGGAAATCATGCTATACGGTCCTGCGTGCGGGGGGCCATTGTGTGCGCGTGTGTGTGTGTGTGTGTGCGTGCGTGCGTGCGTGCGTGCGTGCGTGCGTGTGTTTGTGTGCCAGCTTGTGCGCGTGGACACATTTACATATGTCTCTGTGGTGGAATCCCGTGGTGGATGTAATCTATTGTCTCTCATAATCTTGTGGGTTGCAGATGGGATGTAGAAAGACCCCCCCCCTCCTCCCCCTCCCCTTCCATCCATACCCAGGCCTGGCTGCTCTTCTACTATATGTTCACAGACAGACCATCATCCTCTGGACACATTATCCTGGCTGATCCTCTTATCGCAGTCAAACCTTGCAGCTGAGTCCTTAATTTGGGGGTCTGGCAAACCTCCCCCCCGCCCCCCCTCCCCAGAGAGAGAGAGAGAGAGAGAGAGAGAGAGAGAGAGAGAGAGAGAGAGAGAGAGAGAGAGAGAGAGAGAGAGAGAGAGAGAGGGTGCAGACAGTGTAAAACACATACTATATAAATAAGGCATCGGAGGTATGGTACTGCATGTCACCCCCTTCCCCCTCTCTTCTCCCTTACCTTCCCTGTCTCTCTGTTCACTGTCTATCCGAAATGCCCAAAATAAATGGTAAAAAAAGGTTAAAAAAAAAAGAAGAAAGAAAGGGAGAGAGCTAGGCACACACTGAGGGTGGCAGAGACAGAGAGACATTATCTAAACTGTTTTTTTCACTCCCCCCCGTCCCCCCCCCCCCGTCCCCCCCCGTCCCTGGGGGGCTGTGGGGGGATGTGGTGGCAATCAGAAACAAGACAAGTTCCGGGGCGTGGGTGGGTCCGGCTCCTGGAAACACAGCTCTTCATCTCCCAGTTTCTCTCTGTCTCTCTCTGTCTCTCTCTGTCTCTCTATCTCTCTGTCTCTCTGTCTCTCTCTCTCTCTCTCTCTCTCTCTCTCTCTCTCTCATTCCATCCCCCAAGCCCGATTCATACTTCGCCGCGCGATGGTGTCGCGGGCAGAAAGTAACAGACCTACCTTGTAGGTCCGCTGTTCTCTGCGCGTTCTGGGGTGCGAGGCACCGTTCCGCGACGGAGCATAACTTTTAGGTTCCACACTTCATTTTCGCTCCCTGTCACTTTTTTTCCCTCCCTCCTTCTTTAGCTATTACCTTTTCACTCCCCTCCCCTCTGTCTTCCTCACTCCCTCTACCTTTCTTTCACTCTCTTTCTCTCCCACACATCATCCCTTTCCACACAAATCAGCAAAAGGTTTGAAGGGCGGAGGCGACATGTCATTTTTGTAAATTCGGTTGCTTGGATCAGGGCCCCCACTTGAAAAAGTACCCATAAGTATATTTACTCAAGTACTGTACAATTTTGAGGTATTTGTACTTTACTCGAGTATTTCCAATTTTCAGTACTTTTACTTCCACTCCACTATATCTCGGATCCAAATATTGTAGTTTTAATCCACTACAGTTATTTGAGAACTTTAGTTACTAGTTACTTTGCAGAATTTCATTATTATTACAAAACGTACATTAACCCCTTCAGCCCTACATACAGTACATGTTCATTTTCGGCCATTTGAAAATAGCCGATCTACAAGCTCACAATGCATTGCATTGTGAGCAATGCATTGCATTGTGAGCTTGAAGATCTGCTGTTTTGAAAAAGAATGTATACATTCGGAATTTTGAAATGGGACATTCTGCACATTGAGTACCTTCTACTTTTGGTACTTTAAGTACATTTTAATACCAATACCTTTGTACTTTTACTCAAGTAAAATTTAAATACAGGACTTTTACTTTAACAGAGTATTTCTACATTGCAGTATTGATATTTTTACTTAAGTAAAGAGCTGATACTTTTCAGGATTAGATTTTTTTACAGCAAAAGAAGCAGATCTACAAGCTCAAAGTGCTTTCCAGCTTGTAGATCTGCTACTTCTGCTACTTTTGTATGATGCTCGTCTAGTATGAGATTGATCACGTAGGGCATTCATTTACAAAAATGAAACTTGGAGCTAAAGAGGTTTCTCTCTTGACAGTGACAGTATATTAACGCTTATTCTACATGGGTTTTCAGATCAAAAGCGCCCTGTACTGCTGTGAGGGGGGCCCATAGATTAGGATCATATTAGAGACCCCTAATATATTGGAAATGACAAAATAGTATACATATTGTCGTTGTCGGGTGTAAACCTCGTATCTCCAAGTTTCAAATGTGTATGTTCTTTCGCAAAGCAAAGCCCCGCTTCATCGTACAAGGCCATCGCACAAAAGTAGTGAAAACAGCAGATCTACAAGCACACAACGCCTCGCGGTGTGAGGCGTTGTGTGCTTGTAGACCGGCTGTTTTCAATAGTTTAAATCATTTTTAAAATGAAAAATGCAAAACGAACAGTTTTGGACATACAAGGTTTTCACCTGACAACAAAGAATAGCCTATGAATTTATAATACTGTCACCAGTAGGGGGGCCCTTGGGTTTATTAAACCCATCAACCCTATACAAATTACGCTTGTGCTCGAGGCCCAAGCGGTGGTTCCCAGCCCACAGGCTGGGGACCACTGAATTACCCAGGATGCCCCTGCTGCCAGTGGCTTTGTGCCGCAGCCTCCCATGGTAAGGGAAGGCGTCCCCGCAGCCCCATTGTTGTAATGGCAGCATATCAAAGGCTGCAAGTGAGACAATGGCAGCAGGGAAAAAAAAGATGCCTCCTTGCCCATCTATCTGGGGTATTCGCCCATACAAACAAATAAATGTCCTCATTTACATCATAATTGTGCCGGCGTCGCATTCTGTGCCGCCGCCATTACTCCTCGTGAGAAGGTCAGCGGCGAGTGATTTATGGCCGTAGACGGAAGTCGGCACATCGTCGTCACGCAAGGCAAATACTAAGTGCGCGCGGGCGACGTGCGCACTCGCTGCACGCACACACTCATGCAGGAGACGAGGAAAACTCACGTTCACATATGGAGCGTTTAGGGTGAGTGCAGCCACATGCACAAATAGACATCAAAGGGGGCTTGAGCCTCTGCCTTTTTATCTGTCTGTAAAAAGTGCCCTCTCCAGACCATGAATGCAGTTTTACTGTGGTAAAAGAAATACAAATGTCCTCTTTCCATGCCATACCTGAAGGCAGCATTCAAGAGAATTGCCGTGTCCAAACTCTCCTGAACTTGAATGCACATCTCTGTGTAGAAATACATGCCGTACGCCACATCTCCAGTATTCACTTGATTATGCTTAGTTCAGTGTGGTATAAACACCGCAAATAGCCGACCTCCAAGTTCACAACGCGTCGCAGCTTTGGAGGTCTGCTATTTTTGATATTTTCATCAAAAGGCAAATTTCAGCCCCTGCCTCTCTAACATTCTCTGCATGTCCCTGTGTGTCCACACACAAGCACGTACACACACACACACACACACACACACACACACACACACACACACACACACACACACACACACACACACACACACACACACACACACACACACACACACACACACACACACACACACACGTACACACATTCTTATCTCCATACAGTATTTCAACTTTGTATGTTTCTTTTCCCCCGTAAATGAATGCCCTACTTTGTCTTAACTACAGTGTCACACAAAAGTAGACAAAAAATGCCAACCTACAAGATAAAAATGCACCGCAATGTGACGTGTTGTGAGCTTTTAGATTGGATGTTTTTCTTCTTTTCTTTGTGAAAGTGGTTTAGTGTGTTGTGTGGGTTTTATAATGACAAGTAGCCTATTATCAAGAGCCTAAATGATAACTAAATTGGATCCATTGGAACACAGGTTCTTTTCTCTTTTGTTTCTTCTTTTTTTTCACTTCCTAAAAAGTAGCGCTTTTAGACATAAAAATAATGCTCTCTCTCTCTCTCTCTCTCTCTCTCTCTCTATCTCTCTCTCTCTCCCACACACATACACAGCTGCCGCACTGAGCTGAAAATCAATTATTCACTCAGCTGAATCTTTTGGGGATCAAAGCATCCGCACACCTTTGAGTGCTTCTACACTGTGGCAAGTACTAAAAATGTGTCCATTATCGAAAAACCAAGAAGGATTTGCCGGGGGGAAAGAGAAGAAGGAGCGCATCTTTTGGGCTGGAGTACAAATCTCCAAAAAGAGGTGCTCTTTGGGCGACAAAATTGATTTACGAAAAAGGGTTAGAGTCCAAAGCACTGAAAAGAGAAAAAAAGCCTTTAATAGTCTGGCTAATGCAAGGCAAGAATAAAAAACACACATACACAGATGTGGCACCAATGCCTTCAGGGAGACTAAACAAGTTTGCAGAACAAACATGGATTCTATAGCACATGACATCACAGGCTCATTAAATTGGTGATGCATACCTGGCATACCTGCCTCCCTAGAGAAAACAGACTTTGCACCCACTGCACACAAAATGAAGTGGAAACTGAGCTACACTTCCTCACCGCCAGTCCACTGTCGATGCGACACCAGCGTACAAGTTATGCTATGCTCTAGTCTTTGTTGTTTGTAATGCTCAGACGAATTGACTACCGACTAGTATGCAGCAAAAAAACAAATGCCTTGGTGAAAATCACCACCTTGAAAATCTAACCCGAACTGGCCCGAACTGTGTCTGATGTTATATTTACAGTAGCTTATTTTTCACCATTACTTTGAGACTGGTCGTAGACAGAGCACAGTGCGTACCTTGCTCCCCTCTCCGATAGAGAAGCATCACATGCACGTCAGTTACATTTTCAGCTCAGTCAACGACTCCACGCGCAGCTCACATCATAAAACTTTCCTCTTCCTGCTCGGCTGCTCCCCCCCCCCCCCCCCCAGAGTAATCACAGACTGAAAGTCTGAGACGAGCCTCAGCTGCCTCGCGTGCGTCGGTGCGTTCTCTGCTCTGTGTTGCAGATAAACAGAACATTATCGTGGACTTAAGGTCGTCCCCGCAGATAATGTCCAGATACATGCTCCACACAAATGACGTTCCAACCTGCATCTTCCCGGTCGCTTTTGTTAGCGTTTCACCTCGCTAAAAAAACCCTCCATGATTTTCAACTTAAGCAGCAGTGCAGCGCTGGAGATTGGCTGCGCTGCGAGACTCATTCAATATGCGAAAACAGATGATAATATGGATTTGGGAACGTAATTACAATGCATGTCTCATTAAAACAATATATATTTTAAAGTTGAAGGGTAAATACACAGTATATTTTTTAAAGCTCGGATCCTCTGGCCCGAACGGACCCGTGGCAATTAGACCCTACCCTACACTGGACCTGAGGGACACGTCAATATTCTCGGGTAATCAGGTCCTGAAAGACCTGTACTACCCTCTAGAAGTGAGGATAATCAAGCGCAAAATACACCAACAATAAAATCTCCAATACCATATAAAAAAGGATTTGCATTCACCAAAAGAACGTTTAGACACTTGCATCCGATATCCACTGAAAAGCACGTCCCTTATTGACACACTGTTAATATAAAACATTTACAGTATAAGCACGCACTGCACACAAAATGAGGTTGAAACTGAGCTACACTTCCTATCCAAACCACTTGTCCAGTTTGTACAACAATGTGCAAACTCAGCTGCACAATCTATGAGCTGTTGTGATAGGCGAAGGCTGTCTAATGGAATACAACAACCTTAAGGACACTAATTATGTGTAATTCCTGCACTGAGTGATCTCGGTACAGAGAAGTACTGTGGACTTGAGACAACTTGAAACTTTTGTTGCACATACGGCCCAATAATGTCATGAAACCTAGAAAACATCCAGCAGTTAATGAATGTCCTTTTCATTTATCTCTCGTTGTCAATGCAGAGGAAGACCTATTAGGTTGAAATGCATCGGTTGGTCTGTCAGGGAGAGGTAAATAAAACTATGTGAAAAGGACATTGATTATTGACTGCTGGCTATTTTCTCAATTTTCAACGAGATTATTTGAAGAAAACGCTGCTTTACTGTATGTGCACAGTATTACACTAGAGGTTCGGGCCCTACACACCTCACACCTCACACCTACGTTGTACCGCCGGTCCGACTCATATTGCCATGTCAGTCCTTGTCCCTTTTATGCTCATATATGGAGTTGACAGTTTTTGTTTGTGACTGATGCCATGATGACACTTTGAGGTTAGACAACACTCCATAGTTGGGGCGCAGCTGCATTGGGAACTCCTTATATGGTTGTGACAGAGTCATGGTCACAGGGCGGGCCGCTGGCATACAGTATAGTCTATGCGGTTGATTAGGGCCTCAACCACCATCTTGTATTGCGTCACCACATGGGGTGGCAACACGTCTGAGCCTGCATTACAAACCATTGTAAACGATGGAGCAAGGGTGCCAAAATATTTCAAAAGAAGGGCTGCAGTAACCGGATTGGTACATCCACAATATACAAGATAGGTTAGGTTGCAACCTTACTGTGTACAAAGACTTGCTATCTGTGCAGTGCTTGCTCCACCGTCATTAACTATAAAATCCTAGGGCCGGCCCTGTATGGTGACATGAGCGTGCCGGCGTGGTCTGCCTGCCCACCCGCCAAAATAAAATGCTGAAATACTGCTGCCATTTGTTTCAGCTCTGTTTAATTGCCCGTTATTTTGTGCAATCATGTTGTGCAATAATTTGTTTCTATTTTGGTTTTGGCACTGCAAGCGTACGTTTTCTCATGCCAATAAAGCCCCTTTGAATTGAAATTGAGAAAGAGATTGAGAGAGAGAGAGAGAGAGAGAGTGAGAGTGCACTTATTGGGCCCCTCATTGACCAGTAAGAGTCCCTAATCGGGAGATAAGCGACCGTCAGGTCGCAGCGTGATTTTAGGGCAAAATGTGTAGGAGCAGTGTCCAAAAATGTGGTTCAAAAGATCTGCCTGATGGTGGCGCTATATGGGACATCCATATTGATGAGATGAGTGTAGACATACTGTGTACCGATTTGCGTGATTTTAGGGCAAAATCTGTAGGAGCAGTGTCCAAAAATGTGTTTGAAAAAATCGGCCTGATGGTGGCGCTATATGGGACAGATCCATGTTGATGACATGAGTGTAGACATAGTGTGTACCGATTTGTGTGATTTTAGGGCAAAATCTGTAGGAGCAGTGTCCAAAAATGTGTTTTGCAAGAATCGGCCTCATGGTGGCGCTAGAAGAGGGCCATGTGAGAAATGAGGGGTGGGGTCTCCGCGTTGCCTTGACGGACGAATAGGTACCGGCCCCGGCTCTCCCGGACGCTCCTAGCCCGAGTTACGGCATTTTATGTGAGCTGCAGTGGAGGGGGTCCTCCACTGGGGGCGCCACCACTTTGGCATCCGTTCTGGAGCACCAGGAGTCGGTGGTCCCCGGGAATTCCCCGTGAGCAGCCCCGTTGGGGTGGTCATTTGGTCATTTTTGCACATTTGGTCATTTTTTACATCTGGGGGTCCCCCAGGGACCTGACAGAGTACAGCATCTTGCAATGGGCCTGGGGCCAGTTGCACCACCAGAGCGTAAGTTCTGCCCTAAGTTAGGGAGTAAAGTCCTTACTAGAGGCTTAGTAACTACTAGTTAGTTTGTAACTAAGTGAGTTACTAACAGGTGTTGCACCACGACTTCTTAAGGCATAACGTAACTAGTAATGCGTAGACTGTTCCTAAAGTAATGTATAGTCGCATAAAATGACGTCATAGCTCCCGAATCCAATGAAAGCGAACTGTTTCTAGTGAGGAAATAAAGCTTGTATCGTCTTTTGTCAACAGAGACCTCCGTCTCTCCACTGGCATGTGCAGTACAGTACACAAGTCACTGATATGCGCGCACAGGGCGAGCGCATCCCTGCGCAGCGCACTGCCCTGCAAACGGATTGTATTCCCCGTTGTGAAGTAACGCAGAGCAACGCATATTTGGAGACACAGGGGAAGAGAGCGCACCGTTAATTCGCTGTTGTGCTGTATGCAGTGGTTGAAAAGTACTCAAATGAATTAAAAAAGTATCAATCCTGCAATATAGAAATACTCTATTAATAGCAGACACATCGTGAGCTTGTAGATCGGCTATTTTCAAATGGCCGAAATATATATAGGGCTTAATGTATGTTTTAAACAGATGGGTTGTTTCATTGTTGAATTAATTAAATAGCCGATATAATGCTGTCTGCCACGTTAGTAGTGAAGTTGCTCTAGGCCTACTCCCATAGAGATTGGTTACTTAGTTAGTAAAGACTTAGTGCTGCCCAAGGGGTGGTGTAAATATTTAGTTGTTACTTAGAGATATGTAAGAACTAATTTGTGTGGTGCAACACCTGACATTTTAGTAATGCGTAAGTCTTGACTTAGAAGCCATTTACGTTACAACTAGGCTACGTTATAACTTAGTAACAGCTGGTGCAACCCCGCCCTGGTGTACAAGATACACTACACCTCCAAGATACCCATGTACCTGACAAACTACTTCCAAAAGGTCAAGGATGTCCACTACCACAACACCAGAGGTAGCACCACTAATCATGTTCAATTGCTCCAATTCGTTCTCCAGCTATACCACCAACATGTGGAACGCCCTCCTGCAGGCCTTAAAGGAGTGCAAATCCCTAACCTCCTTCAAAATTGGTCTGAAAAGTCACCTTCAGACGGCTGCTACTCGTGACTTGTAAATAGACTAAGACCCCATCTGTTGTTTTTATTGCCCTGTTTTTTTTATCATTTTCTTTTCTGCTTTTGTAATTGATGATATCCTAGGCAAAGTACTGTCTGTCTTTCAATGTTATATGAGATACATAAAGTGTTTCCTGTGTAAATAAGCCATAAAGCTTACTAGGATCTCCTTTTAGTTGACCTTGTACACAAGTGATTTGTGCTGTCATGAAACTGTTCTTTTTCCTATTGCAAACTTCTAATAAACTCTTCAATCAATCAATCAATCAATCAATCAATCAATCAATGCGTGGACATTGTAACTACGCCTATTGTATCCCTATGAGGGGTTTTGCTTAAAGTTTGCATAGCAGGCATGCATGTACAAAACTCAGGGAACATCTCCAAACGCAGAGCCCTTTAACGCCAAGTTTAACTGTATTCCATTTGTTGCAATAAATGCTTAGATGTACTTTGACATCAGTGTTCCTGACTAAACTGATGTATATTTAACTATCGAGGAGAGGAATGTTTCAGCTTCCTCAAGCTACCACACACGCACACGCACATGCACACTCACACTCACTATACTGTTTGATGCTGGTTTGAATAATTCCAAAATCTAAATGTGATATACAGGTATTAGGAGTAAATACAGAAGCTACTGTTGTCCGTCCACAATGCCATTTTGAACATTCAATATACACAACATGCTGTTTAGTCAGGAACACTCACGTCAAAGTAGATTTAACCATTCATTGCAACAAATGAAATACAGTTAAGGTCCGTACACACCACCGGCGAATTGGCGAATAGCGAATTAGCGTATAATTCGCTTTTTGTTTAAAACCTTATAAAGTCAATGGAAGCATCCACACCAAACGCGAATTTCGAAAAAGCGAAAAGGCGTCTGTTTTGTATTCGCCCTTGTGTCGAATTTAGCGAACATTTGCTGACGAACTCCTCTCTCTCTCTGTAACAAAGCAAGCTCACTCTATCTTACTTAAAGAGAGAGAGAGAGCATGGTCGAGGGACCTTCCCTTAGCATTGAGGCCGAGGGGAACACTGTTTCTCCTTTTCCGTGTCTCTCGTCTGTGTGGCTGCTTGGAAAAAGTACTCGAATATCTTACTGGTAAAAGTAAATGTTTTAAAATAAATCGCTGGGTATTAAATACAATAGGATCCGAAATTAGTGGATTAGAAGGAAAGTAGCCTATTGGAAATTGGACTCAAGTACAAATACCTACAAACAAGTACAGGCTACTCAAGTAAATGTACTTTTAATTACTTTACACCACTGCTGCTGCTGCCTGTCTGAGAGTATGTCTACCACGGCCAGGTCATCATCACTTGAGGATGTAGTTTCCATTGTTTTATTTGTTTCCCTGTCTCCGTTCTCCTCTCTCCTCTCTCTCCTTTCTTCTCCTCCTGTGGCTACAGGATATCACCCCTTGAGTTGTTTTTAGGCGTATTAAGCGAATATTATACGCATATTCGAGTCGCTTTTTGGTGTGTATGGAAAAAGGCGAATGGCGAATACTTCGCCTTTTTGGTTCGCTTATTCGCGACGCTTCGCTAATTCGCCGGTCTGTACAGAGCTTTAGACTTAGTGTTAAAGGGCTCCACGTTCGGAGATGTTGCCTGAACTTTGTACATGCATGCTTGCTAAGTAAAATCAGGGAACTCTAAGCAAAACCCCCCCCCCAGGGATACAATAGTACAATAGCAATACATTGACATATTACCCCCCGGCTCCACCGAGCGCGTCGAGCGTCGCGTCAACGGCAACGCTGGGAACGCTCCGGTTTTAATCAATGAAGGGTGCTCCACTGTCGACGGCAACGGCAACATCGGACGCTCCAGTGACGGCGTCCAAACTCGAAAATGTAATTGCATTGCATTTAAATGTATATATATATTATGTGCTTTTCTGCCGTTGGCTATCCATTCACGTCATTCACAATGGTGAGGCGATGTCCTAAAACTCCTAGCACATTATTAATGTCTTCTTACTTTGATAGTGAGTGACTGAGTCTGAACACTAAAGACAGATTTTCATACATTATCGTGGCGGCGCTTGTGCACCGAAAATAGCCAATCTACAAGCTCACAGTCACAAAACAGCATGTCCTGACTCATGCATGCAACGTGTTGTGAGCTTGTAGATCTGCTACTTTTTCCGTCACTTTAACACAGCATACATTATAATCTTTTAGGCATAACACTATAGTTGATAATGCTCATATCCTCATCTGATCTTTGATTGAAATATCAACAAATTCACGTTCAGAGGAGCCAGTCGGACGTCAACGTGACGGCGTCAATGACGGTGTCCGACACCGGCACAACGCTGTCTTTTTGGTGGAGCCCTGGGGTTAGCTTGAATCATGCCAGACTCTGAAAGCAGCAGCAGATCTGAAGCGTTGAATGACGCCAGTACTCCAGATTGAATTTGATACATTTTAATGACTTTTTCTCACTAGCGTGCTCGCGCCACTGTATGATCATGATGCACCACCTATTGGGAGTGTTGTAATAATGGGCAGCCCCCACAGTAAGGTGCAGAATAGAGTTATCTCTCTCTTTCTCACACACACACACACACACACACACACACACACACACACACACACACACACACACACACACACACACACACACACACACACACACACACACACACACACACACACACACACACACACAAAGACAAGTGTTCGACAAGGGTTTACAGCTGTCAGCTGGTTTTAATTATCTTGAGTTGCGGGCTGCACTGGGGCGCTTCTCTCTCCTCTGGCGCCCCCTGGCACCCCCTTGTACCATTGCGCCCCTGGGCAGTTGCCCACAATGCCTAGCGCATCCGCCGGCACTGTCTGTGACGCACCCCCGACTGACGCATCACAGCAGCTGAGCCGAGCAGGGCAAAGTCAGCTTCTGTCGAATCAGCGCCGTTCAACTCACCCGTCCTCGTCAACGTGCGATGTGACGGGAACATTCCATCGGGTCAACATCCGACGTCAAGCGGACACCGCATGGGCAAATTCTGTCCCGACTCATCAGCCGCTTGACACAACGGGTGTGGAATACATTGCAATTCTTTTTTAACAAGAAAGGCTCATTCAAGTCCCCACTAATGAACTGCATGCTTTAACTGTCTATACAGAATGTCTTATCAAGAATAACTGCGCTTTAGCACATTATAGAATGAATGGCATAAACCTATGACTACTTAGCAATAAAAGGAGTGACACTTTTATGTTTGGCTTAAATGAGATATTAGACTTTTATGGCCAGGTGTTTCTTGAAGATGAAACACAAATCTCCTCTAAAGGAGGATATGCATTTTTCACTTCCGTGCACTATTGTTCTTTTGTTCAATGTATCTTTCATGTCAAGACAGCAGATCACTTATCCTCCCAGAATAAGTCATTTTGAAGCACAAATTAGCTGGCTTCAGGAAAAACCTGCCACTTCATGAAATTCATAACTGTTTTTGTCCCCCTTTTGTGAGGAGGCTTTTTTGATGATGTAGCCATTGCGTTATGCAAAGTTAGCTCTGCTCTGCCATTTCCTATTGAACCTCTCACCCTCCTGCTAAGGAAATGGCATTTAAATTCACCATGGGGGTCACACTGCTTTCTGCAGAGAGTGTGGAAACTCAACGGGGGGCTGTGAGGGAGTCAGTGTGCTGGATACTGCACCACATGAGGGTAAAGGTAGCCAAGGCAACTTGTACAGTGTAAAGGACAAACATTTTGTCGCTGTCGGGTAGAAATATTGTCCAATGTCCAAAAATAATGTCCAAAACCATTACTTTTCAGGAAATGGGGGGGAAAAGAACCTGTGTGTGTCAATGGATCAAATGTAGTTACTTGCGCAGTCAGAGTGCGCAAGTACTGCGTTCGGCTGTGTATGTAGGTATGTATGAATGTAGGTAGGTATGTATGTACCGGTAAGTAAGTAGGAGGTAGGTAGGTAGGTAGGTAGGTAGGTAGGTAGGTAGGTAGTAGAGCTGGGATCGGGCTCATTGTTTCTGTCCGTTCCGAAACGTGTCCGACAGTTTTTTGTCCGCCCGACGTCCGAGCATTAATCATTAAAATACGTACAACCCGTGCCGAGGCCTGACCCTTATATTTCCCACCGCTTTTTCACCTCCTCCTTTTTCTTTGAGGAAGCCGCAGATTACACTGACTATAGTCTAGTGTCTAGTGTCTAGTGTTCTTATGTTCAGAGCATGCAGCTTGCCTGTTTGTTACCCTTAATATGAATATTAAGCCACGCTGTGGCTTGTGAAAGTGTTTTAAATAGTACGTCGATTATTAAATAATATAAATAGTAACGTATGCTGCGCATCTGGTCTGACAACAGTGGCTCGCTGCAGTCTTCAACAGGGGTTCCGGGACCCTTTCGGGTAATCCTCAGATCACTACAAGGGGGTCGCCAACCACTTGAACCCTAACATAATACTATATACAACGCTGTGAGCTTGTATATCGGCTAATTTTGAGGTCTAGCGTAGAGGGGGGAAAACAAGAAGTATTGACCATTTGGTTAAATGTCATACATGAACATGAATCCAACATAACATGTCTATGAAGCTATGAAATCTATGAATATATATATATATATATATATATATATATATATATATATATATATATATATATATAATTACTACTTCAAGAAACTACTAAAGAAACTACAGCACATTACATCGCGACACGTTTTGAGCTTCGTCTATTTTCACTATTTATTGGGCACATAGGGCCTACGGTACATTATGTGTTTTTGTAAATTTGGGTCCCGGAGAGACACCGAATGCTTTTGGGTCTTGAGCAGAACATTTTTGGGAACCCCTGCTTCATATTACCCATTGCAGAATGCCGAATAGTGTCCATGACTGCAATCTTTTTCGGATTAGGTGTACCATTTCTCAAAAGATGGATCTTAATTTGGAAACAGATGTCTCCGTTTGTAACAGGACCCTCTCAAGGAAAGTGTTGCGCACATATTACTGAGCACTTCACATTCTGTCCTTGGAACATAGTCATCGATATCCACATCTCATCCACATCACTGGGCAATGAGCCAAAAGGCTCCTTAATGCCCAAATACAGCAGAATGGAGACATATTGGCTTCTCTGTCTGAGGTCATGCCTGTGGCAGTATAGTTATTATTTCAGCTCTTTGATATTGAATGAGTGATCTTTTTTTTACCTTTTTCTCTTGCATTGATATGCTTTATTTCAGAGAGGTCAGTGTAGAGAGACAGGAAACCAAGGGCAGAGGGAGAGAGAGAGGAGAGACACGCGAGACAAGACGGCGGACAGATTCAGACCTCAGTCCCCGGGACTCACAAGGAGCATAATGGTCTGTGCAATAACTGGCAGAGCCACCAGGCACCCTGGATGACTGATCTTATGACATTGCCGCAAGAGGCCCAGCCAGTGAGTGAGGGGAGCTCAGAAAGGAGGAAAATGCTTTTGTGGGGAATGGACAAAAAATACATAATAGATGAAAGAATCAGCAAGATACAGGGTTTGCGGCCTCCTTGTATTATTGACAAACGGTCAATAAAACACGACGATAAAGGAATTCATGACTGTGCATGTTGTGAATGTGCAATCAAACCGTTTTGCAGCTCTTGTTTCTATGGTTGCAAGAGAGAATATCTTGCAGATGTGGGTATGTACAGTATGTGTGTTTCAGAATGGTGCATCCACCGACATAAAATGCATTCGCACTCCGGTGAATGCATTTGATGCAGGTGGCTTATCGGAGATAATTGAAGTTGAGAAAGGTTTACGTTGCAAACAGTGTTTCCTAACTGGGAGCCAATGATCAGTTTGTTAGTCTGTGTTCAAGTGATAGCAGTGTTGTGGGGTGAGCTGTGCACAGAAGTCTGCAAGGGATAATAACGTTGGCAGCATTTTTTGCACATCTTAGTGCATCCTTTCCCCAAATGCAGTTTTAGAGTCATGCATTATTTAAAAACAATAAAAGGGAAAAACAAATTTAAATAACAGTCAATTGCGGTTTTAAGGACAGCGATTAGCATAAATCTGTGGTTTAGAAATCCCTTTCACAGACTGGGCCAATTATATTTTAAAACATGTTACAGCACAAGCTAAACATATTTGTTTGTTTATATACTGCATATGTACATTTGAGAAACTCACCTTTGAATTGCTCTGAGACTGTGTACATAGCCTGCAGTTAATAATTTATATAGCTTGGTTATTTAGTGGATGAACACTCACCGCTATGGCTTCGACCGCCATATTCTATTTGTATTCTCCACAAAATGTAGCCGGTGACTGCAGAGGGCAATTTCTTCCTCCTTGCCAGCAAATAAGTGAATATCCCTGGCATTTAGCCATAGACTACAATGCAATGAAATGACACCGTCGCCCTGTAAAAGCCTATATTTGGATATAGTGGTGTTAATAAGAAATGGGACAGATCTGCTCTGTGGATCAAACAAGCCATAGGCTATTTATGTCCAAGCACTCGAGGACTTTTTCGCCACAGGTCACTTTCCCCGGGGCAAATTAATCCATTTGGCATAGCGTATGGCACAATAAATGATCCCCTGGCATGGTCACTCAGTGTATAAAATACTCAGAAGCTCTTGGACCACAGCACTCAACTGTACTTTAAATTGCAAGGACCCCCAGAACTGTAAGTGTACAAAGAGTACAGATGGAACCAATCTGTAAGAGCACTGGCTTTCAAGTCAAGTGCAGACATAGATATCAAAGGGTGCTTGAGCCCCTGCCCCTTTGCTTGTCCGAGAAAAAGTGCCCTTTTACTATGGTGAAGAAAAGAAACGCAAAAGCCGCCTCCAATCTCCATGCCCTACTAGAAGGCAACATGCAAGAGAATTGCCCCTTTCTTACTCTCCTGTAACGTACTGTCTGGAATGCATCATTTTATGTTGAAATAATTGCCCGCGCCCCTGCAGTGCCCCGCGCCCCTGCAGTGCCGTGCAGTGTGCGCACAGAATTATCGCCGATCTACAAGCTCACAACGCGGCACGACGCGACGACTTGTGAGCCTGTAGATCGGCTATTTTCATTGAATCCGTCTGTCTCACTTTCATGCTGGCTAGAGTAACGTTGTGGAAGGAGAGCTGTAGCTCCAAAAAACACTTACTGTTCAATTATCAGGTACACAACGAGATTGCTGGCATCTTTTCTTAATTCTCTTTACTATTTATTTATTGTGTCTTGCCACGAAAACGTGGCTGTGTTTCGACTACTGGATATTAGCCAATACAGTATATATTTTTTGATGCAGTAGCGTTGGTCTCAGAACAGTCTGCAGTCTACAGTCTACACTGCTGTCATCTATTCATTGAATTTAAATGCACCAAAAATATTCATATAGCACTGTTGCACATCAGCACTGAAACGCTTGCATTGTAGCCTTCAGGTGCTCCCCTGAGTACTAGCCCACAAAAGTTATGTGCACCCCTGGGCCTGAGTATAATCCTGTATTCCTAGTGTTATTTTAAAATGCGATATTCCTCTAAATATGGCTACCGGTATTTATGTGGCAAAGATTTTCGCCGGTGCCCGAAGGTGCCCCTCTCAGACTTGAGCCCCTGCCCCTCCAATTCTCTCTGCACGTGCCTTAAGTCAAGGAATGTACCAGCATTGATTCCGGATGGGGACCCAAATGCATTTGGGTCCTCATCCGGAATCAATGGGGGTAAATTTTCTATAATACATTTTTTGTCTTAATAATATTATTAATAATATTATTATTGGACTCAATTCTCCATGGAGTGAGTAATCAATAGAAAGAAAAGCATTTTGAGGGTGAACAACTCCTTTAAGTACTTTTTCCACCACTGGAAATGTCCTTCACATGACACTCACTCAGTCCTTTGCTTTTCATTCACTGCTTGTCATAAGGGACTGCTATAGAAAGTGTAATACAAAAAAAAAGAAAAATGCTCCAAAAAGACAGTAAGTAAACCATAATCAGAGGCTAAAGAATACTCCGCAGGCCATGAAGTGGTGAAGGTTATGGTTGATGGCTGAGACAAAGACTGTAAGCTATAGGACACAGACATTTTCAACCCCAGTGCCCCCCCCCCCCCCCCCCCCCCCCCCCCACCCACCCACCCAGGGTGGTGTAAAGAGACAGTGGCGACAACAGAAGTCCAAAAATACTTCACGTCACTCATGCAGACAGTTCCCGGAGGTGCTCTGGTGGAATTTGAATGCACTATACAGAGAGACAGAACTGTGACTTTTGGTCTTAGTAGTCAATAAATACACTGATTTACAATATGTAGCCTGGCTATTAAATAATGTTCATGTTAAAAAAAAAAATATATATATATATATATATATATATATATATATATATAAAGCTAACAGCTACTGTTTCATGCCTTGTTGACATAATTCTAAGCCAGTGTTACCTCGTTGACTTGGATAATGAGAATATCGCTGTTGTCTAAGCTTTTAAAAAAGTACACCATGCACAAACTGTCTGTTCTGCTAAAACTCTACTGCTGTTTACCACTAATTTCCGGGAACTGAACCAAAGCTCCGTGATCCGGAAAAGTCTGTGAGAAAGAATAAATAAAATACAAAAACGGTCCACTGGTTGTGAACGGTGTTGTCGCCACTCCGGGGGAAAATGAATTACAGTCGCGCTCTTCGACGACTCCTGCTGGGAGGTCCTGACGACAGCACTTAACCCCTAACTGCTCTCTATAAGAGCCCGGGAATGGCCGCCAGTAGAACGCTGTGGTTGTACTGGTCGGCTCCCAGGTGTGAAGGAACGGCTGTGAAGCGGGACAGTGACTGAAACACCAGTGTGTGCTCAGCAAAAGCTACGGCTAAAAATGGTTTCATAAGAGTTTGCAGTCTTTTACCAGCAGCGGTTCTCTGTTTTGACTTCTGGGGCCAACGGCTGCCTGCTGCTGATTTTCTAAACTGCAAAGCAGCTAATTATTGCATCCACCAGGTGTTCTCAGGTTAGGATTAGATGGTTGGGTGAGCTCATTCGCCCTGGGTTCTATACTGTCCTGCGGTCCATTAGAGATCTATAATACATCTAATCTTTTTACCCTTTGTAGATCAGCTGTTTTCCCCTTTTTTAATGTCGCCTATAATGACATGGCCAAAATAGGGAGGGATGCCAGGTTGAAAGTTGTTAAGTCTGTGTCTGTCTGTGAGTTTTTATGAATGTTTAACAAAGGAAAATATTAATATATAATATAATAATAACTACATTCCTGTTGGACATTCCACTATTAGTGCATTCACTATTCGGTGAACCCAAATTGAGCCTAGATTTGCACAGATCTACAAGCTCACAGTCGCAATGTGTTTCGATGCTACGCGTTGTGAGCTTGTAGATTGGAGATCTACAAGCTCGTTTGTGATCAAGTGTCTGTGTGGGTTTTATGAATTTGAACCATTGAAAAGCATTAACAAGAGCTTGAGACAAAAATAATAACTATATTGGATCCATTGGAACACTTTTTTTTTCTGAATAGTTGTGGACATAAAAGGTAAAGGTAAAAACAGCCACGAGGAGTAACTGACAGTAACAGGATAACAACAGGGGCTCCGGTTCCTACCTTTTTCAGAAGGATGATCCCCTCTTGGTTGTGTTCGTTGGTGGTAATGTCAAACATGACGCCTCCGTCACCGGGCACGATGCTGTACTCCACCTCCGCATTCCTCCCAATGTCCAAGTCATGGGCTTTAATTCTGCCCACGGCGGACCCCACCGTCGAAGACTCCGGAACTCGTAGGTGAAAGAAACCTGCAACACAAGCAGAGAGGAGATTGGACTCATTTGTTATATTTGTCTTGTTGTTGTGTCTGTTGTGTTATTCCCCAAAAGGAAAAGAGTGTTCATTCTCCTGACAGTTTAACGTATTGAGATAGATTGTAACATGGCCAATAGGGAGGGAGTAAAGGGGCAGCCAGACACACACAGGCAGGTACAGAAAGAACTCGACAGTCAGGGGAAAATGCTCATTGAAAAAGGGTGTACATAATTTATTGAATAAATAATGAATAAACAAAAAGACGGATGTACGGACGGACGGACGGACGGATGGACTGACGCAAGAACGAACAAAGGAACGAACGGACGGACGGACGGACGGACGGACGGACGGACGGACAGACACACAAAAGAACAAACACACAAACAAACGAATAAATAAAATCTACATTTCAACACTGCAGTTAACGCTTCCAGTGCCAGCCCCTAGAGGGCACCAAAGAATGCCAGGGTTTGTCCCATAGGCGAGCGCATTAGCATCCGGGGACTCACGTTGCAGTGACGCGCGTGCTCACGTTCGTGCACGTCATGGAAAGGTCCCGGATGAAAATGGCTACAGAATAGCTATTAGCATTTTGTCATTTAAAAGATCATTTTTAGGCGATTTCGCCGTAAATAAACCTCGCGCCACATCCCTAAAAACACAATCCAGAGATATGGGCCTCCAAAGATGTGGTTTTTCATTGGATTCGGCGGCGATTCGCGGCGCCGTTTGCGGCTAACGGCCGGCATGGCGGCCCCCGGATTTGGAACACTGGATTTTAAATTTAGGCTCAGGCTTCAGAAGGCCTCGGATCATTTTATTCATTTCATTAAAAAAGCCGAACATGTTCGGGATAGGCACACTGGACGTCGTTCCGGAAGCGGCGCTGAACATTTGGTGAACATTGGGGGGCTCAAAAATGTATTTTAAACCATTTTTAATGGAATATATCGTCGGACCATGTAAAATGGCTAGCTGGCTAGCGTAGGACGAGCCAGGACCACCCACGACTCTACAAGCAGCTCAGGGTAAGTAAATTAATAAAAAAAAAATTGTATTGGATTGAAATAAAGCCGAACATGTTCGGGATAGGCACAGAATGAGTTAAATACCCATAAAGGCATAGTATGGGCGTACACAATTACTTGAATGAATTAAGAAAAACAAAATAAAATGTAAAAACATCTACAACACTGAATACACAAGAAGATTGTGCAAGCCAAGAGTGCACATTGCACCTCTCCGAATGGAAAGCTAGACTGCACAGAGACTTCTAGCCGGAGGTACGGAAGCAGGAGATTGAGTTTAAATGGGAGGGAGACTTGTATGCCAGTGGCGGCTTCTGCACATGGCTTCCTCTTGCTGTGGTAGCTACTTTCTGTGAGTCTGAAGCAGAATCCTATTTTAAGATATTTTTGGGGGGCTTTTATGCCTTTATTGATAGGACAGTAGACTGACAGGAAATAAGGGGAGAGATGGGGAGTGACACGCGACAAAGGTCGTCCGGATCGGGAATCGAACCGGCGACGCCGCCAGGCATCCATGCCTATGTGGCAATGCCTAAGTGGTATGCGCCTGGACCAGTAGGCCAGTGGGCACCCCCAGCAGAATCCTATTTTAGTGCATTTGAGCATGTTGCCTCTGCACTTCGGTGCCCATAATGTATCGTCGATTCCGTTCAAAATGTAAAAGGGTTTAAAGTCAGCCCTCCCTCTGTCGGACAGTTTTAAATAATGATCAAATTAACTGCAATTTTCCATGCATTGATTTAGTGCCCTCAACGGATAGTCTAGCTAGCTACCAGTGATGCGTGGGCTGACGGGTGGGCCGTCGGTCAAGATTTCAGAATCAATTGGCAGGTGGCGGGGAAGGCGGGTTATCACCACTCTCATGTGCAGAAAATAAATACAAATAATGCTGCTCTTATTTGCCTTTTATTCTTAACAAGAGTAATAATAAGAATAAGAAAGAATACAACGGTTTGAATACACTTGAATTGAGTGTGAGCGAGCAAGTTTTAACTAATTTCTAGCCGATCCCGAGTATACTCGTGAAAAATACTCAAGTATTTAGAGTGCCGATCCCAAGTATACTCGCGAAACATACTGTATATAGAGTAACGCTGGCGGAAGGTCTGGGCACGATCGGCCTCGCTGATTCATCATCATCACGGATCCACGTGCACAAAATAGTATTCCCATAACATGGAGGCCGACCGCCGATCTCATCTTTAATGTCCATTATCTCCAAACAACACTTTTAAAGCCAAGGATGGCATTAGATTCTCGCTACAAAAACATAATAACAAAGGCATCGATCGGCCATTTTAGGATCGGCATGGGATGACGACTGCTCCCGTTGAATGACGTCATGACGTCAACCCGGAAGTGTTTACGCAATGGACTTCTGGCCTTCAAAATAAGACAATGGATGCGTATAGGAGCCTGTGAGCGGCACGCTAGACATTTAACCCGTTCATGTCTGGAGCACTAAATGGGTTAAAATGTGCCATAGAGGCTTGGAGCAAGGTTTCTCCTCCGCTCCTTGGAGCGAGGACCATCCGCCGCTCCAATTCCGCTCCTGTTGGGGCCACGAACCACATGTCTGTACATGCCCCTTGCAGACATGATCGCTGACACAGACACACACGCTGAGCGGAGCAGAATGCACAAACAATTCACAGTGCGTGTCCCTGATCAGGATTTCACTTAAACCTCTCTGTCATCAACACAAGTCTGTTTATAAATAAGTTAAGTTATATCGCCAGCCAGTCAAAGGATACGCTCACAATGAGTCGCCACCATCTCTCGAATCTGGTGATTAATCAATAACCAACAGGATTTAATATTGTCCGTCCTTTGATGTCTGTTTGAAGTGCGAGGCGGAGGCGCTGTATAAATATGATTGTCATAACACTTGAAACGCCATTCATGCCCCAACGATGCCCCAAACATGTCTTTTTCCTGTCAAATAATAGTAAAGAACGCCATATTGAACAACACGTTTGTTTATTTAGCCTATATGACAATATTGTGCTACTGTAGACCTTTCTGTAAAGCGACTTTGGGTACTTAGAAGAGCGGTATAAAAAGATGAGCTATTGTGGTGATGATTAGCATCTTTTTTAATGCGGGTCACGGGCGGGAGGATTCGTTGCAGATCGGTGCGGGCGGGCTGCAGGGCGGGCGGGTTATGAAAATAATCTGACCTGCGCATCTAGTGATGCGTGGGTCAGGCTACGCAAGGCTAGAAGTTTACCAATCAGAAAAAAATAATATTAATAATAAATGAATGTGTTGGTAGTGCAGTGGTCTTCAACCTTTTCTGGATCAGGGCCCCCTTGAAAATCTCCAAAGCCTTCTCGGCCCAGCCATCTGAATTGTTTCTTTTTATCTTAGAGTTTTGCAAATTAAGTAGGGATCCACTTGGAAAATCCTCACGGCTCATTGATGGGTCCCTGGCCGCATGTTGAGAACCAGTGGTGCGGTGCAACCTAAATGAACAGAAGGTAACTTCATCGTCTCAGGCATTGATCCTCGTTGATGAGTGTGTTCTCATACACTGGTCTGTATTCACTGCACCACTCAGTGAAAAATCTATTCTCCCACACTTTCTTCCTGCAGTTCATAATAATAATAACAAGTCCCCACCTCCACAAAGAGAGGACCAGGAATGTTTTTATTGTCGCACACCGCAGGGCATGTTATTGAAAATTATGTGCACCAGCGGCATCCGTCTCAGACGGCAGGTCAGCCGCAGGGAATTGGGCTAATTACTGGAAACAGATCCTTGTGAAGTCTTTGATGTCAGTTCCTTCTGATTCTTCTTTTAACCACTTACGCCAGATACACTTTGGTGTACGATAAATAGCAAATTTAGTCGATCTACAATGCTCACAATGCACATCGTTATCGTCAATCCGGCCCATTACAAACCCGATAAAGAAATGATTGAGACCCGGTATCAATAAGCGTTGGGCTTGTGGAGCCTGTTATCGAGCATAGCGACCCATGACTTCACAATCAAGACAAGAGCAGATCAAGAAATTAATCTAATCACCCACGCTGGCACAAATAAGTGTATTGATACCTGCCAACAAGTTCTACCCTGGGAAACAAAATGTTACCACGTTTAAAGTGGCGGTACACTGTACTCTGTGTACACACATTAACCCAGTTTACAGATTCTATTCTATTATTATTATTATTATTTTCCAAAAGTAAAAAGGTTGCTTGCCTTCTGTTTGTTACAAAAGTACTGCATTTGAAGTGATATTTTGGGGTTAAATAAATGTACATTTTCTGTTTATAAAGAGCTGAAGAGGCAAGGGGATTTTATAGTCATTACAGTACTATTCATAATATAAAGCCGCCTCGCGTCTTTCCATAAAATATTAGAAAACGCTCAATAGTGGGCTCCATAAAAGCCAGGATCAACAAGCAGGACCGCTCATTATCAATACAAATGAACAAGCTCCATCCCTAGTTGGGATCCTTTAGGAGTTTAACGATTCCCTCTTAACGGTCCGAATCCTTAACGATCCCCTTTAACGATTCCTATGTTTTCCTAGACATACCTCACTGGTTCTTAAAGTGGGGTTCAGGGACCCTCTGTGTTACTTGAGGGGGTTCCAAATAGGCCCTTAAAAGGTCTGTATCTGAGAGGGTACAGATGGAACCAAAAGGACCCTCTCAGGTCCATTTGGTTCCATTTGTACACTCTCAGATATATGGTGGTCCTATACCCATTTAGAACGGGTACACATTATTGTGTATCATTATTTTATGCTTTAACTGTTGTAAAATAGCAGATATACAAGCTCACAGCGCGGCACCGAGTGCCGCGCTGCGAGCTTGTAAATCTGCTATTTTTGAAAAATCGTGAACATTTTAATTTTGACCCGATTCTATAAGTGTCTTTTGAATCCTTCTAAGGTTTTTTGAGTCAGCAATCTGGCCAGCCATCGTCAAAGAAAAGGTACTTTTCACCTAACTGGAGCTCAGTTAGTTTGTTCTCGAGAGACTAATAAGTCAGTGGTGCTCAAACCTTTTCATGTGAAGGACCCCCAAACAGATATTTATTTGGCCACGGACGGCCATCTCAAAATATTTAGTTCCAGGGACCACCCAGAAGCAAAATTTGAGTTTTTTTTTAAACGTTCACTTTAAAAATACATATATTCAAAGATGTGCACACATTTTCATGACTTTAAAAAAAATAGCAGATCTACAAGCTTGCAGCGCGGCACTCGGTGCCGCGCTGTGAGCTTGTACATCTGCTATGTTTCAATAGTTAAAGCATTCAATAATTCTAGGCCTGAATGGGTTAAAAAGTGTGAGAACGTGAAGTCCACATATAAGCTCAGACAGTGCAATAAAACCGGTTTAGGAAAGATTCCTGGTTCCTCAATGTTGGATTTGGTTCCTCCGATTCCTCCGGTTCCGTATCCCAACCCTAGTCGTATGTGTGTACAGGGAGTACAGGAGAGGGCACAGCATGCAACCCTGTGGGACGCCTGTATTAAGTGGGTCTGATGTGATGTTTCCCACTCTCACCTCTTGGTAGCAGCTTGTCAGTGAAGTCCAGCATCCAGCTGCACATGGCTGATTGCAGGCCTAGGTCTCCGAGCTTTGTGTGGAATCTGGCAGGAACTATAGTGTTGAATGCTGAGCTGTAGTCCACAACGGTGCCATGAGGAGCCATTGCAATTACATGGTGGATCTGTTTTGACAGTATGCAAATGACCATGGGTCCAGCAAGGCAGGTAGCAAGGAACAGATGTAGTCTCACCAACCACTCAAAGCATTCGCTGACAATAGAGGTGAGGGCGATAGGAGTCCAGTGGTGCAGACATGATACCTCAGAGCCGGCACAATGGTGGACATCTAGACAGTTTTTGGCGTGCGCGGGCATCGAGGCTGTGCCAGCCCTTTGGATCAAAATTGAGACCAGCTGGACAGCCGACGGGATTTAATCCTCCCTCTGCAGAGAGCCCCGGAACAGTGTGGCACAAGAGCCGTTTGAAAGCATCCAAACAGCCGATTAGATTCATTCATTACCAGCAACCTGACACAAGATGGAAATTCTCTGCGTCTCTCGTGTCAACCCCCCGAAGATGGCAGGTTGTTAGAGTTGAGGCATCTGCTCATTGAGGAGTCATTATTTCTGTGCTGCGCAGATGGAGCAGGATCACTTCGTTGTTCCGCGGCGGAAAACCTAGCTTGTATCTCCAACTTTTTAAGATTCTCGTAAATGACTGCCTTACTTTGACGTACCACTGTCACACAAAATTAGCGGAAATAGCCAATCTACAAGCTCACAACACAAGCTTGTAGATCTGCGTTTGTCTGTGGATTTTATAAATGAACAATGAAAAAAGTATTAACAAGCACTTGTGACTAAATAATAACTACATTGGATGCATTGGAACAGTGGGTTTCTTTTCTTCTTGTTTTATTTATTTTTAATAAATGTTTTCATAGTTTTCTGAAAAGTAACAGTTTTGGATATGGTTTCCACCTGACAGTGATGATGCGTGGTGTCTGCAGGTGTGCGTGTACATTCTACGTGCCAAGACCAAGAAAGCCAAAGCCAAAGATAGGGAGAGAGGAGGGTGAGAAGCAGGGGCGTCACGAGGGGGGGGGCGGGGGGGACTGAGTGGGACTGAGTTACTAGGGCCCAAGGTGGAGGGGATTTAATTATTTTATACTTTAGCTATTGAAAAATAGCAGATATACAAGCTCACATGCTCGTAGATCTACTATTTTGAAAAGTCGTGAAAATTTGTGCAAATATTTTAATATACAGTATGTATTTTTTAAGCAAACATTTGTATCTCAAATGTTGCTTCTGGAGGGTCCCTGGAACTAAATATTTTGAGATGGGGGTCCGTGGCCAAATACATATCATTTTGCGGTCCCTTCACATGAAAAGGTTTGAGCACCACTGACATAGAAACATAGGATTCAAAGACTTGCACAAATGTTCACGATTTTTCAAAAACAGCAAATAGATACTTAATGCCTTCCTCAATGTTGTGGTTTGGTGGCTGAGTGGTTAAGGCATTCTGTTTTCGGTCCATGGGCCCCGGGTTCGTGTCCCCGCTTGACCACTTCTTTCTGCCACCGCAGACAGCTTTTTTTTTTTTTTTTTTGGGGCGATAAAGTTATTAGGGCCCGAGCACACACAGTGTGAGAGGACCCTATTGTATTTGCAAAGATTATTATTATTATTATTTTCCCGAAAGTAAATCGCGTTTTTGAGGCGCAAAACGTACTCAAAAAGTTGCGCAACTTTGCACACACATCACAAGTGGCGAAAATTTACGTATTTAAAAAAAAATAAAAGGGGGCGTGGCCTAATGGCGCAACAGCGCCCCCTACAAAACTTCGTGCCTCAAGCCCCACCACACGGTTTCACCTACACGTACGAAAATCGGTACACATCTCTATCGTGTCCGGACTCACAACAAAGTCTCTCGGCGCCACGTCCGAAACCAAACAGGAAGTCAGCCATTTTGACTAATTAGTGGCGTTTTGGTGTATTTTTGGCCGTTTTCACGTGTCGCACTTTAACGAACTCCTCCTAGGGGGTTAATCGGATCAACTTCAAGTTCGCTCGGCATACTCAAGACACCTTAACGATGAAAAGTTGTGCGAATCGTGAGTTTTCGTAAAACGGCGTGCCCGTGGCGTAGCGTCAAACTTCCTTCACCAAACAGGAAGTGCCCCCTCTTCTGATTGGTCCATACTTCATTGTTCCTTTTTTTGGCTGTTACTCATCAACCGTTTATCGTACAGAGTTGTGGCTGGTATCATATGACTTGATTAAGAGTCCTTAACCTTAATTGACGCTTCCTCCGCCAAACAGGAAGTGCCCTTCACCAAACAGGAAGTGCCTCTATAACTCATGAACCGTTTGTCGTACAGACTCGCGGCTGGTGTCATAACATTTTTTTTTTCTCAACATTTTTTTTCTCAATTTTTTTTCTCAAAATTTTTTTTTTCTCAAATTTTTTTTTCTCAAATTTTTTTTTCTCAAATTTTTTTTTCTCAAATTTTTTTTTTCTCAATTTTCTTTTTCTTAATTTTTTTTTTCCTCAAAATTTTTTTTTCTCAAATTTTTTTTTTTCTCAAATTTTTTTTCTCAAATTTTTTTTTCTCAAATTTTTTTTTCTCAATTTTTTTTTCTCAAAACATTTTTTTCTCAACATTTTTTTTTCTCAAATTTTTTTTTTCTCAAATTTTTTTTTCTCAAATTTTTTTTCTCAAATTTTTTTTTGAGAAAAACGTTAAACTATCGTTAAAGTGCGACCCGTGATAGCGGCCAAAAATGCGCCAAAACGCCACTAATTAGTCGAAATGGCTGACTTCCTGTTTGGTTTCTGATTGGCTGCTGGCCTTGTGACGTGGGAAGAGCTCCGAGGGCCCGTCCATTGCTGCTTGCAGCTTTAATTAGGGCCCGAGCACACACAGTGTGAGAGGACCCTATTGTATTTGCAAAGATTATTATTATTCTTATTCTTATTATTATTTTCCCGAAAGTAAATCGCGTTTTTGAGGCGCAAAACGTACTCAAAAAGTTGCGCAACTTTGCACACACATCACAAGTGGCGAAAATGTACGTATAAAAAAAAAAAAAAAAGGGGGCGTGGCCTAATGGCGCAACAGCGCCCCCTACAAAACTTCGTGCCTCAAGCCCCACCATACGGTTTCACCCACAAGTACGAAAATCGGTACACATCTGTATCGTGTCCGGACTCACAAAAAAGTCTCTCTGCGCAACGTCCGAAACCAAACAGGAAGTCAGCCATTTTGACTAATTAGTGGCGTTTTGGTGTATTTTTTGCCGTTTTCACGTGTCGCACTTTAACGAACTCCTCCTAGGGGGTTAATCGGATCAACTTCAAGTTCGCTCGGCATACTCAAGACACCTTAACGATGAAAAGTTGTGCGAATCGTGAGTTTTCGTAAAACGGCGTGCCCGTGGCGAAGCGTCAAACTTCCTTCGCCAAACAGGAAGTGCCCCCTCTTCTGATTGGTCCATACTTAATTGTTCCTTTTTTTGGCTGTTACTCATCAACCGTTTATCGTACAGAGTTGTGGCTGGTATCATATGACTTGATTAAGAGTCCTTAACCTTAATTGACGCTTCCTTCGCCAAACAGGAAGTGCCCTTCACCAAACAGGAAGTGCCTCTATAACTCATGAACCGTTTGTCGTACAGACTCGCGGCTGGTGTCATACATTTTTATTTTTCTCAAAAAAAAAATTTTTCTCAAAAAATTTTTTTTTCTCAAATTTTTTTTTTCTTAATTTTTTTTTCTCAAATTTTTTTTTTCTCAAATCTTTTTTTTCTCAATTTTTTTTTCTCAACTTTTTTTTTCTCAAAAATTTTTTTTTTCTCAAAAATTTTGCTAATGCTAATGCTAACATGCTAATGCTAACATGCTAATGCTAATGCTAACAAATGCTAATGCTAACATGCTAATGCTAACAAATGCTAATGCTAACATGCTAATGCTAACATGCTAATGCTAACAAATGCTAATGCTAACATGCTAATGCTAACAAATGCTAATGCTAACATGCTAATGCCAATGCTAACAAATGCTAATGCTAACATGCTAATGCTAATGCTAACAAATGCTAATGCTAACACATGCTAATGCTAAAAATGCTAATGCTAAAAATGCTAATGCTAATGCTAAAAATGCTAATGCTAACACATGCTAATGCTAATGCTAACACATGCTAATGCTAAAAATGCTAATGCTAAAATGCTAATGCTAACAAATGCTAATGCTAACACATGCTAATGCTTACACATGCTAATGCTAACAAATGTTAATGCTAATGCTAACAAATGCTAATGCTAACTAATGCTAATGCTTACACATGCTAATGCTAACATATGCTAATGCTAACAAATGCTAATGCTGATTCAAAAATTCTAATGCTAATTGGCTGCTACCTCTTGTGACGTGGGTAGAGCTTCGAGGGCCCGGTCATTGCTGCTTGCAGCTTTAATTATTATTATTATTATTACGTTATATTTTCCACCCTACTCTGCATTTCTAGATCGTCCGTTTTTAAACCCCGAAAATGCTGTTGTCGTCTGAAAGGAAGGCCTATTTGACTTTTCCTTTTGCGTTATTCTCGTTGCCAAAACGCAGTGTGAACGGCGCCTAAATTGTGCGGGAGCCCGCAGTGAATCTTTGTACCCAGGGCCCAGAATTTGGTGCGACACCCCTGGTGAGAAGTATTATTTACTGAGGTTACAAGTCCCGGTTTTAAACGTATTGGCATCAAAATCTATAAAGTAACTTAGTTGTAACTATAATTTTCAAGTAATTGTAGAAGAGTAACAAAGCACTGGAGAAGTATAAAGTACTGAAAAATTCTCAAGTACAGTAAAAGTGCCTTAGGCTTTAGGGAACGTTCATACCGAACCTTAATTCTACCAATGCAGGCGGATTCTGCCGATGCTTTTCAATGGGAGCGTTTGCCGTTCCCTTCCCATTGCAGTTGGCAACAAACCACTCTGGCATTGGCAGAATGCATACAACGCTGAAGAAGGCTATACGCCGAAACGCGTACGTTGTTTACTCTGCGGCGTGCCACGCCAACATAATTATAATAAAAGTGCCTTAAATGACTGCTCCGTGAGTGCTGGTATTTTCTTGTCTAAAGTTACGTTCCTGACCGTGCACCCGGTAAAATTGCCCAGAGAAGAGAAGAGAAATGGAGTCGTGCTTGCTTCCTCTATGTAAAGATTGGCAGAATGCACCCAGCAGTGGTAGAATTAAAGTTCGGTGTGACCGTACACTTTAACAGTTATACTGCCAGATTTATTATTTATTTATTGGGGCCTGTGCCAGCAAAAAGCAGCTTACCTTTGCAATTTTATAGAAAAAGATCTATTCATTATTTCCAAACAATTTTTTTTTTTTTATTGTATGTGTACTTTAGCCAAGCTGGCGGCAGAGGGCAGCCTTATGCAAAGAATAGGTGTGGGCCGCTCCGCTTGCCGTCATTCAGAGCATAGAAATGCATAATCTAGATCAGGTCCACACTGACCACAGAGAACAGCCAGGAAGTGAATTGGACATCATTGATGTTTACGTGTGGTGGAGATTTGAAAGCAGCATTACGGGAGATGTTTTTACTGTACACACCCGCGCGACCCCTCATCAGCTTACAGTCATCAGACAAGGTAAAAGAACGAGCGTTCGTATTGGCAACGAGCTGGGTTCAAAATTGGGGCGAACGTCCGAAAAAGAGATAAGGAAAGTACAGTACTGGAATGCACTTAGTATATTGTACTTTTCCACCACTGCAGAATGATAGATGATGAGGTAGAGGGGATGAGGGACAGAGAGAGAGAGAGAGGGAGAAGCAGAGAAGAGGAGGTAAAACACTGACAATTGTCCGATTACATTCACAGATGGTCTCCCGGTAGCGCCTAAAATCACCCCAAGGAAGAGAGGAACAGAGGGAAACTGTGTCGACGTTGCTTCAGCCTCGTACACATTTGGAAACCCGGATAAAACCCTGCACAGACTAATTTTTTGTGCTGAGTGCAATATAATGTGCTTTCACAGATGAACGAGTACACCGAAGAGGCGCTGGAAAAGTTTCGGGGTGGGGGTACCTTGCTACGTGACCGTATAGGATCCAGACAACACGATTAATCTTGTTTAGTGGTTTAGATGAAAATAAAACAGATGAGATACAGAGTTTTTAGTGCACAGACTCGAATCTTGTCTGCCGTACTGCTAGTGCTGCCCACTGCCGCTGCCTGATAATATGTTCAATGTTGCCACTTCGGGAAACCGTCTAAAACCATTACTTTTCACGATCCAATGTAAAAACCAGATTGTAGATGTACAAGCTCACAATGCATGACACTATGACACGTTGTGAGCTTGTGGATCGGCAACCTTTTCTATAGTTTTGCACAACGCTGTCATAATAATGTCAAATTACAATTTTTCTGTGAGTATTCAATATTTTCACTGAAGGTTTGTCAGTCCCAGATTAGGGACACTAGGGTTTATGAGGTTAATTGAAAAACATAATAACAAAACATGGAGATGCAAGGTTTCTGCTTGAATACAAAAAGTGAGCCAATGAGCAAAATGACAAAACCCTCTGTGTATTTACCCAGATAGTGAGAGATGCATAAGACGTGAATAAATAGGTCCCTCTGCTGATAATAATACATGATGACAAAGAATGAAAAGCAATTACAAACGTACTGATGGATTCCTTTGTAATTAATTGGATGGTGTTTGCTGTCTAATATGTGATGTACCAACCAGTACCCGGCAATGTTATTATGGGAAAACTATATATTGAGTGAACACAATATCATTAAGATTTAAATGAGCACCTTCTAAATGATAATTAGATTTCATTATCGTTTATGACAGCATTTCAACCTGCTGAGTACAGTGGTATGCACTGTAGCCAGAATGCAACATGTTAGCTTTCTTGAAAGCTATAGAATCTTCTTTTTAATACATTTAGATGTATTAGCCAATTTCTACCCCTATTTTACCCTATTATTCCTCAGATTTTTATCATTACGCCAACCAGCCCTTAATTCCCACATTTTTCTGTTGTTTTTCCACTGCTGTTTTACCCTGACTTGCCAATGAGGAGCCCCCATCTCCCCTCTCCCCCCTTTCCTCAAAAAAAGCAATTAGCTGGCTTCATTCAAAACTAGGGATGGGTATCGAGAACCGGTGGAATCGTTAGCCAAAGTCCTTAACGATTCCGCTATCGATGCCTGCATATGCGCGATGACATCACACACGCGACGCACTGCCTTGTTTTGTTAGACTGCAGCCCACATGTTGTCTAAGCAGAGGCGTTCTAAAGTCTGGCTGTATGTTTCACGAGATTGTGCATGTTAATGTCACAGTCATTGCCTGTGTGCTGTGCTAGTTTTAATAATGAGGCGTCAGCTTTCCTAGTTCAGTTGTTACTCAAGCTCACTGCATGAACGGACAAGTCTCCCCGTTAGGTGCCCTAAAAAGTTTGTTTTGCCCGCCTCCCACGTTCTTATTACAATAAAACGGGCTGCATGTCCAAAGTGCTCTGTGTTGCTAAATGCTCCCCTATAAATCACATGTGCAAGAAAGAAAAGCGTGTAAATCCGTTGATCCAAACTGTGGAAGACAGTGCTTCTGCTTTAGCTGTGTGCTGCAGAAGCTCTGTGATGTGTCGTTCATGAGTGATTCGTTCATAATAATCGAATCATTAGCATGACTCGTGAACGATTCGTTGAAATCACACTTTCGTTCACACCCCCGCCCCTCCCCCTAATAGCCCGGGCCGGGCAGAAAGGACGCGACGGCGGGCTGTACTCGCAACGTAATGAAAACGCTCCCGCGATTGTGTTTTTCACGGGACGATCGCGCTATGAACAAATCATTTGAACGAATCTTTTAAACGGATCATTACCGTGAACGTGAACGAAATGATCCGTTCACTGAAATTAACGGGATTGCCCATCACTTTGCAGCCGAGTGAGCCAGCGTTGTAGAGTAGGCTGTTACACTATAAAAAATTACGTTGTGCCTTGCACTGCAAAAACGGGACATTGGATTGAGCACACTGTATAAAATAAACCTTGTTTTGTGAAAAATAAGAATAAAAACTACAAAAAGAAGAAAATGACAGGAGAAGCATAAGGAGGGGAGGAGGTAGAAAAGACCACTATTTCTGACCAGCCCCCAGCATGCCTGCAAGCACTAATTGCGACCGAAGGTCGCATTTACCCTGAAAAGCCTTGTCGCTTGAGTGACCTTCCTTCCTTCCTTCCTTCCTTCCTTCCTTCCTTCCTTCCTTCCTTCCTTCCTTCCTTCCTTCCTTCCTTCCTTCCTTCCTTCCTTCCTTCTGTAACCTTCCTTCTGTAACCTTCCATCTGTACAGGGAGTGATGTCAGTGTGATGTCAGCGAGTTGTGACATCACTTCCTGTACGGGGCGGCTACACGAAAGACTAAAAAAAGAGAAGGATACACAAGACTAAGAAAGACAAAAAAAGAGATTAAGAATAAAAAAGAAAAAAAGGAGGAAGAGGATAAAGATACCAAAAGGAGAGAGAAGAAAGGGTGGATGAGGTACAATGTGTCTCAGAAAAGAAAATGTGACAAGGAGGTGGCAACGGGGCGGCTAGATAAAGTTATTAGGCCTGGATCCGACTTTAAGTCGACGCACAGGATTCCAGAAGTGTAGCGATTATTCGCTCTTGTATCAAACTGGTACTCGAAACGTTCTTAGAATTTAACATATTTTCTAAAGTAAATATGGGGGCGGCTGTGAAAAAAAGAGAAGAATAAAAAATAAAAAAAGGAGGAGGAGGATAAAGATACCAAAAGGAGAGAGAAGAAAGGGTGGATGAGGTACAATGTGCGGTATCCTCCTTGTCAAGCTCGACGTTGGGCATTTGGACCTATACATGGAGAAATGGAGCGAACCTGTTTGGCCTAAACATGGAGATGTGGTACAGAATGACTCATATATGGGCATAAAAAGTATGTCATGTGACATCACTTCCTGTACAGACAGTCAGACAGACAGCCATTGACTCCGGCCTAACAATGGCTACTGTCTATGACGGTAGTCCCATATGACATGATGGACTGGACTATCTCCATATATAGGTGGGGTTGGCGATAGGGCCTTTCTGTGTGGAGTTTGCATGTTCTCCCGGTGTCTCCTAGGGTTGATACCCTCACAAAAACATGAACAAACTCCCCCCAGAATGACAACAACTAGAATCGTCAGAGAAACGCTGTGGTTGGCCAGATAGTCAAGAATTGTCGCGACCTCGCCCTTAAGGGCAATAGATGACCACAATAGATGACCACAGGGGCTGTGTATGCTGTGCATCGTCTATTCAGAGAATTTCATATAAAAGAGAATGTATGTTAAATTAACCCATTAGTACTCTTTCTCTCCCCCCCTGCCCATTATGAGAATAAATAAGAGAATCGATAAGGAATCGGATCGATAAGCAGAACCGTAATCGGAATCGGAATCGCTAAATTCTTAACGATACCCATCCCTATTCAAAACTGGCTTAAAAATTCATCTGTTAGCAAGTCATATGGAGAAGTAAGAGATTATTCAGTACCACCTACGATAGTACTTCCATCCCAACCCAAACTTGTTCATAGACCTCATGGTTAGAAATGTTTTATGTTGTTGTTTCTTTGGTATATGAATGTATCTTGTCCTTCTAGTGAATGAATGCATGGGACCTGAATGGAAATAAGACCACATGGTCTTTCTTCAGTGTTATCCTTTTGGACCAAAGTGCTTTGGCTGTACCCTTGTACTGTATGCATTTTTGTATGTGTCTAATAAATCAATCAATCAATCAATAAATCTGGCGGACGTAATCTGGCGGACGTAGCTCCACCGTCCTACCTCTCCCCAGGGGTGTCGCACCAAATTCTGGGCCCTGGGTACAAGGATTCACTGCGGGCCCCCCATGTTCTTCATAGGGGGAGGGGATTTAACCCATTTAGACTGGGAACGCATTATTACACATTATTTTGTGGTTTAACTATTGGAAAATAGCAGTCATACAAGCTCACAGCGCAGCACCAAGTGCCGCGCTGCGAGCTTGTAGATCTGCTATTTAAAAAAAAATCGTGAACACTTGTGCAAGTCTTGAGTCTTTCAAATCCTTCTGAGGTTTTTGGAAAAACCTATGTTTCTATGTCAGTGGTGCTCAAACCTTTTCATGTGAAGGAACCCCAACATGATATGTATTTGGCCACGGACCCCCATCTCAAAATATTTAGTTCCAGGGACCCCCCAAAGCAAAATTTGAGTTACAAATGTTCACTTAAAAAATACATCTGCACAAAGATCTGCACACATGTTCACAACATTTCAAAAAATAGCAGATCTACAGGTGCGTGCCATGTCGCTAGGTGGCGGTGACGCACAGATAGACAGATAGAGTGGCGCCGTTGTACTACCTTGTTTACATTCACCATGGTTACGTAGCTGCACGTAGTCTGCACTTTGAGCCATGACATCACACGTTTTGTCATTTCCTGCGTTTCTCCTGCTCAGATGGAGACGCAGGGCAGAACGTCTTCAAAGATTTCCACCCTGGAAGGAGGTTTCACTTTGTTGCGTTTTCAACCGCCGAAAACGCTGCTGTCGTCAAAACGGATGGCATATCTGACCATTTATTTTGCAGTTTTCTATAGAAAACAGCGTTGTCAGAACAGAAATTAGTAATGGTAACACCTATGAAGGGGCCCAATGTCTTGCCATTATGGCTGCTGTGTAAAGAGCCTATTACCAAGGAAAACCAAAACACTCACTTTTGGAGAAGCGGGGCGGGTTGTCGTTGACGTCGCTCAGGGTGATGTTGATGGTGGTGGTCCCCGCCAGCCCTCCCAGCTGACCGCCCATGTCTTTGGCCTGGATCAGCACCTGGTAATGCTCCTTGACCTCACGGTCCATGTCGGGCAAGGCTGTCTTTATGACGCCTGACCAACAGAGAGAGAGAGAGAGAGAGAGAGAGAGAGAGAGAGAGAGAGAGAGAGAGAGAGAGGGGGGTGACGAAGGAGAGATAAAAGCAGAGTGAGCATTATAACTCTTAACCACTTGAACACCAGCATCCATATTCTGGGGGAACATTAGCCAAAAAGAGGTAATCCACAAGTGTGTGACTCGCCGTGAGCTTCAGTAGATCACCTATTTTTGGCAAAGAGATTTGGTGTTGGTGGGGAAAACAGTCCAAGTCCAGAGCCCACTCAAGTCCAGTTAACCCCATTTAGAACGGGTACACATTATTGTGTATCATTATTTTATGCTTTAACTATTGAAAAATAGCAGATATACAAGCTCACAGCGCGGCACCGAGTGCCGCGCTGCGAGCTTGTAGATCTGCTAACTTTGAAAAATCGTGAACACTTGTGCAAGTCTTGAGTCTTTCAAATCCTTCTGAGGTTTTTGGAAAAACCTATGTTTCTATGTCAGTGGTGCTCAAACCTTTTCATGTGAAGGACCCCCAAAATGATATGTATTTGGCCACGGACCCCCATCTCAAAATATTTAGTTCCAGGGACCCCCCAAAGCAAAATTTGAGTTACAAATGTTCACTTAAAAAATACATATATTCAAAGATCTGCACACATTTTCACAACATTTAAAAAAATAGCAGATCTACAAGCTCGCAGCGCGGCACTCGTGCATGCCATGTCGCTAGGTGGCGGTGACGCACAGATAGACAATTAGAGTGGCGCCGTTGTACTACCTTGTTTACATTCACCATGGTTACGTAGCTGCACGTAACCATGGTTACGTACGTTAAAAACTGTCTGGGGTGTTCAAAGCCAGAGTGGACAATAAAACGACTCAACTGTTTGTTTTTAAAAGTGAAATATCCCTTTAAGTGGATAACTGCTCCTGGAAGATGTTTAGCAACATAAAATGACCAATTTGCTGTCAGAGCCCAGTCAGAGACCGAGGGCTCCCCGCGTCCAGGAGTCCTGATCGCTGCAGCGCTGAGCCAGACAGAGGTCATCCCCAAACCCGGAGACGCTTGACATTCAGCGGAGGAGGCACCGTAATGATTCACTTGAGGATCAAGCGAGGCCCCAGCATCAGACAGCGTTTGTACTGCAGATTAATAGCTAGGTCATTAGGAGGATGTTCGGCAAGAAAAAGTAGAGGGAGACAGCGGAGGCAGGGCCTGCGCGCCACCACCCACACACATATATATTCGCAAGCGCGGCGCTCACTCCACTTGTTCCTCTTCCTCTCGCACTTAAATTGTGTTTGATCTGCCTGTGTGCACAGCTGCAAACATGTTCTTTCATGGCAAGAATGAACAATAAGCGGGGGCTCCTGCTGGCCTAGTGGTCCAGGCGCATACCACATAGGCTCTGATGCCTGACAGCGTGTTGCGGGTTCGAGTCCCGTTCCTGACGACCTTTGCTGCGTGTCACTCCCCATCTCTCTCCCCATTTCCTGTCAGTCTATGGTCCTATCAATAAAGGCACCCCATGTGGTCATGTGATCTAAGATGGCCGCGGTGTGAATAAGGTCTATAGCCAAATAATTACCAAAATAATGGCATTCCAAGTGTTAAGATAATATTAAATATTTACAAAATACAAAAACATCTATGTTACTGCAAAGAAAAGACAGACAGACAGACAGACCGACAGACAGACAGACAGACAGACAGACAGGACAAGATAAGACAAGACAAGACAAGACAAACCATCATCTAGACGACTCGCCTCTGCAGCGGAGCTTCCGCCATAGCACATCTCTGTTCGGAAATTGAAAGACCTCTTTCTCTTATGATTGCCTCCTTTGAAAACCTCTGTCAATGTCACCGCAGCTAAATCGCTGCCAGCCATGACGTGCCAATTTAGAGACTGCCGCCGTGGTGGTTCCTAGTCGCTGTAGTCTGAGAATGTCTCCTAGCAGCAAATGCACTGACAGAAGGGTCAGTGACTGGGAGATGGCACCTCGTTGCCAGGACACACACCATCACATTGCATGCTGGCTTCTGAATGCAAACTTCCAATAGAGAGCCAAGCAGGCGCGCTGAGTGTCAAGCAGAGGTGGAAAAAGTACTCATATGTTTTACTTAAGTAAAAGTATCAATATTGCAATATAGAAATACTCCGCTACAAGTAAAAGTCGGAAAAGCCGGAATTCAAGGTGTAGTAAAAGTACGAAAGTATTGGCATCAAAATGTACTTAATGTACTAAAAGTAAAAGTACAACATATTTGAAAATAGCTGATCTACAAGCTCACAACATGTCGCGTTGTGGGCTTGTAGATCGGCTATTTTCAAATAGCCTAGGTATAAAATAGGGCTAAAGTGGTTAATGTATGTTTTCTAATATAATCATTTATATCTGCAAAGTAACTAGTAACTAAAGTTTTCAAATAAATTTAGTGGAGTAAAAGTACAATATTTGGATCCGAAATGTAGTGCAGTAGAAGTAAAAGTATTGGAAATTGGACATACTCAAGTAAAGTACAAATACTTAAAAAAGTGTACTTAAGTACAGTACTTAAGTAAATGTACTTAGTTACTTTACACCACTGGTGTCAAGTCGTCACTGTCGGGCAGAAACCTCGCATCTGCAAGTTTCAAATTTGTATGTTTTTTCATAAAGTCTTTCGTGAAGTAAAGCCCTGCTTCATCGTACAAGACTTTTGCACAAGACTAGTGAAAATAGCAGATCTACAAGCACACAGCGCCTTGCGGTGCGAGGTGTTGTGTGCTTGTAGGGAAGCGTAGTGTTGTTCTGACGTGTCATTAGTCCGAGGTCCCATTAGTCTGATGCTGGTGAATGCGAACCTGGTGAATGCTAACCCTAACCCCATCTTCCTTTTTCCCCAGCCTTTAAAAAAAAGTATTATAATACCTGTTTTGGGGTCAACAGAGAAGTATGGCTGGCCGTGGAGGATGCTGTACACCACCCTGGCGCTGTTGCCGTACGTCGGGTCGTCCGCGTCCGTAGCCGTCACTTGCGTCACGTAGGTACCTGTATTTGGCGTTGGGGGGGGGGATAATGAGAGGCAAAAGGGTTGGGTTTAGTTTCATGTCATGACTTGTTTCCTCAGCAGTCTGTATGTAGATGCAGTAAAGGGGGGAGACAAAATTCTTGCATTTCCAATTCTCTGTGCATCACATCAAGGCAGCATTTCCCTGTGCGAGCCCTTTCAGATTATAGTTGGCATTCAACGTGTAAAGAATGTTGGGTATGGCCGGTAATGGAGTGTGAGAGGACAATAATGTTTAGTAGAATAGCTATTGTATTTTCCCGTGGCATGGTTTTGCATATAATTTATATTTGTAACATTATGTGGCTGAAAAATGAATCTCTTTTACCAGCCAATTCATTAAGCAATGTTACCATTTAGAAAACAAAGAGCCATGGTGAGCATAGAGGCAAGATGGCAGCCTGCCAGCCCACACACAATAATAGGGACAGTAATTACTTGTCTGTACGGTTCACCCTTTTTTTATCCACATCCTTACCATTGTATCAGAACTTTGACAAACAAACTTTGGATTTGGGGAAATTAACCTAAGGAATTAAATAAACTGCAGTGTTCTGAGCCAGAATAACTGGGATAATCATTTTGAAGAGAGCCCCCGTTTTGCAGTTGGCATTGCTAAGATGACGGCTGGGAAGGAATTCTAGTGTACCAAAGCTCCAGTCAATCCAATTAAATACCTCACCTTCTAGGCCAAAAAGCAAGAGAGACAGAGAGAGAGACAGAGAGAGAGAGAGAGAGAGAGAGAGAAAAAGAAGAGAGAGGGTTGGAGAAGGAGGACCCCTTGGCTGACAGACAGAGAGATGAAGCAGGGACACCCTATATACATTGTTGCAGATTAACTTTCTCATAGATTTCATAGTTAGATTCATACACGTGTTTGACAGCACTACCATCGGTGTATGTTGGACCACTTAAAACTATAAGGGAAAGAAGGAAGGACTTTGGGAGAAGAATACTAGGGCAATGGTTACAATAATTGTTGCTTTTTTTTAACAGGTTTTGCCAGTGTGGATGTTTGGGCCTGTTGGGTGTGAGGAGACAGAGGCACACTGAATAGGTTTATGCCTAGGTGCTGGGAAAACCCTAGGGTAGGGGAGAACAAGACCTAGAGGAGGGGCCTTGTGTAGAACGAGGACAAGCCCTCCACACACACAGGTAGGGGAATCTGCTTTGGAGATCCCTTGTGTGTGTCTGTGCGAGTTTTTTTATTGTTTTTTTATTGGTTTGTTCTTTTCCGGTATTGTATGTTTGTGTAGTTTGTTTTGTTTTTGTTTGTGTCATGAAAAAAAAAAGACAACATATTAACAAAAGTAGAAAGTAACATAATTTGAAAGCTGTAGCGTTAGATATTATTTCTATTTCTATTTTCTACAATGGGAGGGCAATTCTTTCAACATAAGATGCTGCATTCAAGTTCAGGAGAGTTTGGGCAAGGCAATTCTCTTGAATGCTGCCGTCAGGTATGCCATGGAAAGAGGGCATTTGCATTTCTTTCACCATAGTAAAAACTGCATTTGTGTGGTCTGGAGAGAGCACTTTTTACAGACGGATAAAAGGGCAGAGGCTCAAGCCCCCTTTGATGTCTATGTGTGCATGTGCCTGCTCCTAGACACTCCATGAGGGATAGTGTTTAGATGGTCATTGCTGCATTGCAGTAATCTCCCATTTTGTTTGTAAAGAGACAACACAGCTTTGCATGTCTGAGCAGATGGTGACTGTTGTATTGAACCATTAGTTTTCAGAGATTAGAGACTATCCTCCTTAACCAAGCCACACATGCCCAATTAGGCAGGCAGACAGCATATACCTGCAATATGTGCAGTTGACGCATACTTTGACATACTTAATCAAATATGTATTCATTTACTAATATTTCTTTTTTTACGAGTTATGTCTCAAGACAAGCTGTGTGTAAAATTATAACGCCGTGCATTATCAGCATTCAGCACTCGTCTGTGAGATGCAAAGGCGGAAACTCTTTGGAGTTTTGGTCTGATTTCAAACGCATTTCTCTAAGGAAGGCCCTTTCAGCTCCATTTGTCTCATTAATGTAATTAGCAGCGATTCCAAGTTTTTTAAGCACACACTCCATCACGGCATCGGAGCACAATTTATTCTGCCCAAATAACGGGAGAGAGCGTCATAATTCTAATATACACTCCATTTAACCTCCACTTCAAGAGAAACCGGTTTGTGTGTGCGTGCATAATGTGCGTGAGTGCCCGAGTGTGTGCGTGCGTGTGAGAATTGGAGAGCCCACGTACAGAGCCTGGCCTGTTTTGTTCCTGCCTCTCTGCCAGTAATACTCTGGAGAGGGCTGATTTGCAGTTCTCTTCTATGAGAGCTCTCATTGCAATTCAGATCAAGAGGGAGCCATACAAGTGAATTACCTTGATCTGGCCTCCGCTGGGGGCGGGGGCAGCATAAAGACAAGCCTGTGAAATATCGCATCAGCACCACTCTGAGCATAACCAGTCTCTGTGAAAATGTGAAATCAGCTGAGCGATGTCTGATTTGTACTAGGTTTGCTACATCGAAAATATACGATCCACAAGCTCATGTTGTGAGATTTTAGATCGTCTGCTTTGGTGTGCAAAACCGACACGCGACTAAGCATAAATCGCCCTTAAACGAGTAGTTCACCCCCCCAAAAAAACGTATTTTCTATCAATTGTACACAGCATGAAGTCTTGAATTCATAGATTTTTTTCACGTATTTGTTGCATTCCTAAGCCAATCATTTGATTACCATCTCCTACCGGCTAATGTATCTGGTAGGAGACAAAGTAGACTCTTTGTCTCTCCTACCAGAAATACACCAGTCATCAAATTATTGTCAGGAATGCAACAAAAACAAAACAAATCTATGCATTCAAGGCTTCATGGAGTGCACAATTGATAGAAAATAACCCTACGTTTTAACTGCAGGCAACATTTTTCTGCCCCCCCCCCCCCCCCCCTTTTCCTTTGGATACGGGCATCTTTTTTTTTATGTTTTATAGATAAGTTATTGTGTATTATGTTGTTATTATCCCTGCTGCAATAACCACAGCAAAGCATCTACAACTTTCCTCTACTATAGTATGCGCAGTACAGAGTGCTGGCTGTGATGAGAGTCCTCCTCTATTCCTGTTATTATGTTTATCTAATCCAGGTGAACATTGTGAAACTTATTGGTTGTTTGGTTGGTTGGTTCTGCATGAATGCTGAACTGCACTTTTGCACCCGTCCCAGGGCTGCTAGAATGCTGCTAGAATGACTGAGGAGCGGAACAAAATAAATCGTACTCTTACTGTATACCTGTACACAACAGTAAACACGATCTGGAACCGTGAACCTTGCCAGTAAAGCAGTCTTCCGAAGAAGTGGAAAGGAAAATATTTGCCAAAGTTTTATTTCTCACTCAGCAAAAAGACATGGCATGGGCACCTACAGTGATTTTGTGTAATTAATGTATTGCTGAATGGTTCTGCCATTTAGCAATAAATGGCAGTGCCATGCAACTTTCCTCTTCTACCACCGGATTTGAACCCTTTTTCCTGACATTTTTACCATTGAGCTAATAAAGCCTGCTTGCTTGCTCTGGGGATGAATTGAATCTTTATTCATAAAAGAAATATGCTTTAATGCAGAAACACAGGGAGACAAGACAAGACAAGACAAGACAAGACAAGACAAGACAAGACAAGACAAGACAAGACCAGATGCTGTGTAATATAAAAGTCAGACACCTGACCTGGCCCCCATGGTTTGTAGGCCATCAGTATGGCCCCTACTGGCGCATACATTATTGATTGATTGAAGACTAAGACTATTAGAAGTTTGCATAGGAAAAGTTACCGTTTCATGACAGTACAGTTCACTGGTACAAGGTCAACTAAAAGGAGATCCTAGTAAGCTTTTCGGCTTATTTGCACAGGAAACCTTTATGTATCTCATATAACATTGAATGACAGACGGATAGAACACAGTACTATGCAGTAGATAAGATATCTATAACAAAGTAACCTCACGCGCACTCACCTACGGGTGACATCTCTGGGACACTGGCGGTGTATGGCCCCTCCAGGAACTTGGGCTCGTTGTCGTTGATGTCCTGGACCTTGATGACGAACTCTGACTCGGGCTCCAGGGGCCTGTTGGTGTCGATGTCGACGGCCTGGGCGCGGAGCGTGTAGTAAGGCTTCTCCTCCCTGTCCAGGCTCCTTAAGGCATGGATGTCCCCCGTCGTCTGGTCGATGGTGAAGATGGAGCCGGCTCCTTCGCCCGACAGTGTGTACTTCACCGCATTCTCTCCGCCGTCCATGTCAGTGTGCAGCTGCGAGGCGAGAAAAAATGCCCAGTTTATTTTCTTTTAACAAAACAAGCATTTCCTTTTTTTTTTTTTTTTTTCATCCCAAGATTTTGTAACCCATTTTTCACCCAGTGTCAATTATCTAATGTAATCCTGCGACTACACTCCCTCTGCCAACCTGGGGAGACAACGGACTGACCTCAGGCCTGTGAATTGTCTAATTGGTTGAGACACTGGGGGAAAACGGGTCAAGTCCTCGCAATGACAGAGATAATGACTGGGTGAGTGCAGTGGGGAAGATCTTTAGTGAAGTGCATTGCGAGGAGTGTCGAGCAGAAGCAGACTGGGCATCAAAGAACAGACACCCATTTCAGTGGAGACGTGCGAAAACCAAGTTAGTCATAAAGAAAAATAAAATGATCAGATGTTTGAGAGCGTTTTGCGGATTAATGAGGCTAAATGTGTCATAAATAATGCATTTTCCCAGTGCAATTACTGCTGCCGTGAGAACCATTTGACATCGCAGACAGTGCAGTTTGCAATCTAAGTCCCATGCTGTAACAAACCTGAGCCCAACAAGCTTGAAAGGTCCTGAATCACACTACAATTTCAGGCAGCTTACGCGGCCTTCAGATCTCGATTTTCCTGAAAATCTACCGCTGATCAGAGCACGACATCATGTGGAGCTTGGCCAATCAGTTCACATTTTTCCTAACATCTGTTGGCCAACCACGGCTTTAAATCACAGTCATGAAGATTGACTCAAACGTCATGGCTCCAGTGTGGACCTCGGACTGCAAGTGACACATCACTCATCTATGATGTCAGTCTATGGTATCGTCGTCGTCGGGGGGAAACATTGTATGTCCAAATCCTTCCCTTTTTGTTATTTTAAAAACTATTTAAAATCCATTTAGGCCAATTTGAAAATGACCCACCGTTTTTCTCAGGAAAACTATTACTCAGCCTCTGTAGCAGCTAGAAACAAAATTCCAAAACTTACACCTTTGGCTTTCAAAGAAAAAAATCTGAAAAAAATCAAATGTTTTTTTCAAAAATGACTGTACTGTACCTACATAAAAATGTGTTCCCGGCCTGAGGGGTAAAAGCACAAAAATGTGTACCTACCCATAATGGGTTAAAATAGTGAAAATAGCTGCTCTACAAGCACACAACGCCTTGCAGTGCGAGGCGTTGTGTACTTGTATATCTGCTATTTTCACTAGTTTTGTGCGGCAGTCTTGTATGATGAAACAGAGCTTTGCTTTACGAAAAAATCAAACCTTGGTTCGAAGTGAAGCGGTGAATTTTTATTCTGTGTTCTAGAGCTATGAAATTTGTGTTCTAGAGCTATACATTCTGTGTTCTAGATCTATACTTTCTATGTGCTTTAGTTCTATATTTTTATGAATTCTGAATGAATTAATGATTTTGTCTGGAGGGCCAAATTGTCATGTGAAGCTTGACCAATCCTCAATTCTGCATGCACGGGACATGTACGGGACAGACAAAGCCACTCCTTGAGAATCTATGTGAATCCTCAAAAAAACATGTACGGGACAGACAAAGCCACTCCTTGGAATCGGCTTTCACCGCTTCAAAAACGCACACATTTGGAACTTGGAGATACAAGGTTTCTGCCCGACAGTGCCGATATATCTCTGTGTCAGAGGCGGCGGGGATTGGGGGGCATGGGCATCGGCTTCCCTAACTAGACAACCCAACCCATGTACTGTATATGGAGATATGCTGTGAGAGCCCAAACATGCTTACTCAGTTATTTGTTATGTGAAAGTCCTATGATGTCTATGACATTTGACATCATGCCCTTTTATGCCCATACATGGAGATCCCTGTCTGTAGAACCAGCCGTTAGTATGGTATGTGGCCGATGTGGCCTCCATATATGGGCATCCCCATATGAAGTCCTGTTAGATATGGGCTTAACTCTTACAGTGCCTATCCCGAACAAGTTCGGCTTTATTTCAATCCAATACAATATTTTATTTGCTATTTTACTTACCCCGAGCTGCTTGGAGCAACGTGGGTGGTCCTTGCTCGTCCAGCGCTAGCCAACGAGAGACGCTAGATGGTCCGACGATTTATTCCATTGAAAATGGTTTAAAATAAAGTTTAGAGCCCCCCAAAAAAAACTCAATATATACTATCGGCGGCGCGACGTATGCCAGGGTGCCTATCCCGAACTAGTTCGGGATATTTAATAAAATGAATTATTTAATCGGAGGCCTCAACGAAGCCCCGGTCTAAACGTCCATCCATGGTCCAGGCCAACACTCGGCCATACACGCATCGCGCCGCCCACTCCAATGATAAATCACATCTTTAGACAGGATTTTCTCCGGATTGTGTTCCCAGACCCAAAGAAAAAGTTTTTTGCGACTGAAATAGCTTTATATCGGGCTTCTAAATGGGTTAGCATTTTGGCTACGTGTCAGCTAGCTTCCTCCTCTCGTCACCCATAGCATTGGCTGGAGTGAAATCCCAAGGCACTTGGGACAGTGTCGACGGAAGCTAGAGCGAAGGTCTATGGAGAAATTTATGGCACTCTAGCGCCCCTTGTGGCCGGCGGCACTGTATGAGTTAATATTGATGACATCAGGGAACTCCATATATGTGCATAAAAGGGATTATGTTAGTGTGACATCACAGTGAAGCCAGAGCGTGATGTCAGAGCAGCAAACCCATTCTGTTAGAATGGTTCCCCTGACCATACAGTGACGTCAGAGCATGTCATAGCGACAAACCCATAGAACCACAGTGTCAGTCGTGACAGAGATACATACATACTATACATACCGTACATACATACGGACAAGCTATGACCGTTCACATAGAAAACTTGCGACCTACGGTCACAATAATAATTATAAGGGTAATAATAATAATAATAATACCGGTAATAATAATAATGGTCCCCATGCGATCCTTGGGGTGTTTTTGTCACTGTGAAATGTGTCCTCTGCATTTACCCATCCTATAATCACAACAGCAGTGAGCAGCCATTGAGAGGCGCTCAGGGAGCAATTAGGGATTCTTGCTCAGGGACACTCATCGACACATTGCCGGCCAGTACGGGGACAAGTACAACATTCGGGCAAGGTTTCAACCCGAAAAGAGTCCTTTTGACTTCCACACAAATGGCCAACTTCTGATCGGTCCAGGGGGTTGTGAGATTAGACAGACAAGACAGACAGACAGACAGACAGACAGACAGACAGACAGACAGACAGACAGGCAGGCAAACCCTCTTCTCGACGTCTCAACTCTGAGGAGCCACACCGTAGAAACACACACTTCATCCTTCCTGCACAGAGGGAATATCTGCTCTGACCTAGATCTATTGCACACTGCAGCTCATCTCTTTGTACGACTGCTAAGACGAACACTTCCCCGGCCTGCAGCAGTACACCTGTTGACACGACACACTACCAAAAAACCCTTTCAGATATTCAGGGGAGGTAATGCGATGCGATGGTCACCACATAGGGATTTAATCCCTCTTTAATGCTTTATTGAATTCATGAATATCATAGTGCAGAGAGGCAGGAAAGAGATTTTGGGGGACGCTGAGCTGTCATCTCACAATCTGCTTGAACTACCCATGGCACTCTGAGATGGAATCCTTTGTACTTCACTTCAGTGGGGAACTAAAATGAAATACATTATTTTTCTCAAAGAGACAAGAGGGCATACAGTGTAATAAGGAGTGCAGCGGGCTGAACCTTTTAAACAGGCTTTCAACTCTAAGGAGTGTAGCTGGCCCCATGATTTACCGTTCTATGACTAGGGCAGTCACGATTAATACATAATCGTCTATTCGCGATTATTTTTCATATTCGCGAATATTTTTCATATTCGCGATTATCGTCAATTATTTAATTTAACTCATTCTGAGCCCGAGACATTAACGGATTATAATGTCCTGAGTGCCTGTCACTGGCTCCATTAACGGCCACTATCTTATTTTGAAGGCCAGAAGTCCACAGCGTAAACACTTCCGGTCTGACGTCATCGCGTCCTGCGCCAGAATCGATCATTGTTTACGTGGTGTCATGGCGGATCGGATCGATGCTTTTCAACATGTGTTTTATAAGCGAGCATCTGCCTCCATCTTCGCTTCTAAAGTGTAGTTTTGAGATAATGGACATTAAAGATGAGATCCCCCGTCTGCCTCAATGTTATGGGATTACTATTTTGTGCTCGTGGAGCCGTGATGATGAGAAATCAGCGACGGAGATCGGCTCGGGACCTCCGGCCATTGTATCCGGTAATATAACCGCCGCTACAGTAATATATTACTTTTCGCGAGATATCTCGGGAATGGCACTCGAGATACTCGAGTACATTTAGCGAGATATCTCGGGAATGGCACTAAATCGGTTAATTAAAAAAGTAGTGAGTTTTGACAATAAAACCATGCTTAAACAAGTTAAACCTCACGTCAACACTTGCATTCTTGAATGCGCCTCCACCTTGTTGCCACGGGGACCCGTGAACGCTCAATGCTGGCCCTCCTCAGTCACAGTCAGTCAACACAACAGCAGCGCGGCACGGCACGTACTGTCACACAGCACAGGCAGGCTGGCTGGCTAACTAAAAATGCTTGAACAGTTTGTTTTTTCCAGACGGTCGGAACAGACACATGTACCATACACATCCCGGGACTATATATTCCTTTTGATACGATACAGAAAAAGGCGTTCACTTTCGTTTCAACACAGAGGACTGGAGTCAGTGCCTTTACTGCAGCTTAGCTTAGCACTGCTGCTCTGCTGTGGAGAGGATGATGATGATGATTACACACATCGTGGTCGTGCTGTTTTCAGCTGTCGGCTATGTTTGCAGTTGTTTGCTATTTTCACAACGCAGCACGCCGCGTTGTGAGCTTGTAGATCGGCTATTTTCACAACCCACCGCGACGCGTTGTGAGCTTGTAGATCGGCTATTTTCACAACGCACCGCGACGCGTTGTGAGCTTGTAGATCGGCTATTTTCACAATGCACCGCGACGCGTTGTGAGCTTGTAGATCGGCTATTTTCACAACGCACCGCGACGCGTTGTGAGCTTGTAGATCGGCTATTTATTTTCAAATAGCTACGGTATAACATAGGGCTAAAGTTAGCAAGTAAATGTACTTAATAGTTACTTTACACCACTGAACTGATGTTTAAAAAGCAATTAAATTGCTCTTCATTAAGATACAGTATGAGTATGAGCTCAAAGCCTATTATCATAGTGGCATAAAATGAAGGGGGGAAAAAAGACGATATATTCGTCAATCGGCGATTATTTGTATGACAATTAATCGTCTGGAGAAAATCCTAATCGTGACAGCCCTATCTATGACCATTCACATCAAATGCAATTGTCCAATTAGGACATTGGAGGTGCTAATGTGTATTCAGTGGTTTTGGAGGGCACTGAGGAAAGTGGGAAGAGGACAATTACATTTTCTTCCCACGAGCTGTAAAGTCTAAAGGTGAAGTAAGTGAAACAGTAAAAATACAAAATGGAATGAATTATCACGTCCGTTCTAGGTCATCACTCATGTTCTCAAGTCACGGCAATTCAGTATGACATGAATTGGAAAACGATATTTTTTAAATTGCACCACCGCCACTAAAGTTTCTCCCATATATTTACCTGCTGCACCTTTGCCCGCAATCTGTTCTTTCTTGTTTCTCGATTAAATATTAGCACCCACGGGTACACTGACCTCTCTGCCCTTAAGCTAACCACATATCCTCATACATTTTTATATATATATCTTTTTCATATATTCTGTATATTTATTAATAAGCACACTAGACTGGGGAACACTGCATATTTGCGCCTGCTATATCTTTCTTTGACTATGTGCATAAATCAGCAGCATTATTTTGCCATATAGCCTGGCTACCTTAATACCTTTTGTGCACATTGTATTAACTCTTTTATCAAATCGTATTTAATCGTATTCTTTACGTAACAATTTAACTGTGTCATAGGAACCTTGCCCAAAATATTTTAACCCACTCCTTAACACTTTGTGCGTGAACTTGTGATGTGACTAGTTGAGGTGTTAAGAGGCACACTTTTGCTTTGTTTGTTTGTTCTTCACTGGATGCATTTATCCATTCATGAAACAAAGCTCAGTTCCCCTTATTCACCTTATTCCTGGCCCCGCCCCCAACTTACTGTTCATATCCTGAAAGAGGCTGAAAAACATCATTTGGTTTCCTGTGTCCTTGCATTACAGTGTCAGTAGATGGCGTTCTGGGCTCTGAATGAACCTGTGTTGCCATGTCTGCTTATAATAAGCAATTTGTGTCTTTAACCCTACCAGTGCCAGCCCCTAGATGGCGCCAAAGAATGCCAGGCTTTCTCCCATAGGCGAGCGCATTAGCATCCGGGGACTCACGTTGCAGTGACGCGCGTGCTCACGTTCGTGCACGTCATGGAAAGGTCCCGGATGATAATGCTAACAGAATAGCTATTCCCATTTTGTCATTTTAAAGATCATTTTTCGGCGATTTCGCCGTAAATAAACCTCGCGCCACATCCCTAAAAACACAATCCAGAGATATGGGCCTCCAAAGATGTGGTTTTTCTTTGGATTCGGCGGCGATTCGCGGCTACGTTCGCGGCTCACGGCCGGCATGGCTTCCCCAGGATTTGGACCACTGGATTTTAAATTTAGGCTCAGGCTTCAGAAGGCCTCGGATCATTTTATTCATTTCATTAAAAATCCCGAACATGTTCGGGATAGGCACACTGGACTACGTTCCGGAAGCGGCGCTGAACATTCGGTGAACATTGGGGGTCTCAAAAATGTATTTTAAACCATTTGTAATGGAATATATCGTCGGACCATGTAAAATGGCTAGCTGGCTAGCGTAGGACGAGCCAGGACCACCCACGACTCTACAAGCAGCTCAGGGTAAGTCAATTAATAAAAAAAAAATTGTTTTGGATTGAACATATCCCGAACATGTTCGGGATAGGCACAGAATGAGTTAAAAACAAATAGTGTAGTTGCTTATTGGGCTTACTTTCTAATATGTTTTTAAACCAGTGGTTCCCAAATCTTTCATATCAAGGACCCCAGATTAACATATTTGTCCACAGTCGCGGACCCCCATCTGAAAATATGTGGTGCCAGGGACCTCCACACAGAGTTTGTGTTGTTAAAATGTTTCAAAAATATTCAAAATATTTTAGTTTTTTTTTTCAACCCCACTTCTGTCACTGATATTTGCAAATCAGATGATCATATGATCATATGATCAGAGGTATGAAGATATGCAGTTTAACTATTATGTAACATTTTCTTTTTATAACTTAAGTCTAAAATGTGTCAAATGTATCAATGTTGAACAGTGCCTTCACATTGTCATTGATAAACTAAGATGCAGAAACAAGCTTAGTCTTAGTCCAAAAAGAAAGGAACAATTCATTTTGAAATAATCCAACGAGTGCCTGTTGTTTCTATTCAATACTACTGCACATGTGCATCCCTGCTGCTCTGAGTAAAGCCTAATTTATGGTTTGAACTATTGTCTATTTTCGATGCATGCCACAGTCATGCAACGAAGTATGAATTGGGCTTTCCTCTGCTTAAGCTGCCTACCATGATAGGTGCAAGCATGACTGACAAGTGGTTCAATCAGTGAATGAGCGTTGACCGATTCAATCAGATTTTGATAGGCAGGCTACACTGGATGACTGATTGATTGATTGAATCAGACTTTGGACAACAGACTGATAGGCAAGCTCACTGAACAAGATCCAATGAACCGTTCACTCGGACACCCTTGTTTGAACGAACTTCAAAACATTTACTGGTAGACCTGGCCACTTTCTTTTATTTTATTATAAAAAAGAGAATCTGTTGGAAGTTATCCAAGTTCAGGAAACTGACTTTGATTGGAGAAATAAAGTTTCTACTTTTGCAAAGTCTACTTTAAATAGTGTCTTTAAATGGCGATAATCATTTGACCAACTACAAGAACTCACATCAATGTGCATTCATTTATGTTAATTAACAGTTTAATTTAAAGATTAAATCTATGCACCTGCTCTCTGCTGCACCTTTGGCTTACATACATTGGCAGATAAAAATATATGATATGTACATATACAAATTAGTTCTCACCACGAAGCGACCCACACTAGAGAAGATAAAACAACCTGTCACGACAGACAGAGACTGAGTGTGGGTGGGGATGGCAGATATATCCTGTGTGCATCGAAGCACAAGTGGATTGTCACACTCAACACAGCTGTTCGTTCAGCGCCATGCCATTACAAGATAAAAACGAAGAAGATTGAAAACGAACCAAGACAAGAACAACAACAACAAAAAGTTCAATGTACGGTAACTAGTATGAAAGCACTTAAGCTTAAACTTTTTTTCAATTTCAGTTCTAACAAGTGGAACATGGCATAAGCTTATTGCGGAAAGGCAAGGCAATGTCCTAGACTCCTAGAGAGCAACACAATGAAGCCCTGGATATAGAAACCACTCCTGGGCTGCCAATGGTACTCTGAAGTCTGAAATACCTGCTTTTTCTCAGACGTATATAAAAGGTAAGTGGTGCATTTATATAGCGCTTTGGAATAAAGTGCCATTACAGTAATTTGGCAGTAATTTGATCCAATTACATTACAAAAGAGGGCCAATCAGAGGCCAATTAGAGGAAGCTATGTTTTTATATTGCTGAAATACCCTCAATGACATGCCCTCAATGCCCTCAAAGCTCAACCATAAAAAAGTCTTATTGTGGGCTCGCCTGTAAGGCGAGCACACTTTAGATATTGTCATTATTTATCTATCAGTCAACAGTTCTCCTCAAAACTTCGGTATCTTACCACTCCTACATACTTAGTGAGAAAATGAAAATAAAAACATCAATGTGTTCAGCCTACAGTGGTGAAGTGTGCTATAATTTTATACAGCAATCGGCCAAATGGTGGCGCTGTAGGAAGCCTTCGAAAGTGCGAACGTTGAACAGGTATAGCTCATGCTGTGTTTGAGGTCCAGCCATGAAACCTATATACACGTATGTGTCTCCTCATGCCGAACAACTTTTACGCTCTGACTTTTGACCTCTGACCTTTAGATCCCCCAAAATTTGGAATTATATGAAAAACAGTAAAAATCTATCTCCTCCTGGGATTTTCGCGTTACGCGCATGAAACTTTTTTCACATGAACTTTGAACCTATATCTACACAGGCTATGTGGTGAGAAGTTTGTACGTTAAATAATGTTTTTTTTAATAATTCAATATATATTGCGGTTTTATGCAAATTATTCTTCGGCCTCTAAATCATACATGCAAAGTTACACGTTCATGGCATTTGGCAAAGATGTAGAGTGTTAGTCAAAATATCACTGAAACCAATCTTATTCCAATTGGCCAAAGGGGGGCGCTATACGAATCGTTTGAAAATTCAAACTTCAAACGGGCATAAGTCATGACTCGTTTCGTTTGAAGTCATGCAACTTGCTTACACACGTGCTTTGACTCGAGCGGAAGACATCTGTGTCTTTGTTAACTCAGTTACTGCCAATTAAATATGCCTTCTTTGGGTTCTCCCTGCCAGCCCTCTCCATAGACTTCCATGTAATTTATAGTGCACAGATCATGCACGCCCATGCACAGATCATGTTTGTGCAGGCTGTTCACAGCTTTCAAACAAAAAAAAAAACAGATTGGAAATCCGTTCAGGCATTCTTGAGATAATAGCCATTATGTTTTACATGTTATGTAAACAAAGATGGCTACCCTGTATGAAAGATGGGGTTGTATGGGGGTGGAACATGCAAAATCGCGATTGAAATCATGTTTACTAGATTTAATGGGGTCCCAAAAAAAATAAATAATAATAAAAAAAAAAATGAAAAAAAAAAATGTTTTTTTTCTAAGTAAAAGTCGATTTAAGTCGTCTGGCAGGGAAGTCCATAGTGAGAAAGTTGATCTGAAAGTCGTTTGGCACTGTATGAGTTAAGTAAGCTCCGCCCTTAGATTTTCCGCCATTTTGAGCAGTTTGTAAAACACTTAAACCCACTTTTATTCTGGAATTTTCGCGTCACGTGCACAAAACTTTTTTTACGTGAACTTTGGACCAATATCTAAAGATCTGTCAGATCGGATTTCTTTTAAATTGAAGTTTTATGTAAATTATTCTTCTGCCTCTAAATCATACATGCAAAGTAACATATTCATGGCATTTGGCAAAGATGTAGAGTGTTAGTCCAAATATCACTAAAACCAATCTTACTCCAATTGGCCAAAGGGGGGCGCTATATCATTTTGAGCAGTTTGTGAAACGCTTAAACCCGTTAGGATTTTTTTTTGCAATTTGCATGAAACATTCTACACACAATCTAAGGACCTTTATCTAATATGCCTATGAAGTGCACACACACACAAAAAAATAATAATAAATATAGCTGCAAGCAGCGATAAAGTGGCCAAAGCCAAAAACACCTCAAATCATGAACACAGCCTGCAATGTGTGTGAAATCTTGCAAGCACATTCCCAATAGGTCAAGGAACAGATACCACCCTTCTCACATTGGCCTGTTATAGCGCCACCAGCGGGTCAACTTTTGCACAACACATTTTTGGAACAAAATGGACCAATCTTTGACGTCAGTAACGTCAAAGAGAGCACTGCCTGCGATCTTGACATTTTTTACTTTTATAGCCATTGTTTTCTGGCTTGAAGCGAGCCCACAATTGTTTCGAAGGAACAATATTTTCTAGTTTGGGATGTTACTTTTAGGCAGGGTGTTTAACACACGGGTGACTAACGGGTCATTTTGACCAATTTTGAGATCACAAAGTGCAATAACTCTCCCCGTGAAGGTCTCAGAAATGTCCCCTTCCATGACTTTTTCTAAATACTCAAGACATATGTTCCCTTTTTTTTTCCCCTTCTGAAATGTTTCCTAAGTATGAAATAATATACCATTCTGACTGTTAGTTATCGATCATAAAGACAGGTCTCACCCATTCCTCCCCCTCCCAGAAGCAAGGAGAGAATTTCACACCTTTTGCGCTCCCTAATTGAGAGGTCAATTGAAATGCTAATTCACATTTGGAAGACAATAGAACCCGCGCTGGCAGCAGGGGAGGATGTGTTGCTCTGACTATACTTGTACTGTTCTCCCTTTTTGTCTAATAAAATAATAAAAAAGAAAAAATCAATCAAAGCAATCAGAATGGAAGAAAAAGGGACAGTCCACTATTTCCTTTTCCAAAGGGGGTTTTGGTGGCATAAGATCACAGCAATGGTAAAATCAAAATGTATATATCAAGACAATTTCATGTTGATGTTATTGGCCAAACTTGCAATTGAGTAACTGAGTAATTAAACTTAAATTAAATTAAATGATATAATTCAATTACTTGTTATTACAACTGTCCCAACACTGCATTCACCCATCTTCATAATTACACTGCAAACACACACACACACACACACACACACACACACACACACACACACACACACACACACACACACACACACACACACACACACACACACACACACACACACACACACACACACACACACACACACACACGCGCGTCGGAAACCAGTAATATGGCCCGGCCGGGTGCGGCTTACGGCACGAAACGAAACGAACGCTCCCTGGCTTACGGTACGAAACGAACGCTCCCTCCCTCAGAAATGGTTGGAAAACAGCTTTGTTATTTATTTAATATTCTTTGCTCATTTATTCTTCTTCTTCGCCTCCTTCAAACGGGAGCTAAAACAGCACTGACCAAGAAACGAGATTGGGCCAATCTAAAATGCCAAGCTAGCGCAGCTAACCCGGTCCTCTCGCTCCACTCCGGTCCCGTCCCACCCTGACCCGGCAACGGAGGACACCCCGCAGGCCGCCGACAGTAGCGATGTCCAGTTTGAGGACCTCTGAATTACATGGTGATTCAGCAACTCTGTGAACATATTTGCAGGACATTTTGTTTGACAGTCCCACATTTTGATTGACAGTAGCAACAGCTCGCCGTTTGTAGCAACACAGCTGCTACCGTTTACCAGCAGTACCCTGGAGAGACACCTGCACATCTATTAAAAATAACACAATTAAAGATGAAATAGAAACATAAATGCAAATAAAAGGGAGGAGGAAAAAAATATACTCAAGGCACACAGACTCATTAATTAGAAGCAAAGGTTGGCTGGTACTAATTATAAATTCCATTACTGCAACAATGGTAATCAATTATATAAAGAGATTCATTAATGAGAGAAGGCAGACGTTTTGTCTCTTTAAACTGTGCCACACACCCCATTGGGCCCAACAGAACACTGGCAGAACAGTACTGGTTTTTATTCTTCTTTAGAGAGAGAAAAAGCATCTCTGATTAAACAAATGCCTTGCAGCACTTGTTTCTAAGTTATAACATGAATCAACAAACACATTGCCCGTCTGTGTGTGTGCCGAATTCAGATTATTTTATTGCTGATAACAGAGAGAGAGAGAGAGAGAGAGAGAGAGAGAGAGAGAGAGAGAGAGAGAGAGAGAGAGAGATTATATCACACTTTAGTTATACAGAGAAAAGGCCAATTTGCTAACTCTGTACAGCATGGGTCTTCAACGTTTTCAGGCCAAGAACCCCTGAGTTGAGAGAAGATGAAGCAAACCACAAGTCTTTCATAGATTCCATATAGTTTTCCATATCGCTTGACAACACCTCGCAGCACGAGGTGTTGTGAGCTTGTATCTGCTATTTTTGGCTAAAGTTCTCAGAATATGGACACTAGGGTTGGGTTGTTAATATAAAAATGTTTCTATCACACAAATATTTGGAGGACCCCTTGTAGTAACTCAGGAGACAAGAACAGGTGCGCTTCCTCTGATTGCTGCCACTGATTTGGGCAGTGGGTGCTTAGCTCTAGGTACAACTGAATACATGGGTCCACATGAGTGGAAAAAGCAGCACACCAGAATGAGAATACAAGACGGGCTAAGATATTAAGTTCCATTTTATTCTGAACGCTAACGCGTTTCGGCGTGAAGCCTTCTCTGCCGAAACGCGTTGGCGTTCAGAATAAAATGGAACTTAATATCTGAGCCCGTCTTGTATTCTCATTCTGGTGTGCTGCTTTTTCCACTCATGTGGACCCTTGTAGTAACTCTGAGGACCCCCCGTTGAAGACCCTTGCTATACAGTGTTTTTCTCATCTGAATCATCGGTTATTTTTCAATAATCACTCAACACGTGGAATATTCGGCTTGCCAGCCATTTGGCCACGAGTACAAGACTAATAACGTCTTGGCTTCCATGTGGTTCTGGGACATCATGTGGCCAGCCTGTGACGTCAGTTATCAATGCTGTGAGAATGACCCCTTATGTGGGCAAGATTCCTTGCCTGATCAGATCGTCATTGATGTCCATGAGGAATTTAAAGTTAAATATCACTTCCTTTGCCTACTGGCAGCGTGCACAAGAAATGTTGCGCTAGTTAGTCCAGCGGTTTGCGAGAATAACCCAGACAACCTCAGAGACGAATATACTCACAGAGAGACCCACGGATTGGCTCCGGTAGCCATGCCATGAAAACAAAATAAGAAAACATTTTCTGGAGCATTTTCTATTGAAAATGTTAACTTCTTGCTAGTATTATCTATTCATTTTATTCACACATCTTATTCTGCCAGCCAAAGCTTTGAAAGCTTTGTCAGATTGCTGCATATCAACAGTAAACAGTTTTAGCTATGGTAGCATTGTCTTATTATTCATACACAAAAGTTCCTCCGGTGGATATATTTTGTTGCTGCATACACGTATTACACTTTTTTTTAGTTTGTTTTGTTTTTTAAGCTTATGATGATCTGATGTCAGTTTTGTTTTGCTAGTGGAATGTACACATGCTACAACACACTCCACACTTCAGCACTGACACAACACTCTTGCACAGGTACAGAACTAGGTAAGCCTCGCCTTGTTTTGACAATACAGGAGAGGAGCAATTAGAATGTTCCTCCATTCGAGGCACCAGTTGTTACAGTAGCTATAAAAAACTGACTGGCAGAGTGCAGCAATACCGTCAGAATTCACAATTCCCACCTACTATGAACGTTACTTTGCTCAACACTACTCAACAACAATGGGGCACGGTGGCACAGTCGGTAGCACTGTCACCTCACAGGTAGAAGGTTCTGGGTTCGATTCCCACAGGGGCTGCTGGGTGCATGTTCTCGTGTAATAATAATACAACTCCTACTACTACTACTACTCCTAATTATAATGATATATTTAACTTAATAATAATCTTTATTTATAAAGCGCATTTCGAAGCAAGCTTACAAAGTGCTTTGCAGAGGCAATAAAAAAAAAACAGTACACCAAGAACGATTCTGCGTAATATTGTTTTCTTTTTTACGTTTACGCTGAAGCAATTCAATTTAAAAACAGATGGTAAAATAAACAATAATTAAATCATTAAGCAATGAATAAAACAATAAAAAACAATAATCAAGTGATCTAAGCGAAAGCCTTTACCGTAGAGTTAGGTTTTCAGAAGTGATTCTCCTTTCAGAAGTTAAAAGCAGTTCCTGAGGTAGGGCGTTCCAGTGACTATAGGTGCCCGGGCTGATAGTATAACATATTTAAAGTTAATAAAATATGGGGGAAAAAAGGAACACATCGATTCCATTGATCATTAAAATAAGCATGCTCTGAAAATGCATATGACATTTAACATTTAAACATTTAAACATTTAAAACAGCAGCCGAGTGGCTGCTGTGTTGTGTATAACTTCCAGAGTCTAGAATTTGCACATACTTATTCAAGCCTAGTTCCTTTTCTAGTCCAGGATATTCCAGTGCATCCCTATGGTTACCAAAAGGCAGTAACACATTCAAGTGCAAAATGGCTTTCTTGAGAGCAGCTGTTCAATTATGCGTGGTTCAATTCGCAGTAAGAAACAAGAAAAGCAGTTTTGTTCATGTGTTAATGTCATGCAGAGACAGTGAAAATCCCCACCTCTCCGTTTCATCTTATAGCATTTATATGTATCTATGTGGGGTTTGCCTTGTTGTGAACCAGTGTTCCCTCAGAGTTAAATTGACAGAGGTTGTGAAGTACACACGTGCACGCAAGCGCACCCACACGCGTGCACGCAAGCGCACCCACACGCGTGCACGCAAGCGCACCCACACGCGCGCACGCAAGCGCACCCACACGCGTGCATGTACACACTACTGTAGTATTTATACAGTAGATAAGATACTTCCTACAGTATCACCATACTTGAGAAGTGTCATGTGACTAGCAAACTTTCATGCAGCCCTGTGCCTCCATGTTCCAATTTTGTTCCATGGTGATCAAGGCTCTCATGCCTGACCAGCGAGTCAACAGCTCCAAGCAGTGTTTGATGAAATATCACAAGGCCCCCTTTGAAGGCTTTCAAATGAGAGGGCATCCCGAGGGTCATTGACTGTCAACTGAGACTTGACAGTCGCCCCATCCTGACAAGCCATTCCTCAATCTCTTGGGTGAATGAATGAATCAAGTCATAAATTAATGCACCTTAAAGGAGTAGTTTACCTCCAAAATGACTTTTTTCCTATTGATTACTCACGCCATGGAGACTTGAATTCAATAATATTTTGTTGTTTTAGTCGCATTCCTAAGACAACAATTTAATTACAATAAATGTAGCCCCATTGATTCTGGATGGGGACCCAAATGCATTCGTGTCCCCATCCGGATTCAATGGGGGTAAATATACTATAATCACATTTTTGTTTTAGGAATGCAAAAAATACCAAAAAATATTATTGAACTCAAGTCTCCATGGCATGAGTAATCAATAGGAAAAAAGTCATTTTGGGGGTGAACTACTCCTTTAATGTGATAGGCTAACACCACACCCAGTTGCCCAACCTTTCTACAAAGTCTTGCTTCATATCATGACTATTTCCACCCGGGCAGGGATGAAAACATTTACCTTCTTGGTGGAGGAAATAAATCCTATTGCACTCGTGTGTGGTAGGCTAGTTCACAAGAAAGCATGAAAGCACGCAAGTGTTTCTGTTGGGAATTGTGTCTCTCTGCCCCTCATTGGCTATGCGCTCGACCTTGTATATTGATTAATTTGAGTGATTAAAGTGGTGAATGTAGCCAATCTCTGTAGAAAACGCTATAATTGGATTTCTGAAACCAGGATTATGTTGGTTTCATGTTGGGAATGCATATTGCTGCTGTTGGGAATCAACCTGGTATATCCATATGTTTGGAGAGTTGCTTTGCTTTGTGTGTTTTTTCCATGGTATCAAATACTGATGTTGTAACATTTCCAAGTGTTTCCATTGTTGGTTAGTTTTTTTTTTCTCAAAAATGTTATCCCACGATTGTTCAACCCATTTTTCACCCAGTGAAAATTATGTAATCCTGGGCGCTACACTGACCTCATGCTTCCTTCTATGCATGAGGAGTCCAAGCCGCTTCTTTTCACCTGACAGGGGAGAGATTCCCCGGTGTGGAAGGAACACGTTATTCCAACCAGTTCCTTTCCCCTCCATCAGGCGCCCTGGCTGACCAGGGGGAGGCAGTATAGAGACCAGGATTACTGCATGTTTCTTTGTAACAGTACCTACCCTAGGAAACACAGGGAGAACATGCAAACTCCACACAGAAAGGCCCTTTCACCAACCCCACTTAGGGTATTGGCACTGATGACCCAAGCACCCACAGTGCCCACAGCGTCCCTCTAGCTATGAGGCGACAGCACTACTACCAACAGAATAGCCACACCATTGCTCCATTTCACATCAAACTTGGTACACACACTGTTCAGGAGTCTATCATGAGAATAGTAACACTAGGGGCCCAGGGGCCTCAACCATGGTCAGCAGCTGCAGCTACATTGACTTCAGGACCATGGACAGCAGCTACAGTTACTTCAGGACCATGGACAGCAGCTGCAGTTACTTCAGGACAATGGACAGCAGCAACAAATACTTCAGAACCATGAACATCAAACATCTCTGCTATATTCAGGGTGTGTCTCTCTCTCTCTCTCTCTCTCTCTCTCTCTCTCTCTCTCTCTCTCTCTCTCTCTCTCTCTCTCTCTCTCTCTCTCTCTCTCTCAGAGATTCATACTTTTGTCATCCTATAGTAGAATTGTCTAGAGGGTGTGTCAACTGTTGCTCCGATTTACACCAAACTTGGACCAAGGGGGACTGCTGTCAGAATAGCCACACCAGGGGCCACGGCGCGCTGTTGTTCCAATACTCATAAAACTTGGCGCAAACACTGTTCAGGGGGCTGCCATGATAATGGTCACATCATGGGCCATGAGTGTCCCACATGGGCTACATCAAGAGAAGAGCTTATTATGTTTCTGTGCAGCTTATTGTGTTTCTGTGCAGCAGACCTTTGTCTATTCAACTCTTTAACTGCCAGAGTTAAAACATTGTCTTTCCTCCCATTGCCAGTGATTTCGAGCATTTTTACTAACCTTTGAAGATCAAGTTTTGACAAAAACAACAAAAACGCATATGGGAAAAGAATCAGAGATAAACAAACTTGTCTAAATTTACATGCAAGCATTAAAGTTTTTGATGCTTGCATAACATTTTCAGTCTCTGAAATGTATGGGGGGGGGGGGGGGGGGTCTCCTGGAGGCAGGGCTGTTTGAAGTCCAGTCCAATTGCAGGTTGTAGTTCTGACAAGTGACATTCAGAGATTTCGTTTCAACACTGCCAATAACAAGCTTGTAACGGTGAGAGCAAATCTCTGGAAAGTTGATATTGTAAACTCAGCTCTGAAAAACATATTCTGCGATAATACCCTACGCCTACAATGTTTCAAAATAAACCTTTGAAACTTGTCAATGCCTTGATGTTATAGATTCATTTCTTTTTTTTTTTTTCTGGTGGTCTGTGCCAATGCGTCAACGAATACGTAAGCAATTTACCCCGAGTGAGAGGACATTATGCTCTGATAATGTCCTGTGTTAGGGGGTGATCGGACGAGGCGAAGCCGAGTCCGATAACCCCCTAACACAGGACATTATCAGAGCATAATGTCCGACCCCGAGTGGTAAATAGCTTTTCTACCACTTTTTCCCATATACATGAAAGAAAACACATAGTTGTAACTTGCAAGGATCTTAAGTTACAATCATTATTGCCTATAAAACCTCCGCCATAACAACAAATAGTGCCACAAACAACATCTTCTACTCACCACCAGATGGCGCCAACTCCATGCTGAGACAGATGTCGCCTTACGCGACCGAGTATTTCCCGGTGAATCTGTGCGCAAAGGTGGGGGCCGATGGGCAAGGAGGGTTGCGAGCTTATGAGAAACAACTAAAATAAGACCTTAAAACCTGGCGAAAACAGTTGCGTGCATTAGCGCAAATGGAAAACATTCAATTAACTTCTGAAAAGCCTACACGGCCTTTAAACAGCGTGCATACGGTGCATTAGATGAGGATAAATGAAATCATTAAATGGAAATCATTAAATTAACTTCTGAAAAGGCTTCTTCTAAGCCTACACTATATAGCCTACTAAAAACGAGTGAATCTTGCCACACGTGAATAATTGTGGTTCAGTGGTTGTAAACAATAACACAGACAATATAAAATCCTTAGTCTAGTTGTGGGAAGAAAAGGATATCATCATCATCATGGCCCCAAATAACTTTTAAATATCTTGCAATTGGAGACGAGTCTCTTACTAAATCGGCAAGAGTGCCTCTCATTTTCAATACATAAAGGCTAAGCTATAGAACCTCTCCATCATCAGCAATAGTCAGTGGTGGTGCGTGTCCCCCAGACCCCCACACTCCCAAGCCCCCACCTTTGCGCACAGATTCACCGGGAAATACTCGGTCGCCTAGCTTACAGCTAAGCTAACGTCAGTTAAAAGCACCGTTCCGGCCGTAAATAGAGGCTGTTCGCTTCCAGAAAGGCATAGGTTCAGAGAAAAGGGGCTTTAAAGTTGGCGGATTGCATTGGATCCAAATAAATCGGCGACGATAGTACGCACGTTGGTAAACATAGGACCGCTGCGACCGTCATTTGTTGGTGGGGGGAAAGGTGTTCCGACCATAGCGTTCCGACTCCCTCCTGAAGTCCCCGGATGCGTTCATCGCGTATTGATCTCGGAAATGTGCCTCATTTGCATGTACATCCGGGCATTTCACACATTCCGGCTATTGTGGCCTCATTTACTACTGTTTTAAGCCAATCACAATCCAGTATTTGAACACGTGACTAGAAAAAGTGGTAGAAACCAAAATAGAAGCATGATATTGGCATTGAGAAGTTTTGACACGGTAACTTGACGCCTCCAGTTGAAAACAACAGGTGCGTTTGATAATGTATACACAGAGGTGGAAAAAGTACTCACATATTTTACTTTGAGTAAAAGTATCAATACTGCAATACTCTGCTACAAGTAAAAGTCCGGAATTGAAAATGTGCTTTTGAAAAGAACAAAAGTATTGGCATCAAAATATAAAAGAAAAAAAGTACAAAAGGTTTGGAAATAGCAGATCTTTAAGCTCACAACGCGTCGCGATGTGACACATTGTGAGCTTGGCTACTTTCAAACAGCCTAGGTATAAAATAGGGCTAAAGTGGTTTATGTATATTTTATAATATTATAATTTACGGAATATCAATCTGCAAAGTAACTAGTAACTACATTTTGCAAATGAATGTAGTGGAGTAAAAGTACAATAGTTGGATCAGAGATGTAGTGGTGTAGAAGTAATATATTAGAAATACTCAAGTAAAGTACAAATACCTCAAAATGTTAGTACTAGTAAATGTACTCAGTTACTTTACACCACTGCATACGTATGACACTTTCAGCATGTCAAGGCCTTCACAGTGACGTGCCTAAAAACAGACAAACGGGCTCAGTCACCCATCATCAGACAGAATTAGTTTAACACACGCACACGCACGCATCACACACCCAACATAACTTGGATTTGCAATGCATCAAAAAAGACAACATAAATAAAATGCATCGCCAGGGATATCTATAGTAGTCGTCCCTGTCGGCTGGCTCTGAATTCAATGTCATACTATCCACTGTTTATGTAAGACTATATCTGAGATGAGATCAATGGACAAACACATAATTTGACCTGGGTAAACACCAGAGTGGCAGCATTCTGACTGCGAGGTTCACGCTGTGCTGCGTAACCTCATGTATAAATGTATGTGTAGGCAGTCTGATTCTGCCAACAGGGTCATTTTAATTCTGACTAACCCTTTATTGAGCCCAGTCAGTTTTGTCTCTAAACTGTGGAACCATTGGCGTGTAAGCCTGTATATGCATTTATGATTGTATGTGGACCATGTCCATCTTTGTGTGTATTTCTATGTTATTTTTATTTTGCTAAGGACTTAATAATTGACAGCGAGCGAGCTGAGCCTTAACTCTTTTATCGCTATGTACGTTAACGTTCGCCCCATTCTGGCGAGTTATTGTTGTCAATACGAACGCTTGTTCTTTTGCCTTGTTTGAGCACTGTCACTGTCACGCGGGTGTGTACAGTAAAAACAGCTCCCGTAATGCTGCTCTCAAATCTCCACCACACGTAAACAATAATGGATGGCCAATTCACTTCCTGGCTGTTTTCTGTGGACCTGATCTAGAGAATGCACCCCTGCCCCCTGCAGTCAGTTTGGCTCTAGTACAGCTACAATTGTGAATTGAAAAAGATTTCGTTTGGAAATAATGCATAGATAATTTTCTAATATCGCAAAGGTAAACTACTTTTTGATGGCAGTAGCACAAATAAATAAATAATAAATAAGGCAGTAAAAGAGTTAATAAACAAACCTCCATTCAGTGGTGGAAAAAGTACTCACATTTCTTACTTAAGTAAAAGTATCAATAGCCTACCACAATGTGGAAATACTCTGTTACAAGTAAAAGTCTGGAATAAGAAATGTACTTGAGTAAAAAAGTATTTCCAACAAAATGTACTTAAAGTACCAAAAGTAGAAAGTATTCATTATGTAGAAGTTTTCAAAATGTATAAAAATCTTTTGAAAATCAGATCTACAAGCTCACAACGCGTCGCATGTAAGCATGTAGATCGGCTATTTTCAAATGGCTGAAATGTATATCGAGCTGAAGTGGTTAATGTATGTGTTGAAATACTAATCAAAATCTACAGGGTAACTAGTAACTATGTTTCCAAATAATTGTTGTGAGCTTGTAGATCTGCCATTTTCAAAAGATTTGCATACATTCGAAAAACTCGGACCGTCAGGTCGCAGTTACTATCAAAACCTCCACCGGCTGTCAGTCAGTCAGTCTGTCAGTCTGAGTCTGTCAGTCTGTCAGTCTGTCCATCACGTCACACTTTTGCCCTACTCATATCTCCGGCACCGTTGCCCCGATCCATGCCAAACTTTGCACACACCCTCTTTGGCACATGCCCCTCTTCTAGTGCCACCATCAAGCCGATTTTTACAAAACACATTTTTGAACACTGCTCCTACAGATTTTGGCCTAAAATCATGCAAATTGGATGGCAAATCACAACCTCCACCCCTGATTTCTCACATGATTTTCTTCTAGTGTCACCATGAGGTTGCTTTTTGCAGACACCATATCTCCAGCACCGTTGCCCCTATCCATGCCAAACTTTGCACACACACTCCTTGGCTGGCAAACCACAACTAACTCATCTAGCGCCACCATGAGGTTGCGGACCTGACGGTCGCTTATCACCCAATTAGGGAGTCTTACTGGTACTTTTGAGTACATTTTGATACCAATATTTTTGTACTTTGTACTAGTCTGCGACGGAACTCGCTATATAAATAATGAAGATAACATAGTGTTCTCACCTTTCTGGCAAGCCCACAATAAGCTTGCTTGAGCTTGCATATTGCTATAGAGGGTTTGTTCAGTAACAGGGACCTCTCCCCGCCTCTCCTGTTCTTCAGTAAAGAGAAAATGCATTTCAAAGTCGGTATACCAATTGAATCCAAACAAGAGAGAGAACACATACAGGATACAGAATCAACAATTGCAAATGGAAGCAATGGAGGAAAAAAGGGAAAAAGGACAATATTGGATCTGATATCTGATACACAATGAAATTTAAACTAATACAAGTGTTCTCTCGCTTGAATGGATTCAATTGGTGTCACCTGGAAATGTATTTTCTGTTTACCAAAGAGCTGGAGAAACGGGGACTCTATAGATTAGCAAAGACTGCTATCGTAATATAGATATTTTCTCAGGGTCCTGTGTGTGTGTGTGTGTGTGCGTGTGTGTGTGTTTGTGTCCCTCTATCGCTCTATCTCTCTCTCTCAAAAAGAGAGAGGGAGATAGAGCGCACACAAGAGAGAGGTTGCATCTGTCCAAAAGCAAAACGGTCTCATCTCACAGTGCACTGTCTCTGCCCTCTTCATTAAGATGTTAAACTTGGTCACACATAGGTTTGAGTGATTACGTTGTTTGATGTGAAAGCATTGTGATGGATAAAGACCTGGATGTTACCTCTTACTTGCGTGATCCAGGTTGGATCCAGTCAATTTGAAGGAATAACCCAGAGTTTACTTTGAGGTGAGGACAATAAGAAAGCACATGCCTACGTTTTCAATCACAACTGCTTGGCTGAAGATTCATTCTATAGCCTATATGTCATTTTATAGCCTAGTTTAAACTAAAGGAGCTCAGCTCTGTTCAGACCAGCGCTGACTGGAGTGAGAGGCAAGCTTAATTGAAATTACCTACATTTGCGTAGTGAACTCGCCTCAGGGCGACATACGAGGTCGCGCCAATTCTTGGCCATCTGGTCAGTGATATATATTGGACCAGTTACCCATATATGGAGACCCCTGCATGATAGTCAACAATGTGAAGTGAGAACATGCCCATATATGGGCATTACCAAATAGGGTGTCAGAGCGACAAGAACCACAGACAAACCCATAGAACCACAGTGTACATACACGTCTACACACACGTTTACACGGACACGGACAAGCTGTGACATTTTCTAATTAATTATTTGACAGCAGGCGTGTTAAGGATTCCAATCTATAATCTCAAATGGCTTTTATACTAGCCTATTAATGTTTTTTTTTTTTTTTTTTTTATTAGATCTGGCCTTATAGATTGAAATGTGCTCAGATTTGGCTATTTGCTGAGTGTGATAATTAATGAACTATTTTAATCGCAACTTCTGCACATGAGGAGGGGGAGGGGGGTGCCACCGACCAAGCTTGAATAGGCTGGTAATTGGGTCTCCTCCAGCCCTGGTCGCATGTATACACAAATTGGCCTGTAAGTCAGCTGTGCGTGATTTTTAGGCAACATCTGTAGGAGCAGTGTCCATTAATGTTGTCTGCAAAAAGCAACCTCATGGTGGCGCTAGAAGAGGGGAATGTGAGAAATCAGGGGCAGAGGTTGTGGTTTGCCAGCCAAGGAGTGTGTGTGCAAAGTTTGGCATGGATAGGGGCAACAGTGCCGGAGATAAGAGTAGGGCCAAGCGTGTGACGTGACGGACAGACGGAGGGACTGACTGACTGACGGAGGGACAACCGGTGGAGGTTTTCATAGTAACTTGCGACCTGATGGTCGCAATAAAAGAAATTAGTATTGCTTTTAATTTCAAATATTTAGCCATGTTGATTAACTTTAACACACGGGTGACTAACCGGTCATTTTGGCCGATTTTGAGATCGCAAAGTGCAATAACTCTCCCCGTGAAGGTCTCAGAAATTTCCCCTTCCATGACCTTTCCTAAAAACTCAAGACATGTTCTTGTTTTTTTTCCCCCTTCTGAAACATTTCCTAAGTATGAAATAATATACGATTATACCACTTAAATTGTGCAGTCAGAGTGGAAGTGATTTTTTTCAGTCACCCGAGTGTTAACACATCTGGTGCCAACCCCGAGTTTCCCGAGTTTGTATTGATACCAACGCTGTGCCAACCCTGAGTTTCCCAAGTTTGGGCCGTTTTTGAAAAAAAAAAAAAAAAAAAGAAAAAAAATCAAAAAATGTTTTTTCAAAAAAAATTTTTGGACCTCCAGAAATGTATTAGGCATGATCGTGATCGCGAAATTGCATGTTTAACCCCCATACCAACCCATTCTTTCAAACATGGCAGCCATGTTTGTTTACATCTGAAGAAAACATAATGGCCCATAAATCATGAATGCCTGAACGGATTTCCAAGCGGATTTTTTTGTTTGAAAGCTGTGAACAGCGTGCACACACGTGGTGCATCATCTAGGCATGGGCGTGCACTTTTTACACAATTGCACAATTACATGGAAGTCTATGGTAACCATGGCAACGCGGGACATTGGCCGGAAAAAATCATTGCAACATAAGTGTTAATGGGATGACGGATTATGGTGAGTGAACTCTTCACTTCCCTGTGAGTTTAGCTCCACACAAATAATGCTGCTGTCTCTAAACTGGGAATGGAACGCTCCAATGTCCTTCTACTGTTGATTATCCCAATATTGTATTTCATATGTTTACATAGTGTAAAGACACCTTTACACCAAATGTCAGGGTGCTACCTTGTCCTGGACCAATTCTACCCACAGGGGTACAGCACTGATACTATGGAAATTAAAGTCAACCACCTAAACTGGAAAAAACTCCCCCTCCTCCAAACTGTACTCAGTGTGTAATTTGTATGGCTACAATGAAAATCTGAAGCAGGTCTGTCTGTATGTATGGCTGTCTTTCGCATATCTCAAGAATTGTTCATCCGGTCGACTTCACACTGAGGTGGGTGTATTCTTTCTTCTTCTGAGATCCCAAGGGAGTGCAGTGTCAAGTGTTAAGTCAATCGGATGAGCAGTTCTCCTGAGGAGACGCACTCCAGACGGCAACGTACAAGTCGCAAAACCATTCATCCGATCAACTTCACACAGTATGCAGGTGTATTGCAGCAGGGGACCAAATGTGTGTTTTGAGTGTAAAGTTGATCGGACATCTTATTTGACCGCTTAAACCCTATAGTTGATTGACATGATCATAAAGTATTAACCAAATATAATTACTTTCTCTGTGGCCGCCCCCTAACCTGACTTTCACCAGATAGTTGCAGCAGTGCGTAACGCTCTGCCTTACATCTGGGCTCTCTCGGGCAGACTCGATGTAAGGGGCGGGCCATTTTTTGAATTCCTGTAGCAGGTGATTGGATGTGGCCGTTTCTATCACAGTCTGGGAGTGCCAACTCCAACCACTCATATTGGCCTGTCTGCATGACGTTGCACCCAGAATCCGCCTCCTGGGTTTCCACGTGGTCTGCAATCAGACTCTATTGGCTCAGAGCCGCTCAGAGCCCGCCCATAGCTGCCGCTGAGTGGTCCGGCCCGGGACTTTACGAGTGTTATCAACTCTGGCCGAGCAAGCCCAGATGGTAAAAGCAGAGCGTTATATACGCAATGCTGCCACCATCTGGCGAAAGTCAGGTTAGCCGCCCCCACCCTCTGGAACGAACTCCCCAAACCTATCAGAGATAACCCCTCCCTCCCTACCTTAAAAACCGCCCTGAAAACCCTTCGGTTTACAATTGCCTTCCCCAGTTGATCTTGTATCTACTCTTGTTTTTTTTTGTCTTATTGTTTTTATCTCTAATTGTCCTTATATCTTAGTTATTTTTCCTAATAAAGTTGTTGCTGTTACCTATCCCTCCCCCTAGCCCCCCAAGCCCACACTTGTAAAGAGACTTTGAGAACTCAGAAAAGCGCTATATAAATTCCAGATATTATTGTTATTATTACTTTCTAGCATGAGCAAGGAGCCCCCGTTAGCACTATAGCCCAACTAGGGATGTGACAATATGAAAATGTCACATCGCGATCATTGTGACAAAAGAAATCGCGATATACGATATTATCACGATAATCAAAATCCATTATCCTGGGGCAGAACATTTGCCAAAAAATAGCCAATCTACAAGCTCACAACGCGTTGCGAGCTTGTAGATCAGCTATTTTTTGGCAAAGTAATTTGATAGAGAGTGAAAAATAGACTGTATCAAGTACGTATAAGTATCTTTTACCAATTATAGAGGGTTTAAGAGGTACAGGGTATGCAGCTCGGCAAATAAAAGGTGAATCGATCCCAGTGCATGACGGAGGACGACATCACAATAAATTAAATCTCCACGATACGATTATCGTGAGTGGTTTTTTTATCACGATAAACGATAATATCGCGTATCGTCCCATCCCTAAGCCCAAGAGGGATACAATACGGTATAGGTATCATATACTGGGGGGAGATTTGTCAAAGGCTTGAAGAAGAGCACAGGAACTAACTGGCTGTTTAGGAGACGTGCAGAGGTGGCTTATTATGATGACACGATAGTTGATGCAGATTAGATCAGAGCCATGTCACAGGCAGATGCCAGGTGTTTCCAGTGAGTCAGGACTTTGGTTGGTAGTCTATCGAGGAAAAATAAAATAAATAACAAATACCACCTTGGCAGATTTGGGTTGCTTGCTGCAGGTGATTGATACTGGCACACAAATCACTTTCTTTTTTTTACAGCTGAGAGCCTCACTAGGTGCTTTGCTGTTTGGTTTGTGACATCACTGCCTCAGTCAGTTAACATGGATGGAAGCCTACATACAAATCAGGGGAACTACTCTTGTAACTGTTGGCAGTGTCTGCATGAATGTGCACAACTTGGAAATGTACGAGCATTTGTGCATGCATGCGTGCGTGTGGATATCTGGTGTGTATGTGCATACGCGTGCCTGTGCCTTGTGTGCTTGAGAGAGAGACGAGTGAAATGGAATAGACTGATAGATGCATCGTTGCCTCACAGCAGATGGCAGTTGGGCTAGATTCTGCTCTGAAAACCTATTAATGTACCTCTACTCACAGCTCTTGCCACATCTCACCTGAGCCCGTAAACGCATTCATCAAAAATCTTGACAACTTGCAACTCTAGGGCTGGGCAATTACCTGTAACCAGAAATATATAAAAAAATATATATATTTAGAACCAATAACCGACTTAATCTTGCTTGTGTAGGTTAATTGAATAATCAACAAGCAGAGTTTGTTCTTCTATATATTTTTTTTATTCATACAAAAATGTTATTGTAGATCAGCTATTTTCGCTAGTATCTGCAAAAATAAGCTATGTTCTCCTAAAAATGTAGAAAAGCAAAATAGAGAAAGAAACCGGTAGAAAAATTTGCAGGTAATTTTCAGGAAAATAGCAGTAAATACGGAAGAGTTGAAAAGGCACCTCTATAAATATATCGCCCAGACCAATCTCACACACTCACTACCCACATTGTGGACAGCGTTATTAACCAATACTACCATCTAAACATGGCAAAGGAATGCAATAAGCAGCGACATCCGTTCATACCGAGGTGCAGAGAGTTCCAAGAATTGATCCAAAGTGATAATCTTACTCGCGTGAAATTACCGATACGTCTGGCCCAGAAAATGGCATGGCACGTGAGCGATGTCTGACACATCACATTAACCTATGTGATAGATATTGATCTTGGATCCTGGATCCCCTATTTCTCATAGCACACTTGATTAAACAATATAGTTTTTATTGACTCAACATACAGGCATGTCATTTGCTGCCCAGAATCACTGACACGTTGCGCATCACAGCCAAGATACGAACCAAATAAGTGATACAGATTGGGTACATTAGCCAACCATTTGGAAATATCTTGCAGGCAATTTGTGGAGAGGCATAGGGGATGGGGTGGGGGTCCATTATCAAAGAGAAAGGAAATTTATGGAAAGGTATTCGAGTGGCAGAACAGATGGACGACGCCATTAGATTTTATTTCGGGCCGTAGTACTTTTCAGGGCTCCTCGAGGCGTTCATCATCAACATGCATTACCATTGTAAATGGTTCCTCAAACTTCTTAACATGTTCTAACGAGTGCCTGGCAAGGCTCATGCATAATTCTCGCTACAGCGATCCGTTCAAATTAACTTCGCGTCTGCAAACCATGAATTATTTTGCCACAGGATTTTGAGCTTGGGCGCCGCCGCAACGAGATGGACGTTGTTTTTGCAAGACCATGTTTATATCTTGCAAGACTATGTTTATATGTGAGCACGTTATTATACATCTTTGAACTTAATCCACGTTCGCCACCGCATTTTATGCTGCGCGCAAACATATTTTCATAATTCAAAATTGTAACGGCTGTCGTGAGATAATTTCATTGACATTGATGCGACTAATTGCTGAACATGCACGTTAAAAACACACAGTATTACTTATACTCATCATGCATGTGCATATCAGCAGAGAGGCAGGCACACACTCACGCAGGCACACATACTATACAGTACACACACATGCACTCATGCAACGTACATGTGCAAACACACGCACGCACGCATGCACACACGCACACACCCTAGTATGTTCTCTGTATCAGTGAAGGTGCACTTATGCAGTGCGAGGCACCCAGCTCCTGCATTAGACATGCTTCATGGCTAGATCAACAGGATAATTATCTGCCACTTCGTTTGGTCTCTGCTCGCAATAACCTTGATTGTCTCACGGGTCACTGGCGTTGCCCCCTCCACGGTACTGACACGGTGGCTTACAGATATGAAGCCTGCGGGTCCCGGAGTAAAAGTTAATTAACTGCTCTGCCTCCATGCCAACCGCAGGCTGGGGTATTTTGCAGCAGTGGCCGTCATCATCAAAGCATGTGTACGGTTAAAGAGTCTTTTTAATAGCCCCTTGCATGTTTGGATGCGGTTTACAGCTAAATGCCACCACATAAATAAAAAAAATAAAAAAACGGTTGTCTTTAATGAAGCGGAACACTGGGTAGCTATCCTGCTCGGGCTGGTAAATTTCATACCGTGGGGAGATGAAAGCTTTCTTTGTTGGTGGGCGTGGCAATCAATCAGGGCATAAGTCTTGTTGAAAAGGGTTTTATGACCCACTGATGGGTTCCCGTTGAAAGATTAAATTACGTGGCCCCCTCGTGCCGGTGATAAATCTATGCCAAGACGCTGGACGAGGCCACGAGACAGGGGCCATCAATAAAAAGAAGGAAGGGATGGCCAGTGCTTGTCAAAGGCAGGAAGCAAGCCGGATAAACAAAGTTGTTGGAGTTGACCTCATCCGCAAAAGCCGGTTTATTGACTTTTATTCAAATGAGCAATCTATTCCATCAGAGGTCAGGGGCGGTTTATTGGGCTGTGCAACCGCACATGCACCAGTCACATGTGTTGAAGTGTCACGTCCGCGCGAGTAGCTCGCCGCCACCTCAAGACTTTTCTCCTCTCCATCACACTTTGCATTTACAACCTCCACAAAAAATTGATCGCTTTCTCAGTAATCTACACAGTGCATAATTGGTATGGCTATGTGTGAGGCCGGTTCAGAACACAATGGCCCCAACCTTGGTGACTTGAATTGATTCTCCCCTGACTGTGTTTGCAACGCTGACAGAATATAATTTGTTTAGTCCTCGTGAGTTTGCAAGGCTGCCGTTCACATGTCTAAAGAACATGATTCTGTAGTGTTCTTCGCTTTTGAGAGTGGATGCAACGGGGTGGCTGCCCTGCATGCTGAGAGCTGCCTTTTCAAAACACAACCTAGAGATGGACAGAGTGTAGTAAGACTACCTGTAAGATTCAGCCTTATGAGGACAAGCCTTTAGACACGCACACACACACACACACGCGCGCACACACACACACACACACACACACACACACACACACACACACACACACACACACACACACACACACACACACACACACACACACACACACACACACACACACACACACACACACACACACACACACACACACACACACACACACACACACACACACACACACACACACCTCTCCATGCCATTTACCGAAGGCAGCATTCAAGATAATTGTGTTTTCCAAACTCTCCTGAACTTGAATTAGTGTGGGGATTTAAGGGGAGCAAATGCTAATTTCGTGCAAATTTGTCTTAACCCATTTAGTGCTCCAGACATGAACGGGTTAAATGTCCAGCGTGCCTCTCGCAGGGCTCCATACGCGGCCAGTATCTTATTTTGAAGACCAGAAGTCCATTGCGTAAACACTTCCGGGTTGACGTCATGACGTCATTCAACCGAAGCGGTCGTCACCCCATGCCGTGTCTAAAATGGCTGATCGATGCCTTTGTTATTATGTTATTGTAGCGAGAATCTAATGCCATCCTTGGCTTTAAAAGTGTTGTTTGGAGAAAATGGACATTAAAGATGAGATTCTAAATACTTGAGTATTTTTCACAAGTATACTCGGGATCGGCTAGAAATGAGTTAAAGCGCAAAATTGTGCACAGATGTAGCCCAGGGCTTGCTCTAATGATTTAGCTAGGGCGCCCAAGCCGACGACCTTCGGGGTCGCCACAGCGGCCAAATCAAGTTGGGCTCCCATTGACAGGAGGAAAATACCCAGAAAAACATTTATTTTCTGGGTATTTAAGTAGGATCTGAGGGGTTTAACTTGTGGTTTGTCATGATGCTGAATCCATTGCAGGCATTTGGTTTGCACAAAAAACATTCCTTGGGCTAGAAATGGCCTCAGAAAACGATGCATGTATGCTGAGCTTTCATGTTAGTCGGAGGCCTTAGGGTTTTTTTTCTCGTGTTTCTAAAAGTGCAAAATTTTGCACAGATGTAGCTCAGGGCATGCTCTCTAATGATTTAGCTAGGGCGCCCGAGTCGGCGATCTTTGGGGTCACCACAGCTCCAGAAAACACCCACAAAACTCTGAAAAGTGATGACTCATCACTTTTCATCACTAAACCATCGTTTTCTGGGGCAAGGAATGTTTTTGTGCAAAACAAATGCTTGCAATGGATTCAGCATCATGACAAACCCCTAGTTAGACCCCTCACATCCTACTTAAATACCCAGAAAAAAGTGTTTTTCTGTGTATTTTCCTCCTGTATTGAAAGTCGATGGGAGCCCAACTTGATTTGGCCGCTGTGGCGACCCCGAAGGTCGTCGGCTCGGGCGCCCTAGCTAAATCATTAGAGCAAGCCCTGGGCTACATCTGTGCAAAATTTTGCGCTTTAAGACAAATTTGCACGAAATTAGCATTTGCTCCCCTTAAATCCCCACACTAAATGCAGCATTTTGTGAATTGCCCTCTGTGCAGAAATGCATGTGGTACGGGTGCATCTCAAGTAAAGGCCGGCCGGCTGGCCGGCTGGCTGGCTGGCTGTCATGTCACGTCACACGTCACACTTTTGCCCTACTCATATCTCCACCACCGTTGCCCCGATCCTTGCCAAACTTTGCACACACACACACTCCTTGGCTGCCAAACCACAACCCCCACCCCTCATTTCTCACATTCTTGCAAGAGATATTTTTTGACACTGCTCCTACAGATTTTGCCCTAAAATCACGCAAACCAGTACACAGTGTCTCTACAGTCAAGTCACCAAAATGCATCTGTCCCATCTAGCGCCACCATCTGGCGTCGCTTATCTTCCGATTTAGGGAGTCAAACTGGTATTTAGTTGAGACTGGTGTTGCGCCCAAAATTAGCCAATCTACAAGCTTGTAGCTCGCCTATTTTCAGGTCGAAAACAATTCCAAACAATTTACAAGTTTAGAAAATGTTGCCCCTGCCCGCTCTAACATTATCTGCATATTCCTGTCTGCACCGGCACGCACATATACATGCACGCACATGCACATGCACACGCACACGGACACACACACACACACACACACACACACACACACACACACACACACGCGCACACACACACACAGTTACTCCCAACGTCTCTAACTTTCTTCATTCTTTCTTCACTCTATATGCCCCTTCATACTATTCATTACTTGTTGTTAATGTTCTGCCTGCCGCATGCTATTTCTTCCTCCTCCACTAATAATACTCATAACACCGAATGCAACATGTTGTTGGCATCTTCATAAGCCTTCAATCTCAATAAAAGAGCCATTGAATAGACAAGCGCAGTGTGGAATTGTCTCTTTTTCTTTTCTGCGAGCAGTGTAAGCAGCTGTGTCTGGGAAGTGTGCTGCATCCTCCCACAAATACAGGAGTTATGACATTGATGACTCACTGTTTTGAAACATTGTCAGGGACTGCGACGTGAGCCTGGCTGGAAGTGCTGCTTATGATGATTAAAGGTCTTTGCATGCCGGGGGCATGAAAGAAACAAAATGACTAAGAATGACTCGCCAGTGAATATTTACCATCAAAACCTCTCATATAGTTCTCTACATAGTTCTTTAAAAAGAAAAAAAAAAGATTTATATATCATCAATATTGGCCATCGTCTTCAGTTTCAAAGTGCTTTATTTATAAAGCTAATACAAATTGTTTTGCTGTTTTGCACACAACAAGAAATAGAATTAGGCTACTATAGGCTACAAGCTTATAGCCTCTGTAAGTTCTCATTATTAACCATTAACAAAATAGACGGGTCAGTGTGTTGCCAAATTTTGCGAGAGGAATAAGCAACCAGGTCTATGAATAAACAAGGCCTAAACAAGTGAATATGGGCCACATGTGCTCTTTAAAACAATATATGTCGGCTATTTGAAAGTAGCTGAGACGATCTCACCACCACCACCATTATTTGCAAGCAACTTTACATAAAAACAAGCCCAACATGGCTTATAATAATCAGACATGGCAACACTCACAGTGCGCTGTTCCTCCACTACTCTCTCTAGTCAGTTAGTCAGTGAGACTAGCCGGTGTCTGACACTCTGGCTGGGGGCTACGTTTGGCTACGTTGTTTGCTAACGCTGCTGTGGCCTATGTGAAGCCACAGCAGATAAACGGTAACAAACCAGTTGAAACCACCAGTCTAAAAGACAGTCTGTAATGATGTATGGGACTAACAACAACAACAGACTTCTCCTGGACTTGTTCTCCATATTACAACAACAGTGCGCTCGGCTCAGCGTTGCGTAGGGCACAGCTTAGCGACTAGCGAGAGAGAGAGAGAGAGAGCCTGAATTGAATTGAGAGAGAGAGAGAGAGAGAGAGAGAGAGAGAGAGAGAGAGAGAGAGAGACACTGATCTCGTCTTGGTGCGTCCAACGGTATGAGAGAATGAAGACATATGCTTCACATGAGCGTCACATATTGTGAAAACAAATCAAAAACAATTCCCCCCCCCCCCTCCATGTCTTTTCGCGGGACATTAGTGCCGTTTTGCAGGACGCGGGACAGACGGTCCAATTTTGGGACTGTCCCGCGAGATGCGGGACAGGTGGTCACCCTAATTTGGTTTCATTTTACACTTTCTACAGTTAAAGATCTATAAGGGCCCATTTGGTTACCAACTCTTTATCATTTAGCTGGGGACCACCTGAACACCACAAGGACCAATGGTTGAAAACCATTGTCACAGTAAGTGTAAAAGTAAAAGTTAATAAAAATAAAAATAAACTTTTTGGTGTGTGTCAAACGGCCATTCATATCCATTACGTGTGTGGGATAGAGGCTTATATCTCGTTAGGGAGAAATGCTGAGGGAGAAGGGATGCTGACCTCAGCAAAGAGTAGCTATAACAGTGATTGAGAGTGTGGAGGCTGGGCCTGATGTATGGGCAAACCAGCGATGGCAGCTTTTCGTTGTCGATTACCAGTGCTGGGAAAAGGCTAAAACATTATCTAATTGTTGAGTGCATAGCCATGTTATATTATTCTTCCCCAAGGCAGTCTGGGATTTAATTGTTGATCTGCTGTGGGATCCTTGCTTTGTCTGAATAACGGCAAAAACAAAGAGAGGTAAACAAACAAACAAACAAAAAAGGCTCTATTCTGCACGGTGCCGTGTTTTCATCACCTGGTGCTGCAATTGATTTCTAACAATTTAGATTTGTATTGCGACCGTCAGGTCGCATACCAAAACCTCCACCGGCTGTCTGTCAGTCTGTCCGTCATGTCACACTTTTCCCCAACTCATAGATACGATGACATCACAGAGTCCACAGCTGATGATGTGGCGTGATGTCATACAATACACCTGGAATGTTGAATCTCCATATATGGAGATTCAACTCATAGATACGATGACATCACAGAGTCCACAGCTGATGATGTGGCGTGATGTCATACAATACACCTGGAATGTTGAATCTCCATATATGGAGATAACCTACGCATCACACAAAGTCTGACCTCACCAGCCCATACTTGGGCATTATATGGAGATAACCTACGCACACTGCTTGGTGTGTGCCGTCAGGGTCATTTGTGTACGGTGTGATGTCATACTGATGTCAGCAGTGTGATGTCATACTGATGTCAGCAGCTATGTCTCTATATATGGAGTTATATGTTGTTCGTGTCCAAATATGGGGCTTGTGAGGTCAGACTTAGTGAGATTCGTCGGTTATCTCCATATATGGAGGGAGAACCAGCTTATGAGCCGATGAGTTGTGTCAGAGTCGAGATCCTGCTTGCATCTAATCTGTCGGTAGATAATGCCGGTCTTATATAAGGGTCATTTGTGTATGGTGTGATGTCATACTGATGTCAGCAGTGTGATGTCATACTGATGTCAGCAGCTATGTCTCTATATATGGAGTTATATGTTGTTCGTGTCCAAATATGGGGCTTGTGAGGTCAGACTTAGTGAGATTCGTCGGTTATCTCCATATATGGAGTGATGTGTTGGTTATCTCCATATCTGGAGATTCAACCTTCAACGATTTTGACATCTTGTTACTAATCTGTCGGTAGATAATGCCGGTCTTATATAAGGGTCATTTGTGTACGGTGTGATGTCATACTGATGTCAGCAGTGTGACCCGATTAGGGAGTCTTAGGGAGTCTTACTGGTTTATAAATCGTGGAGTTATTTCAAACAGGTTGACACACCTTTTACAAGGGCAAATATGGGCATACATAACAGTGAGCGTGTAAAATATCGCAGTGGTGAAGTCCACCACCACAGAGGTTGTGGGTTGAAATGCACTGTGGTGCTTCCAGCTTTGTCGGGCGTCTATATGGACAATTGGACATAGCCTCGGAAACCCAGGCTTATTTTGTCGATCGGAAGAAAAATAAAGCCTGGGCAAGCCTCCCTATAACTGTGCTGGTTCATGACATTTTAATTGTATATAAAAATAAATGTAGCCGTTCGGATATCTTATTTTACATCAGTATTGTTCATGTGAACTGGTTTGTTTAGGCTTATCCATTATCTTATCTATCTATAAATGCGAGAAGTCTCTGCGTGTCTGCGTGTGTGTCTGTCTGTAATCCGCGTATCTCGAGAACCGTTCGTCCCACCGGCTTCAGATTCGGCACGCGCGTTCCCCGCCGCGGCGTGGAGTGCAGTGCCGGGCCTCGACACGACCCGACGTGCGGTTTTCCCTAACCGGCGCGAAACGTTCGGAATCTCCTTGTGCAGAGCTGATTGTTGACATCAGGCTGTTCCGGAGGAAATCGGTGCAAGCGCTGACTCATTGTGACATCACTTCATAAAAGGCTCTGACATCACGTACGCCACAAGAGTCAACAAAATATGACATGGTTACGTATTGAATGTCATCAGTATGACGTGTTCTGATGTTCATATTATGGGCTTAAATTGACACAGGGAAACATATGCCCTGTGTCCATATGACAACAGGTATATTGGGGTTTCCATTAAAGGGGGACCCGGCACTGTGTCTGCAACACAGTCGGAGGCACAGACAGATACAGAGATCTCCATAATGGGAATAAAGGGACACAGACAAACAGATACAGAGATCTCCATAATGGGAATAAAGGGACACAGACAAACAGATACAGAGATCTCCATATATGGGCATAAAATGAATGCAGACAGACAGATACAGATATCTCCATATACAGTATGAGCATAAATGGACACAGGCAAACATATGGTCAATACGGGTCCTACAGAGATCTCCATATATGGGCATAAAATGGACGCAGACAGACAGATAACTCCATATATGGGCATAAATGGACACAGGCAAACAGATGGTCAAAACGGGTCCTATGACAACAGGTATAATGGGGTTTGCATTAAAGGGCGGGGCATTCATTCCCTATTTACATTGTTCAGGGGTTGGCTAGGGCGCTGACTAGATGCTCGGCCGCCCATCTCCATATATGGGCATAAAATGGACGTAGACAGACAGATATCTCCATATATGGGCATAAATGGACACACGCAAACAGATGGTCAAAACAGATACTATGACAACAGGTATAATGGGGTTTGCATTAAAGGGCGGGGCATTCATTCCCTATTTACATTGTTCCCGAGTTGGCCAGGGCGCCGACTAGACGCTCGGCCACCCTAGGCTCTGTACTTGGTCTGCTCTTCCCCCTCTACACTCCACTCTACCCTCTTCCCCTCAGAATAAAGGGATATTAGGGTTTAAGTGGTTAATGTAAATAAAAGAAAAGGGTCCCATCACACAAAGATATGGAGACCCCCCTGTAGTAACTTTGAGGACTCTAAGGGTCCCGGGCCCCCTGTTGAAGACCCCTGCCTATATTATCCTTAAATAAGAAATATTTTCTTTTATGGCTAAAAAGTGTATTTTAGACGTGATTAGGGGGCTCCAAGTGTTCCCACTAAGGAAAGTAGGCTTTCAACTGTTTCAACTGTTTTGGTGAGTAGTGAAAGTGTATTTTTTATTGTTACATTTTACTACAGGCAAGAGGCTGAGCACAAGGGCTCATCAGTACCATAACGTTAAGGAGAACTCTAACGCTATGGACTAGAGCTAGGTTGGCTAATGTGGTGGCTAGGCTAACTGGCTAACAGTCATCAACATGTTTCGCATTGCGGTGCTTGAGGCTTGATGTGCCAAATTAACGCGTTAAAGTCCCGGCCTTAGTTCCTTACGAATCAAATGGACACCATTTACGAGGGAAATGAACAGGTCTTTCCCCCTCTCTTGTTTATTTTTTTTACATTTAATAATATATTTATTACTAGTAAGACAGCTCAGCGCCGTGTCTTGGCCATCTGGCCAGTGATGTATATCGGACCAGTTACCCATATATGGAGACCTCTGGTACCCATATATGGAGATCCATGTACTGTATATGGAGATATGCTGTGAGAGCCCAAACATGCTTACTCAGTTATTCGTTATGTGAAAGTCCTATGAGTCTATGACATCTGACATCATACATACAATCCCTTTTAAGCCCATACATGGAGATGTCTGTAAAACCAGCCACACAGATATGGGCTGTCTTGGCCATATATGGATTCTGTTAGTGTGGTATGTGGCCGATGTGGCCTCCAAATATGGGCATTCCCATATGAAGTCCTGTTAGATATGGGCTTAATATTGATGACATCAGGGTTCTCCATGTATGGGCATAAAAGGGATTCTGTTAGTGTGGTTCCCCTGACATCACAGTGAAGTCAGAGTGTGTTGTCAGAGCGGCAAACCCATTCTGTTTGAGTGGTTCCCCTGACATCACAGTGACGTCAGAGCATGATGTCAGAGCGGCAAACCCATAGACCTTACAAAAGTGTACATATACTAATAATAGTTACCTACTCCTCCCGCGAGGGAAATTCAGATATCGCAGCCCAACCCAGCTGCTTTTTTCAGCTTAACCCAGCTGAACCCAGTGCTGCCCACAAGGAGCGCGAGGAGGAGGGGAGCAGTGATAGCTGGAGCGGGGAATCATACCTGCGACCTCTGGGGCCTCCGGAGTCCTAGGTATGGACACTAACCACTCAGCCATCACTGCTACATGTCCATCTGGACGGGCGGACGGACATACGGACTGACGGACGTGTACACTTTTGTAAGGTCTATGGGTCCGTCTGGACGGACGGACGGACGGACGGACGGACGGACGGACGTGTAGAGAAAAGCTGTGACAGTTCTGATAGTAAACCGCGACCCACAGTATGGTCGCAATCAATATTCAGTAATGGCAATTATAACTTCCACAACTCTGATTTCAAACACAATAATTGCCTTGGTGATAATAAAGGTAACAGCTGTTATTAATGAGTTCTATAAGTTCAAATCCCAGACCTGGCTATAAGATGCATCAGAGGGAATAAAAGCCCACATCCTTCCCTCCCTTAAGAGCCACTAAAGTGGTCTGCAGTAAGGCAATAAAAAACAGATCACTACAGCACTAGAGTGTGATTGTACTAGGCAGGTCCCAGGTGTGAGCACGAGTCTGCGTGCAAACCGCCACAACCCTGCAAGTTCTATCACCATGGGTGTTGCTGCACAACGTAAGCACTCTGTCAACTTGTCATGAGGGGGAAAAAAAATCCCTTTTGACAAGAACCTAAATAAAACTGATATGAATAGAACATTATGCATGTCATTATACGGTTCTATTGAAAAAAAAAAAAGGTCAGCCTTTGAACGGCATCAAAACTCAAGTGTTGATTCTGTCAGTACCTTGTCCCACCAACGACACAATAGCGAGTGAAACTGTCGAGGCTGCACATTTTCCCTCTGGTGCCACAGAAGAAAAGGAAAAAGTCTGCCTTGTTTGCATTCATTAACCAAAAATAGACATGGCGAGAGGAGTCGTACAACAGCGCAGCAGATTCATCACACGTTGTCCCCCTTCAGCTCCCTTCGCTGTTCTTTGGTGACACACGGCTCGTAGGTACAGATGCGACCTCTGTGTACTTGACATTGCCGCCGTGTGAAAAGACAAGGTGTGCACTTGGAACGTGATATTCATTTTCGATATCTCGTGTGCCGCATGACAAATAGGCCAAATCCTGTTCGGAGGCTTCGTGTGAAGTCTTCTGGATGATGCTCATAACGTGCAGGAGGCGGAAAGCTATATATTTTAGGAAGTTCGGGAAAATGTGCTACAGTGCGTGAAAATATGATGCCTCATTAAAAGTTGTATTTAAGCGCCGTGGATGAGGCTCTTAGGGACGTTGTCTCTGTTGTGTTCAATGGTTCAAACAGTTCAAGGTTTTCACAGTTTTTGTTCAGGCACAGAAGGGATTTCTCAACGTTCTCCCACTTTTGTGTTATTCACATTGTAAAGCAGTAAGAGCAAAGCCCAATTTGTGCATTTATGTTTGTTGTGTTTTTTTATGCTTTTTTGGGGGTTTACCATCAGAAGATGCTACGTATGTAGGAGAGTAATTAAAATAAGAGTATTGTTGGTGCCATGGGAATAAGAGTTGAAAGTGTTTGATAGAATTACTGTAGTGATCCAGAAAGCTCGACGGAACAAAGTCTCCAATGAGCAACATAACAGGCAGATCTGAGATGTGCCGTAGGGGTTAGATAAGACAGATTTATTCATATCTCCCCTCCCTTTCTATCCTGAAAGAGTCAAAGTTATGTCAGTCAGTGTGTGTGTGTGTGTGTGTGTGTGTGTGTGTGTGTGTGTGTGTGTGTGTGTGTGTGTGTGTGTGTGTGTGTGTGTGTGTGTGTGTGTGTGTGTGCGCGTGCGTGTGTGCGTGCGTGTGTGAGCGTGCACGTGCACGTGTGTGTGTCCATCTTGAAGGACAACATAAAAGATTATCGTCGTTGTCGGGTGGAAACCCTATATGTCCAAAACCTTCCCTTTTTTGTTAATAAATGCGAAAAGTCTCTGCGTGCTTGTGTGTGTGTAATCCGCCGCGAAACGTTCGGAATCTCCGTATGCGGAACTGATTGTTGACATCAGGCGGTTCCGGAGGAAATCGGCGCAAGCGCTGACTCATTGTGACATCACTTCATAAAAGGCTCTGACATCACGTATGCCACATGAGACAAAAATGCCATGGTTATGTATTGAATGTCATCAGCAGATGGAGGAGGAGACAAACATAAGACAAGCAACAAAGAGTGTGACTGGGAGGACATTGATGATGCAGATTTAAATGACTGTACAGCTTTTGCTGAAGAGAACAAGGATCAGTAGTAGAGATCTGGGTTGGCTGAGGTGCATACGGAGGAGACAAACATAAGACAAGCTAAATCAACAGCACAAGACAAGTTCTCCAAAAAAACTCAAGCTGAACTCTCCCGCTCCAAAAAAGAAAAAGAAAATAAAAGAGACAAAGACAAACATAAGACAAGCGTGGGACTGGGAGGATGACTTGAATGATGCAGATTTAAGCAGGCTGCGTATTCTGCTTAAAGAAGAAACAAACGAAAAGCGACAGAGATCTCATATATGGGCATAAAATGGACGCAGATAAACAGATATCTCCATATATGGGCATATATGGGCATAAAATGGACGCAGAATCACAAAGATCTCCATATACGGTCATAAAGGGACACAGACACAGACAAAATCATCCCCTCCCCTTTTACCATACACCCAACACTGTGGGTGTGGCTAACTTCAGCGGGGTCACCACCCACCTGTCAACCAGGCATACTTAATGAACTTGTGGGTGTGGCTACGTAAAACATAATTTTAACACTTTCTGTACACTTTTTTGGAAAAAAAATCGTTCTCTTAAGCCTCTATCAGAGTCCAAGGTGAAGAGCTATTCACCGCAAATTTTAGGTGTAAAGCTATCCACCTAAAGTGAGAAAATAAGTGGAGGCCATCATAGTCACGGTTAAGTTCTATTCACCGTGACTGACTGGTCTAGATCGACCAATCAGTGAACGGGGTGAAGAGCCTATCTGTCTGAAAGTAAAAACAGAGAGATGTGTCGGGACTCACGGTCATGGCACCCCATCTTTAAGTGAGCCCTGTGTAATCCAAATGCCTCTCTGCAGAGCCCATACCTGGAAGCAAAATGTATGCTGCATGTAGCCTAGGCTTTATATCTGTAGCAGCGAAAGAATAGGAAAAAAAAAAAGAGAAAAAAAAAGCCATTTCATCACACAGCAAGCTGTTGAAGTCCTTTCTGGAACTAATGAATGGTAATCATGTTTATGCTCTGGAGTGAATGCATTGCCACAATTAGGCATTGATGTATTATAGGGATGGGCATTCATTCCACAAAGGCGCACAGCCCATTAGAGATCATTTATGTGCACTGAAAACAAAACTGTCACCGTTACGGCGCCCTCCGTGGCTGCAGCCCGCCTCGATAGGTTCCTCGGAGAAAATGTCAGCGACGCCCTGCAGCCGCTCGGCGTGCAGGTATTACCTGCTCGAGTCTCATCCCGTTAGCTCTGTTATTCATTCACCTTATTCTGTTTAAGAAAGGGTCATGTCCGAATGCCTTTCGCATTGGGCGGGGGAATCAGTCAATTATTTTGAAGCGGTGCAGCAGTCCGGGATTAAGTGACTTAAGAATGCCACAGACAGCGGCCTCCCCCCCCTCCCTCTCTCTTTCTCTCTCTCCCTCTCCCTCTTCGCCTTCAGCCTTCAGAGATTCCCACAAACACTGCTGCTCATCAGGACCGATTGTGGCGGCGCTGGGCCCGATAAGTCAGTCTTACTATTATCCTGCGAAAGCGAGGAGTGCCAAATTACAACTGCAGCCATAAACCCCTGCAGAGGTTAGCTGCACATGTCTTAAGCCACCGCTGAGAAGGAAGAAATAAATAAATTAATGTGCTCGGGAGGAAAAAAGAGAAAAGAAAATTATGGCATAAGAAGACTGTCTTCCCTAGTACAAAGGGAAAGGAGGATTTCAGTCTGAAATTCACTTCATCGCTACATGGGGTCTGGCGTTTTATCCTTCTATTGCTGTCAGCATCTTCCCCCGGCTCATAACTGTGATGTTCTGACAGCTTTACAAGAGTCGTAACTTACATTTATGCCTGCCACTGCATCGATCCTCTCTGCACCGCAACGTGTGTCTGTATGCCATGGAGACAGGGGTGTCTCACCAAATCCTGGGCCCTGGGTACAAGGATTCACTGCGGGCCCCCCATGAATGTTCTTCAAAGGGGAGGGGGTTTAACCCATTTAGACTGGGAACGCATTATTAGCCTACACATTATTTTGTGCTTTAACTATTGAAAAATAGCAGATATACAAGCTCGATTTGCAAGCCGATTTGCACAAATGTTTGCAACGCTGCGAACATTTGTGCACATTTTTGAATATTTCAAATCCTTCTAAGATTTTTTGAAAAACATATGTTTCTATGTCAGTGGTGCTGCGAAATGTTCGCTTAAAAACACATGTATTCAAAGATTTGCACACATTTTCACGACTTTTCAAAAATAGCAGATCTACAAGCTCGCAGTGAGCTTGTATATCTGCTATTTATTTGCTAAAGTATAAAATAATTAAGGCCCGCTAGTAACTCAGTCCCACTACCCCCCCCCCCCCCCCCCCCCCCGTGACGCCCCTGCATGGAGATGCAAGTGAAATGCACAGACATGTTGGCAAGGAACCAAATGCATATAGATTTTTTTTTCTTACCCCTTCACACCTCAGTCCATTAATAACTTTGAAACTCACAAAAAAATATGTCTTAAAAAACAGACCATCATGAGATTAAAACGGCAACAAAGCGAAAGTAGTGACGGGCACTGGGGTAGACCCGACCACATTCTACTTACGCAGCAGTCCATCTCTATACCTCCATCGACTGTTTTATCTCCCTTGTGTTCTATCGCTCCCTCCATTTACCACCAATCCAATTTCTCCCCAGGCACTTTACTTATGTGATTTATGTCATCTCTTTCCTGTGCTTGTAAATAACCGCAGAAATAAGGCGTTCTCTTTACCTTCCCCACGTACTGTGGGTCTGACCCCATGTACTCCTCCAGCACAAAGAACTGGTTCCACACCCAGCCCCGCTTGACGCGCTGAAAAGCGGCCAGCGCCCCATTGCGCCTGGGGCCCGCCACCAGGCTCCTGGGACGTTGTTGCTGCTCCCTCCCCGCCCGGCTCCTGCTCAGCGCCGCCGCCGCCGCCGAGGCTGGGCGCGCTGAACAAGAGACCGAGCCTTCATCAAAGACAAACCAAAGGAACGGCAGCAGCAGCAGCAAACAGTTCCTTGTAAGCATTGGCGGGCTTTGAGGGTCGGCGTCCCCCCCCCCCCGAGTTCAAAGTCCAAAGACTGGGAGCCAAGCCACTCTGACGGGACCGTGGTTCAGATGGGATGCTGCATCCGAGAGGGAGCGGTCCTTGTGGGGGAGGGAGGGAGGGAGGTGGGGGAGGAGGGGGGGGACTGGGGGGGGGTTTGGTGTAGGGGAGTGGGCCGGGCCGGGCGAGGAGGCAGGCGTGGCGTGGCGGAAAGCAAGGGCCTGCGTCAGTCAGGGTCCCACTCACCGAGGAATGAAGTTCATTACCTGTAATGAGAAGAAAATACAATTAGCCAGGTGCTCATATTTACATTTCAGGCTACCGCTGCTCCAAGTCTTAAAATTGCCTTTAGTGAAACTTTTTTTGTTATTCATTCATTTTAAAAGGTATGGAAGCCACTTTAATGACACGCTTGAGAACATTATGTACAGTACTGTGACTTGTTTTTGTCTTCACTTTCACCACAAGTTTACAATGACGGTTGTTCATCATATATAATATATGCTTCTGGTTTGGCATCTGTTTTTGGCCATTAAACAGGTTTAATGCATACTTCTTGGTTATAAGTTACCACAAGCAGGAAGGTTAGGTGAGGTAAGGTAAGGGAAATTGATTCATAAATTGCCTTTCAAAACAAATGTTACAAGGTGATGTACAATAAACAAACTAAAAAACAAGAACATCACAGAGTAACAATAAAGGAGACAAAAAAATACAGCCAAAACACTAGACATAAACAACATTACAAAACCAATAGTTTTTTTTGCAGCTTTTGCAGGCATCGACTGACTGGCATTTGTTGGGGACAGGGATAAGGTATTCCAGCGAGTGTTAGGGAGTTTGGGTGCTTTATTGGAGAGGCCAAACTTGTGGACTAAGATGGTCTCTAATGAAATGTGAACTCCACAGCTCAACATTAGAAATTGAAGCAAAAAACTAAAACTAAGCAAAGAAGCCATCCAAGAAAAAAATGCATGAGACAAGTATTAAAAGTGACACAATTATAAATTAGAAGGCGTTGCAGAAGGCTTGTTCTTGGCAGTTTTTTTTTCTTCCTGATAATAATGTCTGCTTTCTCGCCTCCAATTAACCAGCAACACATACTGTAATACGCCAACGCACAATAAAAAAAGAAAAAGAGAAAAATGTCTTTCAAATGTTTTGCACAATGTCATGATGAGCATATGTCAAATCAATATACGAATTACGAACAATGTAATGCCTCACAATGCCCTGCCACATACAACTCAAAGCAGTCCATTTAACTGGAAACTCTCATGGAGAATGAATAACCAATACAACAGTATTATAATTCAGCCCACAGGCATGCATCTATCTTATTATCATATCTTATTTGTTGTGCCTTCTCGTGATATTATCGAACGCACATGCAGAGCAGTTCAATCTATGCACTTATGGGCTACGCAAGATGCCAAATATTAACTGTCCTTGAATTGTTCATCTGGTTAGAGATCAGAAATTAAATTTGATGTTGGATGCAAGCACACAGGAGTGCAGGATGAATCTCATTTGATGAAACAATGATAAATATGCTCAAAACACCGTGTGGGAATATGCTATTTATTCTTTTCTTCCAACGAGTTATGGATTCAATTCTTAAATATTTACATCACAAAAAGCTTTAGTAATCACATCTTGTTCATGCATGGCAGGGTAACAAGTTCTCAGTGCACAGTGCTCAAGGCAACAGTTCATTGTTTTATATAGGCTACAGTACGCACAGCAACGATCAATAGCATATAAGTTATTGCGACATAATGAATTATTCCCAATTTCCCATTAACAGAAACAAAGCTTATCCATTCAAGTTTTTTTTATTTTTTTATTTTTTTGTCTCTCTTCCAACAGAGAGAGGTAATGGCTAGGGTTGGGATCCTTTACGATTTTAACGATTACGGTTCCTTAGCAATTACCTCTTAAAGATCCGATTCCTTAACGATTCCCTTTAACGATTCCTAGACGTACCTCACTGGTTCTTTAAAGTGAGGTACAGGGACCCTCTGGGTTACTTGAGAGGTTCCAAATGGACCCTTACATGTCTGTAACTCTGAAAGTAGTAGTACAAATGGAACCAAATCCATTTGTACACTCTCAGAGTTGTGGTATCGCAAACGAGAAGTCCACATAACAGATTTGACAGTACAGCAGATGATTAGCAGATGGGTACGGAATGTACTGTAATGTGTGCTCATTGCACCAATGAGGTAAGTAAATACTGTACATAACAGAAGTAACCATAAGCAGGACAGGACAGCATAACTGTATTCTCAACACAGCATACTGTAACAACAAACTATAGTTCTCTTTTCACAGGCTCACAATCAATAAAGGTAAGTAATGTACAATGAATTAATTGACATAGCTATCAACATTAGCATGGTCCCAGTATGCCATCATTACCCTTACCAAAAAGTAGTAAACTTCAAGTTTACTTTTCTAAGTATACTTAAGTCAACTTTGAGTATATTTCTTAAGTATACTTTAAGTACAAGTATACTGATATTTATGTACAAGTAGTATACTAACAAATGTACTAGTTAGTGTACTAGTTAGTAGGGATGCCCCGATCAGGGTCTTTTTGCTCCCGATCCGATACCGATCAAATATTATTGCTTCCGATTCGATCCCGATCTTTCCCGATCCGATCTTTTGGCAAGGCATTAAGAAAAAAAAAATCTATTCATTCTATCACTTAGTGCAGCACTGAATCAACAAATTAAAAACAAAGCTTATGAGTAGTGTATAGTGATATAGGCCTACTAGTGCAGTGTTTCTCAATCATTGTGCAGCGGACCTTTGGTGTGGCCTTTGAAATTTGGCAGTGAAGTCACGATTTAAGGACTTTTAAAACCTGTTTAATACCTCAAAAAATAAAATAAAATAGACCATTACAGCATCAAAAATAATCAACAAACTATATAAAAACTGGTAAAACATTGGCCATTTTTAAAGTTGAAACAAAATAAGTTAAGAACCAATTAGACCGTGAGCCACTGGGGTTGGTCGGTACCATCTGAGGGCAATAATTCTCATAGTGATTTTTGTCAAGGTATACATGTCTAGAGTTAGAAAATATGTGATAGCATTGCACCAGTGGTAGCTGTATAGGTGCTATCATGCAATTTACTTATATAACACTAGGCGAAAATTAGATGGGTCAATATATTAAAACATACTTCTTAACACTTCCAGAAAAATTACAGAAGGTTTTTCCAATTGGTTCTGGTACATCTAGGCATGCTGAAAAACATACTGAAAATCTGGGGGAGTATGTATATATGGCAAGATGGCGTCCAAGTTGGCTGTTAGGAGCTTAAAATGGCTATATAATACTAATACTAATACTTCTCAACCTATAAAGGTGCTTTTGGTATCTAACCCTAGGTTTTAGGGCTCAAGAAATGTGCCTGAATCAGTGAAATTACCTGCAATTAATTATGTATTGCCAAATCCAAGATGGCGTTCATCACAAGGTTATGTTCCATTGTACTAAATTAGGTAAAAACAACAAATTAGCCTATTTTGATTGAAAATGACCAACATTGTCACATAGAATCAGGTCAATCTTAGTTGCTTCAGGTCAAGGTCTATCTCATTCCTTCTCATCCAAGCAGGCAGCAGATCTGACTGGTTGACATGGGAATGACATGTACAGTATTCACCTCACCATTGACATGTAGTTATTTGTGGTAATCTACAGTGTAGCAAGTATGCTGGAAACATGGTGACTTTCAACAATGTACAGTAATTGTGCAAAACTGATGCAAGGATCAAATACATGTGGTTGCAGCATATGAGGGGCTGACAGGCAACTTCAGATATAGGTCCTGAATGAAAGATGGCCTTTTGTAGCTTATCCGCAGGACTCTTAAAGTGGTTTCTGTCAACTGGGCCAAAGATATTTGAACAGATAGAGCAGTACCTGGACTGCACATCATCTCCATCCTACTGGCTGACAGTGGGTAGACAACTTAATTTTCCATACACTTCACATCTACCATTGGTGACAAGGTGAGCTTCTCTCTCATGGAGCACTTGATGAAGTATTACTTCCTTGCTGGCCATGTAGACTACAGTATGCTAGAGATCTAACCCAGTACCTGCTGAAGATACATGTGCATTGTGCTCCATGCCAGCATAGAGGGTATGCCAGACCTGGTCTGCCAGCACTATGATGGATTCTGCAACATTGTCTCTGATGACGAGTTGGGGAGCAGAAGAGCAGAAGATCAGAAAAGTCTGCTGAGCTTGTGTGTGAATGGATACCTTCCCCAAAATGTGCAGAAACAGGGGAAGTTGAAGGACTAGTGTGTCTTGGTTGTAAAAGATTGGGGTGTATCATCACCCACTGAAAGATCACACCATCATCTCAACAATACCATCAATTGTACCCACTCTGTTGTGAATGCTGTGAATAGTAATGTTCTTTACCCAAATGAGATGTCATCCTGATGAGCAATAACAATTAGCAAAGGCTGGTGAGCAAGTTGTACGGGTACACCTTAAGTGTCAACGATGGATACTGCTGTCATCTCTGGAAAGGGTGTGATACACATGCTCAGGGATGAAACTGTCCTGTTGGTGTATTGGGTGTATCAGGTGGACCTACACAGTACAGTGTAAAGTACAGATGGAGTATTGGGATGGAACAGACCTGTGCAACCTCATATTTGTATGCAAAGGCAAGATGAGAGCATTAAAACATTTGCTGACAGGGAACGTTCCAGGCTACCCTGATGTGCTGGGTGAAGTAGGTGCCACAAGTTAACAACAGTTGCCATGCTGCACCATGTGTTGAGGGCTCATATACAAGTGAAGTTGTGGAAAGTGGCAGACCGCCATGCTCACTGATGTCAACTTTGGATGGGAGATAACCTTTTTACTAATGATGACCTGGTGTGATGTGGTCCATTATAGTGGTCCAGTATCACTTTAGGGCACAGAGAAAGAAGTGTATCAGTGTTGTTGTTGTTGTTGAGCTACTGTAATTTCTCTGGTGAAGATCGTGGCTGATGCGATGTTCAAGATACAGATGAGGAGTGATGTCGATATGGAGGATACTTTTGAGGATGAGGTAGACCAGGGTAAGGGTAATTGTGTGTGTGTCAATCAGGAGGGGAAGGTCCAGGAGGATGTGGGTGGACTTTCTAATCTCCATTATGAGTTGGAATATATGCAGATATTGGCCCGGTCATTTTCTGATTTCTCATAATTGCTGCCTATGGGCCGAAGTCCAGACTGATAACGTGTGAGTGAATCCATGTTATCTGTCTGGCTAATGTCAGGCTAGGTCCCCATATGAATACAAATCAACAACAAAAACATCATAGGAAAAAAAAATCTAGGTTGAACAGATAGAGGCGTTAAATGGATGGATTAAAAGGTGATATTCATGTATGTAATGGTAAACAGAATGTTATCGTATGCATTAGTTACACACCTACACTATATTTAGTTTATTGAATTTCATCAAACATTGCCTTGGATGGTTTTAAATCTTTGGGAAACTTTTGTGTTACATCTTTCTAAAAAATGCAAAGTAACTCTCATGTACTAGTAGTCATTATGTTGTCACTGCTGTAACATTTCTGGAGATGGAAACAACTTTTTAGAAAAATATATAGTCTAAGCTGTATCTCAACCATTTTTGAAAGAGAGAGAATCAATATTAAGAGAGAACCATCAGTTTGAAGTTGAATTCTTCATTCGGATTTTGAAAACTGTGTTTTGGCACATGGTTATAAATGGAGTGATAACACACAGAAAGCTACCACAGATGCAAGGCTATCACATATTTCCTAGTACTAGGGATGTATACCTTCCCAAAAATCACTATGAGAATCATTGCAACCAGAAGGTACAGATGACCCCAAATTTGGGGCCCTTGCTCACAGAGTATTGTCATAATTATATAGTCACTATGTTGTCACTGCCTGTAATAAAGAACAATTCTAGATATGCTCATTTTTACAACTTTACTGAACTATATATAGTCTGAGCTTTATCCAAACCATTTTTCAAAGAGATTGGATCAATAATAAGAGAGAACCATCAGTTTGAAGTACACTGTTCCATTCGGATTTTGAAAACTATTTTTTAGCATGTTGTTATAAAAGGAGTGATAACACACAGACAGCTACCACCACTGCAATGCTATCACATGTTTCTAAGTACTAGGGATATATACCTTCCCAAAAATCACTATGAGAATTATTGCCCTCAGATGGTACCGATGACCCCATATCTGGGGTCCTGGCCCACGGTCTAAATTAACCAGTCTGCTTTAAAAGTATGCAGTAGCAGCTAGTTCAGTGGTTCTCAACCTTTTCAGGCCGTGACCCCCAAAATAATCATATTTTAACTGGGGACCCCCGACCCTGAAGAGTTGAGGAAGTATATTTTGTATAACACGGTTCTATTGTGAAAATAGCAGATCTACATGCTCACAACGCCTCGCAACGCGAGGCGTTGTGAGCATGTAGATCGGCTATTTTCACAATTTCTGGCTTTAATATTTGACAATTTGGCCAATGTTTAATTTGTCATTTTAGAGGTATTAAAAAGTCCTTAATTTTTCACTTTCGAAATGTGCAGATACCCTCTATACACTTAAACTTTATGTTGATTTGTTTACTGTTGAGAGAGAAAACAATGTTGCACATTAAGTTAATCATCTGGGGACCCCCCCAAAATAATTTGAGGACCCCCCTGGGGGTCCCGACCCACAGGTTGAGAACCACTGAGCTAGTTGACAGTGCAGAGAGACATAATTGCCTTCCTTTGATCCATTAGCAAGGGGCCAATTACTACTTATTGGCATCAGCTGCCAGCTGTACACAGAGTCTGACACAATCACCTTCCCTCTGCAGTGCTCTGTCTGTCTCATTTCTCCAAAAGCCCTTGAATATGATTGAAAATGATTAAGGATTACTGTGATTATGGTAAGCTTACATTTCATATCGCATTCACCTTACCTGTAACTTTCAGTACTCCCAGAAAATATTTTTTTGAAAAAAAAAAAAAAAAAAAAAAAAAAATCGATTTTTTTCCCCCCGATCTCCGATCTTATAAAAACGGCCATATCGGCGGCCGATCCGATCACGTGATCGGGATCGGGCAACCCTACTAGTTAGTATACTTACAGTATACCTACCGTACTAAAAGTAATCTGAATTGGCCCACTTTTGAGTATACTCGAGTAAACTCTAAGTTTACTTAAAGTATACATGAAGTATATATGAGTATACTTAAATTATTGTATTCATACACTAGAATTGTGCTATTCCCTTACTTAAAATAAACCATTCATATACTCAGATGTATACTTAAGTACACTACTTATTTACTTGAATTGCACTTCTCTTATACAAGAGGTATACTATGGTCATACCTGAACTGCACTACATTTAAATTTGAAGTATACCATTTATATACGTAAAACATACTATGCGTGAACTTAATGTACACTACTCTTTTACCTGCAGTGTACTTGAATAGCACTTTTATTGTACTTGAGGTATACTAAGGTCATATGAACTGCACTACTTGTAACCTTGAAGTATACCATTTATATACTCAAACTATACTATGCATGAACTTAATGTACACTACTCTTTTACCTGCAGTGTACTTGAATTGTACTACGTTTACATTTGAACAGTACTATTTCATACTTGAAGTATAACGGTTATATACTCAAAACATACTATGCGTGGACTTAATGGACACTACTCTTTTACTTGAATTGCACTATTCTTATACTTGACGTATACTACGTTTATATTTGAATTGCATTCATTTTAAACTTGAAGTATACCATTTATATACTCAAAACATACTTGATGTACACTACTCTTTTACTTGCAGTGCACTTGAATTGCACTTTTCATTTACTTGAGGAAGACTTTGGTCATACTTGAATGGCACTTTTCTTTTACTTGAGGTATACTATGGTCATAATTGAACTGCACTACTTTTAAACTTGAAGTACACCATTTATATACTCAAAACATACTATGCGTGAACTTAGTGTACACTACTCTGTTACTTGCAGTGCACTTGAATTGCACTTTTCATTTACTTGAGGTATACTATGGTCATACTTGAACTGCACTACTTTTAAACTTGAACCATACCAGTTATATACTCAAAACATACTATGCGTGAACTTAACTTACACTACTCTTTTACTTGCAGTGCACTTGTCTTATACTTGACGTAAACTACGTTTACATTTGAACTGCACTATTTTCATACTCGAGGTATGCCATTTATATACTCAAAACATACTATGCGTGATTTTAATGTACACTACTCTTTTACTTGCAGTGCACTTGAATTGCACTCTTCTTTTACTTGAGGTATACTATGGTCATACTTGAACTGCACTACTTTTGAACTTGAACCATACCAGTTATATACTCAAAACATACTATGCGTGAACTTCATGGACACCACTCTTTTACTTGAATTGCACTATTCTTATACTTGAGGTATACTATGGTCATACTTGAACTGCACTACTTTTAAACTTGAAGTATACCATTTATATACTCAAAACATACTATGCGTGAACTTAATGTACACTACTATTTTACCTGCAGTGTACTTGAATTGAACGTTTCTTATACTTGAAGTATTCCAGTTATATACTCAAAACATACTAGGCGTGAACTTAATGGACACTACTCTTTTACTTGCATTGTACTTGAATTGCACTTAGCTTATACTTGACATATACTATGTGTATATTTGAACTGCACTATTTCTATACTCGAAGTATACCATTTATATACTCAACACATACTGTGCGTGAACTTAATGTTCACTACTCTTTTACCTGCAGTGCACTTTAATTGCTCTTTTCTTATACTTGAGGTATACTATGGTCATACTTGAACTGCACTACTTTTAAACTTGAATCATACCATTTATATACTCAAAACATACTGTGCGTGAACTTAATGTACACTACTCTTTTACCTGCAGTGCACTTGAATTGCACTCTTCTTTTACTTGAGGTATACTATGGTCATACTTGAACTGCACTACTTTAAAACTTGAAGTATACCATTTATATACTTAACACATACTATGCGTGTACTTAACTGACACTACTCTTTTACTTGAACTGCACTTGTTTTATATTTGACGTATACTACGTTTATATTTGAACTGCACTATTTCCATACTCCAGGTATACCATTTATATACTCAACACATACTGCGCGTGAACTTAATGTTCACTACTCTTTTACCTGCAGTGCACTTTAACTGCTCTTTTCTTATACTTGAGGTATACTATGGTCATACTTGAACTGCACTACTTTTAACTTGAATCGTACCATTTATATACTCAAAACATACTGTGCGTGAACTTAATGTACACTACTCTTTTACCTGCAGTGCACTTGAATTGCACTCTTCTTTTACTTGAGGTATACTATGGTCATACTTGAACTGCACTACTTTAAAACTTGAAGTATACCATTTATATACTCAACACATACTATGCGTGTACTTAATTAAAACTACTCTTTTACTTGAACTGCACTTGTTTTATATTTGACGTATACTACGTTTATATTTGAACTGCCCTAGTTTCATACTCGAGGTATACCATTTATATACTCAAAACATACTATGCGTGAACTTAATGTACACTACTCTTTTACTTGCTGTGCACTTGTCTTATACTTGACGTAAACTGTGTTTATATTTGAACTGCACTATTTCCATACTCGAGGTATACCATTTATATACTCAACACATACTGTGCATGAACTTAATGTTCACTACTCTTTTACCTGCAGTGCACTTTAATTGCTCTTTTCTTATACTTGAAGTATACTATGGTCATACTTGAACTGCACTACTTTTAAACTTGAATCGTACCATTTATATACTCAAAACAAACTGTGCGTGAACTTAATGTACACTACTCTTTTACCTGCAGTGCGCTTGAATTGCACTCTTCTTTTACTTGAGGTATACTATGGTCATACTTGAACTGCACTACTTTTGAACTTGAACCATACCAGTTATATACTCAAAACATACTATGCGTGAACTTCATGGACACTACTCTTTTACTTGAATTGCACTATTCTTATACTTGAGGTATACTATGGTCATACTTGAACTGCACTACTTTTAAACTTGAAGTATACCATTTATATACTCAAAACATACTATGCGTGAACCTAATGTACACTACTATTTTACCTGCAGTGTACTTGAATTGAACGTTTCTTATACTTGAAGTATACCAGTTATATACTCAAAACATACTAGGCGTGAACTTAATGGACACTACTCTTTTACTTGCATTGTACTTGAATTGCACTTAGCTTATACTTGACATATACTACGTGTATATTTGAACTGCACTATTTGTATACTCGAAGTATACCATTTATATACTCAACACATATTGTGCGTGAACTTAATGTTCACTACTCTTTTACCTGCAGTGCACTTTAATTGCACTTTTCTCATACTTGAGGTATACTATGGTCATACTTGAACTGCACTATTTTCATACTCAAAGTATACCAGTTATATACTCAAAACATACTATGCGTGAACCTAATGTACACTTGCTGTGTACTTGAATTGCACTTTTCTTATACGTGAGGTATACTACTTTCATACTTGAAATGCACTATTTTATTACTTGAAGTATACCATTTATATACTCAGAACATACTATGCATGAACTTAATGTACACTACTCTTTACCTTTCAGTGTACTTGAATTGCACGTTTTTTATACTTTACGTATACTACGTTTATACTTGAACTAGACTATTTTCATGCTTGAAGTATACCATTTACATACTCAAAACATTGAATTGCACTTTTCTTATACTTGAGGTATACTATGTTTATACTTGAACTGCACTATTTTCATTGTAGCGACGGGGTGCAACTAATTAATATTCGAACACAGTTCTGCATAGGTATTTTAATGGTTAAAGAAAGACAGAGTGTGAAATATTATAGCTTTGGAAATGGAGGACTGTATATTCTGGAGTTGAGGTTATGCGCACCACAGGGCTCCAGTCAAAGAGCAGTAATCAATGATGACACTTGGTGTTTTATGTGGTTTTTATAAAGGAGGTAGTTGGCGGACACAAACATACACAATGATGAATGGTATCTGAAAATATAGAAATAATACATAAGGATAAGGAGACAATAAACGATATGCAGTAGTAACCTACACAAACATAGCATATTACTGAAATGCCATGCACTCATGTGCCAGCTTAGACCCAGCATGCACTCACACACAGGTTAGACTAGGGCCTGTTAGCTTAGCCACTGAAGTTTAGCTAGCAAACACAATTACAAAAACAAACTTTTTAAACCACACACAGATCAATTCTGACACAATGAACTGTTACCACATGAACCATTATTGCTCTGCAGGACAGAACTCCCTTTGTCAAGAACGCATTCTTATGTGCATATGTTTGTGTGTGGCTGCACTCATGCATGTAAACAGTTGGGGGAATGTTTGGTGTTGCTGAACTGTCTGTAGATTTCACTCTGAATGTGTAGTCTTGCCGGTCCCATTATACACCTACAAATGAACAGATAAAGCACATTAGTAATATACAGTAGTAATATACTTTGAATTGACAAGTAGAATACTCAAGATTTGTGAAGATAATGTAAAGCTGTTATTTGTAAAACCCTTACCTTTGTCTGTCTCCTCCTCCCAGGGTGGTGTTCGGGCAAAAGAGTTCCCTCCGGTAACACGCACACTATTTATAGTCCTGGGAGGGTGAAGCCAAGTGGGGGGTGGATAGAGGGGAGATTGAAAATTATTCTAATGCATTTAATAATGTATGGTGGGTGTACACATTTAGTGGGCATAGTGGTAATTGGAGATATGAATTAAAGGAGCATATCCATGTGCTAGTATTTTAAGTACTTTTGTATTATTAAATGCATTAGAATCATTCTCAATCTCCCCTCTATCCACTTCCCACTTGGTTTCACCCTCCCAGGACTATAAATAGGGTGTGTGTTCCCGGAGGGAACTCTTTTGCCCGAACACCACCCTGGGAGGAGGAGAACATCAGACAAAGGTATTATCATCACACATCTTGGCATTCTACTTATCAATTCAAAGTATATTACTACTGTTGACTCCCATAACTAATGTGCTTTATCTGTTCATTTGTAGGTGTATAATGGGACCGGCAAGTCTACACATTCAGAGTGAAATCTACAGACAGTTCAGCAACACCAAACCCCATCACCACCTTTATTGTCCCCATTTAGAGCAGGCATGCCTCAGGTACCCTCTGATCAGGACCCAGGTGACACTTTAGTTGAGGCAGTTGTTTGGGCACCACTAGAACAGAGGACCCCAACTGTTTACATGCATGAGTGCAGCCACACACAAACATATGCACATAAGAATGCGTTCTTGACAAAGTGAGTTGTTTTCTGTCCTGCAGAACAATAATGGTTCATGTGGTAACAGGTCATTGTATCAGAATTGATCTGTGTGTGGTTTAAAAAGTTTGTTTTTGTAATTGTGTTTGCTAGCTAAACTTCAGTGGCTAAGCTAACAGGCCCTAGTCTAACCTGTGTGTGAGTGCATGCTGGGTCTAAGCTGGCACATGAGTGCATGGCTCATTTCAGTAATATGCTACATTTGTGTAGGTTACTACTGCATATTGTTTATTGTCTCCTTATCCTTATGTAGTATTTCTATATTTTCAGATACCATTCATCATTGTGTATGTTTGTGTCCACCAACTACCTCCTTTATAAAAAACACATAAAACGCCATCAAGTGTCATCATTGATTACTGCTCTTTGACTGGAGCCCTGTGGTGGGCATAACCTCAACTCCAGAGTATACAGTCCTCCATTTCCAAAGCTATAATATTTCACACTCTGTCTTTCTTTAACCATTACAATACTTATTAATTAGTTGCACCCCGTCGCTACAATGAAAATAGTGCAGTTCAAGTATAAACATAGTATACCTCAAGTATAAGAAAAGTGCAATTCAAGTATGTTTTGAGTATATAAATGGTATACTTCAAGTATGAAAATAGTGCAGTTCAAGTATAAAGGTAGTATACGTAAAGTATAAAAAAACGTGCAATTCGAGTACACTGCAAGTAAAAGAGTAGTGACCATTAAGTTGACGTATAGTATGTTTTGAGTATATAACTGGTATGGTTCAAGTTTAAAAGTAGTGCAGTTCAAGTATGACCATAGTATACCTCAAGTAAAAGAAGAGTGCAATTCAAGTGCACTGCAAGTAAAAGAGTAGTGTACATTAAATTCACGCATAGTATGTTTTGAGTATATAAATGGTATACTTCAAGTTTAAAATGAATGCAATTCAAATATAAACGTAGTATACGTCAAGTATAAGAATAGTGCAATTCAAGTAAAAGAGTAGTGTCCATCAAGTTCATGCATAGTATGTTCCGAGCATATAAATGCTATACTTCAAGTATGAAAAAAGTGCCGCTCAAATATAAACGTAGTATACCTCATGTATAAGAAAAGTGCAATTCAAGTACACTAGAGGTAAATGAGTAGTTCACATTAAGTTGATGCATAGTATAGTTTGAGTATATAAATGGTATACTTCAAGGTTAAAAGTAGTGCAATTCAAATATAAACGTAGTATACGTCATGTATAAGAAAAGTGCAATTCAAGTAAAAGAGTAGTGTCCATTAAGTTCACGCATAGTACGTTAAAGTATAAACGTAGTATACCTCAAGTATAATAAAAGTGCAATTTAAGTACATTCAAAGTAAAAGAGTAGTGTACATTACGTTCACAAATTGTATATTTTCAGTATATGAATGCTATACTTCAAGTATGAAAATAGGGCAGTTCAAGTATAAACATAGTATACGTCAACTATAAAAAACATGCAATTCAAGTACACTGCAAGTAAGAGAGTAGTGTACATTAGTGTCCATTAAGTTCACGCATAGTACGTTAAAGTATAAACGTAGTATACCTCAAGTATAATAAAAGTGCAATTTAAGTACATTCAAAGTAAAAGAGTAGTGTACATTACGTTCACACATAGTATATTTTCAGTATATAAATGCTATACTTCAAGTATGACAATAGGGCAGTTCAAGTATAAACATAGTATACGTCAACTATAAAAAACATGCAATTCAAGTACACTGCAAGTAAGAGAGTAGTGTACATTAAGTTCACACATAGTGTGTTTTGTGTATATAAATGGTATACCTAAAGTATAAGAAAAGTGCAATTCAAGTACACTGCAAGTAAAAGAGTAGTGTACATTAAGTTCACGCATAGTATGTTTGGAGTATATAATAGTGCAGGTCAAGTATAAACGTAGTATACGTCAAGTATAAGAAAAGTGCAATTCAAGTACCCTGCAAGTAAAAGAGTTCTGTACAGTAAGTTAACGTAGAGTATGTTAGGAGTATTTAAATGGTATACTTCAAGTAAGAAAATAGTACAGTTCAAGTATAAACGTAGTATACCTCAAGTATAAGAAAGGTGCAATTCAAGTACACTGCTAGTAAAAGACTAGTGTACATTAAGTTCATGCATAGTATGTTTAGAGTATATAAATGGTATACCTCAAGTCTGAAAATAGTGCAGTTCAAATATAAACGTAGTATACAACAAGTATAAGAAACGTGCAATTCAAGTACAATGCAAGTAAAAGAGTAGTGTCCATTAAGTTCACGCACAGTATGGTTTGAGTATATAACTGCTATTCTTCAAGTATAAGAAAAGTGCAATTCAAGTACACTGCAGGTAAAAGAGTAGTGTCCATTAAGTTCACACACAGTATGTTTAGAGTATATAACTGGTATGGTGCAAGTTTAAAGGTAGTGCAGTTGAAGTATGACCATAGTATACCTCACGTATAAGAAAAGTGCAATTCAAGTTTAAAAGTAGTGAAATTCAAGTATAAATGTAGTATACGTCAAGTATAAGAAAAATGCAATTCAAGTACACTGCAAATAAAAGAGTAGTGTACATTAAGCTCACGCATAGTATGTTTGGAGTATATAAATGGTATACCTCAAGTCTGAAAATAGTGCAGTTCAAATATAAACGTAGTATACGTCAAGTATAAGAAACGTGCAATTCAAGTACAATGCAAGTAAAAGAGTAGTGTCCATTAAGTTCACGCACAGTATGGTTTGAGTATATAACTGGTATTCTTTAAGTATAAGAAAAGTGCAATTCAAGTACACTGCAGGTAAAAGAGTAGTGTCCAGTAAGTTCACGCACAGTATGTTTAGAGTATATAACCGGTATGGTGAAAGTTTAAAAGTAGTGCAGTTGAAGTATGACCATAGTATACTTCAATTATAAGAAAAGTGCAATTCAAGTACACTGCAAATACAAGAGTAGTGTACATTAAGTTCAAGCATAGTATGTTTGTAGTATATAAATGGTATACCTCAAGTATGAAAATAGTGCAGTTCAAATATAAACGTAGTATACGTCAAGTATAAGAAACGTGCAATTCAAGTACAATGCAAGTAAAAGAGTAGTGTCCATTAAGTTCACGCACAGTATGGTTTGAGTATATAACTGATATTCTTCAAGTATAAGAAAAGTGCAATTCAAGTACACTGCAGGTAAAAGAGTAGTGTCCATTAAGTTCACCCACAGTATGTTTAGAGTATATAACTGGTATGTTGCAAGTTTAAAAGTAGTGCAGTTGAAGTATGACCATAGTATACCTCACGTATAAGAAAAGTGCAATTCAAGTACACTGCAAATACAAGAGTAGTGTACATTAAGTTCAAGCATAGTATGTTTGTAGTATATAATAGGTATACCTCAAGTATGAAAATAGTGCAGTTGAAATATAAACGTAGTATACGTCAAGTATAAGAAACGTGCAATTCAAGTACAATGCAAGTAAAAGAGTAGTGTCCATTAAGTTCACGCACAGTATGGTTTGAGTATATAACTGGTATTCTTCAAGTATAAGAAAAGTGCAATTCAAGTACACTGCAGGTAAAAGAGTAGTGTCCATTAAGTTCACGCACAGTATGTTTAGAGTATATAACTGGTATGTTGCAAGTTTAAAAGTAGTGCAGTTGAAGTATGACCATAGTAAACCTCATGTATAAGAAAAGTGCAATTCAAGTTTAAAAGTAGTGAAATTCAAGTATAAATGTAGTATACGTCAAGTATAAGAAAAGTGCAATTTAAGTACCCTGTAAGTAAAAGAGTAGTGTACATTAAGTTCACACATAATATGTTTTGTGTATAAATGGTATACCTCTAGTATAATAAAAGTGCAATTCAATTACACTGCAAGTGTACATTAAGTTCACGCATAGTATGTTTGGAGTATATAATAGTGCATTTCAAGTACAATCGTAGTATACGTCATGCATAATTAAAGTGCAATTCAAGTACCCTGCAAGTAAAAGAGTAGTGTACATTACGTTCACACATAGTATGTTTTGTGAAAATACATGGTACACCTCAAGTATAAGAAAAGTGCAATTCAAGTACACTGCAAGTAAAAGAGTAGTGTCCATTAAGTTCACGCACAGTATGGTTTATGTCTATAACTGGTATTCTTCAAGTATAAGAAAAGTGCAATTCAAGTACACTGCAGGTAAAAGAGTAGTGTCCATTAAGTTCACGCACAGTATGTTTAGAGTATATAACCGGTATGGTGCAAGTTTAAAAGTAGTGCAGTTGAAGTATGACCATAGTATACCTCAAGTATAAGAAAAGTGCAATTCAAGTACACTGCAAATAAAAGAGTAGTGTACATTAAGTTCACGCATAGTATGTTTGTAGTATATACATTTTGTGTAAATAAATATGGTACCCCTCAAGTATAAGAAAAGTGCAATTCAAGTACACTGCAAGTAAAAGAGTAGTGTACATTAAGTTCACGCATAGTATGTTTGGAGTATATAAATGGTATACTTCATGTATGAAAATAGTGCAGTTCAAGTATAAATCTAGTATACCTCAAGCATAAGCACTACAGGTGCACAGTGTAGGGCAACTACCTCAAGCAGCCAGTGTGAGATATATACAAGTATACAGATACTAATATAATATACAAGCCAGATACTGTATAAGAACACAGTACTATAGAATATAGGCTGCACTTGAAATGAAGGAAAAGTATACTTAAACTTTTGCTGTGTACTCGTCAGTATAAACTTTTGTTAAGTATATTCCTGATAGTACATTTTAAGTAAACAGAAAAGTATACTTACCAAAGTATTAGTTTAGACAAAGTATACCTAGTTCATAACAAGTATACTCAGAGTATACGTAAGTATACTACTTTTTGGTAAGGGTAGCCGCAAATTGCAACACTAGATTTTCTTTTAATCGGATGAATCTAGGGTTGCAATACCTCCCATAGGCAGCCAATGCATCAACACAGTTTTTTGCTATCTGATTGTATTAAACGACGTCAAACTCACCAATATTGGGGCTGTATGGAAAGCTTGGAGTATCCTCTTTCTATCTGCAAAGTGTTTGTTTCAGAAAAACCCAGCGTAGACATTTTATGAGTTACAAAATATCGGCCCCAAAACTGTGAAAAGTGATAATTTTTTGATGACTCATCACTTTTTACAAAGTTGGGGGGGGGGCGAAATTCAGCCCAAGGAATGTTTTTCATGCAAAACAAATGCTTGCAATGGATTCAGAATCATGAAGAACCCCTAGTTTGACCCCTCACATACTACGTACTGTAAAGCACATTTATTTTCTTTTTTAAATATTTTTCTTTTCCTGTTAGTGAAGTCGATGGGACAGTGAATATACAAATGGCCATAACTTTTTTTCGAGATGTTGCCGGCAGAGCAGACCTCTCATTCTGTGGACCTTAATGACCAAACTAATATTACTTGAGCTTTTGGGCTTGTGGGTCCCTGACTAAACCAGCTGGTACACAGGACCGCTGAGTGCTTCCAAACTCCAGCACTAAGAAAAAACGAATCACCTAAACCGAATTTCTGGACAGAAAGTAGCTCATAGCATGTCTGCACTGTTTTTTTCTGAAACAAACACTTTGCAGATAGAAAGAGGATACTCCAAGCTTTCCATAGAGCCCCAATATTGGTGAGTTTGACGTCGTTTAATACAATCAGATAGCAAAAAAACTGTTTTGATGCATTTGCTGCCTATGGGAGGTATTGCAACCCTAGATTCATCCGATTAAAAAAATCGAGTGTTGCAATTTGCAGCTAGGCAAAATGCCATAGACAATAATAATACAACTTTGTTTTAGTTCACAAATAAGGTGCTCTTATCAACAATATTAGTCCCTTAAACAAGTACTCACAGACATTGTAAAGAGGATGGAGATAGAAGATTTCACATATAGGCCTGTAACACTCTACTAGAAGCACATGCAGAGATGCATTCTCTTCCTGATCTGACAACAACATCCTGTCTGGACAGGAAGTGACACAGGATGATTTTTACATGCAGCTGCTTGTTGTTTAGTGCCCCCTACTGGCAGTCTATTCAGTCCAGAACAGCACCCTTTTCACATTGACTTATTATAGCACCACCAGAGGTCACAATAACCTTCCTGACCTGGCGGAGACCTGTGCTCGGAAAAGCACTGCTTCTAGTGTTTAGTTATTTCACTTCGCTTCTCCGTCTGGCTATCATCCTGCCAGAGCTGGATTTCCAAACGTCACTTATTATGTTGTAGGAAAGTGAGGAAGTGACTAAAATTTTACATTGGAAGGCTCTGTCCTGCCCCAACAAATGGACCTTTACATTGGAAGTGACTGGTCTCACCCCGCCCACAGACCAACCAGAATGCTCTGCGCCTGGGTGTCCGAGACAGGCCCTTTGATATAGGATGATAGTCAGACGACAGTGTTGTTTTTGAAAGCAAATTTTGATGTAGTTTTAGTCATAGTCTTTTGAATAAAAGGTCTTTTAGTTTTAGTCATAATTTAGTCACCTGAAAAGTATTCGTTTTAGTCTAATTTTAGTCGACTAAATATCATAAGATTGTTTTTTTCTCCAGTTGATTTAGTCAACTGAATTTTTTTTCCGTCATTTTAGTCGACAAAATCAACACTGTCAGACGAAGAAGCGAAGTGAAAAGAAAAGAAAAAGAGAGAAAGAAAGAAAGACAAACAACACTGAGCTAGCGCCTCCATCTGTATTCCAGACCAGATAACCTTTATCCAATGTCAGCGGAATGATATCTGTGACTGGTCAGTGATTGCTGATTGATATAACTAGTCAGTGATTGCAGATGGCTGTGCCTATATTCAGGGTCTGCTGATTGCCAGTTCTGGAATCCCCTACCTCTCTACCTCAGGGTTCCTATTTTTTAAATTGTTCAACGGAAGAGTATAGGGAGACCTCCAACACTGCAGATGTACTAGTTATTATGTCTTACAGGGCATGACATTAATACTGCATGAATGCCAAAAGCGTATTAATTAAGGCTGGGACTTTAATTGATTAATTGTGATGAATTAGTGACAGAAAATTAACGTGATTAAAACATTTTACGCATTTTAATCGCACTAAAGTACCATGCATAGTAGTACATAAGGACCGCAGGAATACACAAGCAACGGAGGGTGAGAGAACTTTACTCCGTTTGGTCCGGTTTGACTCCCAGTACGTAACACTCCGGATGATTTACATTTACCGCGAATCCGAGAAACTTCGAAATTTAGATTTAAAAAACTCACTCGTTGATTCACTCGTACAACAAAATGTGTTTTACTTGAAAAAAAAAATGCTTCTCAGATCAAATATCGATGTGCGATCAAAATGCGATTAATTGTGATTAATTAATCACAGAGCCTGTAATTAATTAGATTAAAAAATTTAATCACATCCCAGCCCTAGTAATAATCATATTTTTTTTCATAATGGTGCTATGTGCCAAAAGCGTATTAATCGTCTATGTGGTTATAAAAAACTCATAAACTATCGTTTTTGCGATCGTTTATCATTCTTGTGTATCATGGCCATTGAACCGGAACCGGAAGTGCGCGATCGGTTCCGGGTCGCCTTTGTTATTATTTACATTAGATTATATTATAAACATTTTAGCCCGATCGCGCACGCATGTGTACTTCGCTGACGTTGATTTTGCTTAGGGAACAATTGCTATGGACGCTAAAGCTACTTTAGCCGGCTAGGGGAGGGGGGAGGGATGAGTGTGGGTGAATGAATGTTTTTACACAGTTGTAAAAAAAGGTGATCGGCATCTTTTTTTTCCTCTATATATAATATATATAATATATATATATATATATATATATATATATATTTACATATGTAAGTGAAAGTACAACATATTATTTGGGGCCCCGGAAAAGGGTGACATTAAACAAAATGGCTGGCATCAGGGGCCAACTAATACATCTTTATGGACAAGTTAATAGTTTGTGGCTTTTGGTTTTACTTTTTCTGTGACTCTCCTAGCAGCTTTGTGCTGTATGCAGACTATGGACTGTGGAGGGAGAAGTGGGCCAAAGGGGGCTTATTTATTTGACAAAAAAAAAAAAAAAAGAAAGAAAGAAGAAATGACAGTTGAAATGGCTCATTTTCTAACCCTTTTGTGCCTGGACAAGGGAATGGGAAATGTACCTCAAAAGGTTAATGTCAAGCCCTGTATTACACCATACATATCAGATCTACTAGTTATAATGTATTAAACCATACAGATCCGGATCCATATCCGCAAGTCCCAGATTGTAGCTTTAACACTTTGCTAGACAAGCCGTGTGAGATAGCACCTGTGGGAGGCATTCACACCTCGTTGCCTACATCTTGTATGGAGTGTTTATAGGAATGTGTGTAGTCATTTTGTCACTTCTCCTCCTGCTATTTGCGCTACATATTGAATGAAGAGGAAATCATCAAGCAAACTAGAAAAAGTGCACCAGGTTAGGTAGGTTATTGTGGAGAATGAATATGAAGAATCCAGACAGATTCATCTTGATCACATGACTTTAGAGATAATACCAATTTGAGTGATGTTTGGACAAAATATGTAGGAGTAATATATATATATATATATATATATATATATATATATATATATATATATATATATATATAAATAAATGTTTGTATCGTATTATATACAGACAGCTAACAATGTTCCCTAAAGAAATATACTCTCTGTGACACTTCTAGGGGCTGCCGTCTGCCTCCAAAACTATTCTTTTATCTGTGAGAAGATTTGTCATTGGTCTTAATGGTCTGGGATCCCCCAGAGTTACTGCAGGGGGTCCTCCAAATCTTTGTGTGATAGAAACTTTTTTTTCTTATTTTTTATACTCTGACTATAGAACTTGAACTATAGTGTCCATATTCTGAGAACTTTAGCCAAAAATAGCAGATCTACAAGCTCACAGCGCCTCCTAGCGCGAGGCGTTGTTGTGAGCTTGTAGATTGGCTATTTTTGGCAAAGAGCTTTGGTGTAGAGGGGAAAAAGAGCAGACTGAGTACAGAGTGAAAGGTCAAGTTTATTAAGTATTGACAGTTCAAGTGGTTAAATATCTGAAAACACACATTGACATGAATCCAAAATACACTGATGATTGTGCTGTCAAACAATGAAACAATATGGAATCTATGAAAAGGTTGTGGGGGTCCCTTCTTCATCTCTCTCTCAACTAAGGGGTCCTTGTCCTGAAAACGTTGAAGACCCCTGGTCTAGAAAGTCATGTCCTGACATGACTGACCAATCAAGGTGCCTCTCGTTCAGATTGGTTGGCCGTTTCATGCACCAATGAGCTGCTACTGACAGAGCTTCTCGCAGATGACAGAATAGTTTTGGAGGCAGACTGACGGTGGCCCCTACCGAGGACATTTTCTTAACCACTTTGTTGTCTATATATATTGGATATGTCATTATAGCATAATTAATAATTAATTAATTGTGACCGTAGGTATGAAAACCTGCATCTTAGATCATGTATGTCTGTCCGTCCGTCCGTGGGTGTGTTGGTCACGCCTCATGTCACGCCAATACCCTTGATGTCATCAGTATTAAGCCCATATCTGGGAATGCCCATATCTGGACATATTCTGTTAGTCTCATGATAACCAGTGTGGTTGTCACAACGCAAGTCACACTTGCAAATGAATGAATCCCATCCTTGTCCCTCTTATGCCCCATATAGAACCTCACCCGTCGCTGCATACTGTTGTGCTCCGAGATGAGGTCCTACCGCGGCATCCCAGGGCTGGGGTAGAACGCCTTCACGGTGAGGTAGAAAACACATTTCCCAAAATTGTATCCAAAATGTAAAGGTAGTTCCACGCTGCAGACTATAGTTTCCTATCCCAGGGTACATAAAACATGCACCACGGCATGAAACAACTTCTTAAACCACTTATTTAGTCTCATTAAATTCGGAAAAGCCCCCGGCGTAGTCTCACGTGGCCAGACTGTTAACGCGATTTGCAAATGCTCCCTGGCTACGCGAAACTTCAGTACTGGCAAATGCCGCCGGGGGAGTTCCGGTTGAATGGAAACATTACAAAACTAAAGATTTAAGCATGTTTTATGTACTCTGGGATAGGAAACCATAGTCTGGGAGCGTGGAAATACCTTTACTTTGTGGATACAATTTCAGGAAAAGTGTTTTCTACCTCACCATGGAAGCATTCTACCCCAGCCCTGGGAGACCGCGGTAGGACCTCATCTCGGAGCACAACAGTATGCAGCGACGGGTGAGGCTCTATAATGGGGCTAAGAGATCCCTGATGTCATCAATATTAAGCCCATATCTGGGAATGCCTATATATGGACATATTGTGTCAGTCTCTGTTGTTTCAGCGCGACCTTGCCTTCTAGCCCTTAGCCCTTCTAGCCCTTAGTATGTATATTGTATATATATATACATACATACATACATACATACATACATACATAGAGGAAATAGACGATCTACAACCTCACAATGCGTTACAACCTTGTATATCTGTCACACAACAAAGTAAATTATTATTTAGGGATTAAGTGGTTCAGTGAGGTTATGCCGTTGATGTTCCCTCTTAAAAGTCAAACCCGACGAGAAAAAGTTTCGAACACAACCAGACACGGCTCTCCCACGGGGCTGCTCCTCATTTAGCATCGACGTTAATGGAAAATGACCGCTCCCCATAATTTCCTTGGAATCACGCCCTGCGCTCTCATCCGCCAAGTGCTGCTTGTAGGAGCCCTGTGAGGACGTCTCCGTGCATACTTGATCAGGCGGTCACATTAGCATGTGTCAGGGCAACGGGCGTGCGCGCCCTGACCCTGCCATGTCTCGGGTTTCAGATAACACGACGGTGGCGGGCTGACAAGCGTTCCTGCTTGCACGTCACCCCCAATAATCAAAGAGCATATGGCTCGGCCAATCTGCTGGTGCAGATTAGCTATATCCCCCCCACCCTACACGTACTCATGCACACACACACACACACACACACACACACACACACACACACACACACACACACACACACACACACACACACACACACACACACACACACACACACACACACACACACACACACACACACACACACACACACACACAACCACGCACGCATGCACGCATGCACGCACACACACTTCCGTGAGAGACTGCCTCTGAAAGTTATTAGTTGTCAAGGCTCGCCATAAACACAACACATAAATAGACGTTGACTTCTGGAGAGCAGGGAAATAGGGGGAGAGGGAGAAACAGCTCTTTAGCATATTTATTATTTTACACGGGAGACATGCAGAGGGCGACGTTTTAATTATGTCCCAGGCACAGGTGGTGTTTTATCCCATGGACTGACGCGTCAATGTGGGGCATTAAAAGAAGTCAGAGTCACTTCATTAACGAGGTTAAGGGTGTGATTTTACAAGAGCCAACAATCGACTAGCTCTTTCTGTACTACATCTAGATCTAGATTCACTTAAATCAGTGGTTCCCAATCTTTTCAGCTCGAGACCCAAAAGAGAAATTAGACGTTTGCCCGGGACCCAAACTAGTGAAAATAGCAGATCCACAAGCTCACAACATGTCGCTTCTCACCGTGTTGTGAGCTTGTAGATTGGCTATTTTCACTACTTCAGACAGGGAAATAGTGAACCTTAGAGTGATGTGTTAATGAATGAATGAATGAATGATATGGCTGTATGTTGTGCTTTTTTTCTTGTCTCCTCTTCTCTCCTGTGTCTCTCTAACAGTTACTGGCCATCCCACCTGCCACCTCCTTATACTGTAGCTGCATTGAGCCATTCATTACACCAAAGTTCACTGCTCTCATCAGGGTCTGGTGCTTAAAGCATTGATCATGTTGTGTTGTATAATTTTCTGCATATGCTGGATTTTGTCTTTGTTTTTAAAAGTGGATTTCAAGTGTTGTGTTGGAGTCTGTGGAATCTTGGTGTGGTAGGAGGGGCAACAGCAGCCTGTAAGCCCAAAAAAAAAAAAAAAAAAAAAAAAAGTATTTAGCTCATCTTCCCCTGGAAACTCAGGAGAAAATTGCTTGTTCGCAGAGAAGGGAACAGGCTATTATTTAAGGCAGAGGTTAAAGCAGATTCTGGGACTTCGATGATGGCTTCTATTTCTGTTGGTGCTTTTGATACGAGTACAAATATTTCCATGGTCCCCGTTTTCCTACAGACTGAGGCTGAGATGAGTCCTACTTTTACATGTGTGAGTGCATTAGCTGCTGCTTGATCTTGGGCAAGATATTTGTGGGCTATACTGTTGCAGTTTACACTGACTGGTAAGGCTCTAGAGCAGGGGTCTTCAACAGGGGGTCCTTACTACAGGGGGTCCTCCAAATCTTTGTGTGATAGGAACTTTATTTTTCTACCCAAACCACTTGAACCCTATCCTATTCTGTGTGGAACATTAGCCAAACATAGCCAATCTACAAGCTCACAACGCCTCGCGCTGCGAGGCGCTGTGAGCTTGTAGATCGGCTATTCTTGGCAAAGAAACTTTGTTGTAAAGGGGAAATAAGAGTTGTTCGATGTCTAAAAATGCACATTAGTCCAACAACCTACACTGATGATAGTGCTGTCAAACAAGTCTAGCCTAAGCTGTCTAAGAAATCTATGAACATTTTTAATATGCAACACAACTTAATACAATACGTAGTGGGGGTCCCTGCTTCATCTCTCTCTCAGCTAAGGGGTCCTTGGCCTGAAAACGTTGAAGACCCCTGCTCTAGACTAGAGGCTAGAGCTATTTTATTGTTGCTGATTACCAGTATATGGTTTATAAGGGAGAATTCCTCCAGACCAGTGGTTCACAAACCTTTTGGCCACAGGGCCCACTTCCACTTCCAGTTTGAGGTTGGCCAGAACAGATAGTGGCGTGACGATTTCAGATCTAATCTTAAACTACCCGCTCACAGACGATCGCAGCCGCCCTCATAATTATCAGACACGTTTGGTTTATCTAGATGTTTATGTCACTAAAGTCCAAGTGGGACCGTGGGAGTGGCACGTGAGGCTACAAGGAGACTGAAGTGAATGAGCGAATGCACACGTACTGAAGTGAATGAGAGGACATTTTCAAGTCATGGTGATAAATCATGTCATGTCAACATGTCAACATGTCGAAACAACCTTGTGACACTAGGCTTGTCGACATGTGGCTAGAACATAATGGTCCATATGGTCCATATAATATGTCTTCTCAGACATATTACTACTGTTCATCTGTTTACCGCAGCAAGTTTAACCAGCTCCATTGCTTACGTCTGCCTCTGCATGTGTTCATGTTCTGTGTTGTTGCTTATTGTGGGGCGCCTGCTGGCCTACTGGTCCAGGCGCATACCAATTAGACATTGCCACATAGGCATGGATGCCTGGCGGCGCCGCCGGTTCGATTCCCGATCCGGACGACCTTTGCCGCATGTCACTCCCCATCTCTCCCCCCATTTCCTGTCAGTCTACTGTCCTATCCAATAAAAGCCCAAAAACAAATCTTAAAAAAAAAGAAATGCTTATTGTGTGAACTTCAGTGTTACAGTGTCAAGGTTAATCTGTTTTTGAACAAATAACTAATGCATGTGATGAGATGTCTCCACTGCAGGAGGATGACCACAGAGAGATGTCAATAATGTCATACTGCCCAGGACAATGGATAACACATTGGATAATGCCAAGCCATATCTGGCATTTCCTTCTGGCTACTGGGCCCAAGACACGAAAACATCTGATATCTATTGTTATGTTCTACATTGTTATGTTTAACTGTCCAATGAATGTTCGACAAGTCTATGTTCCCTGTACCTACTGAAGTATATTTGTGAAATGATGTTACATTGTATTCAGATTCAGATTGAGAAAGAAAAGAGAAACATGTTTGTAACACGTACTGGACATCTATTTTGTATGCTCATTGATTTAAAGCTATACTGTGTAAGTTGCTAAACTAGTGGTCAGTAGCGGTATTGCTTTTTTGGGCCGTTTTTCGCCCGGAGTCGTCGCGGACCACCGGAGCGGCGCCGCAAACCACTGCGACCGATACGAATCTGTGGAGAGGTAGAACGCATGGTAGAACGTAATTTTCTGGCCAGGATTTGGGGATTAAGAGGTTAAGAATCCTTCACCATGGTAAACACTGTAGCTGAGCGAGGCTACTTCCTGAAGACACGGCAGATAAGCTGTGATTGGCCGGTAGTGTATCATGTGTGTATGATCCGCGATGTGATTGGCCAACGTATACACAACGTATACAGATGATACAGATGACGTTATTATTCCGCGAAAACCGGACCCCGGCCAGGATCATAGAAAACATATAAAGAGAAGGCTTTAGAAGCTGAAAATAACGTGGTGTGGGTGTTCTAAAACTTTAGCGATTTAACAGTTAGGACAATTTTAAGATTTGTTTTATAAAAAAAGTTACATGGTATAACTTTAACACAATTAGTGCCTCTTAATCTGAAGGTTGCTTGGTGCCTCGGTGCCACGCGGTTTCCTCCATAGGCCGCCGCTATTATTTTGAAGGGCTGGAAGGGGGTTGTTTTTGTTTTTTTGGATTATCACTTGACGGCAACGATTACGTCATCTAGTCACATGACAGTGTGGGACAAGAAGAGGCAAGATGGCTGCGCCCTGCCTTGTGCCTTGTTTACATTTAGATCTGCTGCAAAATGTCTCAAAATGGCTATTTTGTTTAAATGAAGTTTCTTTATGGGCCTCTCCATTGACTTAACATTGAGGAGCTTCACTTCGCGTGCACGCCCAACGTGCGTTGTAAACAAATCGCCGACATTACCGATGCGAGCGGGACCGGAGCGACATTAAGTAAGTAATAATATCTTTACTGTATATACAGTAAGATTCACAGTCCTCACCGTCAACGGCGCCATGGTATTAACCCTTTCAATGACGGTGAGGACTGTCAACGGCGGCGAAAAAGTTAATATACAGTAAGAGAAAAACAGACTTACACTGTGTGGTCTCCTTTATTGTGTGGGAGTGAATTTAATCATTATGGGGAAACTGTCTTATTTACATGGGATGTAAAAAATACCCATCAGTGTGCATGTTTAAAATGATAGAGAAGTGAATCTTAAAAGAGCATTCTTATGCGTTTGATAAAAGAAGATTCAGAGGATTTTAAAACTCCTGTAGTGTAAGCCCAGCTTTACACACTACACCATTATCTGATCCAATATGTTTGCGCTTGAGCTCGCATGAGTAACTGAAAAATAAATCCTTGAGGAGGGATTGTCATTATTTATTTATTTATTTTAAGTTCACCGCATGTTAAGACTTGAATGTGTATTTGTGTCCATGTCTGCCACATTAGAAATGACGATCACGAACGACCCTGTTAATTTTCCCACCTAAAACAAAATTAGCAAAGAACGTTGTGTTTGTCTGAGTGAATAAATCAAAGGTGTATCAGTGCCGCACAGGAGACAAGTGTATGTAGAGCTGATTTAACACATGTGCCGTGATGACAAAAGATGCTTTGAGGCTTAGTATGTATCAAATCTTTTTGTTTGACTTTGGAGTTTTATTTTTCATTTAATTCAAATTGTTGACTCCCTGTATAAAAAAAAAGAAGGAAAAAAAAAGTACAGTATGATCTTTTATCCAATTAATAACGAATCCAAACCAGAAATGTATACTCTCATAACATATTTCTGATTCCTGAATTGCAATTGTTGATGTATGGGTATTCCCTTTATATGTTTCCTTTATCCTCTTAAATGTTTAATGTCCTTTCTTTCCTTTTCTTCTTTCTTTTCTTATATCTGCTATTAGGCCGTTGTATTCTTGAATTTCAAACACTTCTATAACTAATCAATGTGTTTTCTCCATGAATACGTAGGATAGGCATCCATAAGCTTTCAGCTTCAGGCTATTCCTTTTGAGCACCTGTAACAATGACTATGTAAATATATGACTTGTATACATGTATGTGAGTGATCAAATAAACAAACTAAAAAAACTAAAAACAATTACATATTAATATCTGAAAGAAATTAATTGTTGGGCTTAATTGCTCCATATGTTGCATAAACAGCAACTGAGCCACTGATAATCTCACCCATCACAGAAGGCATTTGAAAGACCTTGTAACTGCAACATGAACATGAGCACTTGGTTTTGGAACCAATGCCTCGCCCCTGCAGAGAGGATCACCCTTATCTTCCAGTGAGTTCATTACATACCGAGATGGAGAGCCAAACGCTATTAATAGTGACGAATGGCAGCTCCAGTCTCATTGCCAAGGCTGTTTCTGTGATAAATCTCCGCAATATTTACTTTACCAAAGTGCAATGTCTGCACAACAAGAACAGCCACTACCAGCCACTGCAGCCAGGGTCCTTGGAGAGAGATTTGAGCATGGTGCTACACAGCAGAGTAATTAAACAGCAATCAAGCATCTTTGTTGATCCTCATTTGTGGTCTTATAACCAGTGAGGTAAAGCAACATTACATTTACTCAAGCACTGTACGTAGTTGAAGTACTTTTACGTTTCACTTCTACTTCATCTCAGAGGCAATATTACTTTAAGGTCTTTTATTATTTTTCCTTTATACAAATAGCATACAAAGAACATACAAAGCTCCACCCACCAACCCACCTACCCCTCATACTTTGTAGATTTTGAGTATTATTACAAAACAAACTTTAACCACTTCAGCCCTACAGTATATACATTTCGGCCCTTAAATTGAAAATAGCCGATCAGGGGCGCCAGTTGGCCTGCTGGCCTACTGGTCCAGGCGCATACCACTTAGGCATTGCCACATGGGCATGGATGCCTGGCGGCGTCGCTGGTTCAATTCCCAATCCAGACGACCTTTGCCGCTTGTCACTCCCCATCTCTCCCCCCATTTCCTGTCAGTCTACTGTCCTATCAATAAAGGCAACAAAAAAAAAACTATAATAATAAATAGGCGATCTACAAGCTCAGTTCGTTTTTTTTTCTTCTTTTTTTACAATGTAAATTGAAATGGGGCATTCTTCATAATGAGTACTTTTACTTTTGGTACTTTAAGTAATTTCTTTTAGCCAATACGTTTGTACTTTTACTCAAGTACATTTTAAATTCTGGGCTTTTACTTAAGCAAAACATTTGAGTTCTTTTTCCTGACAACTGAGAGTCTCTTTTTTCCACCCGCTAAAGTTTCTGCCGTGCTGATCTTTGGGCACTCAGCTATTTTTCATCTTGACTCTGACATCTGAAGTTTTGACAGATTACAAATATTAGGAGTCAGGAGACATGCCTGATCTCATTCTGGGACGCTTGGAAGACGGACAGCTACCAAGATGAGATGAGTCAGCTGTCTTTGCCCCAAGGCAGCTGAGGAGCATCATCAGCGTGTATGCAACTGTTGCTATCAAGCTGGACAGTTCTGGCAGTGTGTGAAGCCACAATTTTTTTTTTTTGTCTTTTCTTTTCTTTACCCTGATCCTAGGCTCAATTTGCTAGCTGCCAACTGAAAATCATCTCCCAATTGCTGATCGTCTGAAGAACAGTGGACTAAAACTGATTGGTGATTGCATGACTGCTGGAGAGGGGTTGGAATCTAAACATTTTAGGAATTTAAACGGATATTTCACTTTGAAATCAATTAAACATTAAATAATCTATTTTAAAAAAATGGAAAAATCATGGCCCACTCACACATTAAAATGTCATTCTAATGCGTGAGGGGCAGTAATTATAATCCCTTTAATAAGCTAAGTTCTCCCCTACAGTGACTGAACAGTTAGAGGTTTGACGTCTTGACTCCTCTTGTGGGGAACAAAACTGTAACCTTTCTAATTTTTCAGGCAAGAGATAAGAGAAAATAGACTAGTAAATCTAAAATAGACTATTCAGGCCCAGACCGCTGGCCTAGTGGTCCGGGCACTTAGGCTCTAACGCAGCGCATTGGGGGTTCGAGTCCTGTTGCCGAAGACCCTTCCTGCATGTCTCTCCCCCATTTCTCGATCCCTGTTTCCAGTCCATCTCCCCTGTACATTATCAATTAGAGACAGAAAAAAGCCCCCAAAAATATTCAGAAGTGAAATATCTTAAGTCTCGGTTTGACTTTTTGCCCATGCACACCTCCAAAGTTGTTGAGTATGCACACCCCCCAGTATGGCACATCACCTTGGATATAGTGATGACGGGTACTAAATGAGATGCATGTCCTACTGAACGAGGGTTCTCAGTAAGAGACTGAACTTTTCCCCCCCGAAGATAATATGGAAGGCTTTGCTGTACAGACAGAAACGGCCTGAGGCGTCACACTGAGTCAGCTCTCCCCTGCGTGAATGTGTCTGGATCCACTTCCAGCGAGGTCTCTGATGAAACAGATAGCGTTCCGAATGAAAGCCAGTGATTAAGAAAGAAAAGGAGAGAGACACTTCTGTGAGAGCATCGGAGAATGCCTACAGCACGGTGTGAATTATGCATTCCGTCTCTCCAAATCCAAGATACCGTGAGAGTGACATATGGCACATGGAATATGGCGGCATAAAAAGAAACGAAAACGAGTCCTTGATCTGATCGTGGTCACGGCTGTCTCAAAAGCATTTAAAACAGACATAGGCCTATGTATATTCCACACTGTGTGTCTGAGTGAAAGCTGTTATGGTTAACTTTGATCTGAAGCAAATAGATGTGTTTGGACATGAAAAGGGTCATGAATGGGGAAAGACTGTCAGAACACAGCTTGACTGCACACAACCCACAAGTCAAACTTGACAGAGAGAAGGAAACTGGACTACCCTCTTCTGGGGCTGTTACTTTGAATAAAAGAAGAGGCTTTACCATTGTACCGTGCCACTTTAGGGAGTTCCAGCTGTTGGGGGTGTGCGTGGCTTTCAGCAGTGGTTGTAGGAGACGTGTTTGATTCTAGTATGATGGATGACATAGAGCACCGCCTCTGACGTAATTTACACATCCTACCTGGGTCGAGTTTTTTTCCCCCATTCTGAATTCCCATAGACCTTTTTTTTATATTGCGTCAAATAAGAACTGTGTTCCAAAAATAAACAAATTATCCTAGCGGTTTGACTCATATGGATATGAAGAATCAACTAACGGGAGAGAAAACAGACCGTAACAAATATGAGTGACTAACTATCGTAAACTAGCCACCTTCTCAACAATACCGCTAGTCACTCAAAGCGCGCCCTAAAAAGATTGTACACCTAGTGTCCCACTCTGGGAGTACAACAAACTTTGAGAGGTTTGTGCCAAGATGTAGGCCATATCTAGGCCAGATGTAGGCCACGCTTCAGTTTACCCTGGAAGTTTTTGAACTTTTGATAAAAAAATAAGAAAATAAAAAATATACATCGATTTGGGGATCTTGGCGTGAAAAAGTTGAGAACCATTCTTCTTCTAGCCTACTGGGCAGCTGATCACTCACATTCAGATGGTGTCTCAAGGGTACAGGTAAATGGGTCTATGATTAGATGTAGTTTTAGACCATCATCTAAAATGGCGTGTGTTGATCATAGCCTCGGTTCTGCTTGTTAACATTATAAAGCTATCATCTCTACTGCAGGGACTGGGAGCTAAATTAAAGCCAGTATTGCTGACATTGTCATTTCATTTAGGCCAATGAAAACGTATACAGAGCCCCCAAAAATCATGTACGATAGGAAATTTCCTTGGCAGTATCTACATAAGTTAAAACTATGGCACTTTAATATCAATCTATTCCTGTATCGTTTTCACAATGCATTTACATAATTTCAGGACTTTTTCAGGACACCACCTATGCACAGACTGGCTTGTAGAACCAACACAACAACACAAGTGTACTTCTGCTGACAACGCAGACAATCTGTTGGGAACTGTACTGTCCATCTCAAATGAGGTGAAAAGGGTCTGGCGGCGACATGGCATGGGAGAATTCCCAGCCAGATCAAACAATTCAAAGTTGAAGAAGTACTTATTTAACTTTAGCAGAAGTTGCTTTTGAAGTTGTGTGAATGTGAATGATTTCTTCCCCATCTCGGGCTGAAGACTAAAGTGGGTTCCAGACGATACGCGGTCACCGCCTCCTAGTAATTCATTTTCAATGAGAGGCGGGCGGCTATTTCGGCCGTGCTGCGAAGTTTAGAGGCGGCGAGGCGAGCGGGCGCAGTCCCGTGAAAATCCCCGCGAGCGTGCTCGTTTGTGCATGCGCATGCGGGCGGTGAGAGATGGATTGTGTTCATCTTTGTGAAATACCGCGCTGCGTTTACTCACTGAGCGAGCGTGTTTGTGTCTCACCACGGTGCGGTACCCGCTCACTCAAGCGGCAGCCGTGGCGGTGACCGCGTATCATCTGGAGGGCACTTAATTCAGATGCACAGTTTGGCAGCGACAGGGCCAACGGCGCTGGAGATTAGCTGATAACAGATGGCCGGCCGGCCAGACAGGGTACAAAACATAGTCTTGCCCTGCCTTCGGACTGGCGGAGACAATAAAAGGCCTTTCAAAGGAAACAGAGGTGGGAATATGGCTATATTTAGATTGAGCAACAGGTATGCAATGCAACATTCACATTACCACTGATTAACGGGCTGCTGATTAGCATTAGCACGTCCTTTCAGTTGAGAACGGTATGGTGATTGGTTTATTTTAAGATTTTAAGAGGTTGCCGATAGATTGTCAAATAGAATGCACAAACATAGAATTTGTCACCACCATCACGGCTTGTAGCCTAGAAACCGAGGGAGGTGCGGCCGTCAGACATAGCCTGGTGTACAAAATGTTGCCGACCTGTCAGGGGTGAACTGACGGGCACAGCTAAAGCGACAACAGGATTGCTTAGTCAACCGACAGTGCCACAGTCGGTCACACGGACAGCCAACAGACCCTGACCACTCCGTCTTCCTCCCATTATGTCACCCTGTCGAGCACCTCAGTCTCAGATAAGATCAAGGGAACACACAGAGCTCTTCCTCTGACTGAGGAAATAGCTATCGATATCCGATATCATTAATTGCCGTTATGGCCGATAACCGATATAAACCGATGTTGATGTGATCTCATTCTGTATTATGAAAAATATATAATAACTTTGTCCATTCTGAATAAGACATATAAAGAAACACTGAATTTGAAAAAGATTGCCTCTTTATACCAAAATTAGGGATGCACCGTTATTGAAATGGAATGAATGTAGTACTTTTATTTTAAAAAGTTCCAAAAAGTTCCAATCTTCCCCAGAAAACACAAAAGCATCATTGGATCGAGTAGTTTGCAGCGTTTATGATTTACAAATAAATAGTTGATCCATGCACAGCTCTGACATCCTGTGAGCTTGTAGATCAGCCATTTTCAGTGCACAACATGGTGTGCAACCAAGGGGTGTAACTAACTTAAAATGACACAACACTGGTGTGGCGGGTGGGGAGAGTTAGCCAAAACTGACTGTGCCGATGTCTGAAGGCTTGTAAGCCCATCGCTGCAATAGAGCGTGCTTCCGAAAAATCCAAAATAATGACGACAAGTTAACAAACAAATCACACTAGCCAACACACGTATTACGCCTCGCAAAAATTACAAATTACTCTGGGGGAAGGGAAAGTAACTAAATCCAGTATAGTTCTTATTAGTTCTTGCTTGTTACACGACAAGCAAGAACTGTTTTGTTGGCTTGTTTTCCCCTTTACTTTACTCTTGTTAGGTCTACATACACTGGTGGTTATGCCCTTGCTTCAGCATCTTTAATCATAGTCGAACAGCTTTTGTGTGTTATACAGTAGCTGTTGTCTTTTAATTACCCCAATCTAATTCTAATGTGTTAATTTGCATCTTGTGACAGAAACACGTCCCAAACTATTATCACTGTCATTATCCGGCCAGCAAGTTTTTCAGACAACGCACGTTCCTATTTTCACTTCAATTAGACACAGTGAAATGTTAACAGGTATAGCTTTGGTGAGCAAGTCGGTACACTTTGAGATTTACACTCATGCTGTAAAGATGGCAATGAATTATATAACACAGAGAAAGAAAGAGAGAGAGAGAGAGAGAGAGAGAGAGAGAGAGAGAGAGAGAGAGAGCTCTAGACTCCATTCATGTGAAACAGTGGCCTTGTTTAGCTGCCATTCTTTATGCTTTTTGAAGATAAATAGCCTATATAATACAAACTCTGTTCTACATTTACATTTTTGATACAATGTTCGGGAATGGGTCAAAAATAGACGTGTAGACCTATTAGCCCTATGGGCCCTCCGTTCTGGCAATGCAATGTGAGTCATGTGAGTCACCCAGCTGCCTGGCGCCACGGTGAAAGGGGAAGGTCAATGATAGGTATTCAAAAACCACCGTGGACTAAGTAATATTTGGTGCAGCAGTTGTCATTGCTCGCCAGTGAAGTGGTATGTAGCAGTTGCCATTGCTCGCCGCTGAAGTGATGCAGTTGATGCAATTCTAAGTTGAGTTCTACACGTGTTTGAATGAACCCAACATAAACAACTTGGAATACCGTATGTATCTGTCATTATTGTGGTAGTTTCCAGGAGCAAGAGTTGGGCATGCGCAAATTGAGCTATGACGACATTGTTTCAAAAACCGTTGTAGGCTACACTGTTTAACTGAAATGGACATAATTAGAAAATTTTGGAAAAACATTTGCGTGTGGATGAGAGGGCCAAACGTAGAGGGAAATGTACATTCTGCAAATTATCCATACTAGTTTTACTTAGCCTGGCGTTGCTCATACGTGTCGGATATTAGTCTGGACTCACAAGCAGAATTTTCATTTCTAAGGGGTGGTTTAAAAAATGTCAAGGTGACATTCTCTTAATTGCTCCCTTTGAACTTCAAAGGGGTTGTGAACTGCGGTAATTGATTGAGCCATACAAGTGTCAATAGCTCGTTAGTGATCTCTCTTATCAATTAAATCATCAAAGATTATGACCTGTTTGATGTCTGTAATAGAGTGGAGGGGGGGGGGGGGGGGGGCGGGTGCTTGTATACACACCACGTGCCCCAAGCCCAACCCTTTCTGGTGGCTGTGGGAAATAGAATCTCAATCGATGGGTTCCAGAACACAGTACACCACCACTACCACCAGGGGGTGGTGTTGTGCGGTCTGGTTTATTAACCTGGCTAAGTTTTACTGTACCTGATTGGCCAACCAAACTATAAATACAACCTAGCCCTACCTCTTTGAATAATTTAAACCTTAACTCTGAATGTTTTCTTAACCAAGACGAACGAGTGACCCTTTTCCTCATGGGGACCAGAAAATAATTGCCCACGAGGTTCATTTCCAACAAAGATTGTAAAACAAAACACACGCGCACACACACATGCAAGCACGCACTCCTTGCAGCACAAATGTTGATTCTGCCAGCAGATAAAACACAGCACTATCTCTCTCTTGTACACTATGTGGTGGGTAAGCAATAATACAGCCTTGTGAATAGAATCACCCAAGCATATTCTTTCTGCACAATTAAAGGATTAAAAAGTATGCGAATGTGAGAAGTAAACACCTCCACAATGTTACCCGCCAGAGCTTAAAAATAGGGCCAGGATTTTCATCTCAGCCAGCCGCTGAATTGCTGATTGTTTCTGGCAGACATTTACTTGGATTCCCATCGCGTAACAGCCTGGTCTGGCTTTTCAGTTTCCCGTTGAGAAATTAATCCCAACATCACACCCATTTGACACTGCAAACGAGTGGCAAGCGCTAACTAGCACGATATGTCACACAATCCTACGATGACGTCTCAGTGACGCACAAAAAAAGCAAGGAACAGATTAGCCCCAACTTTGTGCACAGTTCTCTTTCCCTGCTTTGAGGGACTTTTATTACTGCTGCTGTGAGGATTGACATGATTGAGGGACTCAACAACACCTGACGGACGCTTCATCATTAGGTTTAGTGACAGCTCTAAAAAAAGGTGTGTGTGTGTGTGTGTGTGTGCGCAGGCTTGGCTGGTGGTTAATTAAGTGCCTCTGATGGTGAGGAGCTATCATTTATATGATTGGAGGGGGTAGAGCAAACTGAAAACAAATTAGGCCCTCTCGGCATGCGCTATTGACAAACAATGCGGCACTCATGAATATGAAAATCAACACATCAACGCGTGGTGTGGCAAACAAACGCCTCTCGGTTCCTGAAATAGGCTTTTTTGCATCTCCTGTATGTGTCAGCGTGGTTGCACATACTGTGAATACGTTTAGATTTATATTAAAATAAATGGTGTGGGGGGGGGGGGGGGGGGAGTTCTTCACACTATGCGCAGATGTGCTGTACCTGAAGGTGTTGATTTCTGCACTCGCAGAAATAGCATCAACACAGTACATCAGTATGTTAAAGTGAATTCACTGTTTATTGGACGTGTTAACGTGTTAATAAAAAGTTTATTATCTGTACTGAAGAGATTATGATGGCTCATGATGTCTACTAGTGTTATGGAGTCATTTGATTGAAAAATAAAAAACATGTAAAAAAAAGAATATATATTAAAAAAGTTATGTTTAATGCTTAACCCTTCTTGTGCCTATCCCGGACAAGTTCGAGATTTTTTCAATACAATACAATGTTTTTTTTGCTATTTTACTTACCCTGAGCTGCTTGTAGAGATATGGGTGGTCCAACGACCGAGTCTAGATGGTCCGACAATTTATTCCATTGAAAATGGTTTAGAATAAAGTTTAGAGCCCCCCAAAAAAAACTCAATCTATACTGTCGGCGGCGCGACGTATTCCGGGGTGCCTATCCCGATCTAGTCCGGGATTTTTAATAAAATTAATCAATTAATCGGAGGCCTCAATGAAGCCCCGGTCTAATTTTCCATCCATGCCCCGGGCCGCGATTCTGTTTACATCGGCCCGTAATCGGGTAACGCCGCCGCACCGCGCCGCCGACTCCAATACAAACTCACATCTTTAGAGACCTTTTTCTCTGAAATGTGTTCCCAGGGCAGCGACACAGTTTGTTTGAGGCTAAATAGCTTCAGACCGGTCTTCTAAAAAATAAAGAAGCCAATAGCTAACTGTTAGCTCACTTCCTCCGGTCTTCGTTCATAACAGTGTTTGCAGTGAAAGCCCAAGCCACTTCTGCCTGTGTACCCGGAAGTTAGAGCGAAGGCCTATAAGGCCAGTAAGTGGGTTAAAAAGGTTATGTTTAATGCTTAATTTCCAGGAGCCAGGGCTGAACTGGGAACATAAATTATTTCGGCCACGCTTTCTTGGCCCAGACCGACCAATCATGTGACGTCTCTCTGCTCTGTGGTCCGGTGCTACTGAAGGATTGGCCCTCTCCACTTAGTGGCCGCCCAGCCCAAAGATTCCCCTGACTATCCTAAAGCGGGAAAATAAATTTGGGCCCACTGGCCCACTAGTATAGTCAGCCCACTGGGCATATGCCCGGTGTTACCAGATGCCCAGTCCAACCCTGCCAAGAGCTCACCCACGAGACCATGAAGCTACGGTATGGGCTCGCAACAAAATGAACCTCCGGCAATTACTGCTTACACTAATCTGTGTAATATAAGGCATTCATTATCATAATCTCTATTTATGTGTTGTTGTTTTAGTTATAATCCCCTACCTCTCCTGGTCCCTGGCTGTTCCTAATACACTGTACCCTCCTTAAAATTGACTCAGTGTGATGGATTGACTGCGATGATTCAATTTCATTGTCTTTTTTTTCCTCCGCCCATACAGACTATCCCCAAGTGTTTAACTTTCATGATTTCATTCAGAATACAAGCACATTAGTCTCCTTTTCAGAACAAGATTCATCGCCATGCTTTTTCTATTACCACAGTAATCTAAATGCAAATTTTAACTGTCCCCTTTTTTCCACAGAATGACGCTTCTGGCTCAGGATGTGTGCTAAAATTGAGATGCAATTTAGTTTTCTTTTTTCCTTTAATTTTTTGTATTTCTCCTAGACTCTGTCCTATCATGGGATGTTTTGGAATTTAATCAAAGGTGAGGACGACTGCTTATGAAGTTGACATGATGCTAAGAAGGTACTATTAATTCCATAAACTATAACCTCATGAGATAAATTCTGCCACAGGGCCCGATCTAGGAGGCATTTACGGGTGATTTATTTTATGTGTGTGTGTGTGTGGGGGGGGGGGGGGGGGGGGGGGGGTAATCACCCCCAGACCTTGAAGATGAAAATATTTATGTAAGCTTTGGGGGATATACCATTATATATGTCACAGTGAGTTAAAAAGAGAGGCTGTTCTCCTCACGGCCGTGTCTGACTGATTCCTATTATTTATTTATTTTTATATATTTATATACTACAGAGGAGGAGAGAGGGAGGAGTATACTGTGTTCACACCGCGTGATGCCTTAACCTGGCTGGAAACGTCAATATGGAGAGGTGGCAGAGCAGGGACGTGCTGGCGCACAAGCTGGGGGCCACTGTGCCAACTAGGCGGGGGGGGAGGAAGAAAAATTGAGAGGAGAGAGAAAGGGAGAGAAAAGGAGAGAAAGAGAGAGGAAAAAGAGGAAAAGAGAGAGTGAAAAGAAACATACAGCTATTTACAGCTATTCTGTAGCCATTTCTGTTGGATGTCCGTACGATTTAGTCACCTTTGGTGTTTTGGATGTGCGACAGACGGGATTCGAACCACCGGCCCTTTTTTGCCATATACTTCCTGAAACTGATGCATTAGGGGCTTGTCATAGTGACATAGATGCCCTTATTTGGATAGAGTCGCAAGACCTTGGGGAATCCCCTGAAACTATAAGTGTATTTGGCCTTGTTCACTCACATTTATCTTTCATTCAACAAGTTAGTGACTGTTTTGTCCTAAAATGTCTATTCTGTTGCCATTTCTGTTTGATGCCTGTCTGATTTGGTCACTTTTGATGTTTTGAATGTGGTACTGACGGGATTCGATCCAGAAGCAGCAGCTTTCAAGGAAGAGTAGGCATGGTATTGATGACACACAGATGACCATATTTGGACACATGTATGCAATGGGGATGTCAAAAACAAGAGCCTTTCATTCATTCAAGTTAAAACCTGTCATTAATCTATTCAAGTGTAGGCTTATTTGCCAAATACATTGATACAGGACATATTACAGATTACTTAATAACAATCAATTGATCTGACAGAAACTGCAATGCTAGCCTACATCAGCAGGTTTAGCTATGTTTTAAAACTGTACAAATGGCTATTGGCTACTGTTTTAAAAGAACACAGAATTATATTTACCAGTGGTGTTTAATGTGTGCTGGTTGGCTATTTTTTCCTTTCTGAATAACAATGGCTTGGCTTGATATAGGCCTAGTGTAATCACTGCTCATTAGTGCAGATAGCCTACCCATAATTTTACATAAGGTCAAAACACCTATTGTTAAAACCAGGAATGTAATCGAACAGTCAGCCAGTCATTTAACACGTCCTGAATAGCAACTCATATGCATAGCTATCCATTTAGTATGTTAATGCTTATGCCCGCTAAAATGCAATACAGGTGAATTTAATAAGCATTTATTTGACTGTGTTGTCCCTTATTATATGTCCCTAAAACCTCATTTGAACACAAAAAAGTTATGCACTCTTTAATCATCACCACCACCATTATGATGATGATCGCTATTAATTGTACAGTATCTCTGACATAGCCTGCTTCCCCTCCCCTTTATTTTTTATTTAGTATTTTTATTTAGTTTTCTGACTGTCTTATGATGATATTGTTTGCATAGTAGGTCTACTGTTTTTTTTGTCTGTCATTTAATGTTGTATGGGTATGGGTTGGAAAAACAAGCCCAAAAGCTTTCTTGTGGTGTTTATCCTCTTAGTTGACCATGTATCACTGTACCGTGTACCTTTTCCTATGCAAATAAAGTAGGCTATACAAACCAATCAATCAATACTGGTGCTGTATGAAATCAAATGCAGCATAATATAGCAGGCTAAACAATGGCTGTTGTTGTGTCAACAATCAGCAGGCTATCCTTTATTCGGCTATAGCCTACTGTTATGTAGAAATATTTATATTCTATTCTATTACTTGAAAAGAGTCAAACGTGATCTGATGAGGACAGCCTGCTGACAGGCTCATTATGTCATATCTAAAAGCAATAGGATCCCAGGCGTTTCTAGATGAATCTCAACTCGTGGAGCAACATTTCTAGCTTGTTAAACCCCACCATGGTGTGATTGGTGCAATAAACTAAATATTCCCCGCAATCGGACCTTTCATTTCACATTCACAAGGTGAATTCGCGTTGAGATGAGCTCCTATAAGCCCACACTCGCAGCCACAGCTCACAGCAGCATCACGTCAAAAACAAACATTAAAAGCAATAATCACGCTTTAGTATCCGACCTAAAATAAACATCATATGTGGCCCAAAGCAAGCACACCGCAAAAAAACTCGCGCGGAGTCCAACACGTAAAATACAGACAGCGAAACAGACGCTTGATTCTAAAAAGCTCCGCTTCCTCGTAATCCATTCCACGGCTGTGTGGGGAACCCCGTGACACTGGATTGGTCGGGGGACGTAAAAAAAAACCTCCCCCTCTGCCCCCCATTGGTTTAATGTTTTGGTGGGGAGGAGGGGTTGTCGGCCGAATTCTGTGGGGGGGAATTTCACAGGCGCAAGGCTCGGGGGAGGAGTCGGAATTTAGCAGTGGGGGGAAACGCTATTGGCTGCCGAAATATTTTTGCACCGGCAGAGCAGCCCGCACTAGGCGCACTGATTCAGCCTGGGAAAAAGAGTTGGAGAGGCCCTCATTGCGCGCTATAGAGAGAGATCTCTCTCTATAGTGCTGCTGCTACTCAAAGATTTGCTATTTCAGATCATGACAAGTGACAAGCCAGTGGGCCAATTACATGAGTTATATTTCGTCGTTGTCGGGTGGAAACCTTGTACGTCCAATACCGTTTGTATTTATCATTTTAAAAATGATTTAAACTAGTGAAAACAGCCGATCTACAAGCACACAACGCCTCGCGGTGCGAGGCGTTGTGTGCTTGTAGATCTGCTGTTTTCACTACTTTTGTGCAACGGCCTTGTATGATGAAGCAGGGCTTTGCTTTGCGAAAAAAAAAAAAAGATACGATGTGTCTGCCCGACAGTGACGATTTACTTTGTTGGCCGCCCAGCCCCCAAAATGGAACGAAGGCCGACATTTTATTTTTTTCCTAATGACCGGCCAGGAATGAACCGGCCGTTAGGGAGTTGTCCCGCTTTTCCCAATGGCCAGTACGTCCCTGAGAGGTGGCAGTGAGAAGGCTTCATCCGCTGCCTGCCTTTCCCTTCTGCCCCGGCCATCAATCTCACCTCACATGGGTCGCGGGGGCCTGAGTGACACGGGCACAGTTGGCTTCCTCCTATCTTTGCCTCTCTCTTTTTCTGTACCGTAAACACATCCATAACACTGGAGGCTGAACCTTCCTGTCCGACCGGCGTAGGCTGTATAGCATGAGTGGTCTGATAACCAATAATCTCCCACAGCACATGTTGCCGCCTTGCCTCCGGCGCTCAATTATTTGTTTCCCGCTGTATGTACCGGCCAGGTCAGGGCCCTGTGTCACATTCCATTCATTAGAGAGAGTCACTGAAGACCGAGGAACACTCCTATCCACGTATAGGTTGTTCATCTCACTTCATACAGTCAAGCGTTTCTTTAGGCCTAGAGTTATTGAATGCTTTAACCAGTGAAAAATAGCAGATATACAAGCTCACAGCGCAGCACCGAGTGCCGCGCTGCGAGCTTGTAGATCTGCTATTTTTGAAAAAGTCGTGAAAATGCGTGCAAATCTTTGAATATATGTATATTCAAAGCGAACGTTTGTAACTCAAATTTTGCTTCTGGGTGGTCCCTGGAACTTGATATTTTGAGATGCGGGTCCGTGGCCAAATAAATATCAGTTTGGGGGTCCTTCACATGAAAAAGGTTTGAGAACCACTGACATAGTAGTCTCTCCAGAACAGATTAACTGAGCTCCAGTTAAGTGAAAAGGACCTTTTCTTTGACGATGGCTGGCCAGATTGCTGACATAGAAACATAGGGTTTTTCCAAAAACCTTAGAAGGATTCAAAAGACACTTATAGAATCAGGTCAAAATTCCAATTTTCAAGATTTTTCAAAAATAGCAGATCTACAAGCTTGCAGCGCGGCAGTCTGTGCCGCGCTGTGAGCTTGTAGATCTGGTATTTTTCAATAGTTAAAGCATAAAATAATAATACACTATAATGTGTACCCTTTCTAAATGGGTTAAAAAGGGGCAAAGAATATGACTGTGCTCACATGTACCACAGTCTGGATGATAGAATAAAGTAACACGCAAGCCATTCCACTCATACGCGTATAAGCTATATAATAGTGTATAAAAGTACTAAGCACATTTACTTGAGGTACTTGTACTTTACTTAAGTATTTCCAATTTCCAGTACTTTTACTTCTACTCCAATACATCTGGGATCCAAATATTGTACTTTTACTCCACTACATGTATTTAAAATGTGTAGTTACTAGTTACTTTGCAGATATAAATTATAATATTATAAAAACATACATGAACAACTTTAGCCTTATTTTATACTGTGGCTATTTGAAAATACTACGCGTCGCGATGCAACACGATGTGAGCTTGTAGATCTGCTATTTTCAAACATTTTGTACTTTTACTTTTGGTACTTTAAGTACATTTTGATGCCAATACTTTCGTACTTTTACTCACTACACTTTGAATTTCTGACTTTTACTTGTAAGGGTGCCCTCACACCAAAATACCTAGAGTGGAATCCGACAATGCATTTCAATGATGGAGCGTTTTTTGCCAGTAGAGGATTTCTGCATAAAAACGTTCCATTCTCATTGAAATGCATTGGCGGATTCCACTCTAGGTATTTTGGTGTGAGGGCGCCCTAACAGAGTATTTCTATATGGCAGTATTGATACAAGTTGTGATACTTAAGTAAAACATGTGAGTACTTTTTCCATCACAGAGTAATAGTGAGAATAAATAGCACTGCTTTTCACCGCAGTGTTAAATGGAAATGCGTTAATTCTCTGCATACTCACATTAGCATTGTCAACAAATCCTACAGGGAGATCGTTGTTGGCAATTTATCAAACGACAGAAGCTCGGTGTGAAAACATTTAGAATCATCCTACGCGGGAGCACGTTTAGTAACCAACCCTTAAAGGAGTAGTTCGGCCCCAAAATGAAACATTTTCTATTGATTACTCACGCCATAGAGACTTGAGTTCAATAAAACAAAAATGTGATTACAATGAATTTACCCCCATTGATCCGGATGGGGACCCGAACGCATTGGGTCCCCATCCGGAATCAATGGGGGTACATTTATTTTTACCAAATTATTGTCTCAAGAATGTGACAAAAAACTACAAAATATTATTGAACTCAAGTCTCCATGGCATGAGTGATCAATTGAAAAAAAAAATCATTTTGGGGGTGAACTACTCCTTTAAGGCCTCATTTAGACAACGCCGTTGCGTTGTCAATTTTATCCAGCGTTCATATGAAGCCGCTCCAAGGCATGAAAAGAGGTTGTGTGCATGCCATGTCCATAGAGGTCACTAGGTGGAAGTGACAGCCTATCTGGCAGTGTGTGACATCATGTCCGCTCTACTTCCTTGTCACAGCATTTGTTTACATAATCACCATGGCAGCGCACAGGCTTCACTGCGCTTCGCTGCTGACGGCTTTGCAGCGTCAGTCATTACATCACACATTTTACAGTTTCCCCGTAACTTGCCCGTTTAGATGGAAATGCAAGGAGGATCGTTTCACAGAATTTCACTAAGAAATCCGGATTTACTATCTTCCGTTTTTAACCCCCGAAAATGTCGTTGTCGTCTGAACGGAAGGCATATCTGACTTTTCATTTTGTGGAATTCTCGTTGCAAAAACGGTAGGCCTGTGACGATTCACTTACCTCCCGATTCGATTCCGATTCATAGGGTGACGATTCGATTATATCACAAGTATTGCGTTTTCCTGTGATTTGCGATTCGAATCACGATTATTGCGATTTTTCCCCAAAAATTACAGCTTTTTTATATTGAAACATTTTAAAACAATTCTAAACAATATAAAACATTAAAAGTCGAATCATATACTTCAAATCAATGCAGCCAAATAAAGTCAGTCAATCTTTCTTACATTTATTTCAGCCAAAGTGCCAGTGGTACAACATTACAACAACATGTTCCTGGTCAAGATGCCAGAAAACACAGAACACAACAGTCATAAAAAATACAAATAAAAATCGCTGTGCTGCAGGCCTACAGCACTGTGCTAGCTTTAGCCATAACATGACATCCTCATGACCTAAAACTGTTCCTTTAGGACCTGTACTTACTCTGACTGAAAGTGGTTATTTCACCTTCAGGTTAATTTCGCCTTAAAAAAAAAAAATCGGGAAAATCGATTCTGAACTTTGAAAATCGTTTAATTGAATCGCCGGCATTAACATCACGATAATATAGTAAATCGAAATGCGGTGTAAAAAGCCCTACGTTTCAAACCACTTGGAGCAGAGAGGAGAAAGTCTGCTCTGTGCCAGCACAGATAAGGCAGTAGCCCCACAGTAGTCTCTGCAGTGATGTAGTTTTCTCTTTTTTCTTCCTTTTTTTTCTTTTGCAAAGGGTATACTGTGATTATTCCCTCCCAGCCTCGTACACACCTGTCCCGGAGTGAACCTGCATAAGCTGGGGAGATTTAAATGCTTTGGACTGATTTGCACTGGTATAGTGCGAATCACCACCTAACAACATGTAGAGCAGGGGTTTTCAAAGTGGGTGCCGGAAGATAATTTGATAATATTTGGAATTGATTTGGACACTTCTTTTTTTTTGTATCATTATGAACTTGAAGTACAAAGTTATTTTCAGTCAGTTCTTACCGGGAGGCAACAAAGTCTTATGCACACCTGATTAAAGCTTAGCGATGGGTGCATAGGGAGGGGTCAACGTCATTTCAAACATGCACAAAATGTACATAGGACCAGCACACCATCTTCAACTTGCTAAAAAAACAAATTTTATTTATTAGGAATGCTAACCAAAATGGCTATGATCTCAACGTTTTCATTGTAACATAATCTCAGGGAGAATAATGGCAAATATTTGCTTATGTTTTCCCTTATATGGAGTTGTTGTGACACCAGGCTTTCCCCCAGAAAGTGAGGTTAGTACACGCAAATCTGATTTACTCAATAAAACACAAATTCATTCAGATGTTGTCATCATCTTAACTCATACAGTGCCACCGGCCACAAGGGGCGCTAGAGTGCCAGAAATTTCTCCATAGACCTTCGCTCTAGCTTCCGTCGACACTGTCCCAAGTGCCTTGGGATTTCACTCCAGCCAATGCTATGGGTGACGATAGGAGGAAGCTAGCTGACACGTAGCCAAAATGCTAACCCATTTAGAAGCCCGATCTAAAGCTATTTCAGTCGCAAAAAACTTTTTCTTTGGGTCTGGGAACACAATCCGGAGAAAATCCTGTCTAAAGATGTGATTTATCATTGGAGTGGGCGGCGCGATGCGGCCGTTAGCGCGACTACGGCCCGTGGATGGCCGAGTCTAAGTCCCGGCCATGGATGGAAATTTAGACCGGGGCTTCGTTGAGGCCTCCGATTAAATAATTAATTTTATTAAATATCCCGAACTAGTTCGGGATAGGCACCCTGGCATACGTCGCGCCGCCGACAGTATATATTGAGGTTTTTTTGGGGGGCTCTAAACTTTATTTTAAACCATTTTCAATGGAATAAATCGTCGGACCATCTAGCGTCTCTCGTTGGCTAGCGCTGGACGAGCCGGGACCACCCACGTTGCTCCAAGCAGCTCGGGGTAAGTAAAATATAGCAAATAAAATATTGTATTGGATTGAAATAAAGCCGAACTTGTTCGGGATAGGCACTGTAAGGGTTAACAAAAAATGTAAAAATGTTGATTAAAATAAATTGTTACATTATTGTTAGATTTAAAATATGGCATAAATATAAGATGCTGGGAGTGGAAATTACGAATGCAATGTGTGGGTGCCTCAGATGAATAAAATATTTATAGGGGTGGCCTGAGCCAAAACATTTTGGGAACCCCTGATGTGTAGAGTACGTGGAGGCATGATGAGATGAGATGAAAGGGTGAGAGTATACCAGGAACACCTTGCTGTTTTCCAAGGCTGGAGTTGATCACCCAGTGCCATGCCAGTCGCGATTGCTTGTACCCTGGCCTACGCCTTATTATAGGCTACTGTAATACAATTATCGTCGTTGTCGGTTGGAAATCTTGTATCTCCAAGTTTCAAGTTTCAACGTCTCGCGGTGCGAGACGTTGTGTGCTTGTAGATCAGCTGTTTTCACTAGTTTAAATCATTTTTAAAATGATAAATACAAAACGAACGGTTTTGGACATTCAGTTTCACCCGACAATATTATCATATGGTCTCATTTTGCTGTCTCTTCCCGAACTCATTTATTTTTATTTTATTTTTTTAAGATATTTTTTCTTTTATGGCTTTATTGAAAGGACAGTAGACTGACAGGAAATGGGGAGAGAGATGGGTGATTGACACGCAACAAAGGAAGTCGGGATCGAACAAGCGACATGCTGTCAGGCTACACCTACAGTATGTGGTATGCACCTGGACTGGTAGGCCAGCGGGCGCCCCCAGTATACTGTTGTCTCGGATTGTCTCTCATTGGCTGCGGTTTAAAAGCAAGCCTAAAGTGCCGTACTTAACAGGTTAGCTTCACCCATTGATATTCAGTCAGGGTCATTAAAGTTAATGATTTGTTTGGCCTGAGTGATTGTTTTTGACAACAGTTACACCTATACCATATATATACCGGGGCGGCATAGCTCAGGGGTAGAGAAACCGACATTAGAGCACGAAGGGTTCCCGAAGGGTTCCCAGTTTGAATCCCCCTGAATCGAATCCCCCTGAGTTAATGTCGAAGAGTCCTTGAGCAAGACTCTGAAACCCTAGTTACTCCCGGTGAGCAGGTTGGTGCCTTGCATGGTTTCCTCTGGCCATCGGTGTATGAACGTGTGTGAGAATGGATGAATGTAATGCACAATCAATGTAAAGCGCCTTGGATAAAAGCGTTATATAAATGCACCATATAACATGGTGCACTTTTTTCTTTGGTTAGGCCATACGGAAATCCTTGAGCTTTATCAGTTGTTACACAGTGTGTACTTGCGGTGGGCATGATTTCCCTTGCAGTTTCGTCTACAAGTGCATGTAAAGTGGCTGGTTGAACAGACGTGTATTAGCCCCAATTTGTTTTGTGCATCAAGAGAGCCAGCAAGCGGATAAAAGCCAAATAGTGCATTACTGAACGCATGTACATACACAATCTTTCATGGTGACTTGTGGGGATTCTCTTTCAGATTCAGTCACATTCAATTATTCATCGCGTCCTCTGCTGATGAATTCAATTCCATCTGTGTGTCTTGTGGGTGGGTGAACTGTTCAGCAAAAAAGGATTACAAATGTTTACATTGAAGTGTTTGTCATACATGCAGATGGCTTCCAATACCTCTCTCTTTCTCTCCCTGTCTGTCTCTTTTAAGCCATTTAGGCCTAGAATTATGTACTCTGAGTTAACGCAGACAGTTTCTGTTGGCAGCTGGGCGGACTCGGAGAATCTCTCCAGGAGTCTCCGGCCAATAGCATGTGTTCTCCTTCCCCCACCCCCCACGCCCCTCTGCTCAGCGCAGAGAACGCTGCTGCGTCATGACGTCATCACATTCGGTGCGACGCACCTCTGCACTCTGATTGGTTAGGGAAATTCTACACTTCCTCCAACAGTGATTTTAACGCGATCGCCCAGGCTTATTTTTCTTCCGATCGCCAAAATAAGCCTGGGTTTGCGAGGCTAAGAATTATGTAATGATTTAACTATTGAAAAATAGCAGATATACAACACCGAGTGCCGCGCTGCAAGCGTCTAGATCTGCTATTTTTGAAAAAGTTGTGAAAATGTAATGCAAATTTTGCTTCTGGGTGGTCCCTGGAACTAAATATTTTGAGGTGGGGGTCCGTGGCCAATACATATCATTTTGGGGGTCCTTCACATGAATAAGTTTGATAACCCTGACATAGAAACATACGTGTAGGTTAAGGATTCAAAAGACACTTATAGAATCGGGTCAAAATCGGGTCAAAATTAAAATTTTCGCGATTTTTCAAAAATAGCAGATCTACAAGCTCGCAGTGAGCTTGTATATCTGCTATTTTTCAACAGTTAAAGCATCAAATAATAATATGCAATAATGCGTACCCGGTCTAAATGGGTTTAAAAATTAGGCACAGTAAAGGATCAGAGCTGTGATGGTGGCATTAAAGCCCTTTTCCCAGAGGGAATCCACCGCATTGTTGGACATAAATAGCCAGCGTAGGCAGTGGATAGTCATTCCCACATTGCCCTCCTTTATGGAGAAGTTCCATAATGGTGTCTGTTACAAATGTAGATGAATGTAATGAGTACAGCAGCACGTACTGTAATGCTTGCAAAAAAAAGGTGTCTAAACTAAAGCACGTTGGCAATGGGGATGCTTTTGCAGCAAACAAAATCATCCACTGCACTGCAATTCACAGCTACATATCTAAATTTACTCTGCTCAAGTCGCAGCCACACTGTCACGCACTCACGCATGCACTGAATAGTAAAATACAGTTTTGTTGATTGGATCATGGCGTGGCATCTTAAAAAAGTATTAAGTATGGCAGTTATATGGCCGCCATTACACATGGAGTCTGGATCTCTGACTCCATTACACACTCTCTCTCTCTCTCTCTCTCTCTCTCTCTCTCTCTCTCTCTCTCTCTCTCTCTCTCATTTTTCAAAAATGTTCAAGTCTTCAAATTTGGATTTCTGTCTCAAAAATAGCAACTCTATTCTATATCTAATCTACAAGCTCGTATATCGTCTATTTTCACTATTTGTCGGCGGCTTAACTGGTGAAGATAATCATTTGTGGCAGGCCAGACTAGAGAGACAGTAAAGTAAGAGCATTGATAGAGCCACATCTGAAGTTGAGACATTGAGGTTGCACGGGTGACAATCCTGGCGAAGCCAGCGGCACACCGCTGGCAGTGGGTTTTTAAGCAACGCTGTCACACCATCACAATTCTTGTAATATAATGATGTAACATTTTGCAATTGCTTTCGGAAGCGTGTTCTTGGAATGTTCCTCAGAATCCATCAGCCCTATAGCGTGTTGATTTCCTAGACTAAAACTATGACGAAAAATGTTTGTCGACTACCCTTTTTCACTGCCGAAAACTAAATAGAAACTAAATAAAAACTAAGCTATGATGACTAAAACTATGACTGAATATACTGACAATTTAGTCAACAAATAAAAACTAGAGTAAAATGTTTGGGAGGGACAGTGTAGAAGAGATCCAGTAGAAGTAATGTTATGCTTGGTTTATGCCAAGTAGAATTCAAAAAGTACTTGAATGTACTTAAAGTACCAAAAGTAAAAGTACTCATTAAGCAGAATGTTCTATTTAAGATTTTCAAATGTATACAAATATTTTGAAAAAAGCAAATCTACAAGCTCACAATGTGTCAAAATGTATATACCGGTAAGTGGACTGTTAATGTATGTTTTGTGAAAATAGTAAAAATAACTTGTAACTAAAGCGTCCAAATAAATGTAGTGGAGTAAAAAGTACAATATATGGATCCGAGTTGTAGTGGAGTATTATGTAAAAAATATTGGAAATTGGAAATACTCAAGTAAAGTACAAATACCTCAACAAATGTAATTAAAGTTCTATTCTTAAGTAAATGTACTGTTACTTTACACCACTGCTCTCACTTCACAGCATCATCTCAATCCCTGGTTCTCAGTGTGGGGTCCATAGACCCACAAGGGGCCCACGGGGGCCGTTCCAGGGGGTCTGATAGTTAGGAACCTAATGGACCCTTACAGGTCTGTAACTCAGATAGTGTAAGAAACTGAACCAAACTGGACCCTCGCAGGTCCGTGACTCAGAGAGTAACAAATGGAACCAAATGGACCCTCGCAGGTCTGTAACTCAGAAAGAGTACAAATGGAAACCAATGTACCCTTGCAGGTCTGAAACTCAGAGAGTGCACAGATGGAATCAAATGGATCGGGTTAAATTAGTACGGAGGATTTTAGTGTAGATTATTGGGGTACCAGAGATAAAAGAATAAAAAGATAAGTATCAAATGGGTGTCCATGCAATTAAAAAGGTCTAATAAAAGGATGATGGCCTGAATAAAACAGTGAGGTTGCAAAATATGATCTCTATCATGTGGTCAATATGTGACCTTAATAAAAATAAATCCTTGTGGGAAATGAAAACCATGTTTTGTGAAATGATATTAATGGAACGTGGCAATAATGACTAATATTTATAATACTAAAACTAAATATTAAAAACATCTGACAAACTGAAATGAGCATTCTGCATAACTGACGAGAACATTTCAACTTGGAGTGCAACTACTTAATTATTTAACGCCACAAAATGGATTTGCTGCCCTACTTCAAATGGACTAACATCAAAAGAGCGCTGCAAAATCTGCAGTACCCACTTTCAAACTGGCATCCACATTGTGTGCATGTCATTATATAGGCAAACAAAAAATAACAATAACTCACATTTTTTAAAATGACAAACATTTTCAAAACATTATGAAAATAGCTAATCTATCAAAATTACCTTGTTGATCAGCCATTTTCGTCATAACTTGACTGGGGAGATGGAGGATTCAGGTTAAAGAAAACAGCATTTTCTATGCCACGGCAATGAATAATGAACAATATGTGTGCCCCTCCATGTCCGCTTTGTGTGCTTCATGTTTATTCATTCCCTTTGAAACCCCCATATGTGTACAGCTACTTCTTGGTCGCACAATGAATCAATCTGTACTTTGAATAATGAATTTCAACACTGTGTGCACTGTGCAGTGCCATTGTTTACACAACATAACAAGCGTTACGATGGCAAAGGCTAATTAAAACGCTGTGCTGACCACAGAACAGGGAGGCTGCGCGTGCACGGTCATATTGGCATCACCGCTTGTTGTGGTTGCATTCAAGATAAGCCAGGGATGTTGCGCATCATGTTCCACAGTTGAAGCACTTAACGCCTAGCCCTAGAGTACTTTGGTGTACATCAAATAGTGAAAATAGCTGATCTATACAAGCTTCACCTCGTGTCACATTTGTTCACAAAGCAAAGAACCTTGATCCTATCGCTGGCGTTAGAGGTGGTTGAATGGATCTGGATTTCTATAGCGATATTCAAAGCGCTTTATGTCACAGATTCACGCACACACACACACACACACACACACACACACACACACACACACACACACACACACACACACACACACACACACACACACACACACACACACACACACACACACACACACACACACACACACACACACAGTCTCTGTGGGTTTTGCTAATTTAACCGACGGAAAGTATCAACAAGAGCTTGTGATTAAATAATAACTACACCGGATCCATTGTAGCACAGCTTATTTCCTGAAAAGTAATGGCTTTTAGACATGCAAGGTTTCTACCTGACAGCAAAGACATCAATGAAGTGTTCCATTGCAAAGCGGCTGTGAAGCCTTCTTTTTCAAACAATTAATTAATTAACAAGTTTATCATTCAGTATCTCTAAACGAATAGAGAATCCAGACTGTAAGAGGGCTATCATCAATAATTAACCATTAATCAACAAAGGACTCATCCAAGGACTTATCTACTCTCCTTCAAAAAATTACACTGATGCATTTTTAATCGCATGCAATCAATCACCCTTTTTGTACCAGTGTTTCACAATTCCACCACATATGTCGTTTTGGAACAAAACTCTTTGAAACAAGACACAAGTTGTGTCAAGAATAATGCAGTATATATCGTTGTTCCCTATTGAGCTTGGCACATTTCCTGGGGCAAGCTGCCCAGATCACACATGTCACAAGTGTCTTCTTATTTGTTTCACTCTCAAAAAGGGCCTGCAATGTAGTGCATTTGAAACTACATTGCAGTGCACATCATGGGGTGATCACTGCTTGCCTCCTGTGAATTGTTTTATTTAAATTTTTGTTTATTTTCTGTTTATTTCATTGCTGAGTGAGGTCAGCAGACAAAGTGACGTGAGTGAGATGAAAAAACCTGGGTGAAATGTTCTGATCTCAACAGGAAACGGTATGACTTATACCAAGGATGAGGCCTATGACGTCACGACTGTTGCGTTCCATTAGCTAATCCCAAGTTGAAATATAAAATCATTGGACATGTTTTTGCCTTGAACATTTACATCACACATAATGTCATCATTTGGGCGTTTGAGTGGGGACGCGAACATCTTTAGTTGGTTACACAACACGAGTAAATGTGGCCAGAGCGCTCTGTCCCTCTTCTCTCTCCTTCCCTCACACTCACACACTCAACGTGCAGTGGCTCTTATGAGCTCCAGAGAAACTACAAGCTCACATGTTGTTTCAATTTCAGCTCATGCCAGCTTCTTTCGTAGTAGAAAAAAACTACTACTACTAAAAACGACTATTTAACTCTGCTGTGAGATGAGCACGGCTGCATGCATCCCACCCGCAATACATAAAGAAATACCAGAGTTGTGTCGCATGTGCTGCGGTTGTGAAACAAGAATGCAGCAAGCAGTTTATAAGCCTTCCTTATGTCAGATTAAAACAGCCGTGCCAGCCCAGTGTTTAGTGTACGGTCAAAGCTGAGCAATTTCTTTTCGGCTTCTTTAGGACCTACTGATGGATTCTAGCCTTGGGTACCAAACTTTATTTTTAAAATTATGCATACAATTATCCATTAAAAAGAAACTGTCCGATTAACTTAACTTATAAGTCTTGAACCGTAGATCCTAATATCAAACATATTTTTTCCCTGGACTCCTTGGATCAACTTCCCATAGAGGTCCTGCCCATTTTTCATTTGGCTACAACTCCTGCAAATGTTGTCCTAAACTCACACAAATCAGCACATACTCTGTCTTTGGTTATGTGATCAAGATGTATCAATCAGATTTTTCATATTCCCTTCAGATTGGCTACGATTATGGCTTCTGAAATTTGTGGGAGGGTCTGTTTGGCAATAAATTGCACAAATCATGAACACAGCATCCTATCTGTTCCAATGTTTTTATCATTGAGGGGCCACTAATAACCAGCACGTCGGAAAGTCATAACTCACTGAACAAAGGTTCGGTTTCGGAGATACTATGGACAGGCCTTTACAGAGTATTTCTGAAGTAAAGTATTGACACTTTTACTTACTTAAGTAAAGAGTTTGAGTACTTTTTCTCCACCATGGCACTTTACTAATATCAGTGAATGATGAAATGAAATATTTGTGGCAAGCTGGAAAAGGCCCTCTTCAGGAAGGCTGGGTGTTGTTGCCAGGGCCAGAAATGGAGAAAAGGCCCCCATGTTTAAACATGGAGCCATGCAGCGTCAAATAAAAAGGAAGAGAATGGCATTTTTGACAAGTTGAGGTGGAGTGGATCCCCTGCAACCTGTCAGCGCATGTGAGTTAAGCCAGTCCTCAGCCAAGACAAACACAGCGCTGTGCAGCGAAGGGCAGAGTTTTATGTCGTTGACCTTGGCTAACTGATGAGTGCTGCTGAAAGAGTTTAGCTTGCTTAAGAATCTATACCTCAATATGTACATTTGATGCTGGGTTCAGATGCTTTCAGGCCTTTTGGTATTTAGATGAGGCTGGTAATCCACTTTTTTGTAATGCACAAAATAGCGGACCCTGGTTGAAAGTGGTTCAAATGAGTGAATGGGTGGATATTATTTCAGCAGTGTGGACTGAAACAGTTACTCTAATCGTGACTACTAATTGAAGCCGAGGCCGAATTGCACGAAAGAGCCCTGACAGCACATGGTTGGTTCTACAGACTCCATATTTCTCACGCAGATAGCTCAGACCTTTGCCTACGTTCTTAGCTATGCCTCGACCCGACCCGATATGCGGTTTTCCGGAACCAACGCGAAAGGTTCGGAATCTCCGTATGCGGAGATGACTGACATCGGGCCGTTCCGGAGCAAGCGCTGACTCATTGTGACATCACTTCATAAAAGGCTCTGACATCACATACGCCACATGAATCAAAAAATCTCTGTGAGTGTGTATGTATATATATGTATGTGTAATCCGCGTATCTTGAGAACCACCAGCTTCAAACCAGCTTCAAAATCAGCGCGCGTGTTCCCTGCCGCAGCAGGTAGTGCAGTGCCCGGCCTCGACCCGACCCGATACGCGATTCTTCGGAACCCAGTGCAAAAAGTTTGGATTCTCCGTATGCAGAGCTGTTGTCTGACATCAGGGTCTTCCGGAATCGGCACTGTGTCTGCAGAGATCTCCTTATATGGGCATAAAATGTACGCGACAGACAGAAACAGATATATCCATATATGGGCATAAATGGACTCAGGCAAACAGATGGTCAAAATGGATCCTATGACAACAGGTATAATGGGGTTTGCATTACACAGAATTCGGCACACGCGTTCCCCGCCGCAGCAGGGAGTGCAGTGCCCGGCCTCGACCTGACCTGATATGCAGTTATCCGGAACCAGCGCGAAAGGTCCGGAATTTCTGTATGCGGAGCTAATGTCTGACATTAGTGTTTTCCAGAACCGGCACTGTGTCTGCAGAGATCCCCATATGGGCATAAATGGACGCAGGCAGACAGATACAGATATCTACATATATGGGCATAAATGGACACAGGCAAACAGATGGTCAAAACAGGTTATGACAACAGGTATAATGGAGTTTGCATTAAAGGGTGGGGCATTCATTCCGTATTTACATCGTTCCCGAGTAGGCCGGTCCTCGACTAGACGCTCGGCCGACTGTCAGGCAGATACAGAGATCTCCATATATGGGCATAACTTGGACGCAGTCAGACAGATATCTCCATATATGGGTATACATGGACACAGTCAAACAGATGGTCAACACGGGTCCTATGACAACAGGTATAATGGGGATTGCATTAAAGGGCGGGGCATTCATTCTCTATTTACATCGTTCCCGAGTTGGCCAGGTCGCCAACTAGGAGCTTCTAGTCACTATAATTCACCCTAAGCATTACAGGACATCACATACAACATGAGACATCAAGTCCATGTGTGTTTGCCTTGACCTGCACGATTTTAACAAATTAAGCATTATTTAAGTTGCCAAACAATAATGCAAAATAGTGAAAATAACACATCTACAAACTGCAGGTCTGGTATTTTCCCTTGTGTGTGCTTTAATTTAAAAATAAATAAATATCATGCTGAAAGTATATGGATTTGTGATAGATTGCAGTATATGTCTTGAAGGAGAAGATTGGACAGTTGAGAGGGTTAGTCAATAGTACCAGTAAGACGCCCTAAGGGCGAGAAGCGACCTCGCCTTTGAAACAACAGAGTCTGACAGCCCATATCTGGGAATGTCCATATCTGGGAATGTCCATTTATGGACATTCCCAGATATGGGCTTAAAATTGATGACATCAGAGATCTCCATACATGGGCATAAAAGGAACAAGGACGGAATTCATTTGCAAGTGTGACTTGCGACAACCACACTGGTTATCATGAGACTTACACAATATGTCCATATATGGGCATTGCCAGTGATGGGCATGAGGCGTGACTGACTGACTGACTGACGCACAAGCTGCAGGTTTTCATAGTAAATGGGACCTACGGTCACACACACTGCTTTAGACAATCAGATTTTGTCATTGGGAAAATAAAACAAAATCACCTATGTACTTATATGCCTCACTCGGCTGATGAGTCATTCAATGTTCACACATTCCACACAGTTAGATGCGAGTTAGTCTCGCGTAGCCAGACAACTATTCCACAATCTCTGAATGCTATATAGAGTCTGGAACAGCAGCTCCCGAACGGCGAGTATCGAAAACGGGCATTAACTTTCAAAAAAGTATATTTTAAAATGTAATTTCTGCTAAGCAGCAAGCTAAACATGCTTATATGATTTTTATTTATATAATGATAAATATGTGTGATGTGAGACTGAAACGGAAGTGACGTGGGGGCTTCACTTCCGCTTCATCTCGCACTCATCGTTTCTTCCCCGGTTTGCCAGACTGTATGCCGGGAGCATTTGACCAAATCGCGGAGGCAACAGTCTGGCCACGCGAGACTAGATGCGAGTCAGTCCTTTAAACACTCACTGTGGTCAAAACAAATTAAGCACGGGCTATCAGAGTATTTTGGAAAGCAACAACGTCATGAGAAACTGTACGTGTCCTTAAAATAAATAAATACATTTAATTAATTCATTAATGAAACATTTCCTATACAGAAGAGTACCTGTGGCATTTTGCCATGAGTGTCGGTTCCATTTTCCATTATTCCGAAGTACGTATCATTGGCCTGAGTCTAATCAGTAATCATAACCTATTTACAATTTACAATTTAGGCATTTGGCACTTTTAATCCAAAGCGATTTACAATAAGCAGGTAATACATCAATATAATAAGCAAGATAATATGTCAGTACATCAACAACAATATAACAATGCACAGGAATATAAATCTAGAAAAACAATAACATAGGTAGACCACGCACCTAATCAGTAAAAAAAAAAAAGAAGAAAAAAAAGAAAAAAAAAAACGTTTCTAAAACCTAAAAATGCTATCTAGCCCTAACCTCACACTAACCTAAAAAAAAAAGAGAATTGTACTATTATTGGGATGTCGGAATAGAGGTAACCTGACTTTCGCCGGATGGTGGCAGCATTGCGTATATAACGCTCTGCTTTACCATCTGGGCTTGCTCGGCCAGCGTTGATAACACTCGTAAAGTCCCGGGCCGGACCAATCAGCGGCAGCTATGGGCGGGCTCTGAGCGGCTCTGAGCCAATAGAGTCTGATTGCAGACCACGTGGAAACCCAGGAGGCGGATTCTGGGTGCAACGTCATGCAGACAGGCCAATATGAGTGGTTGGAGTTGGCACTCCCAGACTGTGATAGAAACGGCCACATCCAATCACCAGCTACAGAAATTCAAAAAATGGCCCGTCCCTTACATCGAGTGTGCCCGAGAGAGCCCAGATGTAAGGCAGAGCGTTACGCACTGCTGCAACTATCTGGCGAAAGTCAGGTTAGAATAGAGGTAGTTGTCGGACTAACGTAACGGGCAGCCCGTTGAGTGTTGGCGGACTCCAGACACCCGCGAGTGTTTAGAGAAGTTGTCAAAAACACAAATAGAATGGTTATTGCCAAAGAAAATTAACCAGTGAAAGATTATATCAAAAATAACTTTTTTTTTAATTGAAAAAGTTGCACAGCATGACTTTTAAATGCTGTATTTGCCAGAGGTTAATACACAAGTTAATTCACTCCAATAAGGGCATTGTACAGTGAAATGTTAGTGTCATACCCCATTGAACACTTTAATTAGTTTTAATAGGAGGAGCCAAAGCCTAATTTAATTTGCTTCAATAATAACAGAAATCACTCTCATAGTCATGTTGTCGCTCGCAGGTAATTGGTAGTCATGCGCACCATTTTGCTCGTACTTACAGTGCATGCCGTACTCATCGTGAAGTTAATAGCAAAGTAAGAACAAAATGGACACTGTGTGAATATGGTCGATGTTATTTAGTCAACTGTTTCCCAAGCTATGAGCAGTGACCTGTGTGTACATCGCAGACACATTTGTATGGGTCGTGAGAAAATGTATTTCAAAAGATTAAAATAAAATACATTCGTTAAAAACGTATCTTTCTATATACCTTACAGGCAAAGTCACATCTGCAATGTTTATTTTAAAGGATCATTTACAATTACTCAAAGTATTCACTTCCACTGCTTGCCTTGGTTTGAAGTCCACATGCATGCTGTCATGGCCTTTTCCAGCAAGATGCAAACATGTGTTCGGCCAGAACTAGAGCATGGAACTTTTGATGCATTCATTTTATTAGACTATAAGGGCGCTTTTCTTTTTCTAAAGGAGAGTGCCCCTTTTGTAATCAGCAATAGTTGATTAGTAACCACAATTTAATGATCAAAATTGTCATTGTAACTGTGGTTGCATTTATTTTTTAAATGTAATTAGCCTACCTACTTCTCAACCTGTACCTCTAAAAATAAAACTGTATTTCTTTAGTATATTGCATGTTGCTCTCGTACGAGGCTGCTAAATTATTCTAGTGCTGCATTATACTGGGCACATTACCCAGAGGGTTATGGCATTTCATTTTTACTCATAACAGCGTGTATGCACAAAAATAAGATAAAACAAAATCTAACTGTATGCTCTGTGATCACTTGCGTAAGATTGATGTTGCCTGCCACTTAAGTTGGTTTCCTCTCGCCGTATCTTGCCCTTATTATGCATCTTATCTACAATTCCAATGAAGCCGGTATACTGAGGAGTCACAGTTGTCCTGGTTTCAAGTATCTATCTATATAGTGTGTGTTACAGTACAGAAACTCTATAGGCCACCTCAGTATCAATCTATTTACTTCTACCTAATGGCCTGTTTGCTTGCATGTGACTGGCTCTCATCTGATCGATTGGCATGAGAAAACATACGTTTACATTGCCAAAGCAAGTGTCAAAATATAATAAAAACAAGAAGATGGGGAAGTATATACAGTTGGAGGGGGTACAGCACACAGCGATGTCATATTGCATTGTTAATACCTGCTATATACAGGGTATGACACTTTTTTTAAACAAATAGCAGTCTTTTGCAGTCATCTTAACAATAAGCAGCATTCTTTTCAACCAAAAAGCTCAGATTTAAAGCTAAAGGTAGCAGCTCTGTTTATATGTGCAGTAGGTCTAGAGATGTAGCCTACTCTGTACCGAGCAGGAAATTCAATGGTTAGTAGTAGTCCTTAGGGTGGTTGGATTCCATTCAGGGAAAAGCGGGCCAACTCCCGAACGGCCGGTTCATTCCCGGCCGGTCCAGGCCGGCCATTAGGAAAAAAAATAAAATAAAATGTCGGCTTCTTCGTTCCATTTTGGGGGCTGGGCAGCCAACAAAGTAAATCGTCACTGTCGGGAAGACACATCGTATCTCCAAGTTTCAAATTTGTAGATTTTTTCGCAAAGCAAAGCCCTGCTCCATCATACTGTTTTCACTAGTTTGAAATCATTTTTAAAATGATAAATACAAAACAAACCGTTTTGGACATACAAGGTTTCCACCCGACAACGACGAAATATAACTCATGTAATTAGCCCACTGGCTTGTCACTTGTCATGATCTGAAATGGCAAATCTTTGAGTAGCAGCAGCGCTATAGAGAGAGATCTCTCTCTATAGCGCGCAATGAGGGCCTCTCCAACTCTTTTTCCTGGGCTGAATCAGTATCTCAATGCTGAATGCTGAATCAGTATCTCAATGTTATATGAGATACTTCAATGGTTTCCAGTGGAAATAAGCTTAGTCTTTTCATGGATCTCCTTTTAGTAGACCTTGTACCAGTGAACTGTACCGTCATGAAACTGTACCTTTTCCTATGCAAACTTCTAATAAAGTCTTCAATCAATCAATCAAACCAGCATGTCCCTGATTCCATTGGCTAATCATTGGCTAACCTTCTTTTATCCTAACAGTTCACAAATCTTGCTGTGTTTGCACAATGATTCAATCAATGAATCAATCTATCTATCCATCTATCTATCCATTTATATATCCATCTTTCTATCTAGCTCACAACACGTTGCTTGCGATGCATTGTGAGCGTGTAGGTTGTTTTAAGTGTTGTACCCCAACGCGTTCAATGAACGATCGTTCATGAACACATTCATATTTTGGGTGAACGCGAAATGAACGTTCTTTGTTTCCGCTTGATGAACGTTATTGTCGAACGCGTTCATTCGATGCCCGTGAAAATAGCTGATCTGCAAGCTCACAATGCGTCGCATCCACGAGACAACGTGAGCTTGTAGATCAGCTATTTGAACCAACGCGGAAACATGCAGGATGTGCGCGACGGTTAGAAACTTCTGCCTTCACAATAAGGGTGCAGGAATATTGTGGGCACCTCAATGTTAAATTGGATGAAATAATTGCTGTGTGTGGTTCTATATGGGCTGTGTCAATATTTTTGGCAAATAATAGCACACACACACACACACACACACACACACACACACACACACACACACACACACACACACACACACACACACACACACACACACACACACACACACACACACAGTATTAAATCCTTCTCTGTAGCGCTCTGGGTTGTTAGTCACATGGAGTCGCATTTTGTGGAGCTTCATTACCAGGGCATCATGGCATGCGGCCCTTAAACAAAAACACTGAGGTTCGGGGACTGACGACTGATTTATGGCTGTGATCATGGTCACATTGTTTATGTTAATGGCGGCCTCTGTGTTCCCAGTGTGTGAACGCACTTGCCATGAAGCCCCAAGTCGACATGTGAGGTGATGCGCTTGCATGCGCAAGTGAGTGAGTAAGAGAGAGAGAGAGAGAGAGAGAGAGAGAGAAGGCAAGAGAGAGATAAAGGGGGTGGCAAGAGAGAGAGAGGATATTCAGGGCACTGGGTGTTAATGTTAGAAGACTGACAAACAGAGCAGCTCATTGGCTTTGTCGCAGTTAGAGTCCCACACCATCATCACAAGCTAATGGGCCATAATGCCCATTGTACACGCACTCCCTCTCCCTCTCCCTCTCTCTCTCTCTCTCTCTCTCTCTCACACCCCGATGGTGGAAAAAGTACTAAAATGTTTTACTTAAGTAAAAGTATAAATACTGCGATGTAGAAATACTCTGTTAGGCTGCACCCACACCAAAGTAACTATGAGAGTGGAATCCGCGTTGCGCCAATGCATTTCAATGGGAAGGGCAAGGGGGGTTTCATGTCAGGAGAGGATATCTGCGCACCGCGCCGACCCTGCGTTTATGCTGGAGCAAATACATACTCCACGCAAATTCTGGTTTCTCCCCTCTGTCCAATCGGGTCGAAGGCGGAATGGGGAGGGTGACTGACAGGCGCATGGGCGGAAATATAGGGTACACCTGGTAGCTAAGGCACCCAGCTATAAAACCAATGACCATTGATTTCTCGCCAAACAACATTTTTAGCACTCGGCCGAATTCACACGTTTGCTTTGTCCCTTTCATTTGAGTAGAGCTCGCACAGCGTCAAAGCCCGCCCCACATTCATGGCTGTCTGTCTGTGATATAGCTCTGTTAATGCTGTACCCCCTTCCTTGTTCGCCCTTATAAACTGTTTTTATTTATAAAAAAATGACACTTGCTTTGGCAATGTAAACATATGTTTTCTCACAAAATGTCATGATTACCAAAAAGTATTGTAAAACAGTGTGTGTGTGTGTGTGTGTGGTAAATAATAGTTTGACATTTTAATAGCAGCAACTTCAATGTAGTGATGAAAACTGCTGATTTATCACCCACGGATTATTTTTTAAACTGAGATAATATACTGTTAATCTGTTAATGCTGTACACCTCTAACTGTATACATTTTACCTCTTCTCAACCATTTTTATTTTATTTTGGACACGTGCTTTGGCAATATAAACGTATGTTTTCTATAAATAAAATAAAATAAAGCTCCTTTGAATTTAATGTAGCCTAAATACATTTAGCCTAAATACTGTAGCTTTTCCTTTTTGTAGGCTACTTTGCTTTTTTGATACCAATACTTTTGTACTTTTACTCAAGTAGACATGACAGCATTTTGAATTCAGAACTTAGGGTGCCCTCACACCAACATCCCTAGAGTGGAATCCGCCAATGCATTTCAATGAGAATGGAGCGTTTTTTGCAGAAATCCTCTACTGGCAAAACACGGGCAAAACACGCTCCATTCTCATTGAAATGCATTGGCGGATTCCACTCTAGGTATTTTGGTGTGAGGGCACCCTTATACTTGTAACAGTATTTCTATATTGTAGTGATACTAACTAAAGCGATACAACTAAAAAGGAGCTTTATTGGCATGAGAAAACAAACGTTGCACTGGCTTTGGAACAGAATGCTCTCGCTGAGTTTTTAGTCAGCTGCGCACCAAAAGAGTTTATCCGCTGGCGACCATATGTTGTTGTCTGTGCATCCTTACAAGTAGAAGTCCAGAATAAAAAATGTACTTGAGTAGAAGTACAACAGTTTTGGTATCAAAATGTACTTAAAGGAGTAGTTCACCCCCAAAATGACTTTTTTTCTATTGATTACTCATGCCATGGAGAGTAGAGTTCAATAATATTTTTAGTTTTTTGTCACATTCCTAAGACATAAATGTGATAACAATAAATTTACCCCCATTCATTTCGGATGGTGACCCGTTTCGTAACGGGTCACCATCCGGAATCAATGGGGGTAAATTTACTCAAATCAATTTTTTGTGAACAGGCTTTTGTGAACACCCTGGACAGTTTTTAATTTGCTTGATTAAATATTTTTTTCATTTATTTTTAATACATTTTTATTGTATTTTTTTTCCTCCATTTTCCCAAAAGATTAAAAATAAATGGGTTTGTATAGGAATGGGCCCTGGATGGGGAGTGTCTGATAAAATGAATATCAAATGTCTAATTCAAATCGAATCAAGCCACTTAAAATCTGTCCAGGGCGTTCACAAAAGCCTGATAAAGCCGATAAAATGACCAAAAGTAGTTTTTTTCAAAAGTGGAATATCCCTTTAAGTACTTACACCACTCGCGCGCGCGCACACACACACACACACACACACACACACACACACACACACACACACACACACACACACACACACACACACACACACACACACACACACACACACACACACACACACACACACACACACACACCCCAATGGCATTGTCATCATGCAACACTTTTCCAATTAATGAATGCAGATCAAAAGAATGCAAGCACTAGATAATGCATTGTGTATTCTTTATGTATTTGTCTTGCGACCCTGGGCAGGCCCCTGGCCACACTATGTGATGTTAATGATATTGGCTCACAAAGTCTCATCTCCCTTGCTCTAGTGCGTCACATAGGAAAGCTATTGATGTTTGCAGCAGTGCACTCTCAGAGAGTCATTTACTCTGTGGCAAGTGAGGCTACAACAAGAGAATCCTGTGATGAAGCCTTCAGTATGCCGAGTAGAGCGGGATCGGAGACAAATTGAGAGACTACTTTCGAAACAGATCAAGATCCCACTTAGTTGCCACTTCCACAGCCGTGCTGTAATCGTAGCTCAGATTACAGGTGGGAAAAAAATTATATGAAAGGCAGAACTGACACAGGGGGCATTAGGCCTAGGCATTGACACACGTTCCATTGAAGATGACATGTGACATTTTTCTATTTAGCACTTTAAAAGCTATCTCTCTCTGTATCTCTCGGTCTCTCTCACTGTGTTTCGGTCTGTCACTCTCTCTCTCTCTGCCCCCCCCCCCCCACACACACACACACACAGGGCTAGGCACATTAGAAGCGCCCCCCCCCCCCCCCCCCCCCTCCCCCTCCCTCTCTCTTAGTGACTCCATAGCAAGTACATGTTGCTTGGCCCCTGAAATTCAATAGTAATTGAACAGTAAAATGCAGGGTTAGATAGATAGATAGATAGATACCTTTATTATCCCAAGGGGGAAATTTAGTTGTCCAGTTGTAGCACAGCAGTATACAGTTATTTACAAAGTTACAGAGAAGTAGGAAAAAATAGATAAGAGTAAAAACAAGAGCAGTACAGTACCAAAAAAGAGAAGGTGCATCAATAGAGGGGGCGAATTAAATATAAGTATATATACATAAAGTGTCTTACAAAAAGAGACCAAAGCAGTCAATGCTAGTTAGTGCAACAAGTATCTCACTGTCATTGTTAAACAAGACACATACTCAGAAACTACCAACACAACCTAATAGAGCAATGTCGAAAAACAGTGCGAAAAAAACAACAGAAACAGCTCAGAGCAGAAGAAACTAGGCAGCGTGTCACCGCAAGACGCACATGAGCACTCTCCCTGGAAGGTCCTTAGAGGTCAAAGTCAATACAGCAATAGTTCCAACTTAATAGTGCAAAGTCAAAAAAAAGAAACAGTGCGAAAAAACAAAACAATAACAGCTCAGAGAAGAAGAAACTAGGAAGCATGTCACCGCAAGACGCACATGAGCACTTTCCCTGGAAGGTCCTTAGAGGTCAAAGTCAATACAGCAATAGTTCCGTCAGTCTAAGTTAGGAAGGAAGTCCTTTTCATTCGTCCGTTATGTGTCTCGTTGTACAGCTTAAGGGCAGCCGGTACAAAAGATTTTCCTAATCTCTCGCATCTCCGTCCTGGGTAGGCAAAGCGGTCGTTTCCTCTCTTACTCCAGTAGCTGGTGATCTCAAGATGGAGGGGGTGGGAGGAGTTCTCCAAGATGGAGTCCAGCTTCCTCGCTGATCGCACCCTGGTTACTTCCTCCACCCCCTGCACAGAGGACCCAACGACAGAGCCTGCTTTCCTCACCAGTCTGTTTAGGTTTAACGTGTCACCTGCTCTGTTGTTGCCACCCCAGCATGTTATACCAAAGAAGAGGACACTTGCCATGACAGACTGGTAGAACATCTGTAACATCCTTTTGCACACACCAAACGATCTCAGTCTTCTCAGGAGGAACAGCCTGCTTTTCCCCTTGCTGTGAATCGCCTGCGAGTTGTCCGACCAGTCCAGTGAACTATTCAGGTGTACTCCGAGGAATTTGTAGTTATCCACGAACTCAACCACCTCTCCGTTAATGGTGCTTGGCACCGGGGGGACTCTCTTGGAAGTACGGAAGTCCACCACCATCTCCTTGGTCTTGCTTGAGTTGAGCCTGAGATGGTTAGCCTCGCTCCACTGCACAAAGTCCCTAACCACACCATCGTGCTCAGCCGTGTTGTCACCCGAGATCTTGCTGACCACCACAGTATCATCTGAGAACTTCTGCAGATGACAGGTCTTGGAATTGAAGCGGAAGTCCGATGTATAGAGAGTGAACAGGAAGGGTGAGAGCACAGTTCCCTGAGGGGCCCCCGTGTTGCTCACCAGCACATCAGACCGGCAGCTCTGCAGTCTCACAAACTGTGGTCTTTCTGAAAGGTAGTCTGTGATCCATGCCACAAAGCCCTTGTCCACCCCCATCAGCGCAAGCTTCTCCGCAAGCAGAGCCGGTTGGATAGTAAGATTGTGTTGTCAGTCATTTGTCTCAAGGCCTGTCCCTGAAAGCCAGTCCCTTTGAGACCCCCTTCAAAAAAATTAATAAAGCAAAACCCACACATGCACACATTTTCTGATGTTCTCTCTCTTCAGCCTCTCTCGGGCCCCTCGGTTTCAATACAGAAGTAATTTTAATGAATATTCGGTACAGGCTTTAGCCATTAAAATGGAGAGGCCAGGACCCTTGAAGGCATACCTGAAGCCACTTAAAAATTTGAAGTGCATTTCAAACACTGTGACACTAGCTTCTATTCCCAGCGTATATAATTGAGGTATTGTCAAAAAAGTATGACAATCCAAACTTCAATGGCGAGTCCTCGCATTCAGCCAAACTAGCCCGCACTGCGTTTGGCGTAGACACACACTGCAACACTCAATTTGCAGATTTGAAAGGCAGGCACATGTAATGACTCTTTCATACAGTGATGCACTAAATTGAAATTCAACAAACGAAAGATATCTGACGCTAGTCAGACACTAACAGAAATAGCGGAATAAATAGCTTTGAAGGACACGCGCAGCCACTCTGTCACTCCAGGTTGTGATCATCAGCATTGTAATCAAGCATCGCAGTTCAACATTAATTGACTTGCTGGTGAAATCACTCAGCCCGGTGATATTAAAAGGTGGGATATTTCAGGCTCTCAAGTGACATAACTGCCTTAATCAAAAAGTTATCACGCATGAGGCCGGAGGGACGCATAATTATATGAGGAAGCAATATCCTGGAGTAATAAAGTCTTTTCTACATTTGCTCCAGCGCTATTAGGTCATCGGTGCATAATTGCATAGCATAGCGGCAGCAACTCGATGCATATAGAAGACGTGGACAAACTCACGGCGATCTGCTGATGTTGACACCAAGCATCACAGAATTTACATTTACAATCTAGGCATTTAGCAGACACTCTTAATCCAGAGTGTCTTACAATAAGCAAGGACAGCACAAGGCAATACATCAAATGCATAGAAATAGTCATCTAGGATCGTGGGTAAACAAAGAACCCATCGTAGAATAATCATCAAGAATCAATAATTTTCAAGACGAGAGAGAGAGAGAGAGAGAGAGAGAGAGAGGCGAGAGAGAGAGAGAGAGAGAGAGAGAGAGAGAGACATGGAAATAGGGATGGGACGATATGTGATATTATCGTTTATCGTGATAAAAAAACACTCACAATAATCGTATCGTGGAGATTTAATTTATCGTGATATCGTCCTCCAGTTATGCACTGGGATCAATTCACCTTTTATTTGCCGAGCTGCATATCCGGTACCACTATAATTGGTAAAAGGTACTTATAATATATGTACTTGATACAGTCTTTTTTTCACTCTATCAAATGTCTTTGCCAAAAAATAGCCGATCTACAAAATCTTCATATCGTCCCATCCCTACATGGAAAGAGAGAAAGGCAAGTGTCTGGGTTTATTCTGAACTTAGTATAATCTTTATGAGGATGACTGGGAACAATAGTAGACGTGCAAGTCCCAAAGGGTTTCACTTTTTTACTTTACTTCCCACCCTCTCTCATTCCATTTGAATTTGATGCTTTGCATGCCTTATTGAAATATTGAATAGATGGAGCCCAATGCTGGTGCAATGGCTTAGGCTATGCATAACTTTGAACACCAGCTTCTTCTCACACACGGCCGCCTGCTGTTCTTTGTTCCCTGTATTATTTGGTTTCTGGTTAAGCTCTGTGTAAATAAACCTTGAGAAGCTGTTCCAGTGTACCTTAGCCAAGGCAGGTTTAAGTGAACTCTTATAGTTTGGAAACTGTATGTCGGTCATGGTGACAGCACACGCCATGGTCGTGAAATTTTTTATCTATCTATTTATATACACAAGCGCACACACACACACACACACGCACACGCACACGCACACACACACACACACACACACTAAACTATATTGACCTTGGCTTGCTGGCAACAAGCACAAGAAATATTGTCTAGTCTTGGAGATTAATTCAGACAAAACACAGACACACACAAACACAGACGGACAGACACACGCGCACATGCACACGCACACACACACACACACACACACACACACACACACACACACACACACACACACACACACACACACACACACACACACACACACACACACACACACACACACACACACACACACAAGGAATCAATCAAGGCAAAGGGAGAGAAATCTGGGATGATCTGGCAAACCCAACCAAGAAATTCATCTCAGTGCTGATTTAGAACAAGAAGACAGAAAACTCCAGCTTCCAAACCCTCCCATCCTGATTTCCCCCAAGCTCTTATTAATTATGTAATTCATGCTCTTATAAAGAACCATCCCCGCGTTTCTTCAATGAGTCACTTAGCCCAGTTACATGCGTTTCCTGTTCTCTCGTTCTATTACCATTCTCTTTTAATTTTCTAATGTCTTCCTCTTTTTTAATGGTTGTACATTTAAACGTCAGTCACATACCTCTCACACATTACTGTTCATTACCGGGGAAAAAAAGGTGCATGTGATAATTCACCGTTTGTCAGCCTTCTGATTGGTTCCCTGAGACTCCCTGACTGGCCAACCAGAAAAATACATTCACTTTTTGCAAGCGGGGGTGGAGTTCTGCAGTCAGAGAAAGTGGCAGCCGTCTTTCACCGGCTGTCCGCACTGCGGAGCACGGCCAGGACGCTCGCGACCATAGCGTTTGCGATCATTGTAATGAATAAGCTTCAACAGACTAGTTCACATGGACCTTATCAATGGTCTAACTTGTTACGATTGGGTACATATATTTTAAATGGGCAGAATTACGAAAAGCCAGCCTATTATGTGAGGAGAACAGATTATAGTTCTCCTCTTCCTACCCAAGATGCAATGCGCTTTCTCCTTCTATTTCTATTCTCTCTCTGATCCAGAGGATTAAACTAATTAAAACATATATTTTCGGGGGAAAATTACTGTTTTGCTATGTAATTACTGTACCTTTTTCTTCCCTTTTTATTAATATCACGTAGATGTGTTTTTTTTGGTACTTTATATAGCTGTAATGAGGCTATGAAGGAAAAAAAATCCCATCCACTTCCACTATAAAAGAATCTGCAATAGTGATTCTGTCCCACTGGGATTAAACAAATGAAAACATACATTTTCGGGGAAACCCCCTGTTTTGCAATGTAACTACTGTACCTTTGTCTTCCCTTTTTATTAATATCACCTAGATGTTTTTCCTTTGGTACTTTAAATTGCAATAATGAGGCTATGAAAAAAAAAAAATCCCATTCACTGCCACTATAAAAACAATCTGCCCAGGGTTAATGTCCCACCATAGTAACAGGGCAGAATGGGGCGGGATTTGCAAAAGCCTGAATTGAGTCTCATGCAGGGACGGCTCCGGGGGGGGTTCTAGAGGGGGCGGGGCTAGAGGCCCCCCCTGGTGAAGGGCTAGCCCCCCTAAAACCCGCTTCCCCACAAACCCAATTGTGATGAAAAATATTTATGGAATAAATAAATTAAATATATATGAATATGTGAAAGACAACTGACTGACTTCTATATGTAAACCATACTATATGGACAGTTTGTTCTGCATGTCAATATGCTGGAAAGCGTCTTCAGCCTCACAAAAACCATGTCCGATCACCTGCAGTCCACAGATTTGGAGCTGGCATCTGCCAATGATCTGGTCTGTTCAGTTATCAATACCCTAAGTGAGAGAATCGCGTTTGTCGTATTAGTATTATTCATTATTGTTTGTTTTCCTAAATTCATTAGCCCCCGCTCTAAAAAAGCCAGCCCCCCCAGTCACAATGTTCTGGAGCAGTCTCTGGTCTCATGTCATTGAAAAAGTGTCTGTTCTTTCTCGGCAGGAGAACAGAGACATCGGCGAATCACCGCAGAGCATTATGCAGACGGGAAACAAAACCCCCAAAAGAGGTTTGTCTATTGGAACAGCTGAACATGAACACATCTTGAAACGGAACACATTAGCCTTCAGTGGAGTTGTACTGAACCCGGTGGGAGACATCACTTCTATTCAGACGTTTTTTGGCAGGAAGGAAACTATTTTCTCTGCACCGAGAAGCACCAGCAAGGTGTATGATCCATCACTGTGGTTTCCAGTGAGTGAGAGACAAAAGAAACGAAGTATCTACTCAGCAAACTAAACTCTATAGCTGTGGATATGTGCCACTATGTATCTACTGTATGCTCATGCCCGTGTACACATGCATGGCCCACAATGCATACAGTATATACGCACATGTAAACACATGCAGCATACACAGTCACACATATCATCACTGTCGGTCAGAAACCTTGTATCTCCAAGTTTCAAATTTGTATGTTTTTTCGCAAAGTAAAGCCCAGCTTCATCATACAAGGCCGTCACACAAAGGTAGTGAAAACAGCAGATCTACAAGCACACAACGCCTCGCTGTGCAAGGTGTTGTGTGCTTGTAGATCGGCTGTTTTCACTAGTTTAAATCATTTTAAAAATGATAAATACAAAACAAACAGTTTTGGACATACAAGGTTTCCACCTGACAACAACGATATGCTATACGTAAATATGCACATTGACACATGCATGAGAACACAAGACAGTACGAAACATGTAAATATATATAGGCTGGATCCAAAAATTCTTTAATTACTATTCTTCCCCGTCAAAATAGGCACATACAAAAAGACATAAGCATGCATCCTAAATGTAGCATGAAAATAGTAAGACTTTCTTTACCTCTTCTTTACTGTGATCGACAAGTTCACTGGTCTCAGGTTTCTAGCTTTCTCCCACCGTCTGCACAATACTGTATTGTAAACAAACTATTTGGAATTCCTTTTACCCCCGAACATGACCCGATTGATTCTCCTCTCCTGAAGCCCAACGGCCGGGTGTGGTCAGCACTAGAGCCGGTCGGATTGGAAAGGGTCTTGACAGCAAGCAAGCATTATAGCCGGAACTGGGTTATATGCCTTTTTTCCGCCATACACCGAGTTCAACTGACCCCCTTTACTTTTTTAAGGGAAAGCTGACAGGGCATATCGTATAACTATAGGTTTTCCTTCTGCTTCATAGTTGACAGTTCTGTGGAATACACAGCGATGTGGGCAGACATTGGACACACAAAACAAGAACCCGAAGGGCTTTGGGAGAAACACTGTCATCCCTGTCATCAGGACCCTTAGAAGTGTTCCTTCACAGCACACAACAGGCACAATAAAGTCCACCTTCATGAATGTTTGTTGGGGAGGAGGTGGAGTTGGTGGATGCCTACACCCTCCTGGAAGCACACATCATCAACACCAGTGGTATAAAAAGTACCGTAACTAAGTACCTTTACTTAAGTACTGTACCTAATTACAATTTTGAGGTGTTTGTACTTTACTTGAGTATTTCCAATTTTCAGTACTTTTACGTCACTACAATAATTTGAAAACCTTAGTTACCAGTTACTTTGTAGATTCTGATTATTATTACAAAACATACATCAACCACTTCAGCCCTATACTGTACATTTTGGCCATTTGAGAATAGCCGATCTACAAGCTCACAATGTAATGTGAGCTTGTAGATCTGCTATTTTCAAAATGTGTATAGATTTTATCCACAACTTTCCAACATCCCATCGTGCATTGCGCAGAATGTGCAGGCAGCTTCCGGCGCCGCAGCCGAGACAGTGATCTACAAGCTCACAACGGTTGCATCTGCGACGCGACGTGAGCTTGTATGTCTAACCTGAAGTGTCCCGCAAATAATGCTACAGTAAATTCTGGATAAAGGTGGATATATTTGAAAACGTGTGAACGGGACATTCAGCAAAATTAGTACTTTTTGTACTTTAAGTACATTTTGATACCAAAACTTTTACTCAAATTTTAATTCGTACTTTTACTTGTAACAGAGCATTTCTATATTGCAGTATTGATACTTTTACGTACAAAGTACAACATGTAAATACTTTTCCATCACTGATTGACACACTGGACTTGATGGACAACACCGAGGCCCTGTTCAGAAAAGGAAATAAGTGTTTTCCCATTCAGACAGTATGATAATATTGTCTGCTTTCTGTTATTTTCAAGGCGAAAATCTAAACCTATGTCACTGCAATAATACTCTGCTTTATTTGGTGGTTTTAATCCCTCTCTAAAAGGATTTAAAATGTTAAGCTTCCAATGCTTCCAAGTGTTGTCCCTGTCTGCCTCGATTGAATACTGAAGACGCACATACCTCGTTGGCCGATGGCTGAACCAGCGTTCCATTGTAGCGGCGTGACAGAGTGTTTCCTTAGATTAACTATTCATTATGAAAGTTTTCTTCTTCTCCATTTTTATTTGTTAACGGTGCTGTATGCTTGGAGCCAACATGTAAGACACACGCACACACACACAAATCCTCTCTTTCTATCTCATCTCTTCCTCCAAAAAATGTTGTCTTCAAACCCCGATGGAAATTGCCTGGTTCCAGCCCATAGAACCCGCCCACTCTCAGAGTGGACACTTTCTCTGGTCTAGAGCTGAGTACATGAATAGGCAGTTTAGCAGCCAAAGTTTTCGGCTGCTCCATTGAGCGCGGGGGGTGGGTCTAACGAATATCCAATCAGCGCTAGGGGTGGCTCGGTATCAACATTTTGTTATCGCGGTTACCGTCCTCCCATTTACCGCTGGTATTGCGGTAATTACCGCACCCCCGTATCTATTAATTAAGGTTCGGCGATAAGACAAAATATTCCTATCATCTGCCCAAAATTCGTCACTCCACAGTCCTATAAGCCCGACTGCTCGAGTTCCCCGTACAGCACAGTGGGTCTGGCTTTTGAAAGTAGCAGATCTACAAGCTCACAACGCGTCGCGTTCGCGGCGTGTTCTGAGCTTGTAGATCTTTGAAGTGTCGGGTTACTATAGTAACGTAGGCTACTGGGGCTTCAGACACTGCACGCTGTTTGTGAACAAACCAGATGAGACGGGTATAGTGATTGTGTACGGTCTGTGATTATGTAAACTCACGTCTCAAATCGCATTGATTGAGTGGTGATATAAACATAGTAAACAGGTTTTAGTTACCAGACTTGACAGAAAAGGTTGTAGTCGAACAACGACGGGCACACACGCTACTGTAAAAGTACTCACGTCTAGCGCTGGTTTCATTTTCGGTTTTAGTCCTCGCGCTCCTCCCGTATGAATAAAACAGAAACGGCCACAAGGTATGTATAAACATACTTGTGTGAGTTGTGTCGTGTGGATTATGGAGAAAGTGTAACGCTGCTGAGGCTACGAGGCTACTGCACTGCTCCAGTGTCCACTGTGTCTCTGACTCTCAATGTGACAGGCCAAGCTTCCAAACATGTGGTACGCAGCCCAGAGCAGAGCGGCATGGAGCGCATGCGGTCCTCGCTTCTCCCCCGTTTTAAAACTCGCTCGTTCTCAATAAAAATAGCCTATTTTCTGTCTTTTTTGACCGCGGTAAGGACCCTGACGTATCGCGGTAGGCCGCGGTATACCGCGATACGGCGGTACGGCGGTTACCGTACCCAGCCCTAATCAGCGCAGCAGTTGAAACGATTTCAAACTAAGTTCACACACAACAGGCACACATACACACACACGCGCGCACGCTGAGTTCACCAAGCTGTTAACGTTGATTACATGTTTCTGGTCGCAGTTCTGTGTGGAAGCAGACACAAACACACACACACGCCGCGGCCGTGCGTCGCGATCACCGTGCGTGGCAATCACTTGCGCGCGGTCGCACTCACAATAATTGCCTCTTTCTTATATCATTTGACAATTTGGCCAATGTTTGACCAGCTTTTATACAGTAGTATAGTTTTTAGGTCCTAAAAAGGTCTTTAAGTCCTTACATTGTCACTTCACTATCATCTGGTGACCCCCCACCCAGAATAATGTGGGGACCCCCCTGGGGGTCCTGACCCACAGGCTGAGAACCACTGCACTAGCCTAAAGGGTCATTTCCCCTTGACCGGGGGAGATATTAGCCTTTTTGGTCATCAGGCAGATTAGGCCCTGAGCCAGTACTGCTACACACACACATCTACAGCCCTCAGCCCCCTCCCAAAAAGTTGGGTCACTCTAACGCCAGGGCTCCACTGCAGCCATCGGCCGTCGCATCATCGTCAATGCAGGGAACGTTCCCATGGGTGCTTCATTTGCAGATGTTGCGCTGCGTTCGGTGACAGTGTCGGACGCCCAATTCGCCCCGGTTCACTTTTTTACACCGCCCGACGCCGGCACCGGCACGACGCCGTCTTTCTAGTGGAGCCCAGGCGTAAGCCTCTTTCACACTGTGGGACATCCTGGATTGTGTGTTTTCGTTCATCAGACTGTGTATGTGCAGAGAATGGCATCTGTGTCACATTGTGATTCCTTGCAGGGGATTAGCCAGTGTTTTATGTCACCCCATGTGTGATGAATAATTAAAAAGGTTGCCCAGCCCTCGCCACCTCTTTAATCTCTTTCACAGCTTGTGCCTTGTGTGCCCCATCTCTCTCTCTCTCTCTCTCTCTCTCTCTCTCTCTCTCTCTCTGGCCTGTGTTTACAGCTAAGCACAACACATTAACCCTCCCCGAATCCTGCCTTCACACTCCTGCCCCTCCTCTCCCATTTTTTCCTTCACCACCACCTCCATCTCTATCTCTTCCTGTGCCCCAACGCCACTATTCATCAAGGGGTCTGCAAACTGAGTAAAGTACGGCCACTCCGACCTTGAGGAAGTCTCTGCGCTCGTAAGAAGACCCGGCCCAAGATGTAGGGTCTGTCAAGATGATTTCTTATTCTATTTAATAGGAGAAGTGCAATGCTTTATCACTCGCCAGGTTCATGGTTTATATAGAGGCGTGAGGGCCAACCCCATTTGAAATGTTAAGCTGTTTAGTCAGAGCACTGTACAACAAAAAAGAGATGTCCTTAGCAGTCATAGTGATTTAGGGGCTGGAGGAGGTGAATGGGTAATTTTATGTTAAATCGGCACTCTTTTGAATAGCAAAGTAAATGGATGACAATGCCCCTCTCTGCCCCTCCTACCTGTATCTCCTCAATGACATTTTCCTTGTGAGGCTTTTGGCAAAGATAAGCGTGAATGAACGCTGTGGAAAACGGTTTCTTTGTCCTCCCGGAGTCCCGGGCCTCGGACGGGACCACAATTCAAGTCTTGATTGTTTTGTTCCAACGATTTTGTTCGATCCCACTGGACTAATTACGGAAATGAAAGCGGCCGAAGAGTTAAGATTTGTGGACAAAGGCACAACTTTGAGTAGTTATGTTTAATTAGTGATGACAATTAGTGAGTAACGATTGAAGTTAGAGCAGAATGTTGTCAGTTTCAAGTTCTTATGTAATGCCCAATCTCAACTAGGACATCTTTAGTCTACAATGTTTGTAACTGTCTTCAGTCTGAAATTAACTGATTGAGAGTAACACTAGAAAAGCGTGAATGTGACCAATCTGACAGATCTACATCTTGATCACATGCCTATAGAGATAATGTGTACCGATTTGCAAGAAAAAAAAATGTATGCAAAAGATCAGTGGTGCTAAACAGGCCAAAGTAAAACATGGGCAGAGGTTCTGCTCTGGCCTCCAGCGAGTTTGTGTGCACTGTTTCACACCAATCGGTCCAACGATGCCGGATAGGCTATTACTGGTGGTCAGAGACCCACAGACACACGCACGGACGCACGCACGCACACATGCACGGACGGACGGACTGACGGACGGACGGACGGACGGACGGACGGACGGACGGACGGACGGACGGACGGACGGCGTGAACGGGCCAACATGATGTGAGTAAAAAAACCTCAATTGACCTCGAAGCTTACGTTATTTACATTTATTCATAAGTACTGACACAAACAGGATATGTCTGCATGTAAAAGTTGCAGTGTCAACAGCACGCTGTAACTAAGATTGGCACTTTTAGGAGCAGAAAACAAAACCCTTTCCTAACACCGTATCAACTGTTATATCCATTTTTGAAGTGTGATTCAAAAGTTGGCTGGCCTTGTTTTCATCAGCGGAAATACTTTGCAAACACTTCCATCTTCCTCCTAAGCGCCCTAACCAATCTCCAAACATCACTGATAAATACAAGGTATGAAAATATTATTAGACAGAAAAACATTTTCAGAAAAAAAAAAAACAGCAAAACAACATTTGCTGTAAGTCTATGTCATCCAGGCATAGAGTGTTAAATTAAGTAGTTTCTACATTTCCCAGTTCAATAGAATGGTAATAAAAGTAATGAACTGGCTGATAATTCCCCGCTAACCACAACAGAGTTCGATCTGTGAATGGCCCAGGTTTATGCTTCCATATCGTACAAGACAAGTGCTCAGCAATTCTGCTTGCAACAGAGTTCTGCCTCCACTCTTCCTCTCCTAAGTTATGATGTAATTTCCTCTACAGTGTGATAAGGATATCGGGAGGGAGGTTACACTCAGAGGCAATTGAGAAGGGGGGTGAATGCTTGGAATGGTTCAATCCCAGTGCCAAACCAACCCATGGACTCTGAATTACCGCTCAGATGTTGATTTAATCTAGCATGACATATCAGGCAGTCCCTCTCGCTTTGTCTGCCATGCCATATTCTAGAAATATCATTCTATAAATCTCCCACGTCACACGTACAGTAGCCTGGTTGCAATTATTTTGAGATAATCACGATTATTTTTCTGATGTTGAAATGTCACATTTTCAAACACTGTCAAACATAGTGGGAACAAGCTCACGCCGTGCCACGATGCAACGCATTGTGGCACGTTGTGAGCTTGTAGATGACTTATGATTATGTCCCTATTGGGACAAAACTTGAACGGCGCTGAGAAAACAAGCGCTCCCGCCCCTAGGGAAACAATATTAGCTCCCCCGACCCCATTTTGAGAACCACTGTGTCTTCACTGCTATTTGTATAGCAGTTACCTCCCATTTTAATTTGAAAGGTTTAACAAAGTAAAGATTTCCTTCAAAAAATTATAAAAACAACAGCCAAATCTTAAATTTGTCCCCATTTTTAATTCTTTTTTTTTCTTCTTTTTTTTTCTTATTGCTTTCAGATTCTTAATCACGTGCTGTATCTGTCTGACACTGACAAATTAAATACATTATTGCATTATTGCAACTATGTTAAAATACCAAAAAAAAAAAGCAAAAAATATGAGACACAATATTTTACGAAATAGCTGTTATTCGTCTACTGGAATAAAAATTTCTCAATAGTGGTATAAGTCATACATTCTCAACTACCATAATTTCACAACATGTCATGAAATTACCATTTGTCCATTTGTCTCTTGTACAAGACAGAATGGTCAAAACACTGTACCTGTTTATTCTTTATTTATTTTTCCTCCACCGATCACATATCTCTGCCAAGCATCGTAGCTATTTTGGATGAACTTATTTTTTTATGATATGAAAATTATATCAGTGTGGAAGTGTGTTCTGTCTACCTCCGTTGCAGTACTGGTTCCCCATTGGGATAATAAAGGTATCTATATCTATCTATCTATCTATCTATCAGTGGTGTGAAGTAACAAAACGTGTGCTTTATTACAATACTTAAGTCACTTTTAAGAGGATCTACCTACTTTACTTGATATTTATTGTGACTTTCACTTTCACAACATTTAAAATAAAAAAGAAGGCTATACACTAGATGAACACTGGGCACCTTGTTACTCATTACTCGTTAAAATCTGAATATAACTGTAAATCATCATGCAGATGGTTATGAGGCTGAGGATATTATGACATTTAGATTAAAGTCCCTTTCAGACGGGGAGCAATTGACCCGCCATAGTCATTCATTTTCAATGAGAGGCGGGCGATTAATTGAGACACGCAGAGATCCCTGCTGATCCAAGCGAGAACGCCCGCGTCAATAGTCCCCTGTCTGGAACAGCCAAGACGCTCTGCCGGGCCACTCGCTCACCTGGCTGCCTGGCTGCCTGCTCATGATCATCAAGGCCTCGCTGTTGGCACGCCTAGCTTGTTGTCAAGTGATTTAAGGATGTTAAGTAAACAAAGACAAGCACTACTCTTCCTCAGCCATCCTTGGAAAAACAATATTGCATGCTGTGCATGGGTCTCTGGCATTGAAGAGTTTTAGTGGGAAGAGTCGCGGAGGTAGGCTGGCATTATAAATGTGTTGGAAAATCTGGCTGATAAAGGAAAACATAACAGATGAAGAGACTATTGACTGACTTAATGAAACATGTGACTGTGTAAAATATCAAGTGCATGGAGATGGTGAATTCTTTCTTTGATGTCAGAGACAAAGTCTACTCAAGGCTCATACGTCTACCGTATGTTCTGTAAATTGTACAAGTGGAGTCTCTGTGAAGACAATGCAGAATGGTGTTGAATGTAGACCGTAGTTAGGTAAAATGTTGAACGTATAGAGCCCCAAAGTCCTGACGCCACTGCCGCTAAATGGCTCCCATTGTTCTCCATCCACTCGTCCTAGACAATTTGCCCTCCTGGCCCCCAAACTGTGGAATAAACTCCCTGTCGCACTTAGAACTACAGACTCACTCCCTAGCTTCCGCCTTGGACTGAAAACTCACCTCTTCAGACTCCGCCTAAACCCGTAGCATTACTGTAACACTCCCCCTTCCCTCAATGACCATACATTTCTTTTTTAGGTTTTAGAAGTATTTTACTGATTAGGTGCGTGGTCTACCTATGTTATTGTTCTTTCTAGATTGATATTCCTATGCATTTGTTATATTGTTATATTGTTGTTAATGTACTGACATATTATCTTGCTATAGTGATGTGTATTACCTGCTTATGGTAAGTCGCTTTGGATTAAAAGCGTCTGCTAAATGCCTAAACTGTAAACTGTTGTAAACTGTTTTTTTGATATCCCCATAGGGGAATCTTAGATCACGTCATATAAGAACTGTGTTCCAAAAATAAACACATCATCCAGGCGTTTCTGTCAGGAGGGTGGCTCTGCATAATGTATGATATTCATTCATTTGATACAGCCTGTTTCTGGAGAAAATGTAAAGACCAGGCATTTTTTCCAAAAATGGGGGTCAACCTCCCACTAATTGCAACAAAACCAAACTCAGCTGATTTTGTATCCTTAAACGTGTGCCGAATGACAGACAGAAAGTCACAAGGAATTGTATGAAGGTAAAGTTTAGAAAATATGTATGTATGACATAATGTTTGACATGTATGACAAGTATGACCCTACCAAAAACGCCTGCTTTTAGTCTAAGCAGAATTTCAGAAAATGTGCTTATTTAAAGTGCTGAAGGCAAGTGCTATGACCAATATCACCCTCCCCGCCCGGCTTCCCTCCCAGGAACACAGAACTCAGAGCTCATGCTTCTGCTCTGGTAAACTTTGTGGGAGCCAATCAAAGGTGAGAAGACCTGGTTTGAACAACTGGGAAAAAAATATACATTTGCCAATATGGGCTTGTGGAACATCTAACTGGTGGTTTGTGGGGGTGCTGCGTCTTAACACCTCGCTGAGTCTTAACATCTCTCAATTACTGAACCGAACTCCTCTGGTGAAACTCCATGGGAGCCAATCAAAGTTGAGAATAGGTCTGTCCTGCTGATGCTTCTTCTGATCTGGTAAACTTTGCGGGAGGCTGAGAGCCAATCAAAGGTGAGAAGACCTGGTTTGAACAACTGGAAAAATATACATTTGCCAATATGAACTTTGGGGACTTCTAACTGGGGGTTTGTGGGGGTGCTGAATCCATTCCAACCATTCATTTCTACCATTCGAATTGGTAGAAATTTGATTATATTGCAATGGCAGCACTCATTTGCATACCAGCATGCCACAGGTACATTTTATCAATTTAAAAATAGTTTAATTGTGATCCGTGTGATAAGCGACCGCCAGGTCGCATACACAAACTTTAGAAGGCAATCATAGCCAATCAGGTGGGAATATGGGAAATGGGACAGATCCATGTTGATGACATGACTTTAGAGATACTGTGTACCGCTTTGCCAAAATCTGTAGGAGCAGTGTCCAAAAATGTGTTTTTCAAAAATCGGCCTCATGGTGGCGCTAGAAGAGGGCCATGTGAGAAATCAGGACTGGAGGTTGTGAGTTTCCATCCAAGGAGTGTCTGTGCAAAGTTTGGCATGGATAGGGGCAACGGTTCCGGAGTTGGGGCAAAAGTGTTATGTGACGTGGTGTGACAGACAGACAGACTGACGAACGGTGGGAGGGACAGCCGGGAGAGCTTTTCATAGTAACTTGCAACCTGACGGTCGCAAAAATTGCAGACGTGGTGTGTTTCTGTTTGGAACACAGTTCTTATCGTGATCTAAGATTCCCCTATGGGAATATCAATACTAGCCTTGGGCGATATACCGGTTTTATCGTATATCGCGGTATCAAACTTTATCCCAAGGACTGTAACTGTATTTATGTGATAATTGTTCGAGTATATTTGAAAACAATAATGTAGAACCTTTACATGACTGCATCTCATTTAGAGATGCTTACGTGCTGCTCATGCGTGGACGTACCGTATGTACGTCAGCCCTGAGCCCTCACCTCACTCAGATCAGATCACACAGCAGAGACATTCGTCGTGCCCTGTACTGAGTATTGCCATGCCAGAGTAACTTGTAAACTTACATGTTTGTGAAGAAGTCATGTGTGCTCCTCATGGATATAATCCCAATCATCAAAACTCAGTTCTTCCTAATGTTCAGTAGACTCCATTCTGTTGTTAGCTAACAAGCAGTCGCTAAAAATTAGCACTTTGCTAAAGCCTTGTTGCCTTCATAGTTATAAGGATGCGATAGTGTGACATAACTTTCAGTTATCCATGTTCAGACAGCGTTCGATTGAATATGCCCTGAACAGAACGTAGGCTCATAGCCTCTACACTGTTGCACGCAGCAGCTTTCACTTTCATTTCACAGATATTTTCATTGCACGTGCAAGCCACTAGATGCAGGCAGCCGCTGTCTCCATCTAGTGGCGCATAATTGACAGTGCACTTTGAAAAATAATTATGTTTTTTGCTCCTAATTCATGTTTCTTTTATTGGACGATAATACCGAATATCGCGGTATTATTTTAAATATCATATCGATATTTAAAAAGGCCATATCGCCCAGGCCTAATCAATACAAAACATTATGTGAACCCGAATAATAGCGCCATCTAGTGGCAGTGATATCAGACTTTGGTGGTCTATAGTTATGCCAAAATGTAAAGGAGCTGGTATAGCACCACGCAGATCAGTCTAGAGGTTTGGAATATTATCCTCACACACAGAGACACACAGACATGGATGAAAACAATCTCCATCTCCGGCCTTTGGCCTGGCGGAGCTCATTATATTGATCTTCCAAGGCCATTATCATTTTAAAAAGGGCCATGTTAATGCCCTTGTAGTCATCCGAGAGATTTAATCAATTCTCCAGAATGGTGGATATTCCATATCCATTTCTACCTCATACCTTTCTTCCAGGAGTGTCCCAGCCCTGCTGCCACAGGGCCCAATAAATGAAAAGGCCCCCAGCACCCTTTCTAGAAATCATTACACACTCTCTCCTCTACCTCTGGGGTCAGTAAACTAATAGTCATTCACCTGGGTGACAGGAAATCTTTCGCGAGTTGCCAATGGGAGCCAGTGAGGTTGTGTTTAAGGTTATAGAGTCACAATGATCACCTCAATATATTTTCTTTTTCAACTTTTTTTTCTTCGAATAGATTTTCTGGCGCTGATTAAAAACTGTGCCAACTAAAAAGTAATTTATTGTTAACCTCCTCATTATCCAATGTTTTCTTAGGGAGAGTAGCTATTCAGGGCATGAAGACACAACAAACAGTACCGAGTGTATAAATAGTCGAATGCTGCCTCCACCATTCTCCTTTTGCTTGAGCGAAGCCTCCTGTGAATTGATGACCACAGCTCATCCCTGTCCACTGTTGGCAAGAATGTCTGAAAAATTTCCTCAATGGGGTGGCCTACATGTATTCAAAGGCACAAAATGCTTTGGGGTTTCAGGGCATGGGGCTATTTTAAGTCTTCCCTCTGCAGGATTCAATAAATATAATAGAGAATTTCAGTATACAGTTTAGTTTTTTGTTAGTAAACAAAAGTACACCTGCCTATTCAAAAAGGGGAGAGGCTGGTCTGACCTCATTTAGACTTTTTGGGGGGTGGGGGCAAAACAAAAACAAGTCTAATAAAGAGTAGAGGTCAATTCACACGTACCGCCACGCAGCGCAACGACGCAGTAATGACACGTGTGGCGTATAGATAGATAGATAAAGTGTGGCACGCACGTTGCTTTGAGAACACCAATCCAGAATAGGCCTACACACAAATCTTTTTAACCACACGGTCACACCTGGAAACAGAACAGTCACGTATTGGAATGACAGGAAGTGCATCAACACGTGTCGCTTTGCAAGTGGCTGGGCTTTACCCACTTTAAATAAATATATAGTCTACTAAATGGATGTTATGTTACTACTTATTATTGCAGGAACTATCCACCATTAGATGGGTGTTTTCATTGAATCTATCATGGTTAAAATGGAGTTTGAAGTTACAATGGGTTTGTATAGGAAGGGGGCAAATGAAGGAAAATGAATATCAACTATCTAAATACTGAATCAAGCAATTCACAACTGTCCCGGGTGTTCCCAAAAGCCTGATTAGACGATAAAATGACCCAAAGTTATTATTTTTTTTTTTTAAACTTTAAACTTAACTTTAAACTTAACTTTCAAGTGAAGTTTATGGGGGAAAGGGACACACACACACACACACACACACACACACACACACACACACACACACACACACACACACACACACACACACACACACACACACACACACACACACACACACACACACACACACACACACACACACACACACACACACACACACACGCGCGCGTCCGGGTGTGCACAACTCTGAGGCATTGGGTGCTAACGCCATTCTTAACTTACTATGTGCACTGCAGTGCATGCATTCAAACTGTTGATCATGCCATCGTGACATGAGGAAAGCATTTGTTTTCACATCGGCAGGAGATTCATTAGATTCGTTACTCAGTACATTTATGTACTGGAAAGAATATAAACAACATCCGAATGGCAATTTCAACATTCAAAGATATTGTTTTCATATTCGAATTACATTCGACAACAGCACTATGTAGGTACTGTACATTGAAAATAACAGGGGCTAAACTGTTGACACGCACACAGTGTGTAATGGCCTTAAAATGTCCATGCCCACCAGACCAAATGGTTTACACTGCTGACCGGCATTGTTATGGTTTATCAGTCAACCCTGCAATCTCGCCAGAGGGCAAAACAAAAGATAAATCAATAAAAACTAAAAAACTAACAAAAACAACTTCTCCGTGAGTGACTAAATGTGAGTGGGATTGCAAGGCAATGGAAAAGCTTTTTTTCTTTTTTCTTTTTCTATCCTCTTGTCTAGAATTGGAAAAATGTTGGCTGCAACAGCACTGGAAAAGCCCACATTCAAATATGAGCCAGATAGGTTTAGACATGTTCTGTGCATTTATATGGTTAAGTACTGTATCATAAGTACGTAAGTAAGTCATGCCGTGTCAGTACTTGATGAAAAATGTGTTTACTCTTTACTTTGAGGGTGCATTAAGTGTGAGGGAGATTTAACACAATGTATTATAGTGTATCTTTGGCTTAATACACAGGTTAATGCAGTGTTTCCCAACTAATGGGTCGCGATAAAATGTTTTTTATTACAAAAAAAAGCATATGATATTGTATTACTTCAAGGGGTTTAAAACAAAATAAAATAATGCAAGAAATTCCATACTCACACACACACAAAAAAAGAAAACTTTTAAGAAGTAGTGAAAATAGCAAAAACATTGTTTGTACCATTACTTTTAAGACCACTTGATATGAAGGGTTCCCCAAATTGTTGCAGGCCGTGATCCTCAAAATAATAAAGTTTGAACTGTGGACCACCCACACAGACAAGCACTTGGAATTGTAGGCATTACATTTAGTTTGACTCCACAGATAGATATTGTGACAATACCCTATAACTACAAACCCACAACTGTGTGAGCTTGTAGACCGTCTATTTTCACAATGTTTGCATCTTTCCATGCCAAACTTTGCACACACACTCCTTGGCTGCCAAACCACAACCTCATTTCTCACATGGCCCTCTTCTAGCACCACCATGAGGCCGATTATTGCAAACACATTTATGGACACTGCTCCTACAGATTTGGCCCTAAAATCACGCAAAGCGGTACACAGTATCTCTACAGTCATGTCATCAAAATGCATCTGTCCCATCTAGCGCCACCATCTGGCTGATTTTTTAAAAACACATTTTTGGACACTGCTCCTACAGATTTTGCCATGGGAACAACTGTGATAAGCTATACATGTGTCATCTAAGAATGCCTAAAAGGGTTCAATGTGGAAGGGTGCATCCCCCAATCCGACATGCTGCCATTCCGACATCCCTCCATTCCGACGCTAACCCTATACCTAACCCTAACCTCTATGGTAGTGCCGCCACTCAGACAATTAGAAGTCAATGTCGGAATGGCAGCATGTCACAATAGAGAGCGGCCCCCAAAGAGGAATGCCAAAAAAAAATGTTTTTTTCCTCCGGAGGTGTTTGTAACCACGGAGCAGAAGACACATCACCTTCCAAGAAAACCTGACAAACGAATAGAGACAAATCCATATAAATAATTGCAAAGTGGAGTGGAGGATGGGGATGCGAATCGTTCAGGTGGTGGTGGGCGGATGCAGGCGCAATATCTCCTGGAGACTGAGCATCATCCATCACCGCAGGACTTTAATTTGAGATGTTTGGGACACTCTTGGCGGGTTGATTGTGTGATAGAGAGCAGGGCGAGTGGAGCCTGGTCTTGGGGAGGCATGCCTGCTGGGGTCCTGGCAGGAGCATCAGCTCACTGCCAGAGACCCCCACTCATCTAAGACACAGCTGGTTCACCAGTCCACGATCAATTGTTTTCATCGGAGGGGCAGCCTTGAGGCTACAGACAAGGTTGCAAATGCAATGGAGCAAAAGCCAGCAGATGCCACAAAGCCAAGGCAATATGCTGTTTAGATCGTATAAGCCAACGCAAACACAAACGCATGCAGGTGCAGGATATGTGCCAACGTACGCACAAATTGCCTATGCAACTTGCATTGCATGTACTATACTCACACGCTCATCCATGCTGCACACATGTACAGTAAGTATGTTCACACCAAACCCAGGTGTAGACCTTACATGATTGCATTACACTCTTACTCACACTCAGAGCCCCATGTCTGCCTGCACGCATGCACACACACACACACACACACACACACGCACACGCACACGCACACGCAGTCTGCAGTCTGCAGACGCAGTTCATTTAGAGTGGAGCGATGTCAGAATGAGTCCAAGGAGTGGAGTGGCGGAGGGGTGGAGATTGAAGAGCCCAAGCTAAAGGCATTCCACAGAGACGCCAAATAATCTCAAGTATCGATTCCATTATAGCCCAGGGGCCCTTGATGGACACTTTCAGCACAACGCAGTGATAGGTGGTATATCCGAATGACTGGTCTGTGGCACCTGCTTGCGATAACGCAGGCATACTCTGTGTCTATCCACAAACACCACCCGTCTTGTACTCAACGTTTCCCCCACAGCCTGATCAAACAGCACACTGGTGGAAGACCGGGAAATGGTGAACCACGCTTGTCCTCTTTTCCTTCATTCATTTTGAGAGCGAGTGCACTCAAGTCTTGTCATTAAAATTACATGGGAGCGCAAACAGAGTAGGTTGACTCTGCATTAGGTTTTCATGATGTGCGCTGTCATAACTCTGCAGATGCAATGTCTGACTGCAGGCTCCGAGGGTTTGTGCTCGCCTCAAGCGATGTGCCGGGGTCAAATTCTAGAGCCAACCCTGTCAGGAAAGTATGTTTCCTGTATAGTAGCCATGCTGTCACACCGCCCTACCGTGCCAAACCGGCCGTGTATTACCTACTGTAAATATGACAGACAGCTGAAACAAAACAAAAGTTCATACATACACAAGTGGCCAAAATGTGAGCGCTCACTCCATCCTCATGTTACAAGTGGATGTTGTTAATAACATTGCCTACTTTACTCTAAAAATACACCCTGACAAGCCACTTCATGCAGTTTGCAGAGTGGCTAGAGGATTGACCAGGACAGGTATCTGGCGGCCGAGGTGATATCAGAGTCATCATCTTTTTAGATTACCTTGCATGACTGTTCATTTATCGCCCTCTAATGCAGTTATGATACCAGAGTGGTCGGCGGTCACGCATTCTGAATGTTGATTCAGGGCGCCCGCGCACGCACGCACGCACGCACGCACGCACACACACGCACAGTCGCACACACACACACACACACACACACACACACACACACACACACACACACACACACACACACACACACACACACACACACACACACACACACACACACACACACACACACACACACACACACACACACACACACACACACACACACAGGAAGTCTACTCCATGGGAACATAATTTGATTATTCCCAGACAGCTGTTTCAAGTTGAATGCTGATAAGAGGACTATGCACTGAGGGGAGTTAGTGAAGGCTACATTAGGAACGTCCGTCCGGGGCTTTCTTTCTCCTTATCTGATCTAAAAGTAACAGCAGTGGGGGTGACTTTCAATCGCATGTATGATGGTGGACATGACATGGTGACTGATCTGATGACACCACTGGGAAGTGTGCATTATTGGCACAGCAGTGCATAGCAGCTCCTAAGCTTCGAGGTTCCTCAGTCAATTGACCAAAATGTTAAATAGAGAACTTGTATGCAATTTGCTGTGTATCAGGCACGTGCACACACAGACATCAAAGGGGGCTTGAGCCCCTGCCCTTTTATCCGTCTGTAAAAAGCTGCCCTCTCCAGACCATGAATGCAGTTTTTACTATGGTGAAAGAAACGCAAATGCCCTCTTTCCATGCCATACCTGAAGGCAGGATTCAAGAGAATTGCCTTTTACAAACTCTCCTGAACTTGAATGCAATATCTTATGTTGAAAGAATTGCCCTCTCTCAGCTCTCTGTGTGTAATTCTTAAATCATTAATTACACCACATCTCCAGTGTTGACTTGATTATGCTTAGTTCAGTGTGGCATCTATCAAGCACTGAAAATAGCCGACACCAAAGCTCACAATGCATCGCAGCGCGACGCGTTGTGACCTTGGAGGTTTGCTATTTTTGATATTTTCACCAAAAGGCCCTTTTGCAAATTTCAGCCGCTGCCTCTCCAACATTCTCTGCACGTCCCTGCTGTGTATTGCTAATATTGCTAATAATATCCATAATGAAGATTTAAAAACACCCCAGACTTCACTGTGTAACAGCAAAACTTGCATTGGGGAATGGGGACTGCCAGTTGCAACGCACAACCATATATTAATTTAACACACTCCACACAGGTTAACTTTGAGGGTTGTGTCCTTGTATCTCCTCTCTGGCTCATCATGGAAGGAGCATCTGTTACTGTTGAACGGGGGCAAGGTTGCATCTGTGATCCTCAGATCCTCTGTAGCCTAGTGTGTAATATCCTCTCAAATTGTTTCCTCTAAATAACAATCTCCACATAGCCCACTCAACCAATGCTGATAAGCTTCTGAGTCTGCAGCACACAATAAATCAATGGAATTAGGTTTCCCCATATGCCTGCAATTCAGCTGTCAGATTTATTTATGCATGAATGTATTTATTTATTTATCTTTTAAATGGCTCAGTGAGAAAGTAGACTTATTGTATGTCATGTCATCCAAGATGGAAACATGCATTTATTACAGCTTCAGATGCACTCTATGATTACAGTCCTGGCGTCTAGATAATATTTGAAGTGTCATCATCAGATTAAAGTAGCCTAAAAGCCATTTGCCAAAAGAAGAAAATAATTGAGCAGATTGCTTGACAACATCCTCTGTAACAGCTGAGCTTCTTTATGTTGCCCGTGCCACACTTGATAGGTTGTGGCGCTTTAATCAGTCATTAGACACTCTCTCGTGTACAGAGTTGAAACGCTCGCTTTGCCCCTTCCACGATATGCAGATGGACGCATGCGAAACAAACAACACGGTTGGTCATAGGATATAATATACGGGTCAATGGCTCACTGACTGGAGGGTGCCGTGCTGTGCTGTGCTGTGCTGTGCTGTCAGTGCACCCACCGGGCAAAGCGAACAAAATCTGCATACATTTGACCCAATTGCATCGTTAAAACAGGAGGGAAAAGCTGGGAAACGCACCATGCATGACAGTCACTCGTACTGTTCCGTAAAGAGACATCACAGACCTGTTTATAGTCTTCGGTGGGTCCGGGGGACTATAAAAGCACAAAGTCCCCCGTTCACCCCCAGCCGATAAAACTAGGGGAACCGTCAAGGGCACACGGCTGATTAGCCAACCATTGAATCACAGTTAATCAGCTTTTATTAGAGGGAAGCTGCTGCTTTTCAGAGGATGGATAGGATCTACTTGTTCCATCCTGGCTGTTCTCAAGTAAGTTATAGCCCCATACCCTACGTGGGAATGAGGTTCTGGAAAGACTATGCGCGGATTTAGAGAAACCATCAGTTTGTTAAACGTGATAGCCTACGTGACTGAGTAGTCTAGGCTAGTAGCCTACATATATTATGATATTATAATTCACAGCAGGCTAAATGGATGCGCAAACAGTCGCTTCTGTGTTAGAAAGTCAAAGAGGAGATGCGCTGTTTACCTTCAGTGGTGACACTTTGAGAGCAGATTCCTCCGAAAGGCAGTTTAATCCAAACATTGAATGAACAGTGGAACTATCCTCCGGAGCTCGTCTCCTTCTACTTCTTCCCTGTGCGTCAGTCGAGGAAAGACTCTTGTCTGCTCCTCGTTATTATACTCCCTCCTTTAATATGCCTCTCTTCTTTCGTTGTTTAAACCTTATGTGTCGCTTTTTGGTGGCTTTCTTTCTGGCATTGTCCTGTCCTGCTCCGCGCACGGCATTGACGGCAAGTATAGAGAGAGAGAGAGAGCGAGATGCTGATGCTGGCTGGCCGAAGGTGACGGTGTGCGCGCTGTGATGATGATGGGGCTATGTGGAGTGTGTGTGTGTGTGTGTGTGTGCGCGTGTGTTATAGTCGAGGAATGATGCTACTGAGCGGAGCGAGCAGCTCAAGTTCAAGAGAAAGAAGCTTGTGTGTGAGAGTCGAGAGAGAGAGAGAGAGAGAGAGGGGGGGAGAGAGAGAGGGGGGGAGAGAGAGAGATTTTTTAAAATAAGTCAAAGTGTCAATACTGCAATGTAGAAATACTCTGTTACAATGTAAGAGTCCGACATTCTATATTTACATTAGGCCTACTTGTGTAAAATACAAAAGTAATGGCATCAAAATGTACTTAAAGTATCAAAAGTAACAATTACTCATTATGCAGAATGTCCCATTTCAAGTTTTCAAATGACTAGGCCTAAAAATGTTTTGAAAATAGTAGATCTTCAAACTGTCACGACGCATTGTGAGCTTGTAGATCTGCTATTTTCAAATGGCGAAAATGTATGTGTTTTATGTATGTTTTGTAATAATAATCAATCTACAAAGTAACTAGTAATTCGTTTTAAAATAATTGTTGTGGAGTAAAAGTAGGGCCTTCAATATTTTATTCTCCAGAAATACTCCAGTAAAGTAAAACCTCAAAATGTTACAGTACTTGAGTAAATGTACTTATTTACTTAACACCACTACAAGGACGTGCAGATAATGTTAGAGAGGCAGGGTCTGAAAGTTCTAAAGGGGCCTTTAGATGTAAATATCGAAAATAGCAGACCTCCAAGCTCACAACACGTCGCAGCGGTGCTTGATACCACACTGAACTAAGCATAATCAAGTCAATACTGGAGATGTGGCGTAATGGCATGGATTTCTACACAGAGAGGGCAATTCTTTCAACACAAGAGTGTTTGGACAAGGCAATTCTCTTGTATGCTGCCTTATGGCCAGGAAAGAGGGCGTTTGCATTTCTTTCACCATAGAAAAAACTGCATTCATGGTCTGGAGAGGGCACTTTTTACAGACGGATAAAAGGGCAGGGGCTCAAGCCCCCTTTGATGTCTGTGTGCACGTGGCTGCACCACTGAGAGAGGGGAGAGAGAGAGAGGGAGAGAGAGAGAGGGAGAGGGAGAGATGGGGGGGAGATGATTGCGGGTGGCTGTGATTGGTGCTGGGGGAGGTGGTGGTGGCAGCAGTGTGCTGTCGTGTCCCCCCCACACACAAACTAAGCAGCTTGTGCGTGAGCGGACCGCTACTTTTGAGATGTGTTTCGCTTAGTTAGACTGCAAGCCCTGAAAAAGCATAAAGTAGGCTAGGCCTAGGGCTATTTGTTCAGTAATAAATTCAGTTGGGCCTGATATAAAATCCAAGAACAGACATCCAGACATATTCAGCAGCCTAGCCTATTTCAATCTTTTATTTTGTAGCTTTTGGTCATGAATTAATATAGCCTACTGTTTATTTTTATTTTCATGAAAACATTTTTTGGTCACATTAGCGAACCAGGCTCATCACAAAGTGCAGAAACAGAATAAAAAGGGGAACTTGTCAGAGCGCAGGTCTTCACCAGGGTGGGTGGCCTACCCAGACGCTGGTGAATGCTAACTTGACAAGAAAGCTCAGATGGTGCAAAAACAAAGCCATCACGACACGCATGCACACACACACACACACACACACACACACACACACACACACACACACACACACACACACACACACACACACACACACACACACACACCTTCGCTGTTGGTTGAGGCGTTGAGGCATGGTCAAAGTTCCCACAATTTGAGCTCCAAGCAAGGCAGAATATGCAAATTTACTTCCTGTTTTAAAGAAAAAAATCGAATTCTAAATAATTCACAGTTTGGAAGTGAATGGGAGGCGATTGTGTTTTGAGTCCGTCTACGTCTTTGCGCCTGTCTGTGGGCCGGTCATTCATTAACATGGGAGCGGAAAAAAGCAGTGTCTGTGCAGGGGTCATCAACATGTCTGTACACGGACAAATGTGTCCATGGCACGACTTGGTTTTGTCTGTGTCAAATTCTTGATTTTCTGTTTTAAACACCATTATAATTACCGATTACCAATTACTGAATGTCAAGTCTCCAGGCTTTCATCTGAATATGATATGCGTTTGTTAAGTAAAGGTAGTAATTTTTGTGCTCCAACCCAGTCTTATTTTTCTTTTCCTCCAGGCTGTCACTTCCTAATGAGGGGGTCATGTTTGAGGGCTAGTGTGTCAAGCACGCCTGTGTTTGTATGTGTTACATGTCTTCCCTGCATGTGCACAGTAGAAATCCACTGTTAATTAGTATAAGAAAGAACCAACCTTAATTAATTGGCATTGAGTGCACGTGCATGTATAGTGTGTGTGTGTGTGTGTGTGTGTGTGTGTGTGTGTGTGTGTGTGTGTGTGTGTGTGTGTGTGTGTGTGTGTGTGTGTGTGTGTGTGTGTGTGTGTGTGTGTGTTTTAAGCATGCACACTATATGTCTTAAATGCTTAGTGACATGCATGTAAGGTGGTATTGGCAAAAAGTAATTAAATGCAAGGGGGTTAGAGGAGGTTGTGTATGTGTGTGTGTGTGGGAGGGGGGGTGAGCAGCAGTAGCTTAATCTTAGAGCAGCAGGAGTGCATCAGCTGTTTCCTCCCTCTGCTAATACCCCCAGCAGAATAAGCAGCTAATAAAGACCCCCCCATCCTCCTCTCTCTGTTCTCTTCCCACCGGGGGGAGTGTGTGTCACAGAATGGCGCGTACTAATAACGACATCCACACATCAAGCCTTTCACAGCAGCACTCTCTCTGAGGGTCGCCGACCATGACCTAAATTCCTGGTATTGCCATGTCTTAAAGGTCTAACTCTAAACACACCACTTCGCCCCTTTTACTTTCCCCATTTGCTTCCTCTCTGTTCCTTCCGTCACGGCAAGTGGCACGGCTTGGCTACGCAGACACACAGAGTGCAGATGAGAAGCTCCCTTGATCTCCTCTCTCTCTCTCAGTCTGTCTGTCTGTCTGTCTGTCTGTCTGTCTGTCTGTCTCTGTCTCTCTCTAAAGCAGAAGTGTGCACAGTACAATACAGTTTTGATTGATTGAAGAATTTATTAGAAGTTTGCAATAGAAAAAAGTACAGTTTCATGACAGTACAAATCACTGGTACAAGGTCAACTAAAAGGAGATCCTAGAAAGCCAAGGCTTATTTCCACCGGAACCACACTTTAAGTATCACACTTTAAGTATCTCACACTTTAAGTATCTCATATAACATTGAAAGTATAGTCAATCAATATAGTACAATCAAAATAAAATATGTACAATTTAAAGGGGTGGAACAGTTAGCATGTATGGAGATTACTGGATGCAAACAGTGCAAGGATGTATACACCATGATCGGTAGTCTTTAAGGTGTTTGTGTTCCATTTGATATCCTTTTCTCCTATCATAGCAGCTAACAAATCTTGCTCCTGTGTTTGCACAGTCGTACTTCACCCAGCAGATATGGGAGTTTTGCCATCATTGGTCATGTTTCTCTCTCTCTCTCTCTCTCTCGATCTCGATCTCGATCTCGCTCTCGCTCTCTCTCTCTCTCGCTCTCTCTCTCGCTCTCTCACTCTCTCCATTATCACTGGCTTCTTTGGCATGTTGAGCAAGAGCGGCCCAAGGTGTTTTACTCTTTTAGACTTACAGTAGATGTAATTTGATAGATGTAAAGTGTTTGCTTGCTTGCTTACTAGCATATATGCACACACACACACACACACACACACACACACACACACACACACACACGTGCGTGCGTGCGTGCGTGCGTGCGTGCGATGTGAAGTGAAAGCATATTTTCATAATGGCCAGTGTGGCATCTATACTGCACTAGCTCAGCTGTGTAACAAACACACAGACTCGACTCTGCTGAATGGCCCACTGGCCCCGTCTGCACAGTTCCCCTGAGGTCTTTAACCACCAGCCCCTGATGAGATGAGTGAACACTGCTGTGATTAATCGCTCACTGCAGCTGGAAGGCAAGGGGATGGCAGTACCTGTGGTGGAGACAGTGGTGTCGCATCAACTTCTGGGCCCTGGGTACAAGGATTCACTGCGGGCCCGCCATGAATGTTCTTCATAGGGTGGGGGGGGGGGGGGGGGTTATCCCATTCAGACTGGGAACGCATTATTACACATTATGTTGTGCTTTAACTATTGAAAAATCGTGAAAACTTGTGCAAGTCTTTGAATATTTCAAATTCAATTTCAAGGTTTTTTGAAAAACCTATGTTTCTAGGTCAGTGGTGCTCAAACCTTTTCATGCGAAGGACCCCCAAAGTGATATGTATTTGGCCACGGACCCCCATCTCAAAATATTTAGTTCCAGGGACCCCCAGAAGCAAAACTTGAGCTACAAATGTATGCTTCAAAAATACATAGGCCTATATTCAAAGATTTGCACACATTTTCACGACTTTTCAAAAAGGTCAGCCCTTTTGGCAGGTTGTGTGTCGGTCTGGCGAGTGAGAGCCTCGGGTTCAATCCCAGCTCATCCCGAATCACTACACTACACACACATGCCAGTGTTTTGTGTTTTTTTTTACATTTAACTTTAATTTTATAATAGATGAAGATGCTGTAGACCATCGGCCGCATGGTCAGCCAGACAAGCCGTGGTGGAGTCGGCTACAGTATGCAGGAAACTCTTGCTTTCCTTGGATAGCGTGGGTTGTCCCTTGGGCTGAAACCTTGTCTAAATTTGGATATAACTGTCTGTATGCGAGGGCGTGTATCCGTGGCCAATCCACAGAAAATGCACATGATGTCCAGAGCGCTACACATGCAGTAGCCTGGGATCAGTAGCATTTTTGGGTTTCTGATCCGGTCGGGAGTGGTAATTACCTAGTCACCAGGTGGACTACAGGTTTGTCGGAATCACCAAGCCGGAACCACTGATGCCGTGCACCTCCAAAATGTATAATTGTTTTGTTTCTTTTGGTATTCAAGGTTACAAATGCAGTGAGAGAGAAGCCTCTGCCCAATGGTTGTGTGTATCTCCAACCCTCTGGACAACAAAAGTGACATTGATAAGAAGTGCTCCTCTTCCAAAAGTTGAACCATTTCCTGCTTGAAGCACTGTACACAGAGCAGAGAGCACCGAAACGCGATGTTCGGCACTAGGAAGTGGAGCGTCTTTGCCATAGAAATGCATAGCAGGAAAGTGCTGACAGCAAAATAAAGGCTTATGTAGACAATAATGCCCCATCTGTATTTCTTGTGCATGCTGCCAGTGGGCCAAGGAAGTATTTTTTTTCTCCCACATTTTAATAATGTTGAAGTAAGATAAGCCTGTAACCTTGCCCAAATATGGAGTGATATACATCATAGATGAGAAATAGATGACTGGCCACATTATTTATCATTGTCTATTATTCCGCCAGTTTTATGGCAGAGATCTAGTCCATCATAGTTTTAGCTAGAAACTGTCCGAACTTTAAAAACATCCCTAGGGCATATTGGCTATCATTTGTAGTGTGTAACACGCACGCACGCACGCACACACACACACACACACACACACACACACACACACACACACACACACTATTAGTGAGTGGAGCCAGATAAAATATTTTGAAACATATTTTTGTTAAAAGGCTGCGTGATTTCACTACAGATATAAATTCATGGCTCCCACTGATTATTAAAGGGGCCACACCATAACATTAAAAATGTTTTTTCATGTATTTTATTATTCCTAGTGTATTTTTCCACCCCCCAAAAAATTAAATTCATTAACTTTAAGCCTTGGTTTTCATTTCTGTTATTTTCTCAGTGAGTGTGTCTGAATGGTTCTCTTCTGAAAAGGGGACTGGTGTGAAGTCACACCAGGGCCCATTTCCTATTGGGCCCCCTCGAGAAGGGGGCCGTACCTTTTGGGAGGCCATATTCTATTGAGACTACTGTATATATATATATATATATATATATATATATATATATATATATATGAAGTGGAACCATGAGGTAAAGCGGTGCTAAAATTGGAACAATATAGAGAAGATACAGAAAAGATTAGCATGGTGCCATAGTATCTTTTCTGTATCGTTCCAATTTTAGCCCAAAGACAGTGCCCGTTGCCAACAAAGGGCATTTTGGTATTGCATCTGAAATGGCTTGGAATTAGAGACAGACAGAACATGAAATTTCAATATCTGAGTGGTTGTTTAGGCTAAACCTTTATAAAAACATATTATGGACTAATATCTATATAAATTATATATTTTTAAAAGCATGGTGTGGCCCTTTTAAGATTAAGAATTTTCAAGTTGTTGTTTCCTTTTGTTGTAAAGCGATTTGGGTACCAAGAAAAGCGTTATATAAATCCAAGCTATTATTATTATTATTATTATTATCTAAGCTGTGCAATTTATACCTTTTGAGTTATGACCATTTTGTTCTGATCCATGTTCTTCCCTCTAAATGTCCACTAAATAATTGCACCTACCACTTTTCCAAGCGTAGAATTAGGTCATCATCTTAAAGACAGAGTGCACTTAAAAGGTATTTCTTATTCATTTATTCATGAAATCTTTGAACATTTCGGTTTTTACGCCAGTTGGCTAATTTAGTGCTTTAATAAATTGTTTCACATAATCAGATTGTCCAAATGTGGTCACAGATTAACATGATGACAAGGTTCAAGGTGGTATTTTATTGTTACATCTTGTGTAAAGGAGTGAAAACAGTAATAATAGGCCTACTAATTAAAAAAAAGTACAGTGGGCTTATAATAAAGGAATAAAATAAACATAGTAATGACAAAAACGTATATACAATCACAGCAACGACAACATATATAAGTGTTCCTAGGGTGCCCACTGTTTATTAAAATAACCTATCATCCATTACTTTAGAAGGTTGCAAGTCGGGAACGGTACAAGTTGGAAATGCATCCCCAGAAATTATATGAAATACCTGTTGTCAGTGTAGGCCTACTCATTGTACACCTCTCTGTCTGTGTCCCTTTATGCCCATATACAGAGATTCCTGTATCTGTCTGCCTGTGTCCCCTTTATGCCCATGGAGTTCCGAGTCAGGCCCTGGACAACTGCCTATCCGACCGACTTGGCGGCAGGCATGCAATCCCTTGGGTCCTCACCGCTGCGGCAGGCCATGTTTAAAGTCTGCAGAGTGGTCGGATCAGCTGTTCTGGACAACCAGCTCTCCATAATGGGCATATCAGCTTTGCACGGCACTCCCCCGGGTCATCGGCGATGACCGTGCCGATTCTAAAGTAGGTCGGGCGGTTCTTGTGATATGTGAACTACAGCCTTGTCATAATAATGTTTTTGCCACTACAGATCTTCACTGAGATCCCACGCGCATAGAGTACATGCAACATTTCGTCAGCTGTTTCCACTAGGCTTTTTTTTTACTTTTTTTTTTATGATGAATAAAAATGGTTTTGGGCATACGTTTCCACCCAACAACAGACATTTCTAAAGTTTAGCTCATGGCAGTAGACACAGTGACTAATATATGACTAGTACATGCAACATGCAACATGTAACAAGTTCTGTTCATGATAGTAGACACACGCAGTGACAAATATTATGACAAATAAAAGAGGGACCAACAATCCTTTTGTGTCTCATGGTGTGAATTGTGAGTGACTATGGTTTAACACTTCCGTTTGTTGTTGTTCTTCTTCTTCTTTCTTCTTTTAATGTTTTAATTTTGATTCCATTGTCATAATCCCCTACCATTGTCTTTCAACACAACAGTAGGTAGGTAGTTAATAAAATGAACAGAGAGAAAAAATAATCTCAGCTGTAAATCATAGTACCTCAGTGATTCGCTTTGATCAGAAGAATGACTTAAAGGGGAGAAACATTGAACCAAGACATGCGACAGCTGGTCCTTTTTTTGTTAGCTTTTTTGTATGTTTGTTTCTATTTCATCTGTCTACGATTTAGGCCAGGGCATTGGGAACATGCTGGTTTGGTTCTCGACACTGCTCTGTTTGTCTCCCTTCAAAAATAGATTCTCATCTTCTGCGACACCACTGGTGAAGATGAAAGATAGCGCTGAACTGTGTACATATTGCAAATGAACAAAACAATCTGTCAAATTGCATATGAATTCTGGTCGAAACGCAAATCTTACATCCTTTTTATAGTTTATAATTTTAATGTTTTTATTGCTTGATTCTCCCACTGTTTTTATGTGCATATTAAACAGTCATGTTTTTATACTGTTGTTTTATTTGATTGGATTCTTTCTTAAGTTTTATATAAAGCACTTTGTTTGTTTGTTTTATGACGATGATGATGATGATGATTATTATTATTTGAATCTAGTTGTTATGGAGAACATTGAAGCGCTCAGCTGCACTGGCCCCTAAAGCCCTCCCCAGCCCAGATCAACCCCTGTCCAGATGGCGTGGCATAGCCCTACAGGACTCAATTTTTAATCCTCTTGTCATCCAAACGACTGGCTGGGTGAGAGCAGGAGTGAATTCACCAAGTCATGCACTGGTCAGAGCACTGAAAGAAAATATTCTATGTGGCTTTCGACACACAAACACAACCACATATCGTCGTTGCCGGGTGAAAACCTTGTATGTCCAAAACCGTTCGTTTTGTATTTATCATCTAAAAAATATACTAAACTAGTGAAAACAGCCGATCTAAAAGCACACAACGCCACAGTCCGGGTAATTAAAGGTCCTCAACTGTCAGGGTTACATCCAGAGTAAACAACTGCTCACCGTCACGAGAAACACATTTTATCTAACTTTTCCACATGTTCAAGCACAGGCTTTTCTTATTCTCCTTTTGCACAAAGTAGTGCATTGCAAGATAGAGGTCGCCAGTTAGTCACACCCTACCACTACTTCCTGTTCATCCACAGAGCATTGATTCTAGTTGTTTTCTCCATTAGATTTCTTTTCACCATTTTCAACTTTTATTACTTGGGACGGTAAAAAGATGAGGCAGACAAATAAAATGTAAGTAATAAAAGTTGAAAAAAGTGAAAAGAAAGCACTTTAATCTAATGGAGGAAACAACTAGAATCAATGCTCTGTGGATGAACAGGAAGTTGTGGTAGGGTGTGACTAAAAGGGATCTGGCGCCCTCTATCTTGCAATGCACTACTTTGTGCAAAAGGAGAATTTGGCCCGCACCTGCTCAAGGTCAGGTCCAATGTCACCGTATGGCTGTCATAGCAACCTATGACACAGAATGGCATTCAGCCACTGTGCAGGATTGGACTGTAATGGGATGCTATATACTGTTTACTACATCAATTTGATATGCTGAACATGGAACCATTGCTTGAGATCACCATATCAAAAGACACCATGCAGTGAATTCTAATGTGTATATATGGTTAATCAGCTCTGGGAGTATTTACACTTTGAAAGGGATGCACAGCAATAATTTGAAATGAAATACATTTGGTTTATAATTTAATTGGCCACAAGAGTACAATATGATTCCTAATTACTTCTACTTCTTTAATATTTCACATTAAAGCTAGTTAGGTGCTATGCAAATGAGGGCCAAAATGAACCGAAAGGAATGGAGTTTTTTGTAGGACTTTGCTTTCAGAAGTTCCACAATGTATCTCAGTGTCATCATCAGTGTTGTGTAAAAATCATGTTGTGAAAGTTGGTTCTATCCATATACTGTTTATATTTTCAAACAGTGGGGTTTTAAGCTCCCAAGTAATTTCATGTCATCTTAATCATATTAATATTAAAAGAACACAAGCAATTTATTTTACAAGTGCATTCTAACAGTAGTCTGATATAGGCAGATACAATAATTACCCATTTTATTCACTATAGGAGATATAATAAGTGGTTTTATTTTGTTTTATATTTGTGGCATATTGTAAGATGAGAGGTCCATGGGACCAGAAAATTACTTTAACACAATATTTATGTGGATATCAATGTATAGCTATGAGGTGGAAAAACAAACAATATTGGATGATAATCATTGTTCTTTGAGTATTTTGGGCTGAAATCACAGGTCGAATTTGACCAACTAACACAAAAGATGTGGGCAACTTTCTAGCTAGCACAATACGAGGGTTAAGGTAATAATTTATATCTCTCTGATATGATTATTTGACCTTGGTGTTAATGCTTTCAGATAACGTGCTTCAGCTAAATTCTCAAGGCCTCTGTTTCACACTTGAACACATAATCACAACAAACAGGGTTAAGCTTTGAACTTAGCTTTGAACTTGAACTCAATTTGCATTCATGACACAACACTAAACTTGTCTTGTTTGCTCTTTTCATCCTATAGGGTCGATAGGGCTTAACAGACGGATATTGAGAAGGTAGCTTTCAGTTGTTTGTTGATCCATGGGGCAGGACCCAAAAATAGGTTATGAGGTGCTCTGATAGAGATGGGTTAAGAGAGGGTATACAGTATCGCATTATAAAATAAATGCATTAGAAAGCAGTCATGAAACAATGTGGGTCCCAGTGTGAAATACAACAAGAGCTACTGCTATAGAACAGCTTTGTCAAAATAAATTGCATCATGGTGACCTTGATGGCCTTTGCTTTGTGGGTGTAACCTCACAAAGTTAGTGTTTCCTACGAGACGCCAGCTGGCCAACGTCCCAGCCAAATGGAAGTCTATGAAGCCAACATCTTAAAAGGTCACTGAAAAGATAAAGTTTAGTCTAGGTTCATGGGCATTCTATATATATACTGCATTACCTGGCTGACTGAGCTAAATGTAGGCTACCCTACTTTCTTTCATTCTCCCGGCAGAGGTATACAGCATACTGTACCACCTGCTGTGAGGGAGCTCTCACTTTAGTATAACATTTTGCTTTGTTGACACTTTTCTCAAACAGAATCAACCACGGCGTGTTCCATCCTCAAGAGATACTGTAAAGACGAGGGGGAAAACAATATAACTTTAGCAGGGAAAACAGAAAGAAAATGCAGATGTCTTTATTTATCCGTCGCTGTTCTAGTGGAAGATCAAATGTGCATGGCATATTTTATCATGTTATTATAATACTATGACACAATGTATTTTGTATACATTTTTTATCAATTCATCTTTTGTCTCATGGTGGACTGCAGTGTCCGTGCGTGCGTGCGTGCGTGCGTGCGTGCGTGCGTGTGTGTGTGTGCGCGACTGTGCGCGCCTGTGTGGCACGAGTGCATGCGTGTGCATTTGATGGACAGACAATAACGGACCCAGGTGTGCCGGCCCACCCGCCCCCACCAAGCAGACTTGAGACAATAAGACCAGCCAATCCCTTTGGGACATCTGGCCCAGAAGGGAGAGGGAGGCCAGCTGGAGAGCCAGGGAAGGCTATACTCTTCTCATGCCCTCCTCTCTCCTCTCTGACTGCCTGCAATCATAGGAACAAAGACCTTGGGGCGTTCGGTCTCAGCACAGTTGCAGTTCTGAGGATCGCCATGTCGGCTTCAGGTGTACACTGGATGATGCACTTGCTTTTGTGTTTTTTTTTTCTCTTTCCTTCCAGCTGCCTCACACTGGTGAGGGGGACATAACGGGGGAGACAGCCTGAATTATTTGAGGATATGTTGTCCCTTGTTGGATGTTAATAAAAAGAAAAAGAGAGAAATTGGCTTACCGGCCAAAGTGGTATATAGGACATCTGTGTGTGGAAACCCATGAGTAGCGGCACAAATGACTCACTGTGATGGAGAAAGCAATATTTACTACCAGTAACGTTTGGGAGCCCGCTAACAAGATTTAGATCGGTCCTGACACTGCCAGTGAGCAGCCTCTTTTTTTCTTTTGTTTTCTTTTTTCTCCATCCCCTGAATGGAATCCATTCTGGCAACGCATCCACCTCATCCAGGTTCTAGACTCATGGCAGAGGAATTAACTCTCATTACCACCAGCCTCTCACAATCACGATACATCAGGGGGCAGAAAAAGTAAAATACAAACAGGGATAATAACACGCAACACAGGTCGCCGCTAACTGCAATCAAGGCCTGCGCAGGAAATGAGACATCTAATCAGTCGCTTAAAGGCTTAGCGCGCCGACCCACTGAAAGAGATTAGGCACGCTCTTTGTGTGGCGAGGCCTGGCCTGTGAGGGTCTGCCATTCCCCCTGATGATGTTTCCTCTATTCCTCTATAGCAGGAGGAAGAAAACAAAGCAGAGCACAAACAAAGCAAAATCCAGAAGCATTACCTGCAGCATGGTGTTAAAGAATATAGAACATACTTTATATAAGGAATGCATATGGAGAGAGGGGGAGGGTGGGTATAGGAGACACTACAGACGATTTGAGAGAAAGCTATGGGCTTGTCACTGTTATTGCCCTAAAAATAAAATGGGGTCACAGTTTCCTTGGAGGTGGGAGTGATGAAAAAAAAAAAGTGCCTCAAAGTTCGGGCCGATTTGACAATTTGATCAGCAATCTCTGGCGAGTAATCAGTCCTGGCAGACACAAGCCCACTCCTGTCAGCGCCACAGGCCCCCTGTGAAATGAGCCTATATTGCTCGGCTGCCGTGAGGGGGCTGAGGGATGGAGCTTTGGGGCACACATCGGGTGAAGGTTCTGCAGGAGATGCATTAAGCACTGTGGCGGGGGGATGGAAAGCGACCAGTGTGAAATCCACCCCTGCAGAGCGAGAGGTATTGTATGTTATATTTATATACTGTATATATTGAGCGGCGGCGAGCAGGAGAAGGCTGGGAGGGGCGGAGGGATTTGGTGGCTGAAACCATTCTCAAAGTGGGGTCTGGGGACCGCCAGGGGTCCTTGAAGGGGGTCCTCATCAAAATGAGTAAATATAGCACAGTTGTAAGTATAGCATCAGTTGAACAGACTAATATTTTATACTTTAGCTTTATTCCAAAATATCTTTTCTCTTTTCTCTCAGTTTGTGTGCTGTGTATACAAAAAAAGAAAAAAAGGAAAAAAAAAATATATATATATATCTTTTTTTTAAAGGGATGTGTAGAGTCTTATTTCACTTGTACTACATCCATTAGTCTGGAAGAATCTACAACAAATCATGCAGACGTCCCACCTCTCCTGGCTGGATGTTACCTGCTTCAGCTCAACCGCGAGTGATTAAAATCTCTAACAAAATTAATATAAAGCCTTCAAAAAGTTTTGTGATTTTCAATCTAATCCCACACATTTGTTTTTTTCCTCATCCGCCTGGCCGGTTCTTAGTTTGTGACTGACCCGTCCTGACCGCAGTAATGTGTACGTGCCGTGGCAGGATATTCCATCTGTCCCTGTCTGCAAGAAGGTAAAAAAAAAGAAAACTCAACGGTTTGCTGGATATTCGTAAAACTTGGTGGGAAATATTCGTTTCTGTGTTGCCCTGAGGTGATTATTAACATTTGGGTTGAACAGTTTGCACCATCAGGGATGCGGCCATAGGCGCAAGCTTGGCTCAGCGAGGAAGGGAGGGAGCAGGGACGTGCTGGCCATTGGGAAAAGCGGGACAACTCCCGAACGGCCGGTTCATTCCCGGCCAGTCCAGGCCATTTTTTTCCATTAGGAAAAAATGTAACTGTTTGCACAAAAGTAAAAATGTAGTGAAAAAAAGTGTAAATCATTTTTAAAATGATAAATACAAAACAAACGGTTTTGGACATGCAAGGTTTCCACCCGACAATGACGAAATATAACTCATGTAATTGGCCCACTGGCTTGTCACTTGTCATGATCTGAAATGGCAAATCTTTGAGTAGCAGCAGCGCTATAGAGAGAGATCTCTCTCTACAGCGCGCAATGAGGGCCTCTACAACTATTTTTCCCGGGCTGAATCAGGGGCCCAGCACGTCCCTGGGAGGGAGGACGCACCTGCCAGTCCAGGAACACCTATGGGGACGCACCGGGTCAGGGCGGCTCCCAGCTGAAGACCATGCAGCTGGTGCTTCGGCACCGGCGGACGTGTGTCAGTCAGAAATGGCAACATGTAAAATGGATGGACAGATTTTCTTGAAACTTTGTGTGAATGATCAGTATCCTTCCCTCAAGAGATGATTCACTTTTTGGGGGGTCAAAAAGGAAAAGGGTCATGGTCACAGTCAAGGCCGAGATGATATTTTGAATGGGTTTATTTTACCAATTCTATCATTTGGATTGTTTGGAATTGAGACAAAGTCAATGTCTGGTGATGCTTTGTTAAGTTAAAATTTATATTAGTATTGTTTTTTTTAAACCAAATATCCCCCGGGTCAAAATGACCCACGAACAGCATTAGAGGGTAAAAAATGTTTTTACATGTTAATCACAGAAGAATCTTTAAGGCCAGAGAGTTTCAGGTGGAAAAAATATAAACTTCTACCTTTTTCTTTCAAATGAAAATGTAAAACGGGTCAAAATGACCCGAACAGAACTTAAGGGTTAATCTAGAAAGAACATACGATATCAAAGTAATATGTGAAAGTATATGCGTGCCTAATTTATTTTTCTATAGCAACATTCAATGGCTAAATCATTTCAACCTCATTTGTTACGTCATACACGTTATACTGTAGGTTTCATTACAACAATGTACTAAGTGAATAGCCCAGTACAGATAGATACTCCTGGTCAAATATTACGTGGACATTGCTCATTATTGGAGCTCTTGCTTTTAAAAATACTTACTCCTAAAAGTACAAATTACAAAGTACATTTTATTTGTAATATTAATGCATTTCTCTATTTAAAGTTGGAAACTTTCCCAATTTCTTTTTAAGAAAAATAAATTGTTTTGGTGTGGTATTAGCCTAATTCTATTTCTTGTGCCATGACATTTCTACTCAAAATTCAAATATGTCCGCACCACGTACTCTCCGTAGTGCTTTGCCGCGGAGGGAGATCTACGTAGCTTGTTGGAATGCTCTTGATGGTGCTGTTGAACACCCTGAGAATGAGAGGAGGCTCACAGCTACACAATGTCGCTTGCGGTACGACAGGACGGTCCCATTGAAACAAATGTATTTTAATGCTCACGTCGCGTCACTCGCGTCGTGGGCAGTGCAGATGAGCTTTTACGCTGATGTTTTTCAGGCGAAGGAGGCAGTGCATGTGTTGCTGAGCTTTTTTCACCACGTGCAGGGTGACTGTGGCCCATCTGAGGTACTTAGTGATGTATACGCAGAGGAACCTGAAATCACACTGACCCTCTCCAGTCTCCACTGTGCTGTGCTCTCCCCTCAGTCTCCTGTAGCCCACCATCAGCTCCTTGGTGAGTGCGGTGTGAAGAGCCATGGACATTGCATTTCTGTGGATCGTTAGAGCATTCTAACACGCCACCGCACACCTGTTCTTCAACCTCCTCCATCTGTTTTGACAATATGCAAATTGCCATGGGTTCAGCGAGGAAAGGTATAGGAAGGAACAGATGTAGTTTCTCACCAACCTGTCAAAGCATTTACCGACAATAGAGGTGAGGATGACAGGTCTCCAGTCATTCAGATGTGATGCCTTGGAGTGCTTGGGGACGGGCACAATGGTGGACACCTTGAGGCCTGTGGTGTCCAGACCATAGCGTTATATATAAACAGAGGACGGACAGCCCCGCCCCCAGCTATTAATTTCAATGTAAGTTGCTCAGTGGCGTTTGAAGCACCCGGAAGACTGCCGGAAGTAACTGTACATTGCACGCTGATTGGTTGGCCTGCGTCTATAGGCCAAATGTTTGATTGGCCGAGGCACTGAGCAGGCGCAATAGGGTAAACAGCAGTTAGCATACGCACGCGCAGTAGCGTTTAACTGCACTCCCAGGTTTGACCAGTGACCACTAGGCTAAGGCTGCTTCAATGCTCTACCGTAGTTCTGGGGGCTTGGTCCAGACAGGGAAGAGGGAAAGATGCCATCATCAGGCAACAGTAGTTCCAGGAACCATTTAGGGCTTGCTTCCATGGCAACGACCACCAGCGTCTCTTTGAGAGCAGCAAGTAGAATGCTATTTAATGTTGATGGTCTTCCATCACATATTGCCATTTTTTTGTTTTTCTTTTTTTTGTTTTTTTTACAATAATTCCCATATAAAAAATAATAATAAAAATAAATAAATAAATATATATATATATATATATATATATATATATATATATATATATATAAACTCCCACTGCCTCTTTATAGGAAGGGACTGCACACTCCAATGAAGGATGATGGACAGGATTCAATGCTTCATTTCTTTTTTATTGAGCAAAAGCACTACGCGTTTCGCCGTGTGGCTTTGTCAGGTGCTATACATAGTATATGCTTTTGCTCAATAAAAAAGAAATGAAGCATTGAATCCTGTCCATCATCCTTCATTTGGAGTGTGCGGTCCCTTCCTATAAAGAGGCAGTGGGAGTTTGTCTTTTTATACTTCATTTTGCCTACCAGCACCTCCACCCTAGATCTGCACGAGAGCTACCTGATTATATATATATATATATATATAGTCTTTTCTTTACATTCTAAAATAGATTAGGCTGTATAATGTCTGTAAATAATCCCCACAGTCATACAACATACTGTACACCTAGCTAGTGGTGTGGTGGTGATGTGTGATGGGGGAAGCACCAAGGCCTGCCCTGTTAATGGAGGCGGGCCAAATTGGATCTTACAATGAGGACGAGAAGCATGTAATCTCTGAGGGACGAGCGATGCCAGGGAAACAGCTTTTTTTCTGTTTACTCCACCAGCCGAGGATTTAGATTCTTCCATCCCAGTGATCACTGCTGTTGCCCCTTCACAAGGTTATTATGGCTTGAATTCCAACAGTGTGTTCAATCTGCAGATGCGTTTTCATTCCTCTTCTTTCACCGCCTGTCACTGTGTTGGGAGACGACATACCCCTCTCGTGGCCTTCGGCATGCTGACAGAAGCCCATCCAAATGATACAGAATGCCGCCGCAAGCCTGGTCTTCAATCTCCAAAAAGTTTTCATCTCTCCTCCCCCCTTTTGTGTTCCCTTCACTGGCTTCCAGTTGCTGCCCACACCCAGAACAAAACAGTGGCCCAGTTTAGTTTTGCTTGACCACAAATGTTAAAAATATAGCAGGTTGTACAGACAGATGCCAAGTTTAATTCCCATCAAGGCTCACCACTGCGAATCGTCTGTTTCCATCTGTTTCTGTTCTCCGCTCACCACATCCATAAACCTCCTATTTGGCCTCCCTCGTGTCATCTTGCCTGGCAGCTCCAGTGTCCTCATCCTAGTTAAACCCCTCGTCTCTCCTCTGCATGCCCAAACCATCACAACCACGCCTCTCTTGCTTTATGCCCAAATCATCCAAACTAGGCTGACCCTCGTCCCTCCTTGTCATTCGTAGCATCTTCAATTCTGCCACCCCCAGAACTGCCTCCTGTCATTTGGTCACTACCACTGTTTCCAAACCATGGCTGGTCCCACTACAGTCCTATACACCTTCCCTTTCAGTATGGCTGGTTCCCTTCGGTCACAAATCTATAGACAGATCTATAGAACTTAATGCACTTCAAATGTTTAATACCAGTGTTGTGACATCAGGGTTGAACTGTAATCAGATAATCTACTTAATTGCTATAATCTGTTACAGTTAATGATAAAATATACTTATAAGATTAACATAACTTCCATTTCTGTAGGTGAGATGATTTTATGTTGGATTAGTTAAAAAGAGAGTAAAAAAACTGCTGCAATGGCCTAGAATTGTGTCTAATCATGACTGCATGCATACAATAAAAGCACATACTACCTGTACATAAATCGAGGAAATGTTGTCACTGTAAATGCAGAATCGTTTCGTTTCTGGACCCCAAAACCTTATGTGCGTCAACGTTATTTAGGGTTACGATAAGGTTTAAAAACGTCACTTTATCTGGCAAACAGGCAAAAAATAAATACAAAAAGGAATAGTTTCGGAGGTGAATGATGAAATGTTGTGGCAGAATTCCATCATGTTACTGACTACAATAGAGGGTATGCGCGTGACATCATCATCATACCCAGGAGTTATGCAGGAACGCCTACTGAGTGGCAAAACAACTACTTCATGGCCTTGACAGCCCATACATCCAACAGAAAAGTCCCATCTGATAGCATTAAACGATGTTAAACAACGTTAACCTCGCTTTGACACTCACTTTGCCACTCGATATGCCATTCACGTTATGCATTTGCATACCCTCTATTACAAGTAGGTGATGAGCAATCTGTGATAAATTATATTTTGACAGATAGTTGTGTGACAGACAATAAGGGAAGTATTTTGTTATAGCTTTCCATACAGTATGCACATAACAATTCATATCCCTCCGATCTAAATTCCTCTGTCAGTGCTCGTATCGAAAGGTCAACTTTACAAAAAGTTTTGTAAACTATCTGTCCTGGGTTTTAATTTCCCATACCAAATAAAAAATGAAAGCAGCTCAGTAGCAGAGGTGTGCAGGAATCGGTTTGGTTTTCTGATGTAACTTATGCGGTTGGCCTTGGGTGGACAGAGCACTCTACCTTGCCTTACCCACAGTGCTTTCTCTATCTCGACGTGTTGTTGTTGGCACTTTATGACTCCCATATCAGTGTGTAAACAGTAACATCAACTCATCCGTTCATTAAATTTGAAGGGAATTTTTATCCAGAAGGGTTTAAATTTACACTCCATGGATTTGATTAACACTCTGGATTTTGCTGTGTATGCCTCAGAGTGTTGACCGCTACAGTATATTGTCTTTTGTTTGAACTTTCCCTGCCATTATGATTCTCCCTTTATGAGCCAGACTACATTCTCCTTTTATGAGCCTTCTCCTCTTTTGCCAAGCTGTCTGTGTAAATAAGAATTTTCACCTCTCGGTTAAATGAAGGATGAATAAAATAAAATACAATAAAATAAAAACATTTTTCCCACTTCCCAGATGGAAATCATACCAAATTGCTCCAAATACTGAAGTGTAGGCCTATCCACTGGTCTGAATTAAATTATTAAAGAGCAAGTCAACTCACACCTCTTTAGGTTGTGTAGATGCACCAGGGGCGAAACTAGCGCGATGCAGCCGACGCATGCGCATTGGGGCCCATGGCGTTCAGGGGCACACGCTGACAAGCAGGTCAGAGGAGAAAAAAAAATCGAATAACCATGTATACAGACGGAGCCGCTGTTCTGCCCAGTGTGACACTGTCTTCTGCTTCTATTTCCTGTAGTACGCTGCTACCATTTCAAAATATAACACGTGTTGAATGATCACATTACAAATATCCAATACAATGACTCTTGTTTTGAAATGCCCACTGGTACGAGAGGAAGCTCTATAGGGCCCCTTAGTTAGTGCTGCTGACACAGGCTGAAGAGACGTTCTGACTTCTGAGTAAAAACAACACCTCGGGCATTATGGAATATAAAGTTTCAACAAGACTTTGAGGCAACAGTTAATATTTGCCATGCGCTCTGAAACCAAGACAATGTGGAATATGGAACAAAACGTGCCCAACTGCTCTTGTTGTTGTCATCCTCCTTACTTTAGCAGGTGAGTTAAGTAATTAATATAAATAATGCAGGTTTTGCAGTGATGCATCGCTGTCAATTACACTGTGTGCTGTCATTAATGTAGGCCTAGTTTTCTTAATGGATGATATTAGATAATGCTGTTTTGGAAAAACGGCGTGGTGATGTTTGTAGTCAATGTGTATAGGGTTGTTGTTGTTGTTGTTGTTGTTGTTGTTGAGGGGCACTTGGTGAAAATCTCACATCGGGGCACACCGGGGGCTAGTTTCGCCACTGAGATGCACGTTGGCCTAAATATTTTTTCCTGTCATATCATGCTGACAAGGCCTGCAGCGTCAATCGGTAATATTGGTGATGTGGCTTAATGAGCCATGTGATTCATGATTAGACTCAGATGTTGCTTGAGCACGAGGTATAACTCCATACTGGTTATCGTTTCAGAGCATAATTTGTTACTGAATAAGAGGATTTCGGCAGTGCTGCCTGGAAATCAGGTCAATAAACTGCTGCCTACTTTCCCTCTACCTAATTCGTTTGGCGTTGTGTCAACAGAAAGCGGGAGAGTCAACCTGATGTAGCATCCCTGCCTGGCTGCATTCACCATCCATCCATGGGAAGCACGGCTTCAATTATGCATATTCATGTAGATTCTGTAGGAGAGAGAGAGAGAGAGAGAGAGAGAGAGAGAGAGAGAGAGAGAGAGAGAGAGAGAGAGCACTTGTCTTCTCTGAACTTGATGTGAGGAAGGTGTGAAAATCAGGAAAGCAGCCAGCCATGTACGACCCGTCATCAAGACCTGGAGGGGCCGTATTTTTGCTATTATTAGGCCTTTTTATTCTTTTGAAAAACACAACATCTCACAATGTGTCGCTTTAGATCGGCTATATATCCACTATTTTAAAATGTTTTTTTTTAAATAATATAAGAAAATGCCTGATAAGATCTAGTCACAAGGCATAAGAAGCCGTGTTCACCAGTGTTCAACACCATATACAATTTAGACCGGGAACCCATATACGTAACTATACCTTTCAATCCGGGAAACCCTTTCGGGTAGTTGTTGCTATGTAGGCTACAGTATACTGTAGCAACCTATTTTTTTTTCTCATGTTTGAATACATATTTGAAGTTTTTCAAAAAACAGGATTTAGAAGGCATTTTAGCATTGGCCACAGGTCTAAATGGGTTAAACACCCTGTAGCCTACATCAGTCCATGATACTTCTAGTCCATGAGGCTTCTTGTATGGTGTGCTTGCAGATCGCCTATTTTTGTTAGTTTAAATCATTTTTAAAATGATTAATACAAAACGAACGGTTTCGGACACACAAGGTTGCCACCTGACAACAACGATATGCTTCAAAAGGCTGCTTGGACTACACGGTCGGGAGATGTTCAGGCACGGCCTGTAAGGAGAGCACATCATTTGTGTGCAAGCTGTTTGTGTGGACTACAGCTCATTATACCAACACAATAGGTCCTGCTTGAACACCGGAGGGGGAACAAAATAAACAATTATAGATGATTGTGGACTGCATATGCCACGGCAGAGGTTCTAGGGAGCGTGTCGATATTGCGACATAGCATCTGTTCGACGCTTCATTCTTTCGACACGGGTGAATGTTAACCTGGTGAAAAGCTAACCTGCCGACGCGGGTGAGTAGCTAACCTGCCGACGTGGGTGAATGTTAATCTCTATGCCTAAACCTAACCCTGACCCTAACCTCAGTAACCGTGACGCGGGTGAGTAGCTAGCCTGCCGACTCCCTTAGTCGAAATGATGGGACGTAGAAATAGCAAGATTTCCCCGAGGTTCTACACCCCCCTCATGATCAATAAGACACGAGTGGAGAGGGTGAATACCTCAGTGTGCACCACGCAGAGCGCTTGACATAAAAAATGCACAAAAGGACTGTAAGAACAAAGGCTTGACAGTGTTTATCACCTCAAGCAGCTGAGAAGATTCAAGGTCTCAAAGCTGGTCCCGGTATAGCCTTCTACCTATCAGCAGAGCATGCTGACAGGGTCACACGTCCTCATAAATGACCCCCCAACCCCATCTTCTGCACATGCACTCCACATTTCTGCAAAATAATTGTTACTTTCTGTACTGTCCTCATCCTTACTTTCTTCTTCTTCTTAGTTTCTTTTTCTTCTTCTCTTTTAAATTGTTATTGTTAGCACAGTCTGTGGAGCATGCCACACACATTTTGGCTGCTTGTGCCAGCATGAGGGACAAATGAACAAATAAAGAGAGGGGGGGTAGAGAGGCAACTTCAGATAAATAGAAGTTTAAGAGGTCATTCCAAAACAAGTAAGAGAGACAGCCTTTGGCTTTGCCTTCAGGAAGGAGAGTGCACACTGCACACCAAAATCCAGGGTGTAGGGCAGGCCTACAACTCTGAACGTGTAAAAACATGACCCTTAACCGTCCACTCTGTCAGAGTTAAATTAACATTCCAGATTTCACTGATGTGAAAGCCGAAACGTGTGAACCTTTTTCTTCGCTGTCAATAACTAGGGAGTGGGGACACTGAAGTTTTCAGAGTACAGTCAATGCTTCATAAACCCCAAACACCCTCAGTATTCCATTAGTTAAGGTCATAAACACCTGAGCGGATGCGGAGCCTGCCACTTTATTGATTGAATCTGCAAGCTGTTCATTTACACAGAGCCGTTGGTGTGACCATAAACCCTTGCTGCATGTGTTCATATTCCAGAACACATTGTTTGTTAAAAGGAAACGCACGCACACACACACACGCACGCATGCACGCACGCACGCACGCACGCACGCACACACACACACACACACATACACACACGTGCGAGCACACTTCACTTGTTTTTGTTAACTTTTTACAATGGCAATTTACTATTGTTGCATACTCCAGTAACTGCAAATGTTTTTATCACATGGAGCTAAATTAAATCCAGGAAGACTGTAGGCACTTCGAGAAAACAGTCTGTGATCTCATTCTAGAGAGCATTTATAACTTTCTCCCCATAAGGAAATCAAAGGCTTCAGATGTTAGGCTACTCTTTTTTTGTCGACCGGGGAAATTGCAAAGGCATTTTTCTCTTCCTTCCTCAAAGACATTAAAAGACACATATAAACTGGGAATTATATGAAACCCATCGTTCCTCTTTTGAAAGTGTCTAAGAAAAACAAATAAACGTACACTAGAAGAAGGGCGTCCGAGTGTCTAGGTTTGAGACCGGCATACTTGGGGACGATGTAAATAGGGAATGAATGCCCCAGCTTTTAATGCAAACCCCATTATACCCGTTGTCATAGGAACCGTTTTGACCAACTGTTTGCATTGCACTGTGTGCATTTATGCCCATATATGGAGATATCTGTATCTGTCTGTGTGCGTCCATTTTATGCCCATATATGGAGATCTCTGTATCTGTCTGTCTGTGTCACGTGCATACTCCAAATGTATGCACGTTTTAGCATACATTTGGAGTGCATGTGCAGGAGATGGGGTGGGGTGGTGGGGGGGGGGGGGGGGGGTATAAACCATATTGTCAGTAATGCCCTTGCCATTATCCACGATGAAAACTTTTACAGCAATTAGTAGTCAGGATATACGTCCCTACTGGTGCCCTAGACTAGACAGGCAGAAAGATTGTGGCTGTTGTGAAGCGTCATGGCCTGCTTTACATGTGGCTGTGTATGCAGCGGAGGTTAATGCTCAACCCCAGTACTTGAGGCCAAGTATTGAAACTTCATGGTCAAATATTACTCAACTACAAGTGAAAGCTTGCTCATTAAAATTTATACTTGAGTTCAAGTAAAGTACAAAAACATAAATAATAGTGAAAGAGACACGCACGCATACACACACGCGCACACGCACGCACACACACGCGCATGCGCAACGCACTAGCTGTTGTCTGTATTCTGCCAAATGTGCCTGTCACTCAATATCACCTACAGTATCTAACTCAATATTGCAGTATCTTACACACATGTGCAAAATGTTCCTTCACATTGTCCCTCCCCCCACAGCTCTGTCTCTGCTGCTATAGAAACACTCAAGGCTTCTTATCATTGTTTGTTTTATTGTTGCTGTTGGCCAGTGCTCTGCGTATAGGCCTTCAGCAGAGTACAGCATCTTGCAATGGGCCTGGTAAATGGTGCATTCATATAGTCCTTTTATCCAAGGCGCTTTACATAGATTGTGCATTGCATTCACCCATTCACACACACATTCATACACCGGTGGCGGAGGAAACCATGCAAGGCACCAACCTGCTCACCGGGAGCAACTAGGGGTTCAGAGTCTTGCTCAAGGACCCTTCGACATTAACCCAGGGGGAGCCCGGATTCGAACAGGGAACCCTTCGGGAACCCTTCGTGCTCTAATAACGGTTTTCTCTACCCCTGAGCTATGCCGCCCCTGGTGTACAAGAAACACTACTCCACCAAGATACCCATGTACCTGACAAAATACTTCCTAAACGTCAAGGATATCCAGAATTACAACACCAGAGGCAGCTCCACAAATCATGTTCAACCCAGATTTGACTCTAAAAACGGTCCAAATTCGTTCTCCTGCTATACCACTAACATGTGGACGCCCTACCGCAAGCCTTAAAGGAGTGTAAATCCCTAATTTCCTTCAAAATCGGTCTGAAGTCACCTACAGGTGGCTGCTATACTCGAAACCTGTAATAGACTAAGCCCATTCACCTCCCCCTTTCCACTGTAAATATATTTTATTTATTTTATTTTTATTTTCTGTTCCTCTTATTTTTTACTTCTTTATAACTGCTTATTTTTTTTCCTTTTTGTTATTGATGATATCATATGCATAGTACTGTGTTCTATCCGTCTGTTTTCAATGTTATATCAGATTTATATAGTGTTCCTGTGTAAATAAGCTGAAAAGGCAATCTCCTTTTAGTCGAAACTGTACCTTTTCCTATGCAACATTCTAATAAAGTCTTCAGTCAATCAATTAATCAAACCTCACACACTTTGCTTTTGCTGCTACTGTCTGGCTGCATAGTGACAAATGGCCTTCATTCTTGAATGTAATGATTGATTGATTGAGTATTTTATTAGACATACATGCAAACAGCATGCGTAGGCTACAGTCATACACTTGGTCTAAAAGGATAGCCTATATGAAAGATATATGAACATATCTTTGTCATTGCATTTGAATTGATTGTCCCCCTGATGCAACATTAAAAAATCCTACTTGCTGCTGACTTCTGTTAATGTACTATGCTGTCATTTCATTTTACAACTTCTATGTGTACATACAGTAGCTACAAACATAAATTTATTTTTTTTACCAGCGCTTCTATGTTGCTACTTGCTACTGATTGCTGCCAAATGCATGTTTACAGTGCTCTATTACAACATGACACTAAATCATGTAATCTAAAAACAAACAAAGAAATCCATCACCAACTACCCTGCTGTATATATACCAAAATCTCAATTCACATCATACCCACTACTCAAAACAACACCTTAATTAGCCAGTAGCTATGCCCCTCCCCTAAAAGCTTTTGTCCAATGCTAGCTTAGCAACCGGCAGCTTGCCAAGGCGGTTGCCAAGACAAACCTTGGCAAGCAGGAAGTTATTCTAAGCTAGCATTGGACAAAAGCTTTTTGGGAGGGGCATAGCTACTGCCTAATTACTATTATGTTTGCACCAATAACACAACACTGTTCTAAACACAAAGAATATCTTGTTACTAGCAGTGGCTCAAGGTTAGAGTAGCCGGAAACAGCGGCTGGGGTGGGAGTTCGATCCCGGGCTTGTGTCAAAGTGTCCTTGAGTGCTGATGATGAACCCCTAATTGCTCTCGATTAGCAGGTTGGTGCCTTGCATGGTTTCCTCTGCCATCGGTGTATAATGTGTGTGTGAATGGGTGACTGCAATGCACAATTTATGTGAAGCGCTTTGGACAAAAGCACTACAGTACGTATGCAACATTTACCATTTATTACTGGTATGGAGTGGAAGGGGGGAAAACTATTTAAGAGAGGGGTGAGAGTGAGAGGTGAGGGGGTTGAACTTCTAATACACCATGGGTTCATTAACTACCAGTGCCTAGATCATGCACCCTCCCTTCTATAGTGGCTGAGAACAATGCACTATGCCTTGCCTCCCATATACAGTAGCACTGGAGAATGTGCTTCAAGACAAAACAAAGAGGTATTAATTGCAAAGGTCACTTTATTGCAAATTGTCATATTGTTTTCTTTTTAGCATTATCTCAACTGTTTGTACATTTAGACGAAGAAAAGCATTGCTTGAGGAAGATACCGGTACATCCATTACTTATGTTTCTTTTAATAATAATGAAATCACATATTCCATTATGTATGGCTTAAATGTCCAGGCTCTGGATATCAAATGCACTTTTTTAGTATGTAGGACTGTATCTTTTCACCTCGTTTGAAGTCGGGCACCAGCGAATGAAAAGGCTTTGGTTGTGCACAGACTGGGAATATAAAGTTGAGTGTGTGTTTACTTATTTATCTGCTTTGAACATTTACCCTCTTAGGGACTCAGTTCACAAGAAGTGCAGAACGGATATTTGAGTTTCCAGGAGTGATTCTTTATGAACCTGAAGGAAATGAATGGTCTTTTTATTCTTTTGAAAATAGTTCAATGCTCCTGAGAGACATAGGAGTTGTGCTTTTCTTTTTTTTCCTTCTTTTTTTCACTCTACAAGGTCCATGCTGGTAACTATTTTTATAAATCATTTTAATAGCAAAAGTTGCAGGTTCCAACCATGCAATAAAACAAGGCATCACATTTGACAGAATCATCTTCGGGTATTTATTAATTCAGGCCACCGCCAGCGTTTTTAATAGATTTTACCTTATTTTGAAGATCCACAGAAGCCACTCGTGTCCACATTGTGTAAGTTCACGCACTTTCTCACATCCACTTCCATGTCTTCTTTCACCCAGAGAAGAAACATTGTTACCGCGATCAATCATCCGCCACTTAGATACATTCCGAGATAAAGCCATTTTTCTGTTGAGGTTTGTATTAGCCCTATTCACGGCCTGCCCACTCAGCAACTTCCTGCTGCTGAAGTCACGTTTTGAAGGGTAAAACCCTGCTAAAAGCCCATAGAGTTAACACAGAAATCGCAAATTTAATGCAATTTCCGAATAGTAAAGTATAAAATACGGCTAGCATGAACAAGAACACAAGATAGTAAAAGGCACAAAGCATTATAATTTACTTTACCGTTCAAAATAATGATTTGTTGGCTTTAAGTCCAGCGATTTCTGTGTTAGTTTCCCCTTCAAAACTGACGTCAGCGCCAGGAAGTTGCTGAGAAATTTGCTGAGTGGGAGGGCCGTGAATAGGGCCCAAGAGGGCGATAGCAAGAGGGTGCAAAAGACCTGTAGGCCTACTTCCCGTTTCTGTGTGACGTAGGTAGATACCTTTTTAGGAGGCGGAAGCATGTTTGGAGTCTATTCATTTACAATGGGAGAGTTAACGTGAACACAGAGCAAAATAATAGTTCAGAAGCTATAGTCACTGAACTAAATATTGGACCAGATCATCACAAGCCACATAATATTAACAAAATTGTCATACTAAAGTGGCTTTTTTCAGCGACACAACAACTGAGAAAATCAACTTTATTATTGCTCTTTAGCTGTCCAAGCAACACACTCTCGCGGGATCTATAGCACCAGTAAACAGGACGTGCGCGAGATTTGCCGTCAGAGCCGGCGCCCACTTAGGAGTCTATTTGTAGGATTTGTGTACCATGTCGCACTCTAGTGGATCCAATGAGGATGAGCTATCTTCATTAATTAAATATCTTTGATAGGGCTAATTGAAGGCAATGGAGGCTTCGTCACTTCCTGATGACGTCATCTCGCAAAGCATCATGGGAAACTGAGTCCCTGCGTAACTCTGTGTACAGGAGATGTAATAGAAAACAATTAAAAGACCAATTGGGGGGGGGGGGGGGGGGGGGGGATTCTCCTCAATGGCAGGGAACCACGCCTTTTTGAATTAAAGAGTATTGTCCTCAATGGCAAGCAATGGTTTATTTGATGAGTTCGGAGATCAACTTGGACACCTTGGGGTGAGGTGCCATGCACCTGTGTTCATCAGTGCTGACTGTTGACGAGTGGATTTGACTCCACTTACCCAAGGCTGGACCAGCTAATCGCAAGTAGCAAATTGTCACTGTCCGGCAGAAACCTTGCATCTCCTAGTTTCAAATATGCATATTCGTAAATTAAAGCCCTGCCTCATCATATAAGTTGCACAAAACTATAGTGAAAATATCAGATCTACATGCACACAACACTTTGCGGTGGGAGGTGTTGTGTGCTTTTAGACCGGCTATTTTTACTATTTCCTTTTTTTAAATGATGAATAAAAACGTCGACTTACAAGGTTTCCAACGACAGCAATGAAATTACAGTCCCCACTTCCTCTGGCAGGTTCTATCCAAGAAGTTTTGTGTGTGTGTGTGTGTGTGTGTGTGTGTGTGTGTGTGTGTGTGTGTGTGTGTGTGTGTGTGTGTGTGTGTGTGTGTGTGTGTGTGTGTGTGTGTGTGCGCACACGCGTGCGTGAGTACGTGTATCCGTGCATGCGTGTGTGTGCTCTGCATGGAAGGGAGCTGTCAGGGTCTTGGTTTGGGGGAGCCTACACCGCTCGTAGAGTGATAATTAAAACCCATTTAGAACGGGTACACATTATTGTGTATCATTATTTTATGCTTTAACTATTGAAAAACAGCAGATAAATTATACAAGCTCACAGAGATCTGCTATTTTTGAAAAATCCTGAAAATTAGAATGTTGACCCGATTTATACGTTTCTTTTGAATCCTTCTAAGATTTTTTGAAAAACCTATGTTTCTATGTCAGCAATCTGGCCAGCCATCGTCAAAGAAAAGGTCCTTTTCACTTAACTGGAGCTCAGTTAGACTGAACTTGAGAGACTACTATGTCAGTGGTTCTCAAACCTTTTCATGTGAAGGACCCCCAAAATGATATGTATTTGGCCACGGACCCCCATCTCAAAATATCTAGTTCCAGGGACCACCCAGAAGCAAAATTAGAGATACAAAACGTTCGCTTTGAAAATACATATATTCAAAGATTTGCACACATTTTCACGAAAAATAGCAGATCTGCAAGCTTGCAGCGCGGCACTCGGTGCCGCGCTGTGAGCTTGTATAGCTGCTATTTTTCACTGGTTAAAGGAGTAGTTCACCCCCAAAATGACTTTTTTTCTATTGATTACTCAGGCCATGGAGAGTAGAGTTCAATAATAATTTTTGGTTTTTGTCACATTCCTAAGACTAAAATGTGATAACAATAAATTTACCCCCATTGATTCCGGATGGTGACCCGTTTCGAAACGGGTCACCATCCGGAATCAATGGGGGTAAATTTACTCAAATAAAAATGTTGTCTTAGGAATGTGACAAAAACCAAAAAATATTATTGAACTCTACTCTCCATGGCCTGAGTAATCAATAGAAAAAAAGTCATTTTGGGGGTGAACTACTCCTTTAAAGCATTCAATAATTCTAGGCCTAAATGGGTTAAATAATGGAGGTCCACAAATTGAAGATTGCACAGTATAAATTTAGGTACTCTCAGCAGTTTCCGCCAACCCCTGCCATGCCATACAATCAATATTTGACTAGGCTCCAAGCCGGTGTTGTCAACACTTTCAACTTTCAGCTTTTTAATTCCTTCCCAGATTTCCAGGGTGTATAATTCCTTTGAAGTGAGACGGTACCTTCTGCCAATATTTGATTTTCTAAGTGCGCTGCCTGCCGCAATCTGCTTTGCACTCTGAACTGTACAGTGGGATGTACGAGCAGCCCACATACATTCCAACCTTGTGAGCATAGACTGCAATCGGCAAATGGCATTCAATTCAGGATGTCTGTTGCGCTGAGATGAAAGCTACCGTATATCCTGATGCAGAGCAATTGCTGGTAACCACATGAGTCATGTTCCCGGAAGCATTTTGAATTAAGGAATGCAAATTGAGTCATACAAACATAAGTTTCGGGGGGGTAACATGTTTGTTGCGATTTCTTTTGGTCAGGTAGGAATGACAAATGTCTTAATGTCTGTACATATGTCTTAATATAAATTATATAAGAAAAGATACAATTGTGTAGAACAGGAGGCAAGATAAGGAAAGAATGAAAATAAAGTAACAACTATTTAATTGGTTAACCTCTTCAACCCGGGTGTCCCCATTTTGGGCATGTCGCTGTAGATCGGCTTTTTGCGAATCGTCATACAACAAACTACATAGGCCTTAATTAAGTGCCTAGGTGAACAGTATTGCGATATGGAATTTGTACAGGACCATGAGCACATCGGTACACATGCTTTAAGTTCAATATGAGGACATTATTATGATTTACCATAGTCTGTCGTTTTCTTTAGAAATAAGGGCCACTTTTGCAACTTTTACCAGATGGCGCTCTCACTGTTTATTAGTTTTCTTTTGTGAGGGAAATGTGCACAACCATAGTCACAGAGGTGGTAATGAACAACTTCTGTGTTTAGTGAGCATCCTTGGATATTAAAGCGATTCAGAACATTTTTCTTTTCTTCCAGTCGACGAGTTGCCGCTGGAGTGATGAACTGGAACTAATTCGATTCGGTGACTTTAAACTTGGCTATACGGTGTGATGAGGGGTCCTGGAGGGAGAAATCACCGGAGAGCATCATCAAAGGCATTCTTTCACTATTAAAGACAGGCACTTTCATGACACTTTAAAATGGGCAATAATTAAAATCATATTTGCATAATGTTCCTCAAAAACTTCACGGAGGACTTTATGGGCAGCAAATTTAATTAAATTACTTACTCACCATGACCTTCTCCCCCCCCCCCCCCCCCCAACAAAAAGAAAGAAGAAAAAAAAAAAACGACTACTTTTTTTTTTAATGTTATGCTAATTATGCAGTTTAAAGGATTTTTTCACTGCCAGTTCTTCAATGTCCCCAACAAACAGCCTACTCTTTATCTCTACCCCTCCCTTTCTCTCACTGTCTCATGAGAGTATTTAAAAGATATCAGTATGGTACTAATACTTAAAGACAATTAGGAGCTTTGCTGTGGCGCATACAGTATTACCGCATATTTAACTGAAAATGAAGGATTAACCTCCTTCTGGTAATGTTCTGGCTTGATCCTTTTACTAGACTTCAAAGCGAGGGAACGTAAGGGTCATTATCTCTGCCCCCATCCTGTCACTAGAAAGTCACTGACTTTTTCAAAGAAAGTTTGGGGCACTGTTGATATTAGGCTACTCCGAACGCCTTTAGCCAGCATGCATGAGTAGGCTACTTCACTGATAACTTAGTTACTAGCTCAACATTTTCTTCAGATTTCCATTCAGTAGTTCACTCATGCCATGGAGACTTGAGTTCAATAATATTTTAGTTTTTTTGTAAAGTTTTTTTTGACAATAATTTGATTACAATAAATTTACCCCCAGAATCAAGGGGGGTACATTTACTAAAATGTTTTGTCTTAGGAATGCAGCAAATACAAAACAATATTATTGAACTCAAGTCTCCATGGCATGAGTAATCAATAGAAAAAAGTCATTTTGGGGGTGAACTACTCCTTTAATGAAATTAACTCATAAAAGGCACTTCACTCTGGGTGTGATCATTTTTGGAGGTCTTAAAAGTCTTTAAATTGTCACTTCACTGTCATCTGAGGACTTTTTTTTTTTTAAAGATTTGTTTTTGGGGTTTTTGCCTTTATTGGATAGGACAGTAGACTGACAGGAAATGGGGGAGAGACAGGGAGTGACATGCGGCAAAAGTCGACCGGATCGGGAATCGAACCGGCGACGCCGACAGGCATTGATGCCGAAATGGCAAATCCTATATGGTATGCGCCTGGTCCACTAGGCCACCAGGTGCCCGCGCGCGTGTGTGTGTTCTACTAGTCTATCACTAATATTGCAACACGTACTGTAAGTGTATGTCGGTGGTGGTTCCAGCTGTAAACCATGAAGGAATGCCTTTGATAATGCTCTATAGAGTCTATACGGTCATATGCTATAAGTCTTATACAATTTGTTGAGATCATAGGTACATTACACTTGTTTAGGTCAGTGGTTCTCAACCTTTTCAGGCCGCAACCCCAAAATAATCATATTTGAACCTGACGAGCACTACTTGGAGTTGGAGTTACATTTTGTTTAACACGGTTCTATTGTCACAATTATTACTTCAGTATTTTAAAATGTTTTGCCTCTAATATTTGACAAGTGGACTCCCACGATGAATGAGACAAGGTAAAATAAGGCTTTGCAGGTTGCAGATCCAGTCTATAGCGGATACAGAAAGGTTCTTTTTGCCCGAATTAGTTAATTGTGTGCAAATTACTGTATACATTAGGCATGCTCTAGAACGGATCTAAGCTGAGCAGTAAAGTGAAACAATATCTCTGGCAAATCCCCCATTATGGTGATCGTTTGCTGGAGATTTATGACCACTCGCTGGTGTCTGGGACGTGACACCAATTTCTGGGAGTCTCACAGAGCTTCCAGGAGAGGTGGGATGTCAGAATTTCTATTACTATTCAAAATCACTTTCTTCGTCTCCGAGACGGTTGCACAGACAAAGCAATTACTGTCTTTATTTAGGCTGCACTGGGTAGGCCACCTGGCCTGGTGGGGCTATACTTTCTGCAGTGTGCCCCTTTGTAATTGCCCAATGTTCTTATCTCTCACAGTGTATAAATGCATAATCAAGTCCTCTCCCTATTATTCTTGTTATGGAATGAGATGAATCTTTAGATGGCAAGGCCAACGATATGCTGTGCCCAGAAAGCTGATGTTGTACTACCATGTGATTCCCTTAAGCTCATTATTGTGGTATAATATTGATCTGGCCCCAATTCAGTTCCATTGCAACAGCAATTCTAATAACGGAAGTAAGACTTAAGCTATAAGCTTGGGGATATTCATTTTAATATTAGTTCCAGTGTTTTATTGAAAAATGTATATTACTTTGATGCGATGCGGAGTGTGGTATAGCCAACACTAACTCAGGACTCCTGGATTGCTGCCCTCCACACTCTCCTAGCTAACATGACATGAGCTCTACAGGGTTATTAGCTAAGCTGTCGTGCAGCAGTGCATCTATGTAGGTGGTGCGCTTCTTGCCTTTCCTGGCTTTGTTTTTCAAAATAGTAAAAAAAAGGTGAAAACGTTTAGGAATAAGGGTACGCTATAATACAACATAATGGATGAAATTATAGCTATATGCTAGCAATATACTGTATATGACCTCCCCATAGAGGTCCACATTTCTGATGTGGTCTGTCCATGTGACACCTAGTGCCATTCGTAGCATAAATATAGGGGTAATAATAAGGGTAATAATAATAATAATAATAATAATAATAATAAAGGTCAAATGCTGCTTGTTAGTTTTTCAGAACTGTCTCACGAACTTCAGGGTGTGACCTCAGCTGAATCTAGTGTCTGTGAATAATGTACTCTTATCTCAGATGAGAGGCCAGATGAAACCCTTTGGGTCAATGAATGCAGCATTTAATCACTTGAAATCTATAGCATCCCTTTTCTGAGAGAACATTCACAGCAAATAGCAGATCTACAAACTCACAATGTGTTTCGCAGAGCAACGTGTTGTGAGCTTGAAGATCACTATACATAAATGGTGCATTTTATATAGAACCTTTATCCATGGCGCTTTATGATTGTGCATTACATTCACCTTCACACACTTATTCATACACCGATGGTGGAGGAAACCATGCAAGGTACCAACCTGCTCATCAGGAGCAATTCAGCGTCTTGCTCAAGGACACTTCGACACTAGCCTGGGATCTAATTGGGAATTTTCCGGTTCCTAAGGGAGTAATGTAGGCATGGTTTCAGCATGCGGCTGTTACCATGGTGCCAACACTGTTTATTATTTGTGATGTCAGCATCGACAGCCAGCCCCATGGCCTCCCCTAAGTAACAAGAAACCTTGTGAAATAAAATGTCGTCAACCAATCATCAAGGACGATGATACACGGAAGAAGAAGAAGATGACAGCATGCAGACAGAAATGCAGACATCATCTCCAGATTTGGGCATTGTTTCAGCATGCGGCTGTTACCATGGTGGCGATACTGTGTAGTATCAGTGATGTCAGCTTGCTCATCTCCAAATTTGGGCATTGTTTCAGCATGCAGCTGTTACCATGGTGGCGATACTGTGTAGTATCAGTGATGTCAGCATGCAGACAGACGGTCAGATGGTGGATGCCTGACAGACAGACATGGTAAATTAATAGTTAGATTGCACAACGTATCTAAGAAATATTATGGCAATTTCTAGTTAGTACTGGTTAGTAATATGACCTATAATAACTTGACCTAACGGACAATTTCTTGTAAACTATCTTAAATATTTATTTTTACATTCTTCTATGACCATCCTAAACATGGCATTCTGAACATATCGAGCACCTCAGAAAGAGACAGCTACAGTATGTCGGTAGTAGTACTTCTGATGAAAATGGATGTGTGGTCATTTTAAATTGGGCATAGAGATGTTGGCACACATCCCAAGTTGGTCCTTGGGGTCATATTCACTTCTAACAGCCGAGTTATCCACTTCTAAATTATGTGAATATACATGTCTAAGCCAGGTCCTCGGCTGTAGAGAAATCTAACAGCAAGTCAGCAGGGAGCTGGCCCATGATTGGCCCCTTAAGTAAGTTATTAAAACATTAAACCTCCAAGGACAAACCTACTCTGAAACAGGCGCAAGTTTTAATTATGCATGAATTAGATAACGAGACCCTCTGATTGAGCCTCCAGCAAGGTTTTGGTCACTACAGGTCAAGGACTAGTTAGGGGCAAAAAAAGCCCTCTTTTACTGACACTGGCTCACTCAGTATGCATGCACGCAGCCACGCACGCACACATTGCATGCACGCACGCACGCACGCACGCACACATTGCACGCACGCACGCGCGCACGCACGCACGCACGCACGCACGCACGCACGCACGCACGCACGCACGCACGCACGCACACATTGCATGCACGCACGCACACATTGCACGCACGCACGCACGCACGCACGCACGCACGCACGCACGCACGCACGCACGCACGCACGCACGCACGCACGCACGCACGCACACACACACACACACACACACACACACACACACACACACACACACACACACACACACTACTTCTTACTAGCCACACTGCAAAGTAGGACAATCTGGAACCCAAGAGAAGCACTGGAGACTAACTAGAATAATCTTGTCATGTAACAAGGAGTCTTTTCCCCCCTTTGTGTATTTTTGGTGATAAATCTTCAAAACCTCCCAACTGGGAAGTATTTGTATTCTGCAGTTGCAGAATAAGATCAACCATTTTCGTGGACTCCCTCAAAAACAAGAGCCCGTTCCGTTGATATCAAGGCCTCACGCACAGGATAAAGAGTAGGCTATTATAGAGCGAGGTTGAAATCGCAGACATAAACGGTTCTTCCTCATCGAGGCTCCCTGCAGTATTCTTTTCTGTGGTGGAGATCTCATTTAGGTAATTAGCACCACAATGGAAGATAGAGAAACAGTACAGTTGTACATGTGAGGGTGTTTAGATCTTCTCATTGAGCGGGTATAGACAAAGACGGAAATTAAGTCTGGCTGTGTCTCAGTGAAATGATTTACGGTGAGACAAATGATAAATCTTCCTTGATTATTATGTTTTAGCCAACACAAATCATCAAACTAATTAATTGCGAGAGCTGCAAACACCAAAATGCATCAGCTTTTTAACTCTTTTACTGCCACAGAATTTAACAAAAGGCTCCATCCACTGCCAGCTAAATTTGAGAATTGTCGCTCATCTTTGAAGGCCTACTGGAGAAAATTGGCTTTGACTATAAAGACAACAATTATATGGCAACGAAGAATAGAATGTCTACTTTGCAACAGAAAAAGTTTTCGTGTTTTTATCATGTTCTATTCATTAGCTAGAAGCTGCTGAATATGGCCTAAAAAACAGCTCTTTGAGAACATAAAGCTGAGAAAAATGCATTTTTGTGAAGGAGACATTTTCAGGCAGAAATCTCTCTTTATCCTTTATTGTTGGCAGTAACATCACACAGTAACATCACACCTATGCTCAGTGGTTGTTTACAAACAAATTCAAAAAAATAAAAACAAGTGATTTTTACACACTTTTAGTGTGTAAGAGAAGTAAGAGCAGTAGTAAGGAGCAGTGCAGAACATTGACACAGTGACATGAGATTCAGCCTGAATCCTGCTTCTGCTTTCAGGGTTCTTTTTAGGTTGAAGTACAGTACAAATGATTGATGAAAATGAAAATAAAATATAAAACAACATTTTAGACACTAGAACTCAATTGTAATACTGCAAATGGAAAAAGGTTGTGGCCTACCTGCACTTACACAGGCCTCAACCACTACATGTCTACAGAGTGTATATGTGTGCGTGCGTGCGTGCGGGTGTGTGTGCGTGCGTGCGTGTGTGCATGTGTGTGTGCGTGTGTCTGTGTGTGTGTGTGTGTGTGTGTGTGTGTGTGTGTGTGTGTGTGCGTGTGTGTGTGTGTGTGTGTGTGTGTGTGTGTGTGTGAGATACAATTACCCATAAATAATCGATATCCATAACCTGCTAGCCCATCAAGGAGGAATTCAACCGTCTCAAGCAGGGAAACAGATTCTCCACAGTAGGGTTTCATATTGAAACAGTAACCTGTACCTGAATCACAGAGAATATAAGATTTTATCCCATATTTCACTGGTTTCTGTGGATTGTAGACCTTGAAATTTAGGCGCCCTTTGAATAAAAGTGTACCTATCAATGGAAATATTTTGGACTTGAGAGCAGCTGCGGCACCAGCAGGTCCAGGGACTGCAGTGAATTCAATGTCTCTGGGGCTCCATTCTGTTTCACTCCAGCCAGGCTCCTCCGGAAGGGCTCCACCGGGTCTGCTGAACTCTGCAACCCTACCCCTACCACGTACACGAGCCCATGGTCGATCTGTAAATTATACAAATACATAATTACTACGAGTAAGCAGTGTTGTTTTTGACAGCAAATTTTGATTTTGTTTCAGTCGTAGTCTTTTGAATAAAATGTCTTTTAGTTTTAGTCTAGTTTTAGTTGACTGATCATCATAAGATTTTAGGCAACTAAATCTACAGTTGATTTAGTCGACTAAAATCTATTTTGGCAGGCCTTGATGGCATCGTAATGACTGATTTTACACTTGGTTGTGTGCTGAAAATAGCCGATCTACAAGCTCACATGGTTCCGCTAGATGGGACAGATGCATTTTGATGACATGACTGTAGAGATACTGTGTACCGGTTTGTGTGATTTTAGGGCAAAATCTGTAGGAGTGTCCAAAAATGTGTCTTGCAAGAATCGGTCTCATGGTGGCGCTAGAAGTGGGACATGTGAGAAATGAGCGGAGATATGAGTAGGGGGAAAGTGTGACGTGTGACGAGTGACGTGACGGAGGGACGGACTGACAGCCGGTGGAGGTTTGGATAGTATAAGTGTAAGTAACTGCGACCTAGTGGTCGCAATAAAATACATGAAAAATAGTACACCTCCAAGCTCACAACGCGTCACAGCAGAATGCGTGGAGGTTGGGGGCCTACTATTTTCATCAAAAGGCTGTTTTAGACATTTCAGCCCCTGCCTCTCTAACATTCTATACAGTATATAGTAATTATGTAAAAACAGAATTCATGGTCTGGAGAGGGCACTTTTTACAGATGGATAAAGGGCATGGGCTCAAGCCCCCTTTGATGTCTATGTGAGCATGTGCCTGGTGATAAGTCTGATTTACAGAAAAAAGGTTTTTGTTCTTTACCTATCCTTGTCCTTGGACGACCACGATGTGGCAATGAAGAAGTAGGCTGTGCCGCACTCGACTCTTCTGAAATCACAGTGGTAAAATATAAACTAGTAAACATGATGTGCACAAAATGAAATCAATTATTTACACACCCAGCATGTCTCAGACAGGTCCATGACATTATGATGTAAATGATAAAAGCATTGAACAAACAGATAGCTGTATCTACTCTAAAATGCTATAGAATTATACAAAATGCATCAGTTTTTTTTTCTCCTTACCTCTATTACCTCCAAACGGTATAGACCTAAGAACACAAGGAGTCCCCGGCACCTCTCCATCCGACTCATCATCTAAAATCATAGCCAGGAAAATATCAAATAGTTTATATGTAAACAAATCAATTTACAATTTTGACATTAGCAAATATGAGTGACTTACAATAAGTTCATATGTAATACATAAAATGCAGATATAGTAAATAGTTACCATGCATTTACTGTCACAGTGAAATGCCCTTTATACCCTGTATGTATATATAAAATGTCACAATGCAACATAGCTCTGTTTACACAAAGCTGTACTTCCTCCAACTGTATAGGCTATCTTCCCCATTTTCAACTGTTTTTATTTATAACACTTGCTTTGGCAATGTAAACTATATTTTCTCATGCCAATAAAGCTCCTTTGAATTGAATTGAATTGAAAGGCTACATCATCAGATGTAGGCCTACTGATGATGATGACGACATAGCGAGGTGGGTGCGGGTGTGCACCGTACACGTGCACCGTACGATCACGCGCGTGCAACGCACACCGTACGTGCACGCGCGTGCACCGCACACCGTACGTGCACACGCGTGCACCGTACGTAAAAAGAAATCTCTCTCTCTCTCTCTCTCTCTCTCTCTCTCACGCATCGTACGCACGCACACACAAACTAAGCCACTAAATCCTAAAATCCCATCAAATAATCATAGTAGCTGGCTAAATGCTAACCTGTGCAGTGCACCGTACACTACACACGGTACGTGCACGCGCGTAATAGGAAATCTACAGCGTCCTGTGTAGCGACAAAAACAAATGCATGCATGCTGATCCGGTCCGGATACGGAAACGTTTCTTGCATGTATGTGTGCGTGTAAATAACCGGATGCAGTAGGCGGGCTCTAGACCGGATCCCTATTATTCGCAATAGACAGGCTTCCACACGGATGCGGTGGAAAGCCTGGTGACGCAATGTTATCACATACAGTATACTATACACTCATGCACTGGATGTAAGTCTTACCACTTTGGACAGTAGAATCATGGCCTCTGTTCTCCGAGGGGTCTCTCGCGGGAAGCCATTCTCCATCGACACAATCGTCCAGTGAGTCTGTCGATGTATGCTCGGATTCGGACGTCTGGCTGCTGAATGGGCTCTCAGCAACTTGGTCGCGGTGGCGGCGGTGATCTCTCCCGCTTCGGCGGAGATGTGTGACCACTGTGTCGGGCGGTGTGCCCATTGTACCGGGCGGGGATGCATCCAGCACGGGGGTCTCTCTCTCAGTAACGGCGGCGGCGTCAGGTACGGCGCTGGTCTCCTCGTCCGAGTCGAGCTCCGAGTCCGTTTCGGGATCGGTTTCCACAATAGCAGGAGGCTCTTCATCCACTTGTGGACCGGGTTCTTCGCGACCACTGGCATCATCTTCATCACGACCAACGGCGCCAGGAAATTGTATCTTTTTATCTTCAATACCAACGGCTACAGTGATCTTTTTCTCTTCTTCTTCATCATCATCATCACGACCACCACCACCATTCGTGGGCGCTGGTCCTGGGTCACCAACATGGGTAGGTTAGGTTGTAATCCTAATTCTAACAAAGTTTGTTTCTATCCGTGGATCTGCTGCTGGCTGCTGCTGGCTGACCCAACCCCGGGGGGGTTGGGTCGCGCTTCGGCGGAATGATACCAGCAAGTTGAGGCTGAGTTGGCCTACTACTTGGCCTAATACATCTCAATATTCTAGTACTGCTAAATACTACTACCTACTACAATTACTATACTACTAATACTATAAAACAACTGATTTCCGACAAAATTATCACTTTTACCAACGTGTCTCTCTCTCTCTCTCTCTACTAACAGTCCGATGCAAAAACAATATAATCCCTCAAGGCTAGCAGCTAGGCAGGCGGAGCCAGGACAGTCTGTTTACTTTTTTTTTTATGACGCGGTTTCCGGCTGTCCTCAAAATGACCCGACGACCAATTATACATTGAAAAGTTGAGCAAGGACCTCTTTTATCATAATCCATAAAAAACATCAAACGAACGAACGGCCGTATTGGCGCGCCTCACTCTCTAGAATTGGGGCGAACAGGAACGTCCAAAGCAGTATAAGAGTTAATGTATTATAATTTGTCATACTCACTCACTATATGCAACGTTCCACAGCATGCTTGCATATACATTCCTGGGACTATTGAATCAATAACATTAGATGGGCAGGATGATTGCACGATTTATAGTCGTTGTGTGGATGGAGCCATATTTCAAGATGAAATATGGATGACAAAAAAAGCGTGGCTTTATTTCAAATAGAAGTTCCCTGAGAAATCCATTTTGCATTCTAATAGCACAGTGACTTGGCTCCAGCTGTATGTGCAAGCCCTTTCTCCGCCATATCCTCTGGAAATATATTACTGCAGCACATTCAAGTTTTCAAACATTCATAATTGAGTAGCACATGATGAATAGCACAAGGGTGTTCCATTTTAGGCTGACTGGAGAAACAGTGGCATGCAGCAGCCATAGCTGTGAGTCACTTTCTCAAAGCCATCAAAGACCATAGCTGTACTGTATGTAGATATCAGTGCAAAACAGAAAGCACAAGAGCCCTTGGTTGAGGATGAATATGAATGCCAATTTTTGCTTGCTTTTATAGTAAGTATTTTCAGTGTCACATTTGTGCTACTGTAAGTTACATTGTATGCTGCATGAAAATGTAATGCAGTCCAATCTAAAAGTACCATCCATAACACAGTACAAAGCAGTACAAAAAGAAAGTGCCACTATTTGAGAAGGAACAAGAATGCCCACTTGGTGCTTTTTTTCAGCTAGCATTTTAGCCGCACACTGTTATTATGTTGTTTTTATCCTGTACGAGAATAGTATGCCTCAGAATACAAAGCACTGTGTACAATACGGTCCAAAACAGAACGTGGCATAATCCAGTGTTTGAGGAAGAATATGAATACAAATTGACACATTCACCTTTTGCAATATAGTGTTTCTGATTCTCCACTATTACATTATAATTTTTTTGACAAGCCAGTTCAAACAAGACCTAAAATATACATTCTTGTGACAACTAAAATAAAATGCAATATACTGTGGTTGTGTGCCTCCTACACTGTTCAATGACATCCAGGAACTGGGGTGATGATCTATTTCACAAGTCACCCCACTCACCCACACGGTGAGTTGAGCCAGAGCGATATGCAGACAGTGGTGTAAAGTACATTTACCCAAGTACTGTACTTTAGTATTGAGTTTTTTTTTTTTTTTTTTTTTTTTACTGTAGTATTTTGAATTTTCAGTACTTTTACTCCACTACATATCAAAGGTAAATATTTTACTTTTACTCAACTATAATTATTGAACATTGAAAACTTCTGCATAATGAGCACTTTCTACTTTTTGATACTAATACAGTTGTAAGTTGCTTGTAAAAGAGTACTTCTATATTTCAGTATTGATAGTTTTACTTACTTAAGTAAAGAATTGTGAATACTTTTACCACCACTGCCGACATATCTAACATTATTTGACGTTGTATGATGACATCAATATTGGCAATAATGCAGCCGATGTGTCCCGATTTTCCCCCTTACGTTTTTTTCAAAATAGCAGATCTACATGTCATGCAGATGCTACACGTGAGATTGTATATCAGCAATTTCTTTCCTTTTTTAACGTTTTGGATGGGGCTCAAGGTTATATACAAATATTGGTGGTCTAGGGCTCGCTGTAAAACTTCAGGCTGCATCGGGCGTGCTCTACCGGTGAGTGAGTGCTTTTTTAGTTGCAGTGGAAAGAAACAGGACAGAACGAAAGGAGGAATGGCATGCGACCACAAATCAGATTTAAACTCATAGTAATGCAATTAGGTCTCTGTTGTACCCTGCACTAACCACAATGTCACCGCTGTAGTGTCACTTTGTTTTTTCATCAGATTTTTGTGAGCTTTAACTGTTCTTTCATTTTAACCTCCCTCATTCACCTCTCCTGCCACTTTCCATTCAACATGAATACGAAGAGCAAACAATACAGAAAATGAGAAAAATCTCTGTACGGATCCGTATAAATGGAATAATTTATTTTGCACGTATAAAGAAAAGCTGACTGAGGCTTGCAATGCATTGTACTCTTGATCTTTTCCCAATGTACAGTCACTCCACTATACCAGTGAACCCCCGGCCCCCAGGGTCCTTGAGGGGGTTCCAAATATACCCGCACACGTGTGCACTCCCTGAGTTCTCGGGGTTTAATGCATACCAAACTGAAGGGTTCTCAAGATTCTCCATTTTGAAAACCACTGATTTATACCTTTGGCCTTGATCTCTTAATAGTTAATACTGCACTTAGCATGATAACAATGTTGTAATGAATGAATGAATGAATCACATTCATGAGTGTTATGAAAGTTGTCTGTGAAAGATCCTTTGTTGCTGTGAATCATTGCAGGTGTACGTATTTGGAGAAAAAGCTGCAATCCAACTCCGTTTGGTTCCAACCCATTTGGAAGAAGAAAAGCGTGCCCCATATTTATAAGGACCACACGTACTGCATCATTTCACGTCACTTCCCATTTTCAACCAGATTAATCATTTCCCCAACAATGGCTTTATTGTTTAGATTTAATATGAAAGAAATGTTGCCAAACATACCTTTGGACAACATTTTTATTGCCTTTTTTTATAATACTAGCGTCTAGTCGGCGACCTGGCCAACTCGGAACAATGTAAATAGGGAATGAATGCCCCGCCCTTTAATGCAAACCCCATTATACCTGTTTTCATAGGACCCGTTTTGACCATCTGTCTGCCTGTGTCCATTTATGCCCATATATGGAGATATCTGTATCTGTCTGTCTGTCTGTCTGTCTGTCTGTCGGCGTCCATTTTATGTCCATATATGGAGATCACTGCAGTTTCTGGGTCCATTTTATGCCCATATATGGAGATATCTGTCTATCTGCGTCCATTTTATGCCCATATATGGAGTATCTGTCTGTGCCTCCAACTGTGTTGCAGACACAGTGCCGGTTCCCCCTTTAATGCAAACCTCATTATACCTGTTGTCATAGGACCCGTTTTGAACATCTGTTTGCCTGTGTCCATTTATGCCCATATATGGAGATATCTGTATCTGTCTGTCTGCGTCCATTTTATGCCCATATATGGAGATCTTTGACCATCTGTTTGCCTCTGTCCATTTATGTCCATATATGGAGATATCTGTATCTGTCTGTCTGCAATCCATTTTATGCCCATATATGGGGGCATTCATTTTATGCCCATATATGGAGAACGCGCGTGCCCGTGGGACGAACGGTTCTCGAGATACGCGGATTACATACATACGTGGGTCAGTGACGTGACGCCCCAAAAAATGTGTTTTTAAAACAACTTTAAATTGCAGGCATAAAAGTTATTTACTTTTGTTCTACTCACTCTCAACCTTATGGAAATACATTTTGTTTTTAGATATTTTATTGGAATCAGACTTTATTCAGCAGTTTGTTGTACTTGTGCCTAAAATCGTCATATGGTGTGACATGAAAATAATTGTTCATAAAATGAAAATGGAGTACATCTTTCTTAAGTTACTCACTTTATCAAAGTCCTTTATCATAACTAACCAGTGATCCACTATAGTTTTTTGAAAATTAATTATATCTGTATATTTTTTTCATAATCGACACTCTGTGTGAGGCCCATGTTCATGATCTTACAACATATTTTAAATGTATTCTGTCAAAACTTTCTCTAAAATTACACAAATATTTGTGACTCTTCCTGATAATATTCTCTATGTAATCCATAAACATTTTTTTGGTTTAATCATTAATAAAGGTATGATTTTTCACTATTTGGAATGTCACACCAAATGATTTAGTGTCACACCCAGGCCTGGAATTTCATCATTTTAGGGGCAAGGCCACTTGGCTTTTGGGGTTGTCCATTTTTTGAGGGCACAAAGGCCAAATGCCAGGGCAGGAAGGCCATCAAATAAAACAAGATTTTAGTCCATTGAAATAATTAATTGAATTTAAGGGTTAAAAGGGTCAAAGATACTGGATTGGTTTAAAAATGGGGACTCAACACACTGACAAGAAAGACACTGGTGTCTATATTGACAAGACAGAGGAGAAAGTAGCCTAGTACAGTCAGCTGGGCAGGGGCATTAAGGCCACTGTGGCCTCAGGGTATTACATTTTTTAGAGGGGCACAAGGCCAAACTGAGGGGCAACGGCGGCCATGGCCTTCATGGCCTCCCTGAAATTCCTGCCCTGGTCACACCGTATGATCATATCTTCATGTGTCAAAGCAAACTGTGTTTTAACCTACCTATTAGTGAGTACTGAACTTTACTGATTGATTAAACAATTACCCAGGATAACATGGCCTTAATATTTCTGAACAGGATATTATTGTAGGGCTTTAACATGGGATAAGAAAGAATTGTAGTAGTAGATGGATGATGAGGATGTGCACAGGAATGCTACGCACACCTAAGTCTTCTGCCGGCCCACGGCAGAAGGATCCTAAAGAGACAATAAGGCGCATAGCCACACTTGGAGCCAAGGCAACATTTTATTAACACCAATTAGTGGAAACAGAACTCAGCATTCAGGTTTTTTCCGAAGTCTCCTGAACTTGAACACAGCATTTTGTGTTGAACAAATGTAATTAGGAATCATGCCATTACAACACATCTCCACTAGCTAAAGAGTGCTGGGTTGCGCAACTCCGAAAATAGCTGATCTACAAGCTCTCGCAGCACAACGTGTTGAGAGCTTGTAGATCAGCTATTTTCGCTAGTTTTGTCTCGGGTCCTACCTTAACACTGTCCACTGTCCAGTCCAGTGAGTGAAAGTACAAAAGTATTAGATCAGATTAGATTATACATTTAGACTGTATTGTACATCAGCCAGTCGTATTTGGTGAGGGTAGCAAACCGGCTGCCTTGTTGCGGTTCTGCTATGCCACAGACAACCTCCTGCTCTTCGTAGAAAATGCAGTCTCGCCCCTTTGGCTCCTCTCTCCTTGCTGGGTCATTGTTTAGTTTCTCCCTGTACTTTCTCGTTCTCTCAGCACTTGTCATCTTCCAGCTGACAAAAGAAAATGGAATGTATAGTTTAAGACAAAGAGAAAATATTGTTTAGATTGAAACAATATGTTAAGGTTTCTGTGAAGGGGTTTCTGCTCTGTCTGATGAATTTGAAGTATCACTGAATGAAGCTAAATTACATTTTATGTAAAAATGTTTAAAACAAATGTTTAAATGTACAAAAGAAACATGGAACTTTGTTATTTATTGTTATATCTGTAGTTAAATACAGTATAAATCATATGGTGTGACAATCAAGTCATATGGCGTGACAAGCAGACATGTCACACCATTATGATTAAGTGTCACACCATATTACGTTTTCTGCATTTAGGTTTACCTTGAGGCTACTATGTACACATTAGCATGCTAACAGCATGCTAGCTATAACAAAGCAACCTAGATCTACATGGAAATATGACCAAAACTTCAAATAACTTAAGCTTTTTTTAATGAAAAGGTGTCACACCAACAGACATCCAAAGTGGTGAGTTTGTCAAAGTTTCAACAAGATGGCATTTCATGAAAATGTTAAAATCATAACTCACCTCAGACACCTGTCTTGCAGTTGTGCTGGGAGTGCTGAATAGCCTTACAGAAGAAGGACCTCTCTAGCCAATAGGTGTCCAAATAATTGCCTGTTTAATTTGTCCAAACTAGTGTCACACCAAATGATTTTGGTTTGGGGACAAAATGTTTTTGATCAGAAATGACTGAAAACATTATGCTTTGACTTTGAAAAGATATAGGCTCACAAATAGACATTTTTTTAGCCTAAATTCATTTTCAAATGATTTTTAGCAATTCTTTTTCTTAGTTTTATTCAAGTTCCCACTTTGAGAAACAAGGTCAGGACAGTCACACCATATGAGTTTTGCCATGTTTGGTTGAAAATTCTGAAGAAATGAGGAATGAAATGTTTTAATCTTGAGTAAGTTCACATAAAGCTTAATGTCCTGCACAATATTCAGAAGGTTTTTGACAAATATATTTTTTATTTATACATGTTTGACACCGAGGACAGCGAAAACGTTACGTCACGTCACCCACCCACATACACACTCACAGAGATTTTTTGTTGACTCATGTGGCGTACGTGATGTCAGAGCCTTTTATGAAGTGACAATGAGTCAGAGCTTTCGCCGATTTCCTCCGGAACAGCCTGATGTCAACAATCAACCCCGCATAAGGAGATTCCGAACGTTCCGCGCCGGTTCGGGAAAACCGCGCGTCGGGTCGGGTCGTGACCCGGCACTGCACTCCGTGCCGCGGCGGGGAACGCGCGTGCCGAATCTGAAGCCGGTGGGACGAACGGTTCTCGAGATACGCGGATTACAGACACACAGACACACAGACAGACAGACAGACACACACGCAGAGACTTCTCGCATTTATAGATAGACTAGAAGCTCGGCCACCTTGGGGACTGGCCTACTCGGGAACAATGTAAATAGGGAATTAATGCCCTACCCTTTAATGCAAACCCCAGTATAACTGTTGTCATAGGACCCGTTTTGACCATCTGTTTTCCTATGTCCATTTATGCCCATATATGGAGAAATCTGTATCTGTCTGTCTGTGTCCATTTTATGCCCTTATATGGAGATCTATGATCTCTGTATCTGTCTGTGCCTCTGACTGTGTCCCTTTTGTGCCCATGATTCAGCTGACTCATATGGCGAACGTGATGCCCTTCGGGCGGCCAAGTGAGTGTCTAGTCGGGGACCAGCCTACTCGGGAACGACTAATGCACCCTTTAATGCAAACCCCATTATACCTGTTGTCATGGGACCCGTTTTGACCATCTGTTTGCCTGTGTCCATTTATCCATATACTGTATGGAGATATCTGTATCTGTCTGTCTGCATCCATTTTATGCCCATATATGGAGATCTCTGTTTCTGTCAGTCTTTGTCCTTTTATGCCCATATATGGATATCTCTGTATCTGTCTGTCTGTGTCCCTTTATGCCCATATGGAGAATTCTTTTTCAGACCCAAGGCCTGAAATGTGATATACATTTATATTGTCAGGACCTCAGGAAAGACAACATTGCTGAGAAAGTGATGCTTTTTGTTTGTTTCTTCATCTTGACTAGCAAGAATACGCAGCCTGCTTGCTTTGCCACCCGTGATGCACCTCCGGTTGTTAGGCAATACCCATCATACCCGTTGTATCAGCTCTACATACTTGACCTAGAGTGCAAAGTGAAAGTGTGGAGGAATCCTCTATTTGCACAGGAGTGATGTCAGAATTAGTCAGCAGAAGTGATGTCATAATGAGTCAGCGTTTGTGCCTGTTCCGAAACAGCCTGAGCCTGAGCATGTAAGATCACCTACAGTACTATGTCAGATACCTTTGTATGTCAATGGGGCATTCATTTCTGCTGCCTTTCTGCGACAGTGTTATCCGTCATCCAATGTGTAAAAGGGCATGCTAGCTATATATAAGCTTATGTTTTTTTTACTCCCATGAAAGATGTGTTGACACAGGCAAGCCTATTCTCAAAACATACAGACAGATGTTCTTTCTTTCTCTCACTCTTTCTGTTTCTCTAGAGAGCAGTCAATGGCAAACGGTTAAATGGCAGAAAAGTATGCTGGATCATTTTGACAAATTGGTAAGTATTAACTACAGCCAATATATGACCGGTTTGCTGATTTATTATCAGTATTGCCGCTCTTGCCTCGTGGGAGCCATAATAGCCATATTGATGCGTCCCCCCTCGATCCTATTGAGATTAAATGAAGGTGCTCTTTATAGGGACTCGTTCCTGGCACTCATAAACTCTTCTCCCTTTCCGTCGGCTGACAGTTTAGTCTGCATGAGTGCTGTGGGCGCTTCTTAACTTTAACCTGGGATTTATCGGCACGTGATCATGAGACGGGTGCATAAATAAGTCCATTATGAAGGATATTTCGGCAGCCAAGGTCACGCACATGCTGCCACTTCCTGTCAGGAGTGTTTATTAGAGGAGGGCCACTCACTTGATTAAAAAATGATTTAGATGGGCATCCGTGTAAGTGTTGAGAGAGACACTCAACTTGGCTCATTATTTTTACATGCCATTCTCGAGAGGATTAACACGTTTAAGCTCTGTCCAGACCGGCGAATTAGCGAAAGCGACGTGAATAAGCGAACCAAAAAGGCGATTCGCCTTTTTCTATACACACCAAAAAGCGACGCGAATATGCGTCTAATATTCGCATAATTCGCCTAAAAACGAGGGGGTGATATCTGCCTGTAGCCACAGGAGGAGAAAGGAGAAGAAAGGAGAGAGAGGAGAGAGGAGAACGGACTGGGAAACAAATAAAACAACGGAAACTACATCCTCAAGTGATGATGACCTGGCCGTGGTTGTTAGCCTATTAAATAATAAAAAGAAAAAGAAGAATAGCAGTCTTCACCGGTGCACACAACCCATCACATCACAGAAGAGACAACGAGCGTTCAACCGTTCCCCCTCCGCTCTGTTCCCCCAGACAGGCAGCTCGCAGCAGTGTAACTAAAAGTACATTTACTTGAGTAGCCTGTACATGTAGGTATTTGTACTTGAGTCCAATTCCCAGTATTTTCCTTCTACTCCACTACATTTCGGATCCTATTGTATTTAATACCCAGCGATTTATTTTAAAACATTAGTCTTTTTGCAGATATAAATTAACAATAAAACATACATAAACCATGCTTTTACCAGTAGACATTCGAGTACTTTTTCCATGCAGCCACACAGACGAGAGACATGGAAAAGCAATGCAAAGGGAAGGTCCCTCGACCTTGCTCTCTCTCTCTCTCTTTAAGTAGGATAGAGTGAGCTTGATTTAATACAGAGAGAGAGAGAGGAGTTCACCAGCGAATGTTCGCTAAATTCGACACAAGGGCGAATAAAAAACAGATGCCCTTTCGCTTTTTTTTAATTCGCGTTTGGTGTGGATGCTTCCACTTTATAAGGTTTTAAACAAAAGGCGAATTATACACTAATTCGCTATTCGCCAATTCGCCCTCGGTGGACCTTTAGGGTCCTAGAGAAGGGGGTGGATACACTCGTTTTGACTTGCTCTATGCCTGCTCTTAATACTTCAGATACACTAGACTTAAGAAAACTAGTGATTCTGGAATTTCTCAGCAGCATTTGGGCGTACAGTGCCAGATTAGGTGGAGAGCATTTTCTCAAATATATGACCATGGAGTGCATGCCTTAAAGGACAACTTTAGTTTTTTACAACAAGGGTTCATATTTTAGATTGTAATTAAATAATATAAAAGACGAGTGTTAAAATTATTTCATTTACTTCTTTCTATTGTTTTAGAGATTCATATTTCAGTGTTTGGGGGCATGTGTACAAGTGGCTAAATATGTCATTTTACACAGAATAAGCCCATTCCCAAGATACAACGCAACCTTTCATGGTTGGATGTGACTTATGGGGGCTAGAAGTGTTACTGTAAATAGCAATAAAGAAACTGCTGGCTTATTGTGTCTAAAAAGACATATTTAGCCACTTGTACGCATGCCCCCATGCGTACGCATGCCCCACATTTTAGCACTGTAAATGCGATAAAACAATAGAACGAAGCAAATGAAAACATTTTAACACTCACTTTTTCTTTTCTCTAATTACAATCTAAAATATGAACCTTGTAAAAAAAAAACAAAGTTCTTCTTTAAAGGGATATTTCACTTTCAAACTAGTTTTAACGTCTAGTCTGGCTTTTGTGAGCACCCTGGTGCTCACAAAAGTGATCAAAAATCTACAGAAAATGATGGAAGCTTTCCTCTTTGATATCTGGAGTTCATAAGTGAAATATCCCAACCACTTAGGTCTTAGTACGACCTTAGGTCGCATTTAGTATGAAAACCTGCAGATTGCTCGTGTGTGTCACGCCTCAGCCCCATATATTGTGTCAGTCGCATGTGATCTATGATGCCAGACGAGCGCATAACGTGTCGATGTAGATGGGCTATTTGAAATATTTTAAAATGTTTTTCAAAATGGTAAATAAAGGCAAAGAAGTTTAGGGATAAGGGTGTAAGGCACAGATGAAAATAGAGCCTATTGTGTCAGTCTCTTTTGTTTCAGCCACCTCGCTCTAAAGGGAGAGGTCGCTTCTCGCCTTTAGGGCATATTACTGGTTCTATACATAGTCGTACAATGGTAGGCCTATATAGTGCAATGAGAATAGAGAATTCCTGAAAATGTTTGACATTTTTTGGGGAAAAAAATAGGGTAAAATAAGATAGGGTTATGGTTAATCCTTGCCTTGAATTGGATATGGATTCTAATGGATACAACACAAATCCCTGCACGCAGGCACAGAAGCATTTCATCGTATTTCATTAGTCCCAAACAGAAAAGGGCGTCTGATGAAAGGGTATACCTTAGGTTGTGAGTTTCGTTTGAGCAATATATTTCTTTAAATCTTGCATTGTACCACAGCAGGCCACTTGCATAACCTATCTTCTGGAGAATTACACGCTTGGAGGGCAATCGTCTCAGCATGCTGCCTTATACTAGTTACAATTCTGCAAAGGGCGAATGCGCCTTTCTGGGTTTCTGAGGTTCTGACTATAAGAGAAGCCAGTTTAATATACAACCAAGTGGTTTGTTGAACACAGGCTGCTTAAACGCAGAAGGATTACATGCTAGAGGGCGAGGGAAGGAACTCTTGGGGGTGCTTTGATCGCTAGCTCAAAATCCATTACTGTGGCTCAGAAGAGACACAAAGATCCAGGGCTATGAATGAACATCAAAGGGAGATCAGCTAATGGGGGAAGGTCCATTTGCCTATGCTGGCATAACACATTACACCTTTCACTGTGAAATGATTGTGCCAATACATACCTGTTCCAAAATGACTGAATGGAGAACGTGGCTGAAGGCAGCTGCCGAAAATCTATGAATTTTGTTTCAATAGGTTAACCTGGGAACTTTGTCTGAAACCTTACCGCAACAGCAGGTGATTAACAGGTGATGAATTAAGACCGGGAACGCATCTGTGTCACATAACCACTTTAACCATTCTTTTTATACTTTGGCGCGGTGCCGTGCTATGAGGTTGTATATCTGCTATTTTTGAAAAAACTTGGAAATGTGTGCGAAATCTTTGAATATAATATTCTTTTCAAGCAAACATGTTTAATTCAAATCTTTGCTTCTAAGGGGTCCCTGGGACAAAATATTTTGAGATGGGGGTCCATGGTCAAATACATATAATTCTAGGGGTCCTTGACATAAAAACTCTTAGCACCACAGAAAAAGAAATATACGTTTTTCGGAAAGCCATTATAGGATTTAGAAAACATTTGTAGGTATTTTCCAGGTTTTAATGCGTTAATAAAGAACGCATGGATACGTGTAGATAATGGTTCAGTCCGTGCCTATCTCAAAGCATACACATCAGTTCTGTTTCAAACATTTGCTTTGCAGGGGCGGAAATTGTGTCTGTTTATACAGGATTTCTTTCCAACCACTTGACCAGACCTCACTTTGGGTAATGAGCTGCAGTTAAACCCACATGAGCCCTCTGAATCATGGCTAAGCCAGAATGATAATCATTTTTTAAAAAGAGTGGGTGAATTCAACCAGTTACACTGTTACAGTGTTCACCAGGCCTACAAGGAAGCAGAGGGAGACAGGGCTGGATCTAGCCTGTATGGCGCCATAGGCAAACATCCCTTTAAGCTCGCCTTCTCAAAAAAAAGAAAAAAAATGTTTTTAGAGATACTGAATTATCCGATGATGATTTACAATCTTGTCTCTGGGCTATGGGATCTATATGATAATGGAAACTCAAGTGATATTCGTGGGGGGCTGGGGGCGGGACAGTAACATTTCCATGGTAACGCAAGCACTAACAATCAGAGACGACGCTGCTACATGATTGTAAAAAAAAGATAGTAAATTGCAGATCTACAAGCTTGTAGATCAGCTGTTTTCAAATGGCTAAAATGTATAGTGTTGAAGTGGTTAAAGGTGCAATATGCAGGCAGCAGCCTAAATTTAAATGTTTGCCAACAATGTCTGTTGGCAAACTGAAATTCAAACTGGGCTCCACCCCCCCATTCCAACACCTCACACCTCCCCACTCCTCCCCCGCTCAACGTCATACTGCAGCACCCGCCCCTCCCCTCCCCCCGGCAAACGCATGTGTTTCTGTTGTCCTAAACAGCGCATGCGCGCGTGCACTGCACACGCACTCATGCACGTGCACACCATATCGACTTCATTTCATTCAGCGTCTCCGTATATTCACGATGAACCGGGAAAAAAGAAGAAAGAGGAGGACATAACGTTTACTTGGACGTTGCTGGACAAGGGTGAAAAGGTATGTAGCTACTAAACATCGTGGGTTTGACGGCCGTCTAGACGGTCTAGCCCCATATAGATCCTCACTCCGAGTCCGTCATGTTTCATGGCTAGCCAAAGCACAGCAGTGACTAGCATCACAGGCTAGTCTAGCCCTGGTCCATAGCGTTGGTGGAGTTCGAGAACTCCACTAACGCTATGGACCAGAGCTAGGGCTAGTCATAATATCTGTCCTAACATGCAATTCGCCTCGGCTACATAGACATACATCTATGGTAGTAACATATTGGTGGCCGATTCAAATGGAACCAAATGGACCGGTAATAATACACTCTGAGTTATGGTGGTCTTTGCAAATAACCAGACTAGTACTAGTTGGACCTTGGACTCGTGTCGTAGTAAATCATGTGCCCATATACTGCCTAGTGTGGGCTAATTCAAATACTGTCGAGTAAGAAACAACAGGTAGGCTATAAATGTCCCATCACCACTGACATACAAAATGAAATGGACAATAATATTACCAGAAACAAAAAAAGCCTGAATGACCATAAGACTTCTATTACTCAGTGTACAAATGGAACCAAATGACCATTTGGTTCTATTTGTACACTGAGTTATGGAGGTCCTTGCAAATAAAACATTTGAGAACCACTAATGCCTAATACAGTACATATTCTGGATAAACAGCCTGGAGTGACTTGACATTCAGTAATTGGGTATTATGATGAAAATATTATAATGGTGTGTAAAGCTAAATCTAAATCTACAAATGATTTGCCACAGACACATTTGTCCATGTACAGACATTGACACCTTGTAACATGGCAAAATTGACTTGTGTATCTTTTGTTATCAGGAGAGGAGACAATTCAATCCAGTCTTGTCAGAAGCAGACGAAGAGGTGAAGGACCAGTGGTGGGTGAAGAGCAGACCTCCCTCCAGATGTAGGCTACAGCGACAAGAACCTCCACGACCATGTCAAGCGAGAGGAAGAGCACTTGACACCCTTTGTACAATTTCAAATGTCATAGGCTACAGTATTTATATATATATGTGCTAATACAAAATAAAAATAAACATTGATTTACACATTCCTTTCAAATTCATGGTAACTACCTATAACCTTATGATGACCTGGTCAATGAAGGAATCAATCCATGATTTTAAAACTTTTATTTACATAACCTTGGGTATACATGTACATTTCAGGTGTTGGTGATAAGAGCAAAATAAATGAGGACACAGCCTAATAACTAAAACACCTTGTTAGATTAGAGCATTATAAATACAATATACAGACAGGTCTCCAATAGACTTTTTCAGTAAGATGTTATCAGGTTTGTATTAGATAATTCACTGTCTCTGAAGTTATGAAAGAAATTATGCTACTGTATACTTATGAGGCCATAAAAATGATGGTATAATGTTTGTCTAGAGTGGCATTTCACTCAACCACATTTGTATCAACCCATGGGAATGGCATGTGTTGTGTGGTGTGTCCCTCTGGAGGAAGCATGACCTACAAGAAAAATACACAATATCAAACAATGCTGGTACAGTCAGTCACTCAACAATTATTTCCTAAATGTTATCAAATGGGTGATGCAGGCATGGATGCATGTGATTGAAAACAACTCTAATGTTGCACTCAAGCAGAATACTACCAGACAAATATTGCAGTAACATTACCCCTGTTTTCAGTATTTTAGCAGAATGTCACAAGGAGGGGTGAATACATAATAAGCAGAATGTCACAAGGAGGGGTGAATAAATAATAAAATTAATAGGTGTGGCAACGTTGTTATGATAATGTACATAAAATGCAATGTGACTCGTTTGCTGAACATTTAGAAGAAATTAATGGATGTGACGATGTTGTTTTTATAATGAGCACTTCAAAAAAAGAAATTATGGCTATAGGGATGTTTCACTTCACAGTATTTTATTTGTCCAGTGAAACATCCCCATAACCATGGTTATGTTATAATGAGCACTTCATAAAATAAACTGTGGCTATATGGTTATGTCTCCATGAACAGTATATTATTCAAGCCCAAATCCAGCTATAGACTATAGACTATGTATTTATTGATGTAGTCACGGTACACTGCAAGCTAATAGCGTGAGCATCTTTTACAATGGAGAACAAGACAATTTGAGGCTGCACAATAATACAAGCTCAGCCTACTTGTTGGTTTAGATTGAGCGTGCTACGTTTATATTGTGTGAAGAAAAACATTTCAGTAGGCTCTATACTAGAGAGAAACGTACTTGTCCAAAAGATAAAGATGAAGTAACTAGTTAGATTTACTTCAATACACTTGAGGTATTTGTACTTTACTTGAACATTTCCTATACTTGTCTTTCACTTACTAGATCTCTGTCCAAAAGTTGGACTTTTACTGACTTTAGTTTGCTGTTACTTTGAAGATATATTATGGTAATATTATAACACACATAAGCCACTTTAGCCCTATTGTATAACTCCGCTCTTTGTAATTAGCAGATTACAAGCTCACAATGCGTCGCGACGCGTTGTGAGCTTGTAGATCGTTAGCTTAGCTGCTAATAGCAGCAGAGTTAGCTCCATTCATGGAAAACTGCGTATGATAAACTTTTTCTTTAGTGTCCAAAAAGTCGAGCACAGTTTACTATATGCTTGATGGTTTCAATAGGGAGAGCTACGTTGGATTATGTGAATAAACATAACAGTAGAAACTTACTGGTCCAAGAGAAACATTCCCAACTCAGCATCACTTCTCTTCTGCAGCCGGGCCTTCAAATCACTCCATCGATGAAAAGCAACACCAAGATTTACACTCGGTTTAGCTCGAGCAGCATCTGCCTTAGCTTTATTTTCAAAAAACCTCCTTCTTCTAGCTCCTTCGGCTACGTTATGAATGAACTGTATAGGGAAGGGATTCAGAAAGGCGACACCAACACCACCCCTCTACATTATGTCACCCGCTCCATTCATGCTCCATTCTCGACCCGTATACCCGGATGTAAGTCAAAAATAGTGGAGAAAAAGGGAATTGCATGCTGAATGTTTTGTTTTACACCTCACCATGATTTTATAGTGTCTGATAGAGGGGAAAAAGGTCTAAATATATATATATAGTTTTAATTTGTAGGCTTTTTCCTGCATAGAATTCCTTTAATGTATGTTTTGTTTGTATGATAGTCAATCTACAGAGTAACTACAGTAGTACCTAAAGTTTTCAAATAAATGCAGTGGAGTAAAAGTACAATATTTGCATCTGAGATGTAGTGGAGTAAAAGTAAAAGTATTGTAAATTGGAAATCCTCAATTAAAGTACAAATACCTCATCATTGTACTTAAGTACAGTATTTAAGTAAATGTACTTAGTTACTTTCCACCTCTGCTGTACACTAGTATACACTCACACTGAAAACCAGTAAGATTCCCTAATCGGATAAGCGACCGTCACGTCGCATACACAAACTTTAGAAGGCAATGGTAGCCAATCAGGAGGGAATATGGGAAATGGGACAGATCCATGTTGATGACATGACTTAGAGATACTGTGTACAGCTTTGCTTGATTTTAGGCCAAAATCTGTAGGAGCAGTGTCCAAAAATGTGTTTTTACAAAAGATGGCGGCGCTAGAAGAGGGCCATGTGAGTTCAAAACAGGGGCTGAGGTTGTGATTTGCCAACCAAGGAGTGTGTGTACAAAGTTTGGCATCGATAGGGCCAACGGTGCCAGAGATAAGAGTAGGGGCAAAAGTGTGACGTGACGTTTGACGGGCAGACGGAGGGACGGAGGGAATGACGGAGGGACTGACGGACAGCTTTTGGAGCTTTTCATAGTACCTTGCGACCTGACGGTCGCAATAAAACAACAAGTTGACACACTGATCACAGGGTGACAACAGGGGAGTTTAAATAGACACAGCACTAACAGGACACAGAACCGACAATCACCACAAAAATAGGCTGGGGCAGACAGGACACAGGTGACTAGGGTTAACAAATAATCAGGGTGGAGAGACAAGACCATAGAAAGGTAGACGCCTCCTTCTGCTCTGGGACATGTGCATTGCGAGGCAGGGGCGGGTCTTTTCGTAACGCAGGGTGCGTCCACGGTGCGTTCGGATATAGGAACTGAGGGCACTTGTGTGCACTTTGTCGTTTGTTTATTTGAACGCACCCTGGGTTACGAAAATACCCACCCCTAGTCTGATTGGCCTACCTAGATCACGCTGGCCTACCAAACTTCCATTTCTGTGACGCACGCGGAAGCTGCACCCCCGCCCGGCCCGCGATACAGGTAGCTCTATTCAACTGCAGCGGCGAATGTTTTTATATCTGTGGATAAGACAGTCAACAGCAAACAAGGGCAGATAAGAAGCACAAGAACACTAATACAAAACAAGATACACAAGAAAAACAGACTAACAGAACTCAGACATAGACAGACATAGTGGGGCAGCGGGCCGTGGCATTTTCAGACTGTCAATAAAGAATGTCAATAGGGGCACCCGCTGGCCTACTGGTCCAGGCGCATACCTCTTATATTAGGCATTGTCACATATGCATTGATGCCTGTCGGCGTCGCTGGTTCGATTCCCGATCCGGACGACCTTTTCCGCATGTCCCTCCCCGTCTCTCCTCCCATTTCCTGTCAGTCTACTGTCCTATCCAATAAAGGCATAAAAGCCCAAAAAACTAATCTTTAAAGAATGTCAATAAAGGTCACATACAATCAGTGCATCCACTCCAACCAGGTCAATTGACAACACACGGTGATATGCACATTGTGCAAATTTCACTGTTCCTTTTTTTAATTTTTTCTCTATGCAATTTTGCTCTCCCCCTCGGAATGGTGCCCTTATACCCAGGCTGCTGCTTATGTCGCCTTATACAGCAGGGGTCTTCAACAGGGGGTCCTCAGAGTTACCACAGGGGGGCTGCTCTCTTTGTGTGTGAGGATAGTTGTTGTTATATTAATCACTTGAACCCTATTATCCCCATTCTGAGGAGAACGTTAGCCTATAATAGCCAATCTACAAGCTCACACAAGGCGTTGTGAGCTTGTAGATCAGCTATTTTTGGCAAAGAGGTTTGGTGCAGAGGGCAAAAAGAGCAGACCAAAGTACAAAGTGAAAGGTCTCGTTTACAAAGTATTGACCGTTTAAGTGGTTAAATGTCTGACAAGTGACAATTACACATTGGCATGAATCCAACACTGTCAAACAAGTCTATGAAGCTATCTATGATATACAGCATATGAAAAAGTTTAATCTGCAACACAATGTTATACAGTATGTAGTGGGTTTCCCTGCTTTATTTCTCTCTCAGCTAGGGGGTCCTTAATCATTAGGCGTAATATCCCCTGATGGACCATTTTCTGACAGGCCTACGTGATAATTTGTCCGCACAATCACAGTCTCAGTCATGTACTGTAGCAGCGGTGCTCATGCTAATCAAGACATAAGAGCTGCAGTGCCATTTGAATTTCCATCTCCTCTGATTGGTACAGTAAAATGTGGAGATGGATATGGAGAGATTCCCCATTAGACGAGGCTCTTTAATTAACTCTCTCTTGTCATCAGAGCGAAGCAGCGACGCTTCCTGTCCATAACAGCCTCCACTGGCTCAATCATTAGCAGAGCAGAAAATAACTGGAGGCTGGCAGAGAGGTGGCCACGTATACAGTACAGTATAGGCTATTATTCTATACATAGGAGACATTGTAAAGGAGCGGACGTTTTCGCTGGAGACGTTCGGCACCTCTGCACGGTCCAAGTGAACACCGCGGCGCGCTCCCTACTTCTGGTTCAGCTAATCACAAGCAGGGGCCAACAAGGCATCATAATCGCGTACAATATGGCCACAAGCTCACAACTCACCACGATGCAATGCAGCGTGAGCTTGTAGATCCTCTATTTTAGCTATTTAAAATAAATAATAATAATAATAATAATTCTTATTCTTATTACCCTTATTATTATTTAAATGTTTTTGCTCACCACCTATAATGACATACCTAATATAGGGACAGTATAGGGTTGTAGACAAGAATATGTAGAATAGATGGATGGGCGTGAATTGAGACTTGCAAAAGAAGAAAAACTAAAAGTGAATTTGAGGATAACATAAATGCATGGGGGTTGGAAGTTGCCATCCTCTGGGACCCTAAATGACTCAACAGATCATTAGAAAAAAAGAAGAACAAAATTATAGCATGGTCACCTCTTTATTTATAGAAACCTTTCAGAGCATGCAGGGCATTGCAGCGTCATGCATATTTCACTATGTCAGCCCACCTCAAGCCTGTCCTCTCAGTTTAGTTTAGTTTAGGTTTTTTATCTCCTTTCACTTGGAGCTAATGAGCTGGCCTTCAAAGTAATTGTCTTATCAATCTCATTAACACAGAGGTTATTTCTTTCAAGTGCCTCTGCCCACTGAACTGTTGTGCAGAAAGCACACCGCTGCCTGGGAGCCATGGCGGAGGAGCATGTTTCCAGCGCTCCATTTTTAATGTCGCTGCTGCTCCTCTGGCTCCCAGAGAACACCAAGGTTGAGTTGCTGATGTTAATGACAGCGTTATTAATACTCTGGTGGTGGTGCAGCAATTATGCAGACTCCAAAAACACATGGGAAGTTTCCGCACCCCGGGTTCAGCAGTATACCTACCCCCCCACACACACACACAGTAACCGTGCTCCTCCGTCCCTGGCAAAATGTTGATGATGTTAATTATTAGAACAAGTCCACGTGTGTGTGTGTGTGTGTGTGTGTGTGTGTGTGTGTGTGTGTGTGTGTGTGTGTGTGTGTGTGTGTGTGTGTGAGAGAGAGAGAGAGAGACGTGCGTAGCGCTGGTGACATGTGGGTGAAAAACATGTTGGGCTTGGGTCGTGTCAGCGTGTGCACTTTCCCTGGGCCTGACAGATTGGCCAATTAACCTTATTTACCGCGCCTCTCCCACCCTCTCTAACGAGCTCCACCGGGCTTCTACCCCCATAATGAGGCAGCTGAGAGAGTGGAGACCATTGGCTTGTTGGTTACAATTGTCTTTGTCCGCCAATTATTTAGGTGACAAGGCGGTGGCTCGTGTACTCTCCTGTAACAACTGGATGGGAGTTTTCCTTTTTCTTTTTTTTTTCCTTCTTTGTTTTCCTTGTTTTTTTGTGATTGGTATCCCTCAGGTGGAGGTCTGACAGGGATTTAAATGAGCATAATATTGTTCATGTGTGCAGGAAACACACACACACACACACGCACACGCACGCACGCACGCACGCACGCACACACACACACACAATATAAGACATGACATAGCTGTCCAGTCTGAGCAAATATTAAAGATTGACAAATGTTTGCATGCCTGGTATAGTGTGTGCTTGTGGGCAGCTGATTAGCTCAGTGTACCGTGTTGAATGACATGTGTGCGTGTGTGCGTGTGCGTGTGCGTGTGCGTGTGCGTGTGCGTGTGCGTGTGTGTGTGTGTGTGTGTGTGTGTGTGTGAGAGAGAGAGAGTGAGTGTGTGCGTGTGCGTATGTCACATGATTCCTGGCAGGACCATTTTGCTGCATGTCACTCCCATACTAGTCTCGCGTAGCCAAACAACTATTCCACAATCTCCGAATGCTATATAGACTGTAGGACGTGAGCATTTGCAAATTGTGGGAGTCAGCAGTCTGGCCACGCGAGACTACTCCCATACTCTCCTGCCTGGATTCCTGTCTCTCTGTATCTTACAAAAAATAACAAATAAAATAAATAAATGAATGACAGTTCCTCAAAACTATACAGCACTCGAGTGAAGGTATACTTAACTACTTTCCACCATGTTACTGCTCACTTTCTCACAATTCCTCAATCCATTGATTACTAATTAATCAATGGATTACAATGTTTAGGAATTGATTGAATGATCAATGGACACACATGCCGGTTGCATGATCAAACCTTTGAACTTTTTGTGGTGGTGAAATATTAACACATTGCCTGCCAAGGGTTAAAAAAAACATCTATCTAAGAAATGTCAGGCTTTTTACAAAAAATTAAAATGAAAAAAAAAAATATATATATATATATATATATATTTTGAAAAAAAAAAAAGCTCTCAGAAGATGTCCATTGCCCCCTTGCAGTTGGCAGAAAAATATAATCAACCCCAAGAAAAATCCATTTTTAGATTAACACACACAAACAATTACAGCATGTGGATGGCGGCCATTTTGGTGGCCATTTTGAAGAAGGTGTGCAGAAAGCTGATTACATTAATTATTTTTTTTATAATTTTTTATCAGTATCACAGGCTGCCCAGAGAGCAGTGAACACATTGCTGTCTCATATATTAGTGAACAGTGCCCCCCAGTGGCCAAAAATGTTAAAACGTATAAAAACGTTTTTGGCAGCAAATGAGTGAACCAAAGGACCCCTCTGCCTCACTCACTGACACTGCCCAATTATAGATACGGAAATAAATATGTTCAAACCTCTGCGATTATCACTTTCTTATCAGCCGATATTATACAGCGAGTAGGGCCATGCTCTGCCGACTGAGTCGGTCAGGGTGTTAGTGCGCATGTGCCGATACATATTGACTCAGTTGCCACCTACCCTACTTACAGAGCTACCGAGCGGCTGGCCAAACCCCCTTTGTGTTATCTTTGACAACGTGAATACTACCGCAGAACAGTCCCCGCATTCGGACGCAGAAGCAGTCCCCTGGTCAATATTGACTATTCTGTCCATAACGGCACATAACTCGGTAACGGCGCTGAGTCGGCTCATGCGACGTTCGCACTACTCGGCACGGCGACTCGCTCACTGCGGCTCATCGTCGCCTGAGACGGCGCGCCTCCGTAATGGATCATGTGGCGTGAGCGGTAGACGGGTGGCTGGGAAACCCACGGTAGTCGTTTCAAATCCCACTAGGGGGATTCCCTTTTTTATTTTATTTTTCTTCAGTCTGTAGAGCATGTCGATACACTCGGCTGATAAGCGCTTCGGTTGGCAGAGCATGGCCCTACTAGTTAGATAATATCAGCTGATAAGACGTGATAATCTCCGATGGTATCGGATGATAACATTCGAATCAGGTGCACCTCTATTTGTGCATGTGCCTGATGTAGACTGATAGATGAATAGTGTGTATTAACAGTGTAGACTATTCCTTATAGAACATATCAGGGGAAATACAGTTATACTCTTTCCATGAATTAATACAATAGCACATCAAAGTTTACTCAATGACAAGGATAATGTCATTTGGAATTGAATGGTTGGCGTTGGTGATTCTATCGTGTTATAATTAACTTAAACCCCATATGGTTGAGAGAAGTCCCTCAGTGACTTTGTTAGTCACTAAGAGCATCTGCTAAATGCCTGAATCGCAAATTATAATTGTCAGTCAGTCAGTCAGTCAGTCAGTCAGTCAGTCAGTCAGTCACGTAGTACTTTTTTTTCAGAAACAGGGAAAAAGATAAAAAAATATGAAATGACAGTACAGATATATATTTTTTAATTTTCTTAAATTGGGGTGATATATGTATCTTTAGATTTCAGTATGGTTTACTTTTCAAATAGTAATTTCTTCTTTGTGTTTTTGTAGTTTTTTAAGATTTTGGAAAATGCTGGAAATAAGGGTTTTCACTTTAAAATGATACAAATTTGCCTCATTTCGGCTATACAAATCAATCAATCAATCAATCAATCAATCAATCAATCAATCAATCAATCAATTCATCAATAAATCAAGGTCAGATTATAGATCAACAAACAAATAATTGAATACTTAGCTGTGCATACACAGCCCTTACTGTCATTCCCTATGACTTCACCGCTTGACATCAGTCTGAGTGGGAAGTAGGAAATTAGCATGTAAATCATTATTCTTCATAGCATCCTGAGTCATAACAACTGTGCTGTTTTGTTTACAGCCAAATTACACAAGGTCTGTGGAGGTCAAATATCGTTCTGTTTTTAGGACTTCACTTTGCATCATGCCACCTCCACACTCTACACTCTAGGGCTCATCATTGCTTGATTGGCATCTTGATAAAGTACAGCAGCAGAGTGCATTGAGGTCTCTTTAAAACAAAACTTGCCTTTTTCGCCTCTTTACTTTTCTCTCTGGTTAACTTTTTATTTTCTTCTGAAACAGTTTTGGACAGTTTCCCCCGACACTGTGTCGGCTCTTGTCTCCCTCTATCACGTGAAGAACGTTTTATCTTGGCCTGGCAGGAAAAACTTCGTGCCGCCGTCCGTCCACTTGCGATTCCGGTGAGGATGCCCTTGGCTGAGATATGCGCTCACCAGCCAGACAACCTTTGCCGGACAAGCAAAGTAACCCTGTATTTTACACGGCTGTGATTTTCAGGTCCTGTCTCTGTTCAATGCGGATGCCTGTGGAGATACTAATACAGTCTAGGGAGCAGGGCTCAAGAAGGCCGCTGTGTGCTGCACTCTCCAGCGCTGGGAGGAGGGCATGGGAAGGGCAACATGGGGGGCTGGAGGTCCTCTTCAATTCAACACTCAACCTTCACAAGGCACTTCCGAAAGAAAGGGAGTTCCTGTTGTTAAAAGTACAGTCTGAGTAATAAAGTACTGTAGCTCACTATTGACTGCCCCATTGCCACCATTTTTGCGCAGGCTATATCTATAGCTATGTGTAGCTGTGTAACAAGGAAGTAATGCAGGAGAAAGTGGCCACAGAGGAACGTGTTTCCCGTCCGCAAAAATATAGAAATGATCCGTTTCTGCTTCCGGTCCCAAACCGGAATAACTATCTTTGGGGCACTTAGAAACAGTGGATTGGCGATCGAATATTGGATTGTTTTAATCAAATCTAATGGATTAATAGCTCGGGAAATCGGGCCTGGCACGCGAAGACATTGTGAATAACTCGGGAAACTCGATATAACGTAACATCACATACCCCGAAAGTCCCACTCATTCACTGGCAAGACCCAGAGTACATTACCTCAGCAAGAATAAGCCACCTTTCGCCGCATTGTGTTGCGACACGGTGTGAGCTTATAGTTCAAATTTTCTCTATTTGACGTAAAACAAAGCAGAAGCAAAACAACAACAAAAATGTAAGGCCTTGCAGCTAAGCTGCCTTGGGAATCATTATGCGCTTGTACTGGTTTACTCTTGTGCTTACACTGTGATACACTGTAACTTGCATGTCGATACATTTTTAATCTGACATGCTAAGCATTGTTCTGCTTCAAATGTCAATACATGCCATACATCTGAACAAATGAGGGTGCTTGAAGCAATGTTGAATTCTGGTAGAGCTTGTGTCGTATAGCTACCTTGGCGTGATATACTATCAGTCTATATTATACCCTTAATGACCACATGAAAGATAGATAGCATTTTTAGGTTTTATAACGCTTTTTACTGATTAGGTGCTTGGTCCACCTACGTTATTTTTCTAGATTGATATTGCTAAGCATTTGATGTATTGATGTTGATGTAATGATGTATTAACTGCTTATTGTAATGATGTATTACCTGCTTATTATATTGATGTATTACCTGCCTATTGTAAGTCGCTCTGGATAAGAGCGTCTGCTAAATGCGTAAATTGTATATTGGTCTTGTCAATCATCTTTATCATTCACCTGTAATCTGTGATTACAATTTACAATTTAGTTATTGAGGAACTATAAGTGATTCAGTTCAATCGTGCATGGCCAAGCAGGTGTCAAAATCACACTTTTAGCACTTTTTGAGTTTTTATAGGTCTGATTCAGGAAGTGCAGGCATGACAACAAGGCTGTTTTTCACAGGTGGGTCCGGGGAGGATGCAACCCTGTCAGAAGTTCTGTTTGTTTTTTCCCCTTTGGAGAAAAAAAAATGCAGTGTTTGCTTCTTCTTGCATCCTCTAAGACCCTTTTCAACTTACACTCTTGACATTTGGTATGTTTTTGAAAGGAGCTCAAAAAGCTCAGGGATTAGAGTGTGTCTGCTGCTAGACAAAACTAGTGAAATCAAAGGGTTGTTATAAGACTGGCCAGGAAAAAAAAAAAATAGAAAGAGAGGAGCGAGAGAGAGAGAGAGAGAGACAGACAGACAGACAGACAGACAGACAGACAGACAGACAGACAGACAGACAGACAGACAGACAGACAGACATTTTAATGAAAACACTGTACATTTTATGCCATTATTGATAGGACAGTAGACTGACAGGAAATGGGGAGAGAGATGGGGAGTGACACGCAGCAAAGATCGTCGGGATCAGGACTCGACGTCAGGCATCAGAACCTATGTGGTATGCACCTTGACCGGTAGGCCAGTGGGCGCCCCAACACTGTGCATTTTTGAAATTCAATAAATGCGTTGTTCCTATCTGTGTGTGTCGTAATGTACAGTACACACAAATTACAAATCCTATATGGTTCCTTTGAAGAAAAAACATTCCACTGTACCGGTACGTTCAATAGCTTGGCCAGAAATGTAATATCTTTGTCAGCTGAGCTCTCTTGAATATTATGAGCGTCACAGACTTATGTGCCTACATAGGATATGGGAAACAACATTTTTCAAATAGAAAGTTAACTGTACAATAATGTACACTTAAAAGCTCTCCACCTTTCACAAAGTCTATTTGTCGTCAGTGTCAAGAGACCCCTTATCTTCCTTAATACAGCACAGGGACCATTCTGATAATATAAATGGAAAGCAAGCGTTTGTTTTATTTGAACAGCAACTCCTTTATCTAATGCATACAGCACAATGTAATGGCTCTGATGGGATTTTGGTTTAATCCCATAGTTGTAATTCCTTCAGAATGTTATCCTTTCACAAGAAGACTCAGCTTCTCTCCACAGAATAAAATCACAGTTAGAGTCTCACACAATAAAAGGAGCCCACACAGTGTACAAGTCCGTTTTTCTATTAGATGTATTGAAAATATAGTTCAGGGTTCAAATTGTAGCAAGTACAGTAGAGCAAAATCACCCATCGTAGCTCTCTCTGAGTACAAAGCATAATAATTTCACATATATAGTTGAGTGTACACAGCATAGAAGACTTTCATTGGCCAATAGAAAATAACAATGTAGAACATAACAATAGATATCAGATGTTTTCATGTTGTCGTGGGCCCAGTAAAGAGAAGGACAAGGCCAGATATGGATTGGCATTATCAATTCGTTATCCAGTGTCCTGGGCATTTTGACCTGATTGGCATCTCTCAGCGTCATTCTCCTGCGTTAGTTATTTGTTCAAAACATCATGGCATTGACTTTTAACACTGAAAATGATATCTATACCATATTAAACATTTTAATCTTATCAGGCTCAAGTTCTAATTCCCTGAAGGAAGTGATACATGAATGATGTCAACAAAGATTTTGCTCTCTGTTGAGTCGTTTTAAAGGAAAGGCCCTTTGTGTATGAGGGAGATTTTATGAGCAACACAATTCAATTTAAAGACATGACGCAAAGACAAGACGTGGTTGGGTCAAATGCAACAAAGGCATTTTCTCCTTTGTGAAAAAAGTCGGGGATGAAATTCCTGCAGCGTAGATAATAACAAAATTATACATCTGAAACTGAGAGAAATAACACCAATATCATTCATAATATACTACTTTAAACTCAAATTGCCTTTAATTACAATTATTGGAATGACTTTTTAAGAGATAATGGAAAATGTTATGGCTGAAATGATACGTTACAGTAACTTGAATGACAGTCTTGAAAAATAAGTACACTCAAACACTACAGAGGTTATAGTGTTATAGTGCCGGCCTTCCTTTCTCCCAGTTGGGTAATTACATAGTGTGTTAAAAAAAAGAAAGACAGAACAAAAGGTGAGGTACACTCTTATTACATGCTGTTACAGCAGCTAGGGTAATTTCTTACATTTTGTGTGCCTGCACAACTGTTCTATATACACAGGATAACATACGATACGTTTGTGAAGGGAGATATTGTCTAACATCTGTACAACATATCATCACTGTCGGGCAGAAACCTTGTATCTCCAGCTGCAAGTTTCACATTTTTATGTTTTTTTGTATAAGGCTGTCGCACAAAAGTAGTGAAAACAGCAGATCTACAAGCACCCAACGCCTCGCGGTGCGAGGCGTTGTGTGCTTGTAGATCTGCTGTTTTCGCTAGTTTAAATCCTTTTTTAAAATGATAAATACAAAACAAACAGTTTTGGACATACAAGGTTTCCACCCGACAACAACGATATTTCACTTGTCACTCAAGCAGATCCAAAAATGGCGGCATATACCTGTGATGGCAGGGAGGAGTGGGCCGAGAGAAAATTGCGGTACACGACGTCAGCTGTAAATGAATAGGGAGAATTGATGGGAGCTGAGTCGCTCGGTCGTATTTCAAAGAGAGACATTTATGCCCTTTCTAAGTCTGGACTATTTCTGTGAAATTAGTTTTAAAGAACATATCAAAGAAACTTTAGAAGCTGCTCTCGCACACCAATGGATTTTCTCCTTTTATTACAGTTCACTCCATCCTGATTTTGTGGACACGCCATTGATTAAGGTTTTTGTTTGTTTGCTTGAAATGCACGTCGTTTTTTGTTTTTCAGTTTCTTGTAATTACAGAGACTGTCCCACGGTTTGAAGATAACCGATGTGTGGTTATGTCCACAGTCACACGACCATCCATTCTGTCGAAATGTCCTTGAGCCGCCATGCCATTAACATCTACCTGAAGAATACTTGGAATAATAATAATAACACATTTATGCAGTGTAACCACTTTTAACCTGCCATCCATATTTCATTATACTTGAAATGCACAAAAAATGCTTTGATTGATTGATTGATCGAATAAATTATTAGAGGTTTACATAGTAGTCCAGTAGCCAGCCCATAGAGCCCCATTGTGAACCCGGACATTTTGAGTACCCTAAAGTTTTATGTTAGAAATGTTGAGTATGGGTCCCCAGCAGTTAGAAACTGCCGGATGCTAACTTGCATATGTTGGGCAATTTTCATAATTAGCATAATTAGATTAAATTAGCATAATCACCTATAATAATGGAAAATATGTCAAAAACTGATTGGACAATTTGAACAATATTGGAGTGGTTTTGGGGGTTATTGAGGATGCTGAATCCATTTCTGACATTTTCTAAATTCAAAACGTCCGTTTTAAACCGGAAATGGCCAATTACCAACTTAAATTGGGGTGATATTGATACTTTTTAGTTGATTTTGATTATGAATTAAATTATAAATGTGGTTATTTATATGCTTATAGATTATCTGCATTTCAAAAGCAAAATATAGACAATCCACACAAATTATTAGAACAATGACTGCCACAATAGCCTATCAAAAATAGTCCCCGCCCTTTAATGCAAGCCCCATTATACCTGTTGTCATCTCATCTCATCTCATCTGTTTGCGTGTGTCCATTTATGCCCATATATGGAGATATCTGTCTGTCTACGTCCATTTTATGCCCATATATGGAGATCTCTGTAGGGCCTGTATTGACCATCTGTTTGCCTGTGTCCATTTATGCTCATATATGGAGATATCTGTATCTCTCTGTCTGCATACATTTTATGACTATATATGGAGATCTCTGTATCTGTTTGTCTGTGTCCCTTTATGCACATTATGGAGATCTCTGTATCTGTCTGTGCCCCCTGTTTTGACCATCTGTTTGCGTGTGTCCATTTATGCCCATATATGGAGATATCTGTCTGTCTACGTCCATTTTATGCCCATACTGTATGGAGATCTCTGTAGGACCCGTTTTGACCATCTGTTTGCCTGTGTCCATTTATGCCCATATATGGAGTTATCTGTCTGTCTGCGTCCATTTTATGCCCATATATGGAGATCTCTGTAGGGCCTGTATTGACCATCTGTTTGCCTGTCCATTTATGCTCATATATGGAGATACAAACGGTTCTCGAGATATGCGGATTACATACACACAGACAGACAGACAGACAGACAGACAGACAGACAGACAGACAGACAGACAGACAGACAGACAGACAGACAGACAGAGATTTGTCGCATTTATAGATAGATTATGCTAATTTAATCTAATTATGCTAATTATGAAAATTGCCCAACATATGCAAGTTAGCATCCGGCAGTTTTTAACTGCTGGGGACCCATACTCAACATTTCTAACATAAAACTTTAGGGTACTCAAAATGTCCGGGTTCACTTTCTGGCTACTAGACTATAGGGAAAGGTACAGGTCAGGACAGTAGCCTACAGAACAGTTCACTGGTATAAGGTCAACTAAGGATAAACACCACAGGAAAGCTTTTGGACTTGTTTCAGTTGAGGTCTCCTTTTTCAACTCATTCTCTTACAACATTAAATGACACAAATAAAACACAGTACTATGCAGAAAATATCATAAGACAAAATAAAAAAATGAATGGTATTTACAGAAGAAAGGTCAGGGGGAGGTATAAGGATAGGCTTTGTCTTTGTTTCAGTGCAACAACGTATATAGGCTTACGTGGTTATTGTAATCTCTATGCAATATGACTTTCTATGTTAAACCCAGAGGCAACGCTGGGACACATATCACTATTCAACCGACTTCTCAAACATCTTGACCAATGTAATAAATGACCACACCACAGCGACACACACACACACACACACACACACACACACACACACACACACACACACACACACACACACACACACACACACACACACACACACACACACACACACACAGAAAGAATATAAAATCCTTTTTCGTCGGAGGCAGCAGCCACTCGGAGTGGAACCGAGTCAAAACCTACACTGTGTGATGCATTAAAATGGATCACAAGGTCACAGCGATCCGTGGGACAATAACAGCACAGGCATATGGAAGGAGCTGCTGCAGACACCCCCGCCATGCACTCTCTCTCTCTCTCTCTCTCTCTCTCTCTCTCTCGCCCTTCATTTCCTTTGTTCTAATTTCTATTTCTATTCCCTGGACATGGTCCTCATTGTGCTCTGTCGGCCGTTCGATTGAATGGCTCGTCAGGCCTTCCCCAGAGTCCTCTGCTCAACAGCAGTCTACTTGATGGGCATGGGGGGTGGGTGGGTGGGGGGGGGGGGGGGGGGGGGGGGGGTGCAGTTGATGTTTGCCTGTCTCTGCGCCTTCTTTCTTATAGAAAAATCGCCCTTCATTTGTGTACATGTTTGATTCCTGAGGAAATTGTCTTGATTTATTATGACACACTGCTTAGAGCCAAGTCCCCTGTGCACCATTTTCAGCCCTGCTGAATCTGTTAATGAGGCTGTCCATTTTTTTCTATTTTTTTTTTCTTTTTTTTTGAGCAGGATGAAATACTGTCCCTTGCAGCAGTTGCATGCACCATACGTGTGCCTGTGTTTTTATATATCCATTCCGGTAACCCTTGCCCTGCATCCCATGTCTATAATGCATTATAATCATATAATCATGAATCTAATTTGCTTATCCGTTTAATTCTAGTTAAAAACTAATGCTTTATAACAATAATTGCGAAAGTGTAAACTTCATGATGGAGAGGCACTTAGATGGCAGGGGAATTGAACGTTTGTGAGGATCTGACATGCTTTTGTTAGGAACCCCGGTGTTTTTGGACCCATGCAGGAAAAAAGTTACGCAGGAAACCAAGGAGGAGAGATCACGAGGACTTTACTGAACGAAATAACACAGTCAACACAAACACACACTTACACAACATCTCAACACACACTGAAACCCGGGACATGCAAACAACAGGACAACGATCCAGCACAGAGAAATCTGCTATTTTTGAATATTTCAAATCCTTCTAAGGTTTTTTTAAAAACCTATGTTTCTATGTCAGTGGTTCTCAAACTTTTTCATGTGAAGGACCAAGAACGCCCACAATGATATGTATTTGGCCACGGACACCCATCTCAAAATATTTAGTTCCGAAGCAAAATCCTAGTTACGTTCACTTAAGAAATACATATATTCAAAGATTTGCACACATTTTCACGACTTTTCAAAAATAGCAGATCTATCTGCTATTTTTCAATAGCTAACATATAAAATAATCTCCACCTTGCCGCTCCACCTTGGGCCCTATAGTAACTGAGTCCCACTACCCCCCCCCCCCCCCCCCCCCCCCCGCTGTGTGATGCCCCTGTGGCTGACACCCACAGTTGAGTCCACTCGAGTCCAAAGAGTAGAGGGGAGCAGCTGGGGAGCTCAGGAGGAAGACACACTGATGGGCAAAGCCACCACGTAGGGCAAGGGTAGAGGGATGCATCACAGGGTAAGCCAATGAAAACGAGGGGGGTGACTTTCCAGCTAAGCTGCCTTGGGACTCTTGACGCGCTTGCACTGGTATACGCTTGTACTGGCATACACTTGTACTGGCATACGCTTGTACTGGCATACGCTTGTACTGGCATACACTTGTACTGGCATACGCTTGTACTGGCATACACTTGTGCTTGTATACGCTTGTACTGGCATACGCTTGTACTGGCATACACTTGTACTGGCATACGCTTGTACTGGCATACGCTTGTACTGGCATACACTTGTACTGGCATACGCTTGTACTGGCATACACTTGTGCTTGTATACGCTTGAACTTGTATACTGTATGCTTATTTGGTACACACTTACATGAACGCACTTCCTTGTACACTGAACATAAAAACTAACAAACAAAAAAATCAACTTAGAATGTATTTAACACATCGGATGCCCACGTGGTGTCTACAAGTCAATTTCTTTGATGTCGCTGGAGGCCCACGACGCGTTTGACGCGTTGTACAGTAAACTATACTGTACTGTAGCTACTGCACTTGGCTACCGCGGTGATGAAACAAACTCCATTTCCCAACATGCAGCGCGCAATTACGTCACCCGGACGTGCTGTGTGTCTCGTTGACTTCCTGTTTAGCGGCTGCACAAAAATGCTGTTTTCTCCTAATCTAGCTTTTAAATCACTTTCATTTCAAAACGGCAGCCTCTTCTACCTGCCGTAACACAAACACTGTGGCTTAGAAATGATAAAAAACGGTCCTGACTGAAAGAAAAGATTTTCGTGAAATAAACAGGACATACTCGGATTACATTTACTCGGATTACTTTTCTCGCCAGTACTCTCGCCGGTAGGTAAAATGACGCGTTGCCATGGGCACCAGCAAAGTAAGACACGTTAACCACGTGGGCGTCCGATGTGTTAATTATTTATTTACATATTTTTCTTTCACTTTTAATGATGTGATGCTTGACACTTTTTATTGCCTCAATGGGAAGCCGAAAAACAACACATTCTCACAATGGAAACAACATGCAGACATTATTACGCCTGGAATGTAATTCCATTATCATCATCATCATCTCAATGACCTCCTGCAATGAGCAGGCTATATAGGGCTTTATCAGTCTGCTTATAACAGAACTAGACTGCCTTTATTTCTAATATCTTATTCTACACTTTATGACTTTGCAAGCAACAGTGGGTGTGATATGAAATGTATGTCTGGACTCTGGAGCAACCAGTGGAACATAACCAGGGTTTATGTTGTTGCCTCCCTTGTAGCTCACCGTGGTCATAAAGACCATGGTCTGGCTCTTTCCTTTGGTCGTCCAGTCAGTGTTGTCTGGTGCTATAAAAGCAGGGGTGGACAGATTGCGGCTGCCTGGTCGCGTGTTTCCAGCGCCTTCATGTTGGGTCCCTGCGGACCCCCTTCATCTCGTGACTGGGCCTGATGTGCTCATTTGGAGATCCCCCCTGCTGAGCTGCACATGTGAAGTGCTGACGTGCATCAACCATGGAGACCTGGAGATGGATAAACACAGGGGACGCGCGCGCACGCACGCACGCACGCACGCACGCACGCACGCACGCACGCACGCACGCACACACACACACACACACACACACACACACACACACACACACACACACACACACTGACACACAGTGCTCCCTAAGTGGTCCCATATTTTTGCCATATTCTTGGGTCTGATACCGATCCCAATTTCCCTAGACCACGGCACCGATTACCAAAAACAAAAGGTCAAAACCTTAGAAAAAGTCTGATTAGTTTCTATTTCACAAAAAAAAAGTTTTGATTTTACGAATTTTATATTAAGTATTCACAACTTAAATGTAACTGTAATTATACAATGGACAAGCAAATACTGTAGCAAACAAGTAAATAATATCGATACACATACACTGAAATGTACATTCTTTAAGCTCATAACGTGTCACATCACAATGCATTGTGAACTTCGGTCGGACTAGAGACCAAAGGATATAATATAGGGCTCTAGTTGCCCCCTAGTCCTTGGCCTCACACTCCTGCTGCAAGAGCTGCAAGAGCCCATTCTGTCTCCCCAAACAAAGGGAAAAAATAAGAACCAGTAGACACTCTATCAAACGCCCACACAGTGTCATGTGTTTTTTTCTCTCTCTCTTGTTCGCTTGCTCCTCTCTCCCTTCCTCTCTGAGACACTTGCCTGCGCTGCCAATTTCTTATACGTCGCAAGTCTAACTGCTTACAACGTGAACGTGTTTCATAAGATAATTCCCAGACGTGCCCAGCTGTAATTAAGAGTGCTCAATTTATGATTTATTCGTCAACGCAATCAAGGTTTTCTAGTAAAATTTGGACCATTCGGCCTAATCAGGCTGAACATGCATTGTTATGTTTGCTGCCAGTGTGACTCAGGTGTCAATAATGTTAGGCTTTTCCCATAAGAATACCTGGGGACCGATTTGACTTTGCAGAAGACATTCTGTAAACTTGCTGAGTGCTGCATGGTGGCTCACTGTGCCAGCAAGCAGGGTTTCTTTTGGTTTTTACTTGTACTTGTTTTAAAAGGCCAAACTAAGCTCAAAGTCAAAGCTACAAAAAGAAAATAATAATAATAAATCAATGAATAATAATAATTTAAATAAATAAAAAATAATAATAAAGAAAGGAAGAAAGAGAAAGAGAGTTCTCCTATCTTTGGAGAAGTCATCTTCATTTGCTATTCCATCCTAGTCTGTACTCTATCCACAGTTCTTTGTCAAGGTTACTGTGACTACCATTATGGATGCTCAGCCGTGAACGGAGAATGCCTTGCACACTCAGAAATATGCAATTTACTCTGCCCTCAAACAGCAGACAGATCATAACAGAGTTTCTTTCTTTTTTTTCTTTTTTTTTTGAGAATGCGGTAATTGGTATGATTCCACAAAATTCTAGTTGAGCATGGTCTGGGCCTGATATTTAAGATGATGATAGCTGAAAACGTCTTAAAACGTTTGCTGTTTGGTAAGGGAGATTTGGAATGCATTTCCCATAGATATAAAAGAATGCATACATAGGCACCCTACTGCTGTGCTCACAGCCATGAGCCATCTAGCATCTCCATGTAATAAAAGTGCTTGACACAGAGGAAAGGTGAGTGGAAATGTCAATTCTATACATTATATGGTTATACTGTACCAATAGCATGCGGCCCACTATAAAGTAACTACCGTATGCACAAGCTGAGATGAGAATAGAAAACAATTCCCATTGATTGCTCCCTCGTTGAAAACAGCTTTTTATCGATGCTTGTGAATGAGGACCGTGAATCTCATTCTTTACCTCGGTAAACAACGTTTTTTTACCCCCCTTCTTTCTTTTCCTAACTGAACCGAAAACAACCAGTCATCAAAATCCCTTTCACCTCACAACCCCTACGGCGGCTTTGCCACCCACAGACTCCCCGGGTCCTCATCATCGTTGAGCCCTTCCTCTTTGTGTACTCAAACATTGCATTCGCCGGCTATAAAAAGGAGGACTTTGGGGGATGTAGAGGGGATTTACATTTATGCAGAGCTCAAACACGTCCGCCCCCCTTTACGTTTTGCCAGGGATGTTGGGTATGATTATCTCCCAAATGTCCTTATTAGGTGGGAAAAGAGAGCGAGATACGTTAGACAAAGAGGGTGGAAAGAATGGAAGGAGAAAAAAACAGAATGAGCTTGCATTCTTCCTCTCTGCAGGCTCTCCTGTCAGCCCAGACACAGCAGTGATGTGACGGTGTAAATGTGCTGGCGTGCTTACAAAAAGCAGTGGTGGAAAAAGTACTCACATGTCTTACTTAAGTAAAAGTATCGATACTACAATGTAGAAATAGGCTACTCTGTTAGGGTACGTCACACGAAAGTATGGTTGCCAGCTGATAAGCGGATTCTGCCAATGCATTTCAACAGGAATGGAGTGGATTTTCAGAGAAATTCAGAGAAATGCCATTCGTGGATTTCTCCCAAATTCCGCCCCATTCCATATTGAAATGCATTGGCAGAATCCGCTTATCAGCTGTTCAACCATACTTTGGTGTGACTGTACCCTTAAGGTGCCCTCACACCAAAGTACCTATGAGAGTGGAATCCGCGTTCCGCCAATGCATTTCAATGAGAGTGAAGCGGTTTCATGCCAGCAGAGGATTTCTGCAAAAAAAACGCTCCCTTCTCATTGAAATGCATTGGCGGAATGCGGATTCCACTCTCATAGGTATTTTGGTGTGAGGGCACCCTGTAGCAACTCATAATGTAATAACGGCTCATAATGTAATAAGGGCTCATAATGTAATAAAAAAAATGTAATAAAAACTCATAATGTAATAATCAGCTCATAATGTAATAAAAAAACGAGCGCATAACGTAATAACAGATTTTTCAATAATGTAATAATGTAATAATGTGTTACATTAAGAACCTCCACATAGGAGGCTCATAATGTAATAAAACTTCATAATGTAATAATGGCCTATTTTTTTGGTAAATATCATGGTATTTGCGACCGACCCCCAGGGACCCCCAGGGACCCCCAGGGACCCCCTGCCACCGCTGCCAAATAGTGCAAAAATGACCAAATCAACACCCCAACTGGGCTGCTCACGGGGGAATTCCCAGGGACCACCGACTCCTGCTACTCCAACAGTCCTTCACCTTCATTGGTTTAACTTTGCCCCGCCCCCTCCCCTCATTGGCCGAAAGTTTATTTGGCTTTACTCATCAACTGTTTGTCGTACAAACTTGTGGGTGGTGTCAATTGACTTGATTAAGAGTCCTTAACCTTAATTGGTTTAACTTTGTCCCACCCCCTCCTCTGATTGGCCGAAACTTTATTTGGCTTTACTCATCAACCATTTGTCGTACAAACTTGAGGGTGGAACCAATGCCACTCACAGGCCTTTTTGTGTACATACTGTGACCTGATGGTCGCTTATCTCCTGATTAGGGAGCCTTACTGGTATCATGGTAGTATCATGTCAGTGTCATGGTCAGTATCCTGGTCAGTATCATGTCAGTATCCTGGTCAGTATCATGCCAGTATCATGTCAGTATCATGGTCAGTATCATATCAGTGGCATGGTCAGTATCCTGGTCAGTATCATGCCAGTATCATGGTCAGTATCATGTCAGTATCATGGTCAGTATAATGACCGTATCATGTCGGTGTCATGGTCAGTATCCTAGTCAGTATCATGCCAGTATCATGGTCAGTATCACGTCAGTGTCATGGTCAGTATCATGTCAGTATCATGGTCAGTATCATGTCAGTGTCATGGTCAGTATCATGTCAGTATCATGGTCAGTATCCCAGTCAGTATCATGTCAGTATCATGGTCAGTATCCTAGTCAGTATCATGTCAGTATCATGGTCAGTATCCTGGTCAGTATCATGCCAGTATCATGGTCAGTATCATGTCAGTGTCATGGTCAGTATCATGTCAGTATCATGTCAGTATCATGGTCAGTATCATGTCAGTATCATGGTCAGTTTCAGTCAGTGTCATGGTCAGTATCATGTCAGTGTCAAGGTCAGTATCCCAGTCAGTATCATGCCATATCATGTCAGTATCATGGTCAGTATCATGGTCAGTATCCTGGTCAGTATAATGTCAGTATCCTGGTCAGTATCATGCCAGTATCATGTCAGTATCCTGGTCAGTATCATGCCAGTATCATGTCAGTATCATGGTCAGTATCATGGCAGTATTGTAGGCTATATCATGTAGGGAAGGAAGGTCACCAGTCTCTGTCTGTCTGTCTGTCTGTCTGTCTGTCTGTCTGTCTGTCTGTCTGTCTCACTATCAGCAGGATCACACCCTTATTACTTCATAATGTAATAAAAGTTATTAATGTAATAATTGCCAATTTTTTTTGAAAACTATCATAATTATTACCTCCATTGAAAAAGGGCCAAGACAGAATGTCCGTCCACATATATAACCAGTAAGACTCCCTAATCGGGAGATAAGCGACCGCTTATCTCCACAATATGGAGATAACCAACACATCCCTCCATATATGGAGATAACCGACGAATCTCACTAAGTCTGACCTCACAAGCCCCATATTTGGACACGAACAACATATAACTCCATATATAGAGACATAGCTGCTGACATCAGTATGACATCACACTGCTGACATCAGTATGACATCACACCGTACACAAATGACCCTTATATAAGACCGGCATTATCTACCGACAGATTAGATGCAAGCAGGATCTCGACTCTGACACAACTCATCGGCTCATAAGCTGGTTCTCCCTCCATATATGGAGATAACCGACGAATCTCACTAAGTCTGACCTCACAAGCCCCATATTTGGACACGAACAACATATAACTCCATATATAGAGAGACATAGCTGCTGACATCAGTATGACATCACACTGCTGACATCAGTATGACATCACACCGTACACAAATCGATTTTGACATCTTGTTACTAATCTGTCGGTAGATAATGCCGGTCTTATATAAGGGTCATTTGTGTATGGTGTGATGTCATACTGATTGCGGTCATTTGTGTACGGTGTGATGTCATACTGATGTCAGCAGTGTGATGTCATACTGATGCGGAGATATGAGCAGGGCAAAGGTGTGACGTGTGACCGACGGACGGACGGACGGACGGCCGGTGGAGGTTTTGATACCAGTAAGACTCCCTAATCGGGAGACCAGTAAGACTCCCTAATCGGGACCGTTGGTCGCTTATCTCCACAAATATAACCGACGAATCTCACTAAGTCTGACCTCACAAGCCCCATATTTGGACACGAACAACATATAACTCCATATATAGAGACATAGCTGCTGACATCAGTATGACATCACACTGCTGACATCAGTATGACATCACACCGTACACAAACAAAGGTGTGACGTGTGACGGACGGACGGACGGACGGACGGACGGACGGACGGCCGGTGGAGGTTTTGATACTAAAATGCGCCCTAACGGTCGCAATAAGCGACCATCAGGTCACAGTATACACAAAAAGGCCTGTGAGTGGCATTGGTTCCACCCTCAAGTTTGTACGACAAATGGTTGATGAGTAAAGCCAAATAAAGTTTCGGCCAATCAGAGGAGGGGATGGGGCAAAGTTAAACCAATTAAGGTTAAGGACTCTTAATCAAGTCAATTGACACCACCCACAAGTTTGTACGACAAACAGTTGATGAGTAAAGCCAAATAAACTTTTGGCCAATGAGGGGAGGGGGCGGGGCAAAGTTAAACCAATGAAGGTGAAGGACTGTTGGAGTAGCAGGAGTCGGTGGTCCCTGGGAATTCCCCCATGAGCAGCCCAGTTGGGGTGTTGATTTGATCATTTTTGCACTATTTGGCGGCGGTGGCAGGGGGTCCCTGGGGGTCCCTGGGGGTCCGTGGAGGTCGGTCGCAAATACCATGATATTTACCAAAAAAATAGGCCATTATTACATTATGAAGTTTTATTACATTATGAGCCTCCTATGTGGAGGTTCTTAATGTAACACATTATTACATTATTACATTATTGAAAAATCTGTTATTACGTTATGCGCTCGTTTTTTTATTACATTATGAGCTGATTATTACATTATGAGTTTTTATTACATTTTTTTTATTACATTATGAGCCCTTATTACATTATGAGCCGTTATTACATTATGAGTTGCTACACACCCTTACAAGTAAAAGTCTGGAAAAAAAGCATCAAACTGTACTTTCAACTCCCATTTCAAGTTTTCAAATGTATCGAAATCTTTTGAAAATAGCAGATCTGCAGGCTCGCAATGTAGATTGTAGATCGTCTATTTTCAAATGGCTGAAATGTATATAGGATTGAAATGTTTAATGTATGTTTTGTAATAATAATCAATCTACAAAGTAGTAACTAACATTTTCATATAACTGTTGTGGAGTAAAAGTACAATATTCTGATCCAAGATGTAGTGGGTAGAAGTAAAAGTGTTGGAAACTGGAAGTATTCAAGTTAAAGTACAAATACCTCAAAATTGTACTAGTAAATGCACTTACTTACTTTCCACCACTGAGGAGCAGAATGTGACAAACAGTGTAAATGTGCTGGCATGCTTACAATAAGGTTCACCTGCAAGCGCCGAGCCAATGGGTGCCCTGGCACCTGCGTCCTCTCCTACACATCTATAGGACTCCCAGACGGAACCAATTTAAAACTTTTTGCCTTTCCTCACTTTTGTATTTAAACGTTTTGGCTCAGGGGAATAGAATGCTGCGTAATGTCATGCAAGCTAAAGCACGGAATATTGGTTTCATTTCAAAAGGAATGGGGTCGAGAGCCAAGGCTATTCTACTGATATGCAAATCCACATGAGCTGTTCATCGCAGCCAGTTCTGCGATACCATAGTGTTTCACAGCATTTTATTTTTTACATAGATAGCAATATTATTTATGTACAGTTTTTTACTTCAGTGTATTATGTATTATACCCCCCCAACCTAGTTTTTTCACAGTACATGCACTGTATACAATAAACATCTTGAATTTCACATGAATTAACTGTTTTAAGCCCTGTGTTATACTTTGGCTATATTGGAGAATAGCTGATCTACAAGCTTGATGTGAATGCAGACAGAGGTTTTTGCCTATAGCGACACGTCCAAAATAGGGACGCCAGCCATGCCATGTAATCCCTGAGTTATTACTCACTGTCACCGTTTGGGTGCTCTCCTGACAATGGAAGCCACAAGCGGTAGCCAGACTAGCCACAGCTGTAAGCCATAGATGATGGACATCTGAGCCGCTTAGTGAGTACACAACTCCAGACCTACGTGGCCTTGCTGTCAAGTTGACTTACTGTATGTCAACCAGAACGTCAGGCTGAGTTGGACATAACTCAAAACAAACATAGGGGAGCGAGGGGGGTAAAAAAAATCAGTATTATCTCAATCTAGAAACTAGTAGCCTAAACTAGTTTCCAGATAAAGTAGTGAGCGTTTAATAATAATAATAATAATAATAATAATAATAAATGTTATTTGTAATGCACCTTTCATTCAGTCTGTTACATTTGTTACATTTCCATTTCAATGTCATTGTTTGACCGCACACTGGATCCACTAACCCTTGAAATTTGCAGATGACACATTGTTTGTCACCCATCTTCAGTGGACATTTGGCTTGCATGACTGTCTTTCAAGGGAAATATTTCCTGAATCATTTTTTCCTGAATCATTTTTCCTGAATCATTTTCCAGTATCATCTCAATTTAGATAGCCTAAACTAGTTTCCAGATTCACAGTAGTGAGCTTTTGTTATACATTTCTAGCCATCAGAGGATCCAAATGAGTCTTGGTTATAGAAACATTTGAGTAACATTCATGACAATGAACAGCCCAGTGCTGTTGCAGAAAATTGAGAACATTCATAATGGCTAAATGCCTATTCTTCAGAAACCTCTGTATAGCTGTAATATGAAAGAACACTGGGTTTTAATATTCACATAATTCAGTTGATTTAGACAGAAAATTGCCCCACATAATGTTATAATCCAGGTTGACTTGCAAATGATTATGAACTGGCAGGGAGGGGAAAAATGCAATGTGCGAATATGAAAAGTGGCAATACTGAGATTAAATGTGCATAGTCTATTTTAATAGATTTTTTTACAATCTGTAAAGTGGCTAACAAGGCTATACTATACCTATTGGGGGTAGCCTCGCGTAGCCAGGCTTACTCATCTGCGAAGAGAAAAGCCTGGTAATGACCATAGGCTGAAAAGGCATGAAACAGTGCTACTTCCGCCGTGAGAATTTCACCGGATGTTATTGTTTTTTCATATTCCCCGCTGGCGAAAAAAAAACTGTTAGTTAGTTAAGAGCTACAATCTTTATGTAAACGGACTGCAACGCATGACGTAACTTCCGTTAACCGCAGCACTTCCGCCACTTCCGGTGTCTGTAGGTTCATGCCGTTTTCATCGGCTGTTGTGGCCAGGGTGATTGGGGGTGCCTTTCACTTCTTTTGAGGGGGAGGGGGGAAATGCATTAACTATATTAGGTGTGCCGGCCCATTTTAAGGGGGGCACCATCTGTCTATAATTCCAAACCATATATTATTTAAGATTCTTTGAGAGCACATAAGTGTTTTGTTGGAGATGGCTGGGGCAATACCTAAGTGATCTACCCTCGTTTCCTTTCCTCACACTCCAAAGCATCCTGTCTCTGTAGATTTGTTCAAACACACAATGGTCCCTTTCCTCTGTTTTCGCTCTTTGTTATGCTGCTAGGATCACTGGCCACAGCACGGGTCCCTGTTTAAACCATGGTCTCTGTGCACGCCATCTCCACAACAATAGCGCTCACTTGGAGGAGCTGCACCAACAGTGCACGAAATCTGTTATTATTTCAGCTCAAGGAATGTTTGCTTGCACAAGAATCCTACCCAAGTTGGTGTAAGATCCTCGATTGCATATAAATATTTATTTGTATTTATTTTTGTTAAATCCGCAAGGGTTTTTGTCATTTAGCCGTTTAAGTGCCGGTAATAAATAATTAAAAGTCATACTGTATCTAAATTATAAACGAGTGTCAAGTTATTGCAGAATTTATGAACGGCTACCTGCTCTTCTGCAGTCCAATATTATTACTGCCGGAAGGTGGTTTCACAACTGACATTTGGAGACTCATTTCACTGTTTGACCGCACACTGGATCCAATAACCCTTGAAATTCGCTGGTGACACATTGTTTGTCACCCATCTTTGATTTCACGTCAGTGGAGATTTGGCTTGCACGTGTGATTGTCTTTCTCAGGAAATATTTCCTTAATCCTTTTGTTGTGACATGAGATGCCATATTATCTTCTGTGTATTTATCCACAAAATTAAAGTAGTGTACTGTATGTGAACGTGAAATAGCACGTTTGACATCATCAGGTGTTCCAGTTACGTAGCCAGTAATAACGTTTCGGGCCTGGACCGCTGGCCTTGCGGTCAAGGCACCTAGGATACAGGGACGTGCAGAGAATGTTAGAGAGGCAGGGGCTGACATTTTTAAAATGGCCTTTTGGTGAAAATTTCGAAAATAGCAGACCTCCAAGCTCACAACGCGTTGCAGCACGACACATTGAGCGCTTGGAGGTCTGCTATTGTTGGTGCTTGATACCACACTGAAAAAAGCATAAACAAGTGAATACTGAAGATGTGGCATAACTGCATGGCTTTCTACACAGAGAGGGCAATTGTTTCAGCATAAGATGCAGCATTCAAGTTCAGGAGAGTTTGGACAAGGCAATTCTCTTGAATGCTGCCTTCAGGTATGGCTTGGAAAGAGGGCATTTGCATTTCTTTCACCATAGTAAAAAAAAACATTCTGTTAAGAGTGGTTCCCTTACATCACAGTGACATCAGAGCATGATGTCAGAGTGATGTCACAGTGACATTGTATTAGTGTGGTTGCCCTATAACAAGGCATCATCTGGGAATGCCCATATATGGGCCTCGGCCATACTAATTAGCATACATTCTACGCCCTACCCGGCCCAATGTGTACTGACTGACTGAAGGAAGGACTGACACAGACAGACAGACAGACAGACGGAGACAAGCTGTGGCATTTCTCATGGTATACTGCGGCCTTTGGTCGCAATTATAGTAGCCTTCATTACAAGCGTGGAAAGTGTTCTGCATTGGTCTGCTCATTATAATTTAACATTTAACAGCTCTAAACCTCAAACTAATCTAATCTGTTCAGTTACTACAAGACAGACACTACTGTAATGAAGGAAAGGATAAAGCATGATTGGAAACCAGTAGATAGCTACGAATAACAATATTAGGCTATGGATCTAAACAAGCACCTCTCATAGCAGATATAGGGACAAATGACGACAACAGCTTCACGCAAAGGGAATGCATGTAAACAATTCAATCCATGTTATTATTATGCCCAATAGAATACAATGAATGATATCATAACTTTAACAAAATTCACTTTCTGCCGTCACTCATTACTATAGACTACAATAGCAACAACAGCTTAAGGAACCAAGTAACACCACCTTTACAAAATAATTATACAACCTGTTCTGTTGTACTGCTCTGCATGTTTCTTAACCATACTGTCCTTGCCAGACAGAAACAAACTTTACAGTATTACCCGTATTGCTTCCAAGATCATCGGACCCACACCCACACTTGCTGATATGAACAATGAGGCCATTACACGCTTAGCACTCTCAATAACAAGTGACACTGACCATCCTCTGCATCGTTACTTCGACCTAATGCCATCAGGGCAAAGATACAGAACCTTGTTGTGGCACAAAGTTCCGTTTAAAAGGAGCTTTGTCCCCTCAGCCATTGCTGCACACTTAACAATCTGCTAAACAATCGCCACCTTCGCTAAGAGGGTGTATAGTGGGGTACTGATGATCTGTCTAGTGATATGTTTGTGTTGTTATCAGTGGTGAAAGTGGTTTGAAATTCTTGCCGGAACTGTCATGAACCTTGGGAGGCTCTAATCCCCCAAAACCCCTGAAATGCATAGAAAACTGCATTTTGGGAGGCCCACCTGCTGCCCTTCTATAATAAGCCTCTTCATATTGTTCATTGTTCCATACAGAAGGGTAAGCATATATATATATTATTATTATATTTATTATATTATTATATATATTATTATTAATATTATAACCAGTTATCTAAAGTAACTAAGTACATTTACTAAAGTACTGTATTTAAGTAGGCCTACAGGTTTTAAGTATAGCCTATAGCCTACTTTACTGGAGTATTTCCAATACTTTTAATTCTACTCCACTACATCTCCCATTCCCAGATGCAGAATTGAATCATTTTGGTCTATTCTGCATTTATGGCCGCATGCAGGCACAGACACGAGTCCTCCTAGAGATGGGATTTATGGCTCTTTGAAGTGAGCCGGATCTCTGGGATCTGTTCCTTTCAAAGAGCTGTTCAAAAGACGTAGGCCTACATTTTGATACTTCTACTCTACATTAACATTCCAAACGTCTACTTGATTGCAGTATTGATATTTCTACTTAAAGGGGTCCTGCCACGCCCCGAAATTATAATAGTATGATACAGTAGGATACAGTAGGTCACGTGGTCTTTTTTAAAACGGTCTGAAATCTCTGAATCAAATGATCCCATCCCCCGTAGCGCAGCCCCCTCCACTCGGAGGAGTAGAGAGACAGACAGGAGACAGCCTGGCCAGCAGATATGGGATTTATGGCTATTTGAAGTGAGCTGGATCTCTGAAATTGAGTACTTTTCCCACCACTGTTCATTAGAAAGGAACGGCTCCCTACTGTGAACCGAATCATATCGTTCATTTCAAAGAGCCGTTCAAAAGACTTGATTCGTTCGCGAACGTCACATCTATACTGGCCAGCCGCACGCAGTTCGAGGATGAGTTCGAGCGCAGCTGCCCAACTCAGTGAAAACATCGTGTTTTCCATTTCAATGAATAAACATAAACAAGCATATTCCCATGAACAATGGGGAAGTAACAACCAGTAACCACCGGAAATATAATTTGTATAGCCACAGATTCATATATAAATGTGTGTCTTTAGCTGGTTAGCTTTAGTGCTAGCCCAGCTAGCTAGCCCTGTGGGAGCAGAGAAGTTGTGAGGGCTGTGACTGTGAGAGCGAGCCTGCGGGCGATGGGAAGAAAATGTACATTGTGCAGACATACAGTAAGTAACAGTCAATTAATTAATTTGATTGGCTTATCGTGCATTCCCACAATGACATCAAACAAATATTAACTTGTTTTTAATATAATTTCTTAAGGTGACAGTAACCCTTAAGGTGGCATAACCCCTTTAAGTAAAGAAATTGAGTACTTTTCCCACCACTGTTCATTAGAAAGGAACGGCTCCCTACTGTGAACTGAATCATATCGTTCATTTCAAAGAGCCGTTCAAAAGACTCGATTCGTTCGCGAACGTCTCACCTCTACCCGCTCCGTGTCAAACAAACAGTGAAACGCAAACGGACTGGATCACACTGACCTACACAAACCCACGGGAATAATTTAGAAGCACGCTATCAGAAAATATAACTAGTAACACTTGTGTACTGTATGTTAATCTGACTTTAGTATAGGCTATTGTTTTCTTCCTGGACGTGCGTTTGTGGCTGGTTATTTAACATGGGATTTTGACAGCTGGCTTCTCCTCTTCTTAACGGAACGCCGTTCCGTCCCCAAATGTTTTAACGGAACGGAGGTTCCGGCCGTTCCGGCCGTTCCGGCCGTTCCGGCTCACTTTCACCACTTATGGTTATGTGTTGTTTCTTGTTGTACAGACTGTGAAGACAAATTTCCCTTCGGGGACAATATCGATTATAATTATTATTTGACGTCTTCCTGGCGTCATATTAATCCATAAATAAGCCTACAGGAAGAGCCACAAGTACTTCAGGGTTGACAACATACACTACATGTGAGAATAAAGGATATTTGGCGGGATGTGGCAGAAACTTGGAAAATGCTGGGTACGGGATGTTTCAATTACAAATATTACACCCAATGCGTGATTTCGCACCTTTAGATCATGTGAAATTGAAAGTGGAACACATGTGTCATTTTGACCAATTTTTTTCAATTTCAACAGCAAGGAAGATGTTGCCCTTTTCTCTATGAAACTTCTGCTTGGTTTATTTACTGATAATGAAAAAAACATCACGAGGATGCAACTGGGACGTATCATCAGTGATGTAGCCTGGGGTCGACAGGTGTTTCGGGTCTCGCAACATCATACACCCTCGCCCAGGTGACCCAGCCGGGGTTGATCAAGTCCCGACTTACATCCCAGTAGCTATCCACGATCAGTCCTATTAGGGAAAGACCAGGGTCACTCAATGTGCTGCACCGGAATACTCTGCCGGGATTGGGGGCAGCGCCACTCTGGCGCATGGAAGAACTAGGCTCTATGGGTTGACTCCTGGCCGGGCCCCTCCTACGTCTCACCAGGTCCTCTCCTGCTCTCACCAGGTTCAGAACCTGTGCGTTGCACCAGACTCCCGATCCAAACATTCCATTCAGCTGCTGCAGGTGGTTGGGCCGCAAGGATTGGCCAGTGGTAGTACTGCAAGCTCCACTTGGGCAAGGTGGTGCTGCAGGCTCCACTTGCGGCTTGAATGGCCCTCCTAAAGTCCTCACCATGGATTTGTTGGGCTTCTTCCTCACGGAAGACACAGGCTGGGGCGCTAACCCAACCTGCTCCCGGGTGCCGTCTACATTCCAGCCGTCAACCGACTCTCGGGTGGTCACCAAACTATTCCTGGTTGTCACATAGTCTATTCCTATGAGTACTAATTATCATATTATATGCAACCACCTCCTGCATCAACATATCTTAGTATGTTAATGAAAGTGAAGGCTAAAAGGCTCTATAGAGATCTAAATATATATATATATATATATATAGTAGATATACATGTGCACGAAGTGTAGTTTCAATAGCTTAAGCCAATTTTTATTGAGATTAAATCGTTTATTTCTGTCTAACCGTGTCCACATATGGCAACACACTATTGCTATTCAAATGTAATTTGACAAAGTCAGGCCGTTAACTTATAACAACACCGCGGACATAATTTGTTGATTTTGTAGTACCAAATGAGCATCTGTTCCGCCAAATGTGTGTATTATCATATACAGTATCTGCCTCGGATGCCACAGCATGCTGGCACCCCCTGAGACACAAAAAGGAGGAGACATATTCATCTGATCAAGGCATGACAGGACGGAAAGAAATCAGTATTGTCCTGTAGTGACCTCATTGCCTCCCTCCAGGAATGTACTATTGCTCTTTTAAACAGAGCTGTGTGTCCACACACACTTGGCCCCTGGCCTCGTCTCTCTTGCTCTGACAAATCGTGGCAATTACCAGGATGAATTCCAGAGATGACACCGGCGTGGTGATGTAATAAGGAGCCGAGCCCACCTGACACATCCCTAATAGGAAAGTGCTGAAGGACATTTCAATGATGAATGAGAAAAGGCTCCCTCGCACATTGCCTTGTTTTTTGGCAGCGCTGGGGAAGTGCATAAACCGTCTTCCCTCTGAGCTTTTTTAGATGGCCAAAATGTCTGTGTGTCTCTGAGTCTGGAGTTGTTCATTGTAGAACGTGTAAGATCTCGCAACGACTTGTGGCGATGGATTTGTCCGCCATTTGTGTTGGTCAGCGGTTCTCAAACTATGGGTAGCGACCCAAAGTGGGGTCGTGCAAAGGTGTCGTTGGGGTCGCGCATGGGCTTTTTTTCTTTTTTTTTCCTTTTACATCAACAAACTGTAAAATAAGTGAGGTCTTTGCGACCAGCGTAAATAGGACGGCCATTTGACACCTCATACACATCTCCGCCTCCAACAAAGACAACTTACATCAGCCCTTGCAGAGGCTGAGGCACACAACTTGATTTAACAGTTTTTAACAGATTTAGCAGTTCATAAATGCTTAAAAGAGACATTTTGTGTGTTTTTGTTACTCTGAGAGCGAAAGAGTAAAAATAATATGGTGTCGTGGACGTGATAAAAAAAGTTTGGGAACCCCTGCTCTGGGTGCTTCGTGGAATCTCAACGACAGGGGCTGGCTCCAGGGCTGGCAAATTAAATTCTGCCTAATCGACCCACATTTATAACTGTAACTAACATTAACAGAGTAAATGCATAGTTGGTTCAGAGTCTTTCCCCCTAAAGCATTCATTCTCAAAGGGGGTCCTTGAGGGAGTTCCAATTAAGGGATTCCAGGGGATCCCCAGCTAAATGATAGTTAGGAACCAAATGTACCCTTATGGGTGTGTAACTGAGAGAGTGTACACTCTCAGAGTTACATTTACATTGATTTGACAATATCAAGTGGGGTCTCAAGATAGAAATGCCATTCAATTGGAGTCCGTAGCCTAATGCATGTCAAACTGGGGGTACTTGAAATTTAAATGGTTCAGAATCACTGCCAGAGCCGTAAAGATCTTCTCTTATGGGGTCCCTGGCATATCTTTTCAAATGGGGGTCTGTGGGCTAATAAGTGTCAATTTGGGGGTCTTCTAGAGGATGAATAGGTGTATTGTACTGTATATAGGCCTCTTGGCCTTGATAACACATAAGAAAACATATCAGACTATACTAGGAGGAATAAAGAACGTACGACCGTTCCTCACCCCCAACGTACATGAAAACCTGACTGCCAAAAGTCTGTGTCAGTGTCTCGGGAATAACAATAAGTTGTTCAGTGTAGAATGTGTAATATCCTGTTAGGGACTCGACTCTGTGATCTGTAGATTAGATAGGTAGATATGGTAGTATCTAAGCTTGCTAAAACGCTGTACCCTTTGATATCCCAAGAAGATACATCTGTTGGAGATTAGCATAGCGCACCGTGTGATAATATATGGATTTAATAAAGTTTGGATACAGACATGATAACTTATTACACCTGTAATGGAAATCATCACTATAACGTTTACTTTAATATTGAAGTATCTAAAGCTGCAAGGTTTATCTGATCTTTTCCAAAATGAAAACCGGCCTGTGTCACCTCTAGCTTTTAATGAAAACTAAGAACGTTTTTTTTTTGTCAAATAAAATATGAGAAAAACAAGTGGATGGGGTGATTCACCATGCCACTCTTCTTGTCTCTATGCTTTATGCAAAAATGTTAATATCTTGACATGAGATGCATTGCTTCATTTATTTTTTAAAGGGTCAAATTCAAGAGAATTCTCCAAAGTGTTGGAAAGTTCAAAATACCATATGGCTAAATAACAAACGACGGCATGACTGTTCTAATTATCTCCATAAGTAAGCCATGAAAACACAACCAGCATGAAAACACAACCACGCACGCACGCATGCACGCACGCACCCACGCACGCATAAGTATATTGTTATACTTGAAAGGATCATATTTTTCCGATGTACATTTTATAAATGTGATTTTCACCAGTGGTGTAAAGTAACTAAGTGTAGGCCTATGTACTCAAGTACTGCAATTTTGAGGTACTGTATGTTTTACTTAACTGAACTATTTCCAGTTTTCTGTGCTTTTACTTCTACTCCACTACATCCACTACATCTCTGAAGAAGATAGTCTACTTGTATACTACAATACAATTATTTATCTTTAGTCACTTTTTAGATTACATTTTATACATTTGGAAACTTGTGAAATTGGACATTCTGTATAACGAGTACTTTCTACTCTCTGTATTTGAAGTACATTGTGATAGCAATATAGCCTACTTTTGTACTTTTACTCAAGTACATTTCCTTGTCTATTTTCAATCATTTTACCCAGGGGGCAAAGGAAGGTGTGCCATATTGTGGCGGCCATATTGGATTTCATGGAAACTTGCAATACAAAAAATGTTCATATGTATACCATTGATCAACCTGTGAAGTTTCGTGGAAATATCCCTCAGTTTAAAAATTTTCCCTATTCACCCCCCATTAAAACTAACTAGAAGCTGGGCCGCCCTTCGGGCGGCCCAGCGTCTAGTCGGCGACCTGGCCAACTCGGAACAATGTAAATAGGGAATGAATGCCCCGCCCTTTAATGCAAACCCCATTATACCTGTTTTCATAGGACCCGTTTTGACCATTTGTCTGCCTGTGTCCATTTTTGCCCATATATGGAGATATCTGTATCTGTCTGTCGGTGTCCATTTTCGAACGTTTCGCTATGGAGATCTATGCATAGGAACATCAGAATACGTAACCATGGCATTTTTTGTTGACTCATGTGTTGTATGCCCATATATGGATATCTCTGTATCTCTCCGCATAAGGAGATTCCGAACGTTTCGCTTGTATGCCCATATATGGACATCTCTGTATCTGGAGATCTATTTGTTGACTCATGTGTTGTATGCCCATATATGGATATCTCTGTATCTCTCCGCATAAGGAGATTCCGAACGTTTCGCTTGTATGCCCATATATGGACATCTCTGTATCTGGAGATCTATGCATAGGAACATCAGAATACGTAACCATGGCATTTTTTGTTGACTCATGTGGTATACGTGATGTCAGAGCCTTTTATGAAGTGATGTCACAATGAGTCAGCGCTTGCGCCGATTTCCTCCGGAACAGCCTGATGTCAACTCTCTGTATCTGGAGATCTATGCATAGGAACATCAGAATACGTAACCATGCCCTTTAATGCAAACCCCAATATATGGAGATCTCTGCACACACAGTACCGGTTGCGGAAAACTCTGATGTCAGACATCAGCTCCGCATTCGGGGATTCATTTTATGCCCATATCTGGAGAACGCGCGTGCCGGTGGGAAGAACGGTTCTCGAGATTCACATACATACAGACCGGGCTGTCCATATAGGTTGTGATCCTACTGGGTCATAGATAAAATTTCTGGTGGACACCCCTTATGTCGGGGCAAATGCAGGTTTCCTAAAAAAAGGCTGGTTTGCCCCCTGGGTATTTAGTACTTTTACTTTTGGTACTTTAAATACATTTTGATGCCAATACTTTCATACTTTTAAGTACATTTTGAATTCTGGACATTTACTTGTAACGGAGTACATCTACAGTGCAGTATTGATACTTTTACTTAAAGCGATATTTCACTTTCAAAATAACTTTTGTTCCTTTTATCATCTAATCATGGTGTTTACAGTTTTTAATTTGCTTCATTCAATATTTAGATATTTGATTTAAATCTTATCCCGCCCTCCTCTCCAGGGCCTCTCCCCATACACACCCATTGTAGCTTCAAACTCCATTTTAACCATTATAAATTCATTAAAAACACCCATTATTTTTTCTTGGTGACTCATAATACCCTCCTAATACGTGAGCAGGCTGTGTATTTTCAATAACTTTTTTCATTTATTTTTAATACGATTTTATTGTATTTAATCTTTTCCATTTTCCCAAAGAATTATTAAAAATAAATGAAAAAAGTTATTGAAAAAACACAGCCTGCTCACATATTAGGAGGGTAGTATGAGTCACCAGAAAAAAATTGTGTTTTTAATGAATCTATCATGGTTAAAATGAAGTTTGAAGTTACAATGGGTGTATATGGGGAGAGGCCCTGGGCCTGGAGGGCCTGATAACATTTACATCAAATATCTAAATATTGAATGAAGCAAATTAAAAACTGTTCAGGGTGTTCATAAAAGCCTGATTAAACGATAAAATGACCAAAAGTTTTTTTTACAAAATATGTGTACTTTACAAAATATGTGTACTTTTTCCACCTCTGCACCGGTGTTGCACACCAACAAATTGCTCTGTTCCATCCAGTCAGGGTGCTGATTGTTGGCTCACTGGAAACACTCTACTACACCAGTGGGTCTCAAAGAAAGTGTGGTCCAAATTACCCATTAAAAGGTGTGTAACCCTAGTGTACTAATGGAACCAAATGGACCAGTAAGGGTCCATTTGTACACTCTCAGAGTTATGGGGGTTCCTTGAAATAAAAGGTTAGAGAACCACTGTGCTACATGAAATGGAACAGAGACTTCATTAGTATCATTGGTAACAACAACTTTGAAGAAAGTGATATACCGGTAAGTGGATAATATAGCCTATTCTACACACACACACACACACACACACACACACACACACACACACACACACACACACACACACACACACACACACACGCGCGCGCGCGCGCGCGCACACACGCACGCACGCACACACACGCACACACACGCACACACGCGCTGGCTGATTGATTGATGGATTGATGGATTGATGGATTGATTGATTGATTGATTGATTGATTGATTGATTGATTGATTGGATTCCTGTGCTTAGTCCAGCGCAGTTATACAAAGTCTGCTATAAGGATGAAACCCAAGAAAGCACTATATGGCTTGTTTCTATTGGGGTACCGTGCTTTCAATTCATTGAAACATTAAGTGACACACACACACACAATCTTAGCTGTCCATTGTGTACGATGATGACCCTTGCTCCAGGGTAGGGAGGGGGAGGGGTTCAGCGAGGTTGTCGCTGCCACTTGATGTGGCTGTCGACGTGAGCCGCACATCCGTCCACAGGTAGGGCAGGGGAGCCCTGTCGTTGGAGGAACGCCGGCTTCCCTCTGGTGTCACTGGGCACACCTCTCTGACCTTTTTTGCTCGTTACTGTCGCTTATCTGTGAGACTGCCCTGGCACAGGTGACCCGCCATGCTGAGCGGGCAAGTGCCAGAGTCTCAAGTTGTAGTTGTATTTGTAATTATTTATTAGCACATAGTTGACATACAAGAAACAGTACATTTGTATGACATATTGTGCAGGAGAAGTTAAGAAGCCTAGAGGCTTGTGAAGAACATCCCCTAATTTATAAAATCAGACATAAGTATAAATATTATGAAAAATGAAAATAAAACATTATACAATAATACTTTCAATAAACATGCTTAAATATAGTTTACATGTACAATAAAGTACATGCATATATACTACAAACTCTACCAGACCTGTACACACATAACCAAATACAAATTTATCTACAGATTTTTTGCTATGAGCCCTTTTTTGTAGTTGGCTTTAAAGACCGGTAATGAAGATTATTTTATCCTTGGATCGGCGGCATTTCCATAAATTAGCACCTCTATATCTTATTGCAAACTGCCTAGGGGAAGTACGACAATAAGCAGTGTTGTACCCGAACGCGTTCAAAGAACAATCGTTCATGAACACGTTCATATTTTGGGCGAACGTGAACTGAACGTAATTGTTTTCGCTTGATGAACGATATTGTCGAACGTGGTCATTCTGACGCCCGTGAACGGAGTTCGTCGGCGTTCGTCGGCCGTTCATGCGGCGGTCCGCGCCTCCGCGGTCGTCTGTCCCATAGATATATATATCTATGGTCTGTCCTCTCGTCTCTCTTTTCATTCACATGCTCCAATAGCACACACTGCACGCAGCTCCTCGTGAACGTTGATGCGGTGCTGTCTGCACTCTGCAGCTGCACTGTTAAGCCGGCGTCATAGTCGCCTGGGCTTAACAGGCGACTATGACGGCTTTACACCGCGGTGTAGTCTTTTCGAGTCTTTTTGAGTCATGAAACTACAACGTTACATCATTCCTCGCGGTGGAGAGCTTTACACCGCAAGTCCCAACACATCTCTCTGTTTTTACTATCAGACAGACAGGCTCTACACCCCGTTCACTGATTGGTCGATCTAGACCAGTCAGTCACGGTGTACAGGACTCCACCGTGAGTGACTATGATGTCCTGCACTTATTTTCTGACTTGAGGTGGAAAGCTTTCCACCTCAAATTTGCAGTGGATAGCTCTCCACCGTACACTCTGATACGGGCTTAAATCTCCTCCTCGTTACGTGTCTCGCAAGCCTCACTATACTTTGTCCTATGTGTGTTGCACGGCGAAAATAGCTGATCTGCAAGCTCACAACGCGTCGCATCCATGAGACAACGTGAGCTTGTATAAGCTATTTTAACCAACGCGGAAACATGCTGTGCACGAGGTTTAGAAAAGTATGCCTTCTAGTGGGGTTCCTCGTACATGTAATTTTTTGTTTTCATTTCAAATGTGTGTTAAAGTTTATTTTTCACTTCCAATTTGTAGATTATGGTCTATAGAACAATTTTGGTTCGAGTGTCAAGACAGTGGATTGAAGAAAAATATATTTTTTGCCCTATTTCCAAAATGACCAAAATCGGAATTGTGTTTTTTGAACAATGTCTTAGTTTTCCCACAACTGCTGTGTAATTTTTTTTTTATTGCTATATCAAGTCAATACTGTGTGGGGAATCAATTGGAGTCAAATATTTGTTTTGAAAATTATGATATTTCACACAATGAGACACTAACATGGTTATTACATTCAGCCCTTCACAATAAGGGTGCAGGAAGACTGGGAACTAGGCAGTGGGCACATAAATATTGTGGGCACCTCAATGTTAAGTTGGATGAAATTATTGCTGTGTGTGGTTCTATATGGGCTGTGTCAATAATTTTGACAAATAATAGCATGCAGCAACATCTAAACATATATATATATAGACCTATATTGTTTTTTTCTTTTTTTTTTTAATAGCCAAAGTATAAAAAAAATTATGGTTAAAAAAATAACGAAAAAGAACTAAGTTAGTTCATTTTGGGGAACCATTAACTTAGTTCAAAATATAGAATTATGAACTATGAAATGAACTAGTTCATTTTAGAAGTTCTGAACTTGAACTTGAACTAGTTCGTTTTTAAAGTGAACTTTCCCAACACTGACAATAAGGTACATGAAGGTCCTTTGATCCTTTGACAGAATTGAATGAAAAGAAACTATTAAAACCATTTGGTAGATTGTGTTGATCATAAATACATTTAAAAGGTCAAAAGGTCTTTGGTGTATTTGTCCGCCGGCAGCACGCTTTGCGTTGTGTAGTTGGCCCTAGAGGACTTGGCGGGGCAGGCGGTGGTCAGGCGGTGGTCAGGCACACACACACACACACACACACACACACACACACACACACACACACACACACACACACACACACACACACACACACACACACACACACACACAGACAACCACGCACGCCTCATTATAACAGAATATATCTTTCTGCAAGATGCCTCTAACAACGGTAATGACATCATTAATGCTTTGCTTCACTCATACAGTATTGGGGGAGTGGACGTGTGCGTGTGCGTGAGCGTGCACGTGCGTGTGTGTTAAAAAAGTAGGGATTGAGGTTAAGGGCGAGGTCGCTTTCCGCCTTAAGCGTCTTAATGGTAATATAAATAAAATATAAAGTGTGTGTGGGTGTGCGTGCGCACGTGCGTGTGTGTGTGTGTGCGTGTGTGCTAATGGTAAAGCAGCTGGTGACCAGCCTCCAGACCCCCCACCTCCCGTCTCCTAATGGCCCCGTCAGCACTGCCCCCAAACCACAGCCCCATGCAATTCCTCCGGGGAGGAGGCCACTAGCAACCCCGCTAATGAGACAAATACTCTCCAAAAAGCGAGAGACAGTGCAGACAGACTAGAGAGAGAGAGAGAGAGAGAGAGAGAGAGAGAGAGAGAGCCTGAGGATTGACCATTAGATAGAATTCTAATGTGTGTTGAATAAGACTTGAATATATTATGCTGACAGATATATTCTTGTAAAGGTACAAGAACATTGCTGCGTTTTTTTCGTCCAAATATCAGAGCGAATTTTGGAGCACGTAAATACAAAGATCTAGCCCACGTTTAGAACCACCATCCTCTTTGTTTCAGAGTAATCCTTAACTTTATTCTATACTAAAAGAAGTAAGGAGTCAGTGCTGGAGAACTGGTGATTTAATAACAAAATATATATTCAATAAATTCATGTGAACAGCCAGGGTTCTATCTTCTGTATCATCCATAACAACAACAAAATATCACTTCTCTGTTTAAGCGTGACCACTTTCTCCCCACCAGAACATAAAGTAAACAACAGGACTATGCGCATTCCATTATACTCCTCTTCAGCCCGCCAGCTACTTAAAGGAACATACTCTGGCCCTGTGTAGGCCTATATAGCATAGGGTTACACGTTATGTCAATCACGTTTGCACACTGTCGCCCGTTATTTCGTCTGTATTCTTTTTTTTCGGACCACGCAACGGAAAAACCCACCAATGTGCAATCACCGTAATAGTTTGTCCATTTTATTGCAATCATTTTTACCATGGTAACCAATAGCCAGCAGGCTGAAGTGATGCCTGGCGAAATACTACATCCGCCGACATCCGGCCGGCCACTGAATTGTATTCATCCTGGCAACAGAAAAATGTATGGGGCGCCTGATGGAGGGGAAAGGAAATGGTTGGAATAATGTGTTCCTTCCACGCACTACGTCCAACCGGGGAAGCTCCCCCCTGTCAGGTGATACGTTTAGGCAATTGGCACTGGGTGAAAAATGGGTTAAAAGATTACATTAATTTACACTCAATTCTTGTGTTACTGTAAACAAGTCATCTTATCATTGAGAATACAGATGGCAGAGAGATGAATGATTGAGCATGAGAAATACAACATTTACAAAAGCAGAGAGAAAATAAATCAAATCATACATAACGTATTATGGAATGTGACAGATTGTTAGCCAAGAAAGTGGAGGTCAAACCGACCTCCCCCCTTTTCTTTGAGGGCTTAGTCCAGTAAAGACTATTATCACAGTGCAGAAAGGAAGAGACATTTTACATCAGTGTGTCTGCGAGTATAGAATTCATTATACTGCAGGCCTATATTATTTGATTCCAATTCTCCAGCACAAAGCCCAACTTGAAGAAACTTGTTTAATATTAGTAACTTTTAAAACCAATGTTTTAAAAGTGCAACTTTCTGTAGGACCTATTGCTAGCATTAACCTTTTAAGGACTTTAATTTATTATAGTCTTATACATGGATATCATTAGACAGTATCTAATCTGCTAAATCTGACATGATTCCAGACTCCTGAGAATGATGTAAAGATTTGTGAGAATTGTGGATAGAAAAAAAAAGTTCCATCCTCCTTGGTATTGCAATTATTTGACATAATTGTCATAACCGTTTCCATGTTGAAAAAAGTTCATACATTTACAAAACATGACAAGTTGTAAGCTTGTAGATCAGCAATTTCTACTATCTTTAACAGTTGTGAAGTATTACATTGTTAATTTAAGTTATTTGTCATATCCCACCAGTGCATTTTGTATATATTTATTACAAAGACTAAAAGCCTAAGGCATTCATATGTTCCAATGTTCAATGCCAAAAACATTATAACAAATGCATTATCAATATCAATTGTGTAACCGTGCCCCACCTCCAGGGGGGATACAGTTATAATACAGTAGCAAATTATTACATAATGAGATGCCTTTGTTAGCTGCAGTGTGCATTGGTCCAAATAGACTGGTAAGCTCTATGTCCAGTCCGACCCATGCCAGATCTTTGGGTACGATGCCAATCTCATGGTTGTCTGGTTGATTATTTGATTGAATGATGCATTAGTTTGATTAATTCCGAGTCATATCAAATATTACAATCAAAAGCAACAGTTTTGTGTTCTACAATGAGATCACAATGTGATCTTCAAGGTCTCGATTTATGTTCTGCTTTGAACCTAAACCACCAGAGTTTACTAAGTAGGCCTATTGACGGTTTTAAGTGGATGAATGTCTTAAAATACACATTAACATGAATCCAACTCAACAGTGATATAAAAAAAAGTCTATGAATCTATCTATATAATCAATTTAGGCTAATACAATAGCATGTAGACAGGGTTCCTTCTTCATCTCTCTCTCAGCTATGGGGTCCTTGGCCTAAAAAAAATGTTGAAGACCCCTACTGAAAACCATTCTTTATTTGAACCATGTAGCTTTGTATTGTATTTTTCCCCCCTCCATTATTTATTTATTCATGTATTAGTATTACTATACATTAATCAGCATGGGATTCCCATAAAATACATAGCTACTATAGCGTGCCAAATTATTCCCATTCACATTTCTACTACCGAGCTGTTCAGACCCAGGAGACACATTTAGCGCTCATTTGCAAAGCCTCCAATCATATGTTTTATTGAACGAAATAACCCCATTATTTGTGTTTTTAAACATTTGAAGCGCTAATTTATGGTAAAAGCAAAGGGGAAGCCTGACAGGTAGTATATCTCCCTCTAATTGAAGCCTTTTTTTTTTTGAAGATGTGAGTTCTTTTTATCTCCCGGCAATGATTACAAGCACGCTGCAGCCTAATCCATTGGTTTAAAATATTGCTAAGAAGATGAATGGTTATTGGTGCTAATCCGCGACCATGATGTACGGCCGCTGCCCTATCCCCCCCTCCCCCCAAAGAAAAAAACTCAAATGCAAACTCCAGCACAGCTTGGCAAGACTGGGTTCAATTGCACAGTCCTCCACTCGGGCGTAAATCACCAACCCACCCGCCCCAGCAGTCAGGTGATGTTTTCACCTTCATAAAGTATCGCTTGATGTCGACGGTGACACCCTCTAAGAAGAGCATCAAGGCTGTGTCCGGGTGAGCTGCCACCGTCAGTGTAACGGATGTCATCGTAACATCTTTATGGCCACAGTGGCCGCACCCCTCGGTTGCACAGAACGGTCGGTTATACTGTTAGGGCTACGGTATTTCACTCCTTCTCAAATTAGATGGCGTGATTTACTGAGGGCCCAGCAAAGACTGATGCATAAATCACTGCGCAATGACATCTTACTCCAACCTATTAGATAGGGAGAATTTGAAAGTCCTAACCGCATTCGGGCCATAAATCACTCTGCCGCTATACGAAGCCCTTTTGTTTATGTTTGCCAGGTTATCTTGATAAAAGAAACATAGGCTTAACTGTCCGTTTGAGCCAAGGAAAATAGAGAACAGAGAGGAAATCTTTATCAATGTCAGAATTTTGTATTTCTTTCAGAGGGCTATTTGTATTGTTTTCTAGAGGAGACGCAGAAACAACTTAATTTCCTGAGTGCATAATGCCTACTGTAGGACTTGTACTGTACAGTATATACAGCATGGAAAGCACAGGACCTGAACAAGCAGGCTTCGTACTGTACTGTATTCCCATTTTACAGTTTTGTGTTGACAAAGCAAGTGACTGGAATAGTTTTGAACGATACTGGTAATTATGGTGCATACTATAATACTGTAATGATGTGGGATTTCAAACTGAAATATTGTCCACTGGAGACTGATGTCCAATTGTTGTTGCCATGGAAACTGTAATATTCTTTATAACGAGTAAGCCACTAATTGGATATAAGAGCTAAGTGGTGCAGTATATGTACATGTGCATTGATGTGTGTCTGTTTGTGTGCATGTGTGTGTTCATTTGTATGTGCTGAAAAAATCAGGTTAGCATAGATTGTGTGGCTTGTTTGCAGTTATTTCTATACAGTCTTGACCTGTTTAAACAAACTTATAGTGAGAAGCATTTCTCTGCATAATCATGGATGTGGTTGCGGGCACATCCATACTGTTGGTGAACATTCAGCGAAAACAGCAGTTCTACAAGCTTACATGTTAGGGCGCTATAATGCCATTAGGGCACATAGAATTATCGTCTATTAAGAGATTTGGTGTAGATGGGAAAAAATATATGGATTGAATACAATGAAGAATATGGTTTAAGTAGTTAAAGCCACTGGCCTGCTGTCATGTTTGTCTGGTTATCTCAACACTATACACACACAAAACAGATAAACACACACATTTTCTATTGTTAATTTTGTTAAGTTAATGCTATTTTGTCTCTTTCTTACTGTAGCAATAGGGATGGCCAACGGCTAACAGTTACCGTTAAACCGATAAGAAATTGGTTACCGGTAAGCACTAACGGTCAATTTTGACCGATAAGAAAGAAAAGAAAAAGGAAATCAACCCATGTGTCACACCAAAAGCCCCGTACACCAATATATACGCAACATCAAGTCATCAACCATGCAACTATATACGCGCTGTAGCCTGTAGTCACACATTTCTGGGACACCGATGTCTGTGTAACATCCATTCACGCAACTGCGAGGCTGCGACGCTGCTTGATTTTGGAGTCGTACACGCTGACTTATTCAACAAATGCTCAGTCGTCGATTGGATTTTACAAAACAGACCCCCGTCACATTGAATCCCGTTAAGAAGAGCTTAAAACTCAACGTTCTAATGTTACATGTTGACGACGTGAGGAACGCTAAAGTCGTCTTGGTTACAGAGTAGCCTAGGATATGCGAAAATAACACGGCTCAGAGTCGCAAATTCAATGATCGCTGCATCAGCACACACAAAACACGGCCGAGAGAGAAGAAAATGAATGAAATTGACATCACGTTTAGCCGATTCAACCATTCCAAAAGCCATACGATTGAAAGTTATTGCTCTACATGCGAGCATCTCGCTGCGGATGTTTTGTTAGGCGATAGCCAGGGAGTGCAGTCAGTGCACAGAATGTTAGAGAGGCATGGGCTGAAGGGCCTTTTGGTGGACAATTCTGTTGATAAAAGTTAAGGGCTCCAGCCCCCTTTGCTGTATGTGCGCACATCACTGCCTGGCGAAAGCGCATCACATTACAGATTGATCATTTCAATCCCACGGTTTCTTTGAAAAAACACATTTCTCTTAGAAAACATTTGTATTCTTGTTTCTCCTAGTTTTATTGTTTGTAATGTGTAAATATGGCACTTTATTATGGGGAAAAACGGGTGTATTTTCCCTTTTTAAATCGCAAAAATAGTGCATTTTTGAACACATTTCCTTAACGGTTAACGGTTAATTAACTGATAAGGCCTTTCGGTTATCGGTTAAGAAAAAATCTCCATTTGGCCATCCCTATGTAGCAATGTTGACAACAGGCTACAATCTGATTTTCATAATAAACTAGCTGTCTTCCAAGCTGCCAGCATTCGGATGTGAGTGATGTGAGTGAGTGTGCAGGGAAATCTGAAATTAAAATGAGGAGCTTTGAACTGTATGTTACTACCGTATGTCAGGAAAGATGTTTTAAAGATGCATTGCTTTAACTAACAATGTTCCTTGATCGCAGAAGTTCTGAATACATTTTCGATTTCAGCATCTCTCACACTAGAGGCTCCTCTCTCTTCAACAAAAGAAACGTTTCCAACACGCCCACTCGCTCAGTGTAAATTCACTGGATAATGACCTGGTCCGGGCACGCATTGAGACACTTGAGCAGAGCTCAATTGAACATTACGCTGACTTAACTCAAGAGAGCTGGAGGCATGAACACCATTTGACATTTGCATTCACTGTATATAACTTAAGATAACAGATAACAGCTGGACTGGTGTCATGCCAATGATGGTGATTCTGAATACAGTTGAGAACCTCGCGCTCTGTCCGTGAGTCTGTGTGCATCACGGTAATACAATAATACAATTTCTTAAATTTCTTTGGAGAGGCACGGGTGGACAAGATGGCGGCGCCCACAGGCAGCATTGCTGACGTTTTTTTTTTTAATTATTATTCTCCAGTAACTGTTTGTCCAAATGACAAAAACATGAGTGTCTGTTTGTGTGATCGATCGATGGGCCACTCGTAGGGGAGGGTGGGGTAAACTGAGACTTTACATTTGCTCCCCTCTAGGCAAACTAAAATATCAGTAAAAATGTACACATTTCGGAACCCCCATGACTTTTCCACGTCCGGATTCGCCTGCCGATCAGGCAGTGTTGTGCGTATCAACGTATCTGATACACAGGAGGAGGGGCTGGGGCAGCAAGAGTGTGGCAGCAAGTAGAAGTTTCATAGAAATTCAATTTCACACATTCTAAAGTCGGGCAGTGGGTGTCATTTAATTATTAGATCCTGTACCCATACTTTTCCAATGCTAGTGGGTGTCAGGCAGTGTTGTATTGTGTCACGCGCGTACACTTTATCCTTCCCTTCATATAGTCCAGGCGTTTCGGGCAGTATTTTGATGTAATCGTGCACTTTATGAAAGAAGCATGACATTTGGCACACAGTTAGAACATGCCATATGGAAATATTTTGGCTATAGGGGCATCGCAGATTTGTCTTGGGAAACTTGTGGGGGCCAATTAAAGTTGGGCTCTGATAGACTTTACTATAGAGTGAATAATACAAAAAATACATATATAAGTAGCATGTAAGGGGTCAAACTAGGTGTTTTTGGGGATTCTGAATCCAATGCAAACATTTGTTTTGCAGGAAAAACATTCCTTGGGCTAAAAACGGACCCCATAAAACTATGGTTTAGTGATGAGTCATCACTTTTGCATTGGTTTCAGAATACCGAATAACACCTAGTTTGACCCCTCACATGCTACTAAAGCATATTTATTTTTTGTATTATTTTACTCTATAGTAAAGTCTATGAGAGCAACTTTGATTGGCTCCCACAAGTTTCCTAAGACAAATCTTCGATGCCCCTATAGCCAAAAATGTTCCATATGGCATGTTCTAACTGTGTGCCAAATTGCATGCTTCTTTCATAAAGTGCACGATTTTTGCCTGAAACGCTCGGACTAATAGGGATTCCTGGCCAGGGTAGCAATGTTGATGCGTGTCCCTGAGCAAGACTCTTAACCCCTAATTGCTCACACGCTCCTTGTGGGCAGCGAATCAGCTGGGTTGGGCTGAAAATAATGAATTTCCCTCGCGGGAGGAAATTTTTAGAGACTGAACCAAACCACAACACAAGGCAAGAGCAGTTTAAACCAATAAAGGCATTATTGGGGGGATCATTTAACACTCAGAGAGAGGGGGGGAAATGTCAGTAAATAATAATGCTTTCCACAAATAAAGTTAACATAAATTCATCCCGAGCGGGGGTCCGCTCAGTCTCTGTTGTCTTCTTTTTCCTTCCCCAGTGCTAGGTGCCAGTCAATAAAACACACTATGTGGAGGCTGTTCACTTAAATTACCATTACAGGTAGATTCAAGGTGAGTATCGTTCTTTTCTTTCCACAGGTTCCCGACAAAGGTGCGTTTCTCCAGTGCGCTGTACCTACCAGGCGGGTGGTGCTTGGGCGAGATGCCACAGTATCTATTATTATTATTGTAGTAACTGCACTGATTGGATTGGTGGAGTTTTGGAGCTGTTAAATGATATTATGATGAGCAGGCCAAGAAGAACTGCTAAAGAGCCGCTCATCCAAACAAGTTCAAACTTGCCCCACTTGCCAAATGTTGTCTTCATACAGTGTTCTGTTTTCAAGATACAGTATATGATTGTATACTGGATTTTCCCTTCCTGCAATTCCTTGCCACTTTTTTCCTCTCATTCAGGATATATTTAGGACACAAAATCAGAGTATGTTTTTGTTGCAATTAGTGAGAGGTCATGTGACAGTATTACTGGACTACAGGGGAGGCTGAGGTTGTATCACCTTTGCTGTATCACCAGAGCTTTTCAACATCACTTCACTGCACCATACATACAATGAGGGCATTGTATGTGGGGGGGGGGGGGGGGGGGGGGGGGGGCGATGGCGATGATTTACATAAGACTACGCCATGTCTGGTGACTAGGTATATTATCTTTGCTACTCAAAAGGCCACAGAACACAGAGAGAAAAAAACCTGCCATGGCTTCCTGGAGCGGAGTTTTCAGTGTTAACATTTTAATGCACGTTTTAAGGACCAGGGCAAAGACTTTTATGATTGGTAAAAATAGCATGTTCTACTGTTCCACCGGATAGACGCCCGAGGGGACTGTGTTTTGGGGCGAGCGTTCTGGTATTCTCCTCCCGTAGTGTTCTCTGGGAGTATTACAGCCATACATCATCATAATAGGGTTAGTTTGTATTGTATATTGTTTTATTGATATAACCTATTGTTTAACCACTTTGCAAACATGTGTACATAGATTTCTGTATGCACAGTCAGAGAGAGACACCTCAGTGCAGCATGGGATTTTGTCACATTAGAATGACGCTGACAAAAAGCATGCACGCAAAAAATAATGTGTGTTTTTCATCATTGTCTAACTAACGCAGTCATAAACCATTCATAAACCATTCCTGTTACATTTCTTTTTCTCTTAATACATCCACGGATTAGCATTACCGTGCATTGGAGGGAATTCATAATTAATTATTGGATGACGGGGTTGGTGTGAAGTAATGGAATTAATGATAAAGAATTCAGACAGGCTTCACTCATCATGGAGTCATCATTAAAGCCCATTCACACCATAGCGTCAGAAATGTTGACGTGTCACACGGTTGGACACAAGGAAAAACATGTGTGTATGCGGTGATCATGATACATGCGGCATGCATTAAAATAATTATGTCCCAGTCTTCTGGCACATTATTTGTTAACTCATCTAGTGCCATTCGCGAGATGTCTCGCGAAATGTAATCTATTACAGTAGTGCCATTCACGGGATATCTCGGGAAAAGTAATCTATTACTGTAACGGCGAGTACATTACCGAGAAGAATGGCCGGCGGTCCGGAGACGAAATCCGTCGCTGATTTTGCATCATCACGGCTCCACGAGCACAAAATAGTCCCATCCATAACATTGAGGTGGACGGGGGATCTCATCTTTAATGTCCATTATCTCAAAACTACACTTTAGAAGCTAGGATGGAGGCAGATGCTCGCTTATGTTACACAGTTATAAAAGCTCCCGGTCGGCCATTACACAACTCCACGTGGACACGGAACGGTTCCAGCGCACGATCCGATGACGTCAGACCGGAAGTGATTCGCGTGAGGACTTCTGGCCTTCAAAATAAGATAACGGTGGTGATGCCAGCCTGAAGGTGGCATCGTGGACTTTATAATCCGTTAATTTCAGGGGCACTAAATGAGTTAAGTTCTGGCTCCACTTAGTGACATGGAAACATTTTTACATGAGTCTGAGGAAGATGCAGTAGCATTGAAATGTCAGTCACTCCCTTCTTGTACTAGCACCTTAAAAACAGTGAGAGGTGGTGCGTGTGTGTGTGTGTGTGTGTGTGTGTGTGTGTGTGTGTGTGTGTGTGTGTGTGTGTGTGTGTGTGTGTGTGTGTGTGTGTGTGTGCGCGTGGCCGTGTGTGTAGCAGTTCATTTCAGGGTCACATGTGTGTGTGTGTGTGTGTGTGTGTGTGTGTGTGTGTGTGTGTGTGTGTGTGTGTGTGTGTGTGTGTGTGTGTGTGTGTGTGTGTGCGTGCGTGCGTGCGTGCGTGTGTCCAAGAAATCTGATACTTTACACCAGGGGTATTCAACTAGAGTAGGCAGGGGGCCAAATCACTTGAAGTCGTGGGCCATAAGACTGACACAACAATGGACATGTATATCTAATATTGTAACTTATTAGGGCCTGCTTCATACTGCATTCATGCATTTATCCAGGGGCGGAGCTATAGGGGAAGCAGCCAATGCAGTCGCATTAGGTCCCGGGGGGAGGGGGCCTGCCACCACTCCGGGAAAATAATAATAATAAAAAAATATATAAAAAACAACTTTTATTTTGAAATGCCTACCGGATTGAGAAGACACTCTATTGCCCCTCTTGACTGATTGCCCAATCACATCAGTTGCTTGAGGACAGCTGTTTCCTGTTTACTTTTAGCGGTAGGCATGCTTCTCTCTACCGTTGTGGGTCCAAATCTTCCAATCCTTTTTATATTAACCACTTAAACCCTAGTGTCCATATTATGAGAACTGTAGCCAAACATAGCAGATCTACAAGCTTGTGAGCTTGTAGATCAGCTATTTTCGGCAAAGAGGTTTGTTGTAGAGGGGAAAAGGACAAGTTTATTAGGTAATGACGGTTCAAGTGGTTGAATATCTGAAACACAAATTGTCATGAATCCAAAATACAGTGATGATTGTGCTGTCAAACGATTAAACTATGGAATCTCTGAAAAGGTTGTGGGGGTCCCTGCTTCATCTCTCTCTCAACTAAGGGGTCCTTGGCCTGAAAAAGTTGAAGACCCCTGATTTATACTGTACCTATTGTGTTCTGATGGCCGCTGTTGCCTACTGTATTTTATTGTGTGTCGTAGGCTATGAATGAAAGGTTTTTGATTTCTTTTGAGCACCCGACTGGTAAGAAATAATTCACCTTGATTGGACAATCAAGGTGAATTATTTCTTACCAGTCCATCTTCTCCCTCATCATTCCCTTCAAATTATCTTGTGCTCGAAGTAAATGATGATGGAGAAGATGGAAGACAATCAAGATGAATTGTGTGGCATGGTGGCACAGTCGGTAGTGCTGCACTACAGAAGGTCCTGGGTTCAATTCCCGCCGGGGACGCTGTGGGCGCTGTGGGCCAGGCGTGGATTTACGCGGTGGCTTTTGGTGCTTAAGCACCACTATTTTCTGGACTAGCACCAGTAGTTTTCAGGGCTAACAAAATCGGGAGAGAGACGGTCAGACGGAGAATACCCAAGTGCAGTACTACTCCTAAACAACGGCAGTTCTCTCTCTCTCTCTGCTTCTCAATGTCTCTCTGTCTCTCTCTGTCTCTCTCTCACCCTCATCACTCTCTCTCCCATGCACGTTTGGTTGCACAAAAACACACAGGTTAAGCTACGCTTTTTCCTGTTAATAATAACCTGCGTGAAATAAGCTGCAATGGGAGGTAAGCGGGAGACACTTTATTGTGAAAGTAAGACAGGAAACGATAGTTGTTGCTGGGTTGGCCCTAGTTGTCGGTTTGTTATGTTAAGCTGCATTGGTTTGGAATAGCCTACGAGCGCGCAGTTTAAGTTATACATGATGAATGGACACTGACAGCCAAAACAATTTGTATTATCAGAACAGTTTAGCCTACACATTAATTTGCGAAGGGGCGCGCTGGGGGGAGAGAGAAGACAGCAGTCCATTTCAGCGTCATCTTGCAATGCGCACTGTTAACCCATGGCCCATGGGAATTATGGAAGGCACGCAGGACAACTAACAACCCATATAAAAGAAACATTATACACTCAATTGAAGTTCTTTATGAGGAGATGTTAAGGAAACTGTACAAGATCACCACCAAAGCCTTTACAACTTTCCCAAAGTTGCATATAAGAGAGAGGGGCTTTTCATCAATCTTTTTCCAAAAACTGGGACAAATGGATAAACAGGATAAAATATGTTGCTCTGCTGTTGATTGTTGTCAACTGGTTTTGGAATCTAATTCTTCTGGATGGTGAGTACACTTAACTGCTGCTGCAGCTTGCCTATGCCTAACTCTTTTCTTGATGTCAAAAGTTGTCCGCTGAGACAAATGTTACTTAAATCATCAGTTATTTTGCTTAACCTAAGCCTTAGGTTAAGCAAAATAACCCCTTAGGACCCCTTAGGTCCTAAGGGGTTTGTGGGGACTGGGAGACTGCTGGTGAATAGGGCAAAATGACTGCAAAACTTAAAAAATAAATTAATAAATCTGCGGTCGCGCGCGCGTCAGCGCGCAAATTTCGTGCACGCGCGCAGCTCCCTGCAGCACCCCCTGCTGCTCAGGGCTAGAACCGCGCCTGCTGTGGGCGCTGGGGCAGTGTTCTCTCCTCTGCGTCATCAGTGCCCATACCCTAGGTGGGGTTGGCAAAAGGGCTTTTCTGTGTGGAGTTTGCATGTTCTCCCCTAGGGTAGGTGCCCTCTCAAAACAAACATGCAGTAATCCTGGTCTCTTTGGGCACGTTCGGAAATGCGCACTCAACGCACTGGTGTGCCATGTTGTCGTTTGTTTATTCGGTGCACTTGGTGCGTTGTCGTTCGGAAATCCAGTGCGCGGCGCACTGGTGTGTTGAGTGCACGCACTCACCAACCCTACTCAGAAGATGGGGTTAGGCGGTGTGGTGCGGTGGTGCGGTGTTTTGATTGGTTGGCTTTCATCGCCATGTCTCGAGCGCTTCTCAGCTGTGAACAATGGAGGAAATGACCGCAAAATGCAGCATTTACAGCTTTATTGGTCATTTGGGCTTGATAGTTTCACACACATCAACATGTAAACTAACAGCAGGTATGCCAATGTTATGAATTACATCTCCTTTCATTATCTACGTTACGTTAGCAACTGCTGCTTTTCAGAAAGTTTACCTTCAGAGTTCAGAGTGAAAAAGCACACAGCTGCCTCTTAAAACTGGTCGTTCGTAAATAAGCCACACTGAACGCACTCTACAACGCCACGCCCACTGCACTCACTACACCGAGCACACACCCGGTGCGGGTTTCCGAACGCACCCTATACTGCCTCCAGCTGGGTGGCTGATGGAGGGGAAAGGAACTGGTTGGAATAACGTGTTCCTTCCACACGCTACGTCCAACCAGGGAAACGGTTGGTCACAACTTGAACTCCTCATGCATAGAAGGAAGCATGAGGTCAGTCCGTTGTCTCCCCGGGTTGGCAGAGGGAGTGTAGCCGCCCAGAATTACATTATATAATTGATACCGGGTGGAAATTTTGTTACAAAATTGTGGGATAATATATATATATATATATATATATATATATATATATATATATATATATATGTATATATTTCTTTGGGGTGGACAACATCCACTCAAGACCCAGGCTCCTCCAGAAATCTGGGGAGAGGCTGGTTCACGAGGCTACTCCAAGGCCCAGAAATGGTTTCAAATGAATGGATGAACTGCACTCAGAACTCATCTGTTGAGTTCTTGTATGTTGCCAAGCTACCCAGCTTCATGTTGAAAGAATTAATTGCAGAACATCAAAATGGTCATCCTGTACAACGAATCATCGAATAATAATTTGTTGCAACTGTAGGTCACAGTTTACTATCAGAACTGTCACAGCTTGTCCGTATCTGTCCGTATGTACGGGTAACGCCTGACACAATGGTTCCCCTGACACATCATAGGTGACATCACAGTGATGTCAGATACTCAGATTAGGGATCTCCATATATGGGCATAAACAAGTGACATCACAGTGATGTCAGATACTCAGAGCAGGGATCTCCGTATACGTATATATATATATATATATATATATATATTTCTTTTTTTTTCCTTTATAGTATAGTGTATAGTAAGCGAATGAGACCGAAAATGACCCTAGCTGTCAACGATTTTCCTAGGGATGTTAAATTTCAATCTTTGTTAGATATGTTACTAGACACCTTTACGAACACATTGGTGAAGAAATTGTTTGGTAAGGAATTTATTCCCAGCGTTGACAGGTATTCTGATAATATTCCCTGGCTAATAAGCAAACTTAAACCAGAAATAGAACAGGGGGTGTGCCTTGACACGACAGGGTGGGCACTATAGTTACTGAACAATATTATATTTAGATCTCCCCAATTTTACATACGCACATATTCTGAGGGACTCAATATTATTCAGGATAGTAAGATAACATAACATTTCTTGTTCTACCTTAGTATATTGCATTAACGAAATTGCAGAAAACTTAAAGCCTGTCTTGGCCTATTGAGGATCCATTAAAAATACCAAATACCAAACACCAATGTAGTTTTATGGGATTTTCAATATGAAGATTTTCACCTCTACTTGACATCTCTCCTACAAACCCTCTTATCCCACTCCAAAACCCACGCATGCACGCACAAGGGCTGTTCTCACTCCCACATTCGAACCTTAATTCCATGGGTTTATCGACGCTGACATCCTCAGCACAGGCTCCCTCCCCAGCAGCTGTATCTTTGTTTTCTAACTTCCTCCAATTTTGCCTTTTTAAAACGCTTCCTTATTGAGCCTTGTTTCACCATTATCTAACATTAAACTGTACCATCTAAGCATTAGCCCAATGGCTACCAAACTGTATGCCAAGACACACTAGTGTGCCATGAGACAGCCAGACAGTATTAGAATATTGCATTATTTATAATGGTAAAAAAAAAAAAAAAGGTTTACATACAGTACATACGGGAACAATTTAATCCAACCACTTTCAAACTGACCTCTCAAGTTTGGTCATGTCATTATACATTAATGCAATATTATTCTTTGTTAAAGTAAAAGTAACTTTCTATTTGGCATTTAAAGTAAATAAAAACTGATAATGTGTAATGAGCAGATATGTGCCTTGAGATTTCTACTTTCCCTTCCGTTTGCCATGGGCACATAAACTTTGCATTGTGTATGTGTGTATGAGCTCTCAGCTAATGTTTGCATAAGTGTCAAAGTGTTGATATGTGGGGGTGGACTTTAATATCACACCAGAGGGATATAGAGGGTAAAAAAACTGATTTAATGTTATGATTTATATTAGGCAAGATGAGAACATACAATTGTTTAATGGAATAAAGAGATTAGTCAATAATGTCTGCATTATTTAACGGGACTCCCTCTTTCCCAGGTGTTTTGCCTGAGTGTGCGTGGTTTTATGCCTAAACCTAACCCTGACCTTAACCCCAGTACAACTATGCCTAAACCTAACCTTGGCTTAACCCAACCCTAACCTCACAAACACTATGCCTAACCCTAAATTATGCCTAAGGCCTGGATCGAGGCTAACCTGGGCTAGAGTTCTCAAATTCTGCCCGAACCCGACCCGAACCGACATTTAGGGTAGGATAGGGCCTAAAAATGTATGCTAGTTAGTCTGGCCGGGCCGGGCCCGGCCTCTGGCTCAATGAAATCAGAACATATATATTTTTTTATAATTTATATTACTTTTACTCTGTGATAGAGTTCTCAATTCCGAACCCGACTACCCGACCCGGACGACGTTTTCGGGCCAGGTAGGGCCTAAAATGTATGCTAATTAGTCGGTCAGTTAGGGCCCAGTTAGGGCCGGGCCTTAATTTTCAGGCCTGTTGAGAACTCTAACCTTGGCATGGGAAGACAAGCCCTATAAGCCAGGCTGTCAAGAAACATCAGCGGTGGCAGAAAGTGAGCCAGGGCTCTGGCTGAAGAGGAAATAGTCCAGCTGGTCTCAAGTAAGCCGGCTAGCAGTGTTGTAAAGTAACTAAGTACATTTACTTAAAGGACAACTTTTTTTTTTACAACAAGGGTTCATATTTTAGATACAATACTTTTACTTCTACTCCACTACATCTCAGAGGCAAATATTATACATTTACGCCATTACTATTAAATGACAACTTTAGTTACTAGTCACTTTGTAGGTTTAGATTTGAATTACAAAACTAAGCTTACAATCCGTCGCACAATTATAAACATTGGAAAAGTTGTGAAACGTGACATACTGCATAGGGGAGCCCTACTTGTCAATGATGTGTCTGCCAAGGCAAAAGGCTTCGCAACATGTGTGTGGTGGTGGTTAAAGGGACACTTTGGCCCTTTTCAACCTACTGTACACGTATCTATTGAGGAGAGAATAGTGTGGCAGAAAATTCTGTGTCCTCTGTGCATTTCACCACAAAAAAGGTTGACATCAAACGCGTCGTTTCATGTCATTTAAAATCGTAGTAAATATTGGAGCTTTAGATTATACAGTGTGTTTTCGTGTGTGTGTGTGTGTGTGTGTGTGTGTGTGTGTGTGTGTGTGTGTGTGTGTGTGTGTGTGTGTGTGTGTGTGTGTGTGTGTGTTAGAGCTGGGATACCCGACCGAAATCCGACGGGACCCGACAAGCCCGACGGGCTCGGGCTCGGGTCGGACGCATTTTCACAATTAATTGTCGGACGTCGATTCGGGTCGGACATAATTTTGATTCATAGAAAATAAAGTGTAAAACGATACAACTATCGTCTCTGTGTGTGCTATTTCCTTGTCTTTCTGGTGCACTGCACGTGACTACGCTCAGTGCGTTGTCTTGACAACCATGCACATGTTCATGGGGAAAAGGAAGGAGTGTCATATGTGACAGAGATCAAACAAACAAACAGATACACACGAGAAGAAAAAGCGAATGAGTGAGAGATAATGTTGCCGCCAGCCGAGATAAAAGTTAACTTGTCTACGGGAAAGTTTAAAGCAATTGAAAACGAAAGAGGGAAATCAGCGGTATGGACGCATTTCAACGTAGTTGTCAACGCAGACATAATTAAAAAGTCCGATGTTGAATGTAGCCTAAGCCTAAAACCTATAAACCATAATGGTTGGATTAATAATAGTTTTTGATTAAGAAATACGGCCAAGGCCGCTGTTACGTGGACTGGAGTTTGTGGACGCTGGATATTAAAAGCAGATGTCAGATTCGTCTATGCTGGTAAGACGGAATACATTTTGATATTGATTGAACTGTGAAAAAGGTTTGTGTGTGAATACTTTATTAACAGTTTGTAAAAGAGGATTTTAAGTGTGTGACTGCAGCGAGTCACTGACTGGCTGCAGTCAGACCAGTCACCAGACGCGCAGTGCACGTTATACTGCGCTACTTAGTGCAACGTAGCCTACTTATGTAATTATCTAAAACACTTTCACAAACCACAATGTGGCTTAATATTATTAAGGGTAACAAACAGGCACGCTGCATGCACTCACTGCACATTATAACACGTTTGCTAGTGAGTGTAAATCAGTGGCTTCCTCAAAGAAAAAGAAACAAGGCGAAAAAGCGTTGAAAACATAAGGTTCGGGCCTCGGCTCGGGTCGGACGCTTTTTCATCATTAATGCTTGGACGTCGACTCGGGTCGGACAGAAAACTGTCGGACACAGGTTCGGGTCGGACAGAAAAAATGGGCCCGATCCCAGCTCTAGTGTGTGTGTGTGTGTGTGTGTGTGTGTGTGTGTGTGTGTGTGTGTGTGTGTGTGTGTGTGTGTGTGTGTGTGTGTGTGTGTGTGTGTGTGTGCGCGCGTGCATGGGTGCATGGGTACATGGGTGCATGTGTGTACGCACATCATCAAGGTCATTGTGGAATCAAAACTGTCCTTTTGAAGTGTTCAAATTGATCGGGATAGAAGTTGGGGGAGGCAGTGTTCTGTCTGAACCATAGACTCTGGAGAGATCTCTCCAGCCACAGTCCTTTTTCATCGACTGTTTGACACAGGGACACACACACACACACACACACACACACACACACACACACACACACACACACACACACACACACACACACACACACACCAATACACACATACACACAATGTATACCAGTAAGACGCCTAAGGGCAAAAAGGATGGAATTCGCACAGGAACTGGGACCTACAGTACGGTCACAATAAAGCTGTAGTATGTGCTTACTTTTCTCTTTATTTCACCACTTAAATGTACTCCCACAGATGCCCACGTGAATACAACATTAACATTTACTGATACAATAAAAAGGAACTGTTACTAATAATATGTTGGCGTGCAGTGTTTTCCTGCTTGGCAGGAATCTTCATGCTGGCATCTTTATTTGGACTGTCTATAACTAGTTCCATTTTGACATCAGATGGGGGTAAACAAGGCTCATTAGCATTATTCTAATTAGAACACCATGACTCTGTAATTAGCTCAACAAGAAGGCTTTCACAGATCTCACATCAAAAGGAAGTCCTGGCGTGATTTGTCTTTGTTACCTTTCCGCTGGATAACAACTTCTGCACCCGAACTAGCTGACAATCTCCATAAACAAGGCAAGGCAGCTTTATACGTAGGCTATAATAGCCCATTTCATACACCGAAGCAATGCAAAGTGCCTCACAGAACAATTCAAAATAGTACAGTGAAATATTTACAATTATACAACAGGTAGTTCCGATGAAGCAATCTGATCGGTTGAAATAGCTGCTGTATATACGCATGCTTCAAACCCGCATGATGGCACATGGTCTAACATTAAATACATAAATAAAAATCAGCTGTGCCGGGTCCTGGCTCAGCACTATGCTAAGCGGCTACGCAAGCAGTTTTCATGGGAAGTTCAGGGACATACTGTAGTAAAAACATACATTTCTATCTTCATTTCTATCTTAATACAATGGAATGGAGTTGACATGTTTTTTAAGGGTAACTTGTATAATCGCAATATTACACTCAAGGGTGTGCTTTACGGTGATTATAGGCACTTCAGCGCTGCTTATGGAACTCGGCACTGCTTGTTCCTACAGCAACGCTGTCATGCCAATAACCGCACTCCCTCTCGTGTATTATTGCTTAATTAAAAAGCGCAAAAGTACAGACCAAAAACACCAATAATACAGTAGACAAAACAGAGCGAGGACGGGCATGCATTTTTCTGGCACTGGAGTCCGGGCCGCGGCCAGCCCCTTTGAGGCCGGCCCCCTGAGGAAAACGAAACATGAAAGTGAAACGTACGTGTTCCCTTGTGCTGTGAACACTTGGGGGTCACCTGATAAATGATGCCCCCTGTTTTCTCCCCCCAAACACTGAGCAACGTTTATTTGGCGTTCACGGTGTTGCTCCTTCTCTTCTCTGCATGCTGTGTACTTGATGTGTGCGTGTTTTTCTAGTCTTTCTAGTCATAATAGGTGCCATAGGTGGGTAAAGGTGTAGCCTATTCCTTAGCTCACCCATGGTAACAGGGGATGACAGTACCTACCGGCTGGTTGGCTCTGAATGTAGCATGTTTAATGTGAGCAGCCTATTGCTTTGTGTATTCAGTGCATTGTGTAGTGTATATAGCTGGGGCTGTGATAATGTGGTTTTAGGAGCTGTTGCATTGAACTGCATTTTAATTAGGAATGTAATAAATATTGTCACACTCCAGAGGGGCCGTCTTTTCCCATAGCAAATTGGATGGAGTTACCTGTTACTCCATCCAACAGGTAAGGAACGGGTAAGGACCCAGTACTGATAGAATAATGGTTTCCTAGTTGGAGCCATATACAGTACCATTGCTTTACCACTGTGTTTACAGTTTTACATTGACTGACAACAGCCTGGGTGACAGAGGTTCTGTGAGTGGCCTGGTCTATCTATCAATAGAATTGCTCTGTCACTCATGCAAGAGCCGTTCCTCTCTACGCTGAGAACATGTCACGAGTTAAGACGCAGCTCTCCAGGCACACGCGCACACACTCAAACAAATTGTCACAGAATGACTCCCTGCAAAGGGACCCTTAGATATGAACTGCTCTCTGCAATATTTAAGGGGTGTGGGACATGTCACTCACTCACATCTCTGCCAAAGTGGAGACTTTGAGGACCTGACACTTGTTGGCAGGCTCTATTATTGCGACAGAAGTTCCATGAGAAATGTCACAGCTTGTCCGTCCATCATTCAGTCAGTACACATTTGTACACAGTCTATTGGTTCCCTTGTCACTGTGACATCACAGGTAACATCACAGGTGACATCACCTACGTAAAAGTCCATATATGGGTATTTCCATTTTATGCCCATATATGAGTCACTCTGCACTCATACATACACACACACACACACACAAAGCCAGACGTAGGAATGGTTAGTACCACTCAAAGATATTATCTAATTTATATATTAATGTTGTCTCCGTGTCAGTACACATTTTTTACAGTCTATGGGTTGGTTCCCTTGTCACTGTGATATCACAGGTGACATCACCTATGTAAAAGTCCATATATGGTATCCCTTTTATGCCCATATATGAAGATCCCTGATGTCATCGATATATATCACTGGCCAGATGGCAAAGGAATGGCCCATATCTGTGTGGCTGGTTCAGATAGGGATCTCCATGTATGGGCATAAAATCTATTGTATGTATCTGGATACATATTATTATTAATAAAGGATCAAATAAAATAAATAAAAAGTCCATATGGTCATTCCCAGAAACAAAATCCCTTTTATGCCCATATATGGAGATTTCTGATGTCATCAATCCCAGGCCCTAACTGGCCCAAGAGCCTACTTTACTTTGATTTACACCATACCTTCCCCGAAAACGTTAATATTAAGTCCATATATGTAAATGGATATTAATAAAGGATAAAATAAATAAAATGTCCATATACAGTATGGGCATTCCCAGATGATGGGTACCCCCTTATGCCCATATATGGAGATCCCCAGGTATCAAACCCAGACCCTAACTTGACAAGGCCCTGCTTGGCTTTACTAATTAACATACGTTTTATGCCCATATATGGAGATCCCTGTCCCAATGTCATCAATATTAAGGACATATCTGGGAATGCCCATATTGGTAATGCCCATTTATGGGCATGTTTTGACATAACATTGTTGACTATCATGCAGGGGTCTCCATATATGGGTAATTGGTCCGATATACATCACTGGCCAGATGGCCAATAAAGGCGTCTTACTACTCCTGCCAGGTAAACTCTTGTTTTGACATACAGATGTGCCGTTTCAACTCTTCAGTACATTTACTGCTCTTTTCCTGAACATCCTGTAAATGCAAGCTCAATGTTCTGCAAATCCTCTGCAAATCTACTGTCTTGACAATGGCAGGACATGTGAAGTTTGGAAATGGCACATCTGTAAATGTTCATGGTTCAAGGTTACTTTATTTGGTCTCTGTGAGGAGAAATTTGTCTTGGACATCCGGACAGACCAGCAGCATACAAAAAACATAAATACACAAAATACAGTACAGTACAGTACACAACAACAGGGGTGCTCAGTGACATACATATACAGCCATATCCCGCAAAAATAATAAAACACCATTAAAACCTTCTCACCCTCCGTCTGCCCTCTGCAAGGGTTACATTGAGGAGTGAGATTGACATTGGGACAAAAGAATATTTGTACCTGTTGTACTTACAATTATGGGTCTCGTACCACCTACCTGACGGTAACAGTCTATATTCAGAATATAGTACGTGAGATGGGTCAGACACAACCTTTTTTGCCTGCGTAATTGTAGACTGTTCAAAAATGGCCTGGGGGGTAATGGGGGGTACGGACATGCTCATTATATTCCCAGCCATTTTGACTAATCTAAAAATCTCTGATTTATACTTATACTCCAAACCAGCTTGTGATACCATACTGTAAAACTGACTCAATGCTGGCTCTATAAAAGATCAACATAATGTTTCTGCATACACCAAATAGTCTGAGCCTATGGAGAAAATGAAGGCGCTGGTGTATTTTCGTACACATACCCGTAACATGACTGTGCCAGCTCATTTTGGAATCAATAAGTAGGAGTCATGGGGCAGCATAGCTCAGGGGTAGAGAAACCGTTATTAGAGCACAAAGGGTTCCCGAAGGGTTCCCAGTTCGAATCCGGGCTCCCCCTGAGTTAATGTCGAAGAGTCCTTGAGCAAGACTCTGAACCCCAAGTTGCTCCTGGTGAGCAGTTTGGTGCCTTGCATGGTTTCCTCCGCCACCGGTGTATGAATGTGTGCGTGAATGGGTGAATGTAATGCACAATCTATGTAAAGCGCCTTGGATAAAAGCGCTATATAAATGCACCATTTACCATTCATAGGAGTCGACCTGTTTGATGTCTTGACCGTTTATGTGTCTTTTTTCACATTAATGTGTAAGTGGTGTTCACCACACCATCTTACAAACCTGTCCACTCTAGTTGTATGGCTACTGATGTTATCTTCGCTTGTGAGTAGACTGACAATAACGGTGTTATGACCCACGGCTCGTAGTGAATCAGAATGTATTGACTCGACAACAGTTTGCAAAAATACAAAAGATTTATTACAAATAGTGTAGAGTGGTACAAAAGGCTTCTCTTTTCATTACACAATATAAAAAATAGCAGTAGCAAATATAGATAGTTGGCAGTGTCTAGAATAAATATAATAATGCTACGAGGCTTTGATATAAGTTAATAAATAGAGGAAAAAGAGTTAGTTGAATATAAGGTCGGTGGTAGTGAGCGGCCTACGGCAGAACGTCATGACGCAAACAATTACAACAATTGGCTCAACAAAACACTGGCCCGAAACAACCCAAACGTAACATAATAATAATAAGCTAAATATAAAGGAACGAAAAAGACACAACTTAACCAGAAGAGACCTTCCCGAAGGGTCTGAAACAAATGTAGTAACTCAAACACCAAATAAAACAATGCAGCTCAGCGGTGGATCCTGCGGCTAACAGGACTCGCTGTAGCATAGCAGAAGTCGCCATTTTATAGGATTGGCAGCGGGCGGGGCCCGCTCCCGTTTCTCTGTCGTCACCAGTCTCCAGCCAAACGAACAGCCTCACCCATTACTGTCGCTGCATAAATAATCATAATAATAATCACAGGGACAGGGACCCTGACAAACGGTGTCATCTGAGAATTTTATGACATGCTGATTGGGTTGCGAGCTGACACAATCATTTGTGTATAAAGTAAACAAAAGGGACGAGCTAACAGTCCCCTGAGGGGCCCCTGTACTGCTCACTGCCCTATCAGAGAGGACAGAATTAAACCTCTGTAATGATTGGTCAATGTACTTTGACACATTTTTAAATGATGGAGAGTTGGTAACCAAATTTACCCTTATAGATCTTTGAATTTGAGAGTGTAACATAAATATTTTACACTCTCAAGAGTTCAATTATTGCATTACAAGAAGTCTGACTCTACACAATTACAAAATGTAAAATAATTGTTATTTTGATTGACCTGTTATCAGTCCTCTATGGTACCAAATATATACAGCATGGCATTAAGGACCAAATTACATCCAACTATAAAGAAATATTCTAAGTTTGGGGTCTGAGATGCTGAATCTCATCAAATGGTTGTCCGTGGCTCAAATGCCGAATAAATTACGGACCTTGATTTGAAAAGGGTTGAAAACCACTGCCCTGAACTGACATGAAGTCACACAAGACCATGTAAAGGTTACATCGTACACAAACAAAAATTACCGTAAAACTAATAACGCAGCAGAGTTAAAGGTCCACTTAACTGTTCTGCGAGCTCTAAGTACAGTATGAAATCGGAGACTAAAGGGCAACTGAAATAGCTACTCATTAAAGGTTGTGCAGGATAATGTAAAACCCATAAGAGGCTCCTCAGAACAATAATGAACATAACAATGTTCCAACAAGCAAATGTATTTTCCAATATGTAAATGTTGGTGTATCCCCTGTCCTCAAGAAGCCCTGCTTTTTACCAGGCCATGATTGTAAATAGGGATCTGCTCTTCACTTGGTTAAATAAAGGTTGGTGTGTCTTGTTCCCTCTCTTGCTCCCTGGATACTATGTGGTGAAACCATTATAGTCTATAAGACAGTTATGTCTGATTTATACTCGCTTGTGCACGTGCCATGCACCAAAAACTGCAGGTCTACAAGCTAATAATGCATTGCCTCGTGGCACATTGTGAGCAAGTCTAAATCAAGCTTAAAGGGATAGTTCAACTCCCCCCAAAAAAATTGACTAAACACTAAATAAAAAAACATATTTTTTATCAATTACTTACCCCATGAAGTCTTGAATTCATGCTGATTTATTAGTTTGTTGTCACATACCGAAGCCAATCATTTGATGACCAGCGGAGTCATTTTGTGGATGAGCTATCCCTTTAAGCCTTACAGTGAAAGGCAGTAGTACTAAAGACAAGTTGTTTTGTAATTTAAAATATTGACAGTCCCACATACAGTACAGCAGGGGTCTTCAACAGGGCATCCGGGACCCCTTAGGGGGTCCTCAGATACTACAGGGGGGCTGCCAAAATCTTTGTGTGATAGGATAATTATTTTAAATGAACAACCCTCACATCCCTATTCCGAGGAGAACTTTAGCCAAAAATAGCAGATCTCTTGAGCTTGTAGATCGGCTATTTTTGGCAAATAGGTTTGCTGTAGAGGTAAAAAAGAGCAGACCAAGTACAGAGTGAAAGGTCAAGTTTACAAAATATCAACGATTTAACCCTTAAGTTCTGTTCAGATTCACTACACCTTCGTTCTGTTCGGGTCATTTTGACCCGGTGGATATTTGGTTTAAAAAAAACAACACTAATATAAATTTTAACTTAACAAATCATCATGATACATTGACTTTGACTCAATACCAAACAATTCATATGATATATTTGGTAAATGTTTGCATTTCTGCTTTGCTATATCACAATAAACACTGAAAGAGCTAGGCGTTTTTACTGATTTAGCTGAAATCCATGTAAAAAAAACGACTTCATTTAATACTGGGCAATATTGCTCATGCTTATAGGAAGGGGGGGAGGGTTCGGAATGGGGCTTCGGAAGGGGGGTGTTAGAAGTGGGGGTGACTGTGTGTCTGTGTTTTGGCATATTACTGTGTATTTCTGTGCTTCCGGGTCAAAATGACCCGAACAGCACTTAAGGTTCAAAAAATATGAGGGGGGTGTAGCATGGGTGTAGTGCAAAAATATTTTTTTTACATGTTCATCTCAGAAGAATCTGTAAGGCCAGTGAGTTTCAGGTGGAAACATTTTTAACTTCTACCTTTTTTTTCCAAATGAAAATGTAAAACGGGTCAAAATGACCCGAACAGCACTTAAGGGTTAAGTGGTTGAAAAAAAATGCCTGAAAATACACATTAACATGAATCCAACATAGACTGATGACAGTGCTGTGAAAACAAGAAAATCTGTTCTTCTCTCTCAGTTAAGGGGTCCTTGGCCTGAAAACGTTGAAGACCCCTGCAGTACAGTATAGGCAATAATTGAGAATCTCTCCCCACCTGAATGCCAGGCACAGAGACAATCACAAATAAGGCAGCAGGGTGTAGCTGCTGAACCCAGATCGAAAGTACCACAGCGTTAACGGAGAACTCCATCTACACTATATGGACCAGAGCTAGGACTGACCCAAGCATGAGGTCACAACGGAATCATGGAATGATCAAAGAAATCTAGGAATGAACAGGAAACCATGGCAACTAGTGTCTGGAGCATCATTCAACAAAACGAAAGGTCAGGGAGGTAGGCTATACGTTTTTCCAGTTTCATAGAGCATAAATTACTCAATACCCATTCTGGGCATGTCTGTTTGGAGTACATGGCCATTTGTAGTGGCCTGATTGCTTGGCCGACTAAAGTGCTGCTTGCAGCATTGTTGAGAACCATGGTGGCTGCTTGCAGAGTATAGATCGAGGACCGCTGAGCCGATCACTTCACATTCGACACTGCACTCCTTTGTGTACTCAGAAATTAGCCTGCCAAGTAGGTAGCCAATCAGATGAACAGTTGTTAGAAGATATGCAATGAATGTGTCACGTACCCTAGGTGGGGTTGGCGAAAGGGTCTTTCTGTGTGGAGTTTGCATGTTCTCCCACTGTCCCCAAGGGTAGTTACCGTACCCTCACAAAACACATGCAGTAATCCTGTCTCTATACTGCCTCACCCTGGCCAGCCGAGGCGTCTGATGGAGGGGAAAGAAACTGGTAGGAATAAGGTGTTCCTTCTACGCGCTACGTTCTACCGGTGAGCTCCACCCTGTCAGGTGATAAGAAGTGGCCTGCTCACTCCTCATGCATTGACAAAATACAGCATGAGCTCAGTTCGGGGCTCTCTCCAGGTTGCAGAATCCCAGTGTCCCTGGCCTTCGGTCTGGTAGAGATAACTAAATATCTGTACATGTTTATTTGTATAGCACATTTCAAAAAGGCAATCCAAAATGCTTTACACAAAACATTAAGCAATATGTCCTTTTATAATGTGCGTCTTAATGGAGCAAGGGGTGGATGTCTTCCCTTGACTTTAGTTAAATATATGGTAACATTTAGTTTGCACCATTTTCTACAGGACATTACATACAGTAGGGCTATTTATAGTCATATAATTGGAATATATGAATACCATAATTGTTATACTTCTAGTTGATATAAATGAAGGCAAGGCCAGTTTGTTTGCATAGCACAATGCACGGGAACAGAAGAGGCGAGTTTATTTGCATAGCACAATGCACATTTCACACACAATGGAATTCAAAGTGCTTTACATAAGGCATAACAAGCAGGTGGGGCTGACGGCATAACACCATTTTGAATAGCCTGGAGGTTCTCTGGTTCCAGTAGGCTGACACTGGACTGGTTCATGGAGAGCGGTTCACGTCCATTGCCCAGTGATGTGAGACATTTTCAAGACAAAGCCCAGCGGAGAGAGGCAGTTGCATATTGTGTTACCTTCTGGGAAAGAGCCTGTATGCATGGAGCATGTTAAGTAGCCATGGATGGCCTGGTGGTGAGAGGGACTGTCCTGTAATGGAAAGGTCACATGGTTCCGTCTCAGCGACGGCCGAGAACTCCATCAACCTCTCTGTGTGTCGCGTGACAAGGCATCAAACCCCAACCTGCTCATCCAAATTGAATAGCTAAGTACGTTGGTCGGGTGCATTGGCCCTGTAGTGTATAGGGCATGGGTCTTCAACAGTTAAAAAATCAAACCCAGTTTGATGTGAGCGGTGCCTTTGAGCAGTTCATTTCATTAAGCTATATATAATATATATTATACATGCATGAATTCTTATGTGGTCCATTAATTGTAAGTGTTGTAGTGATGAGGCACCGCTCAAAAAGAACTGTTCTCTAAGAAGGCTAGACTGTCGCACTACGGACTATACATTGCTGTACACAACTCCCCACGGCCATCAAGGGCCGCCCACCCACTGTGTACAACGCACAGGGAACCCTGTTGAAGCACTAAAGTGTGTGCGTGCGTGCGTGTGTGCACGCATGCGTACGTACGTGTGTGCCTCGGCTGCTCAACAGCGCCTCTTGGTCACCCAGCGGTATTGCAGCTTTTGAGGCCGTTCTCACACATACCGGTACAAACAGTACGCTCTCACACATACGGCGTCCTGCCTCATACCTACACACACAGTCAAGCATGGGAGCGCTGAGGCACTGCTCAAAAATGACATGGACATTGATAGCCTTGAATAGTTGTATTTGTTGAAAAATATAAATAAAAGAAACACGTTATTTTAGTGTCATATCAATGAAAAGTATCAATGTTGCTGAACACATTTGTAAATGTAAGCAGTATAATAGCTATTAGGCCTACAGTATAACATGTTTCCATGAATTAAAATAAATAAAATAATTTAGAAACAATGTATTCACAGACTATGCTTTTCATAAACAAATTAAACATACTTTTACGGATACATTTGTCTTTTTTTTTTCAGTTGTCAATCTGTGACCCTACTGTCACCTTCCTGTGACCCCACTTGGTGTCCCGACGCATACTTTGAGAATCTATAACTATAGAGGGTTATGCGCGTGACATCATCATCATACCCGGAAGTTATGCGGGAACTCGTACTGAGTGGCAAAACAATACTTTCTGGCCTTGACAGCCCATACTGTACATCCAAACAGAAAAGTCCTATCTGATTGCATTAAAATGACGTTAAACGATGATAAACTCACTTTGCCACTGACTTTGCCACTCGATATGCCATTCACTTTGTGCATGTGCAAACCCTCTATTGCCGTCTAAAGCTTTAACTTTATTTGCAAGAAACTTTTTTTTTAACCAAAAGTATTCTCTTACAGTACCTTTAATTGGTCTTTGGTCACACAGCATGTGGCTGTTAGCTGTGGCTAACTAACTCAGTGGGACATTTCTGGCAAAGCCTGTTAGGTGTGGCAGAAGGAGTCAGGCTGAACATAGCAGAGCAGAGCAGAGAAAACTGAGAGAAATGTGGTCAAGTCTATTGACGTGAATTTAATTCCACAGACATTTAAAGGAGTAGTTCACTCCCAAAATGACTTTTTTCTATTGATTACTCCATGGAGACTTGAGTTCAATAATTTTGTCGCATTCCAAATACAACCATTTTATTACAATAAATGTACCCCTATTGATTCCGGATGGGGACCCGAATGCATTTGGGTCCTCATCCGGAATCAATGGGGGTAAATGAACTATAATCACATTTTTGTCTTAGGAATGCGACAAATACAAAAAAAAATATATATATTATTGAACTCAAGTCTCCATGGCATGAGTAATCAATAGAAAAAAGTCATTTTGGGAGTGAACTACTCCTTTAACACTTCATTCATTCATTCATTCATTCATTCTTAATACACTGTCAGCTCACAACACCTCAAGTGACTGCTAACAAAGTAACAGAGTACTACTTAAGTAAATGTGCGTTCTGCTACATTTCTAGGAAGGGGAAAAAAATACATTGTGTATATTAACCACTCCAGACCTATTTCAAATGCAAGTGAAAAAGCAGCTCACAATGTTTTGCGGTAAGGCGCGGTGTGAGCTTTGAGCTTTGTAGATGTAGCCGTTTTCTCTGGGGTGTACTTATAAGCTGACAGATGGATCTCAGAAGGTCAGATTAAACAAGCTTTATTGGAGATTGCATAGTACAGAGTAAATAACTTTCAGCGAAGTTGCAAGAGAAAAGCAAACATCCAATATCTTTATACTATTGTGTTGGTCCTAAAAACATTTGTTCTGCATTACTTTTCTTATGTTATTCTACTCTCCGTCTGCCAACCTGGGGAGAGCCCCAAACTGAGCTCATGCTTCCTTCAATGCATGAGGAGTCACAGGCCGATTCTTATCACCTGACGGGGGGAATTGCTTTCAGGCGCCCCGGCTGGCCAGGGGGAGGCAGTATAGAGACCAGGATTACTGCAGGTTTTTTGTTGGGTACCTACCCTAGGAGATACAGGGAGAACATGCAAACTCCACACAGAAAGGCCCTTTCACAAACCTAGGGTATGTGCACTGATGACACGAAGGACATACTATGCCCACAGCGTCCCCGGCGGGAATCGAACCCAGGACTAGCTGTGAGGCGATAGCGCTACCGACTGCGCCACCGTGCCACCCTCTGATGTCATTCTAATCTGTAATAAACAACAGTAGGCCTATAACCCATCATCATGTCAATGTTCTTGGCCGGATGAGTTGGCCCAATCCTCAATAACGAATGGTTTTAATGACCCTCTGTGAGCTAAGCTTTAATGATCCTCTCCAAATGTCTTGGATATGGGGAACGCTCAGCCAGATGTGTTCCCTATGCCTAGAAATCCCTTGAAACCCCACATCAGTCCATACCGTATGGTTTTGACCAAGCGTCATCTTCACAGCAATCCACACAACACATCTGGCCCATTCCCATGTATTGTGGGAGGGAGTGACATAACCAGTTTCTATGGGGGGGATTTAAGGTTCACGTGTGTTGTTGTTCAACACCAGTGAAGTGGGTTAAAAAAAGGCATTTGTCCACAGTGTGTACAAATGTATTTTACACAGTCCATTTTAACACTCATTTTTACTGTGTATACTCTGTTACTTTCCTGCTATGGTTATTGGTCAGTGTGCACAACGCACGACTCAACCAGCTGTTGACACATCACAGTTCTTGTGCACTGTCCAAGTACGCCAGAACCAGAATGATCTGTCGGAGATAAAGGAAATTGCTCCCACACTCTCTCCCAACCACCCTCCAATTAATTTTAGGCGGCATAAAATAATTTCTGCATAGGGCAGCGAAACGAACAGACTGCAGGCTGCTCGCTCGTCACAGTGTGCAGAGGATTTGTTGGACCAGGTGCATAAAAAGGCTGATTGTCATTATATAACTTTTTTTAACCCGTCCCACAGCACACACTGTCTTGACATCCACATTAGCACCTTGCATTTCCTCGCTGTCAGGCCGAAACCTCCTATCTCCATTTTGAAAAAAGTACTCAAATGTTTCAGTACTGCAGTGTAGAAACATTCTGTTACAAGTAAAACTCCAGAATAAAAAATGCACTTGCGTAAAAGTTAGCCTCGCGTAGCCAGGCTGTTAAGCCCGTATCAGAGTGTACGGTGGAGAGCTATCCACCGCAAATTTGAGGTGGAAAGCTTTCCACCTCAAGTCAGAAAATAAGTGCAGGCCATCATAGTCACGGCCCAGCGGGCCCACGGTGAAGTCCTTTACCCCGTCTAGACCGGTTCAGGTCGACCAATCAGTGAACGGGGTGTAGAGCCTGTCTGTCTGATAGTAAAAACAGAGAGATGTGTCGGTACTCACGGTGGAAAGCTCTCCACCGTGAGGAATGATGTAACGTTGTAGTTTCATGACTCAAAAAGACTCGAAAAGACTACACCGCGGTGTAAAGCCTTCCACCGCCCAGGCGACTATGATGCCGGCTTAACTCATCTGCGAAGAGAAAAGCCTGGTGACAATATCAGGCAGAGACTGTTCAACTTCCGCCGTGAGAATTTCAACGGAAGACTACAACGCATGACGTAACTTCCGTTAAACACAGCACTTCCGCCACTTCCGCTAGAACCAACCGGAAGTCAAATTGTGGCCAGGGTGGGTAAAAGTAGGCTACAAAAGTATTGGCATCAAAATGTAAAGTAGGCTAGAACTCATTATCCCATTTCAAGTTTGCAAGTGTATAACAATCTTTTGACAATAGCAGATCTACTGTACAAGCTCACAATGTGCATTGTGAGCTTGTAGATCGTCTATTTTCAAATGGCCGAAATCTACTGTACATAGGGATTAAGAGGTTAATATATATGTTTTGTAATAATAATCAAAATCTACAAAGTAAATAGTAACTAAAGTTTTCAAATAATTGTAGGGGAGTAAAAGTACAACATTTGAGATGTAATGGAGTAGAAGTAGTATGCCTACTGATAATTGGAAATACTCTCTTGAGGTAAAAGTACCTCAAAACCTTAAGTACAGTACTTGATTATGCACTTTACTTTCCACCACTGCTTTAACTTGTGTGTTTTTTTGTAAATGAATGCACTACTTGATCATACAAAATTATCAAAAGTAGCAGATCCATAAGCTCAAAACGTGGTGTGAAGCGACACGTTTCGAGCTTGAAGATCTTCTGTTTTTGGTGTTTTTGAATTTGAATCCTGAAAAGTAACAGTTGTGGACATACAAGGTTTCCACCCGACAGAGACGATTTAAAACATGCTGGCTTTGCATCACAGCGCAGGATGAGCTGCTATTATAGGAACAAATGACGTCAATGCAGGCACACAGGGCATTTCAGCACCATATAGTTTCATGTGTTACACCGTGCTGCTGACAAAGCTCTCACACTAAAACAAACTAATGCATGTATCCAAAGAATTACGTGTAAAGTAAGCCTTGCCGAGCCATGAGGCCCATAGGGCAGGAGCCTGTCTCTCGTTTCTGTAGCACCCACTGGACATGACGCTAGGACTTACCCTAATCTAACCCTTGATGCTGAGTGCCAAGCCGGGAGGAACTGGGGTCCTATTTGTCAGAGTCTGTATGACCCGGCGGCCAGGAATCAAACCTCTCCCAGTCTCAGGGCAGACACTCTAACCACAAGGCCACTTAACTGGTGAAACAATAATAGCATGTGCAATGCTACATTAAACACTAAACAGACACTCCTAGAAGTATCAATGCCCTCAAAAGTGATCTTTGATTAATACAGGTAGTCAGGTTTTTCATTACCCCCATGGATAGAATAAGTAGATTTTTTTTAATCATATATAAACATTGGAGAGCAATCTGAAATATCACACTCTGAGGGGTGCAAAACTCTATAATTTAATCTGCCACATTGAAATCCTGGGAGAAATCTGATATACAAGCAATTACCTTCCATTATTTATGAGCTTAGGCTGCAGACATAAAGTGCATGAAATGAGTAAGATAGCGGGATCGATTAGTTCTAATTACAAGAAGCCGTATTTTACACACAGTCCCTGCTGTGTGTGTGATGCATGAATGTAAGGAAGCCTGTTAAAAGAATCCCTGGCTAATAAGTCTCATTATACAGTAGGCTAGGCCTGTTGCAAATGTACTGTATGATGTCATTTGTCCATTTGTGCTCTAACCTATGGAATGTATGTGCTAATAAAAACAACGTAATACTTTCTGAGGTTAATGTGAGCATCAAAACAATATTTTATTGCGACCGTAGGTCGCAGTTTACTGTCAGAACCGGCACAGCTTGTCCGTATGTATACGCCTGACACTGTGGTTCCCCTGACACATCACTGTGACATCACAGGTGACATCACAGGGCTGTGGCTGGTTCAGACACCTCCATGTATGGGATTGTATGTCGTGATGTCATGGGAAAAACACTATGCCCATATACAGTATGTATGGAGATCCCTGATGTCATCAATATTAAGCCCATATCTAACAAGACTTCATATGGGAATGCCTATATATGGAGGAAGACCCTTTAGAGCGAGGTCGCTTTTCGCCCTGAGGCAAAAATGTAGGGGTGATCTGCTGCTGCTGTACTCAAACATGTTTACTGGCATGTCTGATACAGATGTGCCATTTGAGAACTTCACACACCATGCCACTGGTAAGATTTGCAAAGGCGTTGTTATGTAAATGCTATTCAGATTATTATTATTTTTTTTTTTACAATGAAACGAAGTGTAGAAAAGTGACACTTGCTTTCAGCAACAAAAGACAAGAATTAACAAGGCTAAACAGTGAAAAAAACCTTGGGAAAACAAGTAATTCCAGAAAAGATGCAGGAAAGGTACAAGAAAACCTGTACAGGAAAGTGTTGGAATGGCACATCTGTATGCTGCTATGTACTAAATTATGTCAATTGGAAAGGTTGTAAGATTGAAGATGGTGCACTCGTTTTTTGACGCGAGGTGGAGCAAGTGGTGACTTTGAGCTACTTCAGCTTTGATGTGCCCACCTGAGAACAACGACAAATGGGAGCGTGTCGCTGTTACTACATGTCATCTTTTCGACACCGACTCTAACCCTCACCCTAACCCTAACCTCCGTGGAGTACGAAAATGGATTTAAACGTCATTCAGAATAAAATGATTCATGTAATCATATGTTGAGATTATTTAATTCATGTGTGGGGAAAAACATTTGATGGGGTCCCCTGGGAAACCGGACACTATTCACAGGCTAGCTAATTACAAAACATTAGCAGCTATGCTGCCTACTGTTCAAAGTGGCCCGAAATGGATTCAAACGCCATTTCACATATAATAAATAATGTTGTTATATGGTAATAATATTTAATTCATATATGTGGGGAAAACATTTTTGCTACGGGACACGTTGGAGGCTCCTGGTAGTACAGACAAGGCCTTGGTTATGTGATGGGGGCGCGCCGTCTCAGGTGACCTTGAACCACGTGAGACACGGCCGAGGGAGCGAAAGCGAGCGATTCGCCGTGTCGAGCGTTGCGAAGGTCGCATGAGCCGACTCAGCGCCCTCCAAGTTACGTACACTGGGCGACAGAATAGCAAATAATTTTACCCCTGAGATTTCAACACGTTAAAGCTAATGGCTAACCACAACTAGGCTAGGTACAACAACAATGCATGGTGGCGTGTGGATTTGTCACCATCTAGTGTTGATTAAGCAGAATTACACGTGTCATGATTACACACAATTTCACACTGGTCACTATCAAAGTAAATTGATAACAATATGCGCAGGTAGTGGTAGGGGGGTGTGGTGAACTAGAAAACAAGTGTTCCTTTCTCAGTTCTGTTTTTTCAACATATATATATATTATTATTTTTGTTGCTATTTTACATGCCTTGTTAATTCTATGTACCAGTATGTATGTAGCCTACTGTATGTATTTATTACGTACGTACGTACGTACGTACGTACGTACGTACGTATGTACGTATTGTAGCTTACAGTATATGTAGACGGATGTGCTTATGTACTGTATGTACATTATGTCATGAGTTAAGTATGTCATGAGTGTAAACCGTGCACTGCACACACAGGTCTGAGTTCTCATTTCTGCTGACATAGTCTGCCACCTTTCAGATAGCTGTGTGCACGGTTGGTATGCCGTTACACTACAGTATCATGTACAATTGACTGTCAACTTATGTAGCCATAATATCAATGACATTATTACAGAGTGTAAACTCCCTCTCGCAAAGTGACAGTGGAGCAGTGAAAATGTGATTGACTGGTGATACAAACATAATTGACACAATTAACCATCACTTTGCTCATTACAGATAATGTTTAATGACAGCAATCTGACAGGAAGATTGAGAGGTAGACAATGAACGTGTATGGGAGAGAGAGAGCGAGAGAGAGAGAGAGAGAGAGAGAGAGAGAGAGAGAGAGAGAGAGAGAGAGAGAGAGAGAGAGAGAGAGAGCGAGAGAGAGAGAGAGAGAGAGAGGGGTACAGACAGTACAGTAGGGATGTTACATTGTACAACTAGTAATCCCATGTCGTGCCATTGTTTCAAGGCCTCAGGAAGAGATTTGCACTCTACTGAGCACACCTTTCTGGTTTTCTTAATGGTGCGCAATTTGCTCATGTTTTGTCATTCTATTTTCATAATGTCTAAAACGTGGCTAAAACATATTAGCCAAGTTGTTATTAAATGTCCCCTGTGACTTTTCTCACACCCTCTCAATTATGTACAAATAAACTCTCACCTGAAGTGAAGGATGACCTATGATGTCTGGTCTCGACTCTCCCGTTTTTTTTTAAACTCTTTTCTCTGCTAATTTCTCCAAAAGTGGCAACTGTAGCAATAGTATGGTGATCTCTTTTGTCTTATATACGCACTGTCAGCTCCAGTCAGTATAATGTAATTGCAGTGTTTCAGATCAAGATTGCGGGTTGGCAAAAGGGCCTTTCTGTGTGGAGTTTGCATGTTCTCCCCGTGTCTCCTAGGGTACTAGGTAACACATCGCGGTCGCAGATCCGGCTTTTTCGACCGGATCCAGCCGGATATGGCAACATTTGCGGGGGCGGCCGGGATTTCCGGGAGGTTTAGTGCCACTCGCGGGTGTCCGGGAGGAGACGCTGATTTCCGGGAGACTCCTGCAACATCCGGGAGACTTGGGATGTCTTCTACAATGTCTTGGTTTCAGAGAGCATGGTAAATATTAACTGTTGCCCCAAAGTTTTATATTCCATGAAGTCCGACCAGCAAGTAGTTTATTTTTCGGGAGCGGTGGCAGGCCCCCTCCGGGCCCTATAATGTGACTGTCTGCATTGCCTATAGCTACGCTCCTGGACTGCTCTATTATGTAAGCTGTGCCTGCTCTGTGGTAGACGTGCTAGTATAGTCTGCAGGGAACACGCTGGGTCTCCTGCTCCCCCAAGGCTGCGCTCGGAGCTCCTGTCCTCAAGCCACTCATTGCTGGAGAACACAGTGAACATATTGACAAGAAGCACATCGGTCTGGCAGAAAAAGAACGAAAAAAACTGTCAACAGGCCTGCATGGCAATCCTGTGCTACTGCCTCGGGGGAAAATCATATCCTCCACTTAGAACAAGAACAAAGCAATCTGGTGCCAGCCAACCAACCAACTAAATCAGACTGTAATTTGACACGGCTGAGAAGACTTACAGATCACAAAGTACTTATTGCTCGTCTAGGCAAGTTCATGAAATGAATACCCAAAACTGTGAGGCATTAAAATGTGAAAATGATGTCCTTTCCCCCCAACTTTACATAATACGTAAACAAGCTGCTGTGTTTGCAACTATATCATCACGGCCTTGACATTACAAGTTGAGCCCAGAGTCCTTTCATGCCCTGTTGAATTATCTAAGTGCATTATTCACAGACTTGCTGTGATATTCGCAGTTGTGTGTGTGTGTGTGTGTGTGTGTGTGTGTGTGTGCGTGTGTGTGTGTGTGTGTGTGTGTGTGTGTGTGTGTGTGTGTGTGTGTGTGTGCGTGTGTCTGGGTGTGTACCGTAGATTCAGATTTTTAGGTAAAGAGATGAATTGGATAAATGTCAATCCATGCCTTCTGGGCATTCATTAGCAAATAGATACTGGGTCACAGCTCAGGCTTGGGACTGGGGGTGTTGGGGGGGGGGAATCTACCATCTGTGTGACTGGTTTTTCTCTGCTAATTGTCTGATGTGATACACCAGTTTAGTAGCAATCGTTGAAGCCATGAAGTCCTCCTACATGTTTTGCCCGTCATCAACAGTATGTATTTATCAAGCATTAACACTGTGTATTTATCATTCATTAACACAATATTATGTACAGTATCATTAATTAACACTAAGCATGTATTTGTTTATTGCGACTGTCAGGTCCCAGTTACTATCAAAACCTCCACCGGCTCTAAAGTCATGTCATCAACATGGATCTGGCTATGATTGCCTTCTAAAGTTTGTGTATGCGACCTGACGGTCGCTTATCCAATTAGGGAGTCTTAAAGGGCCTACACCATGCTTTTAAAACTATATTTTTTGTATAAATATATGCTCAAAATTGAGTCTTAGACAGGTTTTAACCCTCAACAAACACTCTGACCATTCCTTTTGTTTGTTCTAGCTCTACTATAATGAGGCTCTCCAGCTGCAATACCAAAACGGCCTCTGTTTGCTCAGGGGCGCATCTAGTGGGGTTTTTCCACCCCTCCCCCCTCCCCTCCTCTTCACTCCTCCCCGGACCCCACGTTGACAACAAATAATGTTAATATTGGGCCAATACAAAAATAGGATAATGTTGCAGCTCTGATTATAGCCTACTGTAGGCCTATGTTGTATGTCAAATGACACAGGGCGACCGTTGCTAGACCAGACATTACAGAAAGCGCTGCCACACAGCCCATCCATTTCCCCGGTGGGGAGAACCATGGGAGAACATGTTCACCGCGCGGCAACGTTGTAAAAATAGAACAGTGGCGTATCGGCGCGGCAGGCGATGCGGCAGACCCGCGGCTGCGCACATCTGATGCCGCCGGTGTGGGTTAGTTCATTAAAAATAATGGGGCCGTATGTTTTGACGCGCCGCCTCCGCGCCGCCTCCGCGTCCAGTGTGTGTTCCCCTTTACTGGTTTGTCATGCAATATCACTGTTTCAGGGTGTGACTCAGAACAGATCAGATAGTCAGAGGCAGAGCAAGTCAAATGCACAAGTAGGCCTACTTATTCAGCAAAAATCCATGAACTCCAGGAGAATAAAAAGATGCGTATACTAAGAGCACCAGGAGAACAAGAACTTGTAAAGAACACTGTGACAACATTTAAGAACGGTTCAGAAACACAATGAACTGAGGGTTTATATACAATCAAGGACACACAGGTAAACACAACTGACAATCAACCTGTGTTCATAGGCTAGGGCAGTCAGTGGTTCTCAAACCTTTTCATGTCAAGCATCCCCATGTTGACACTTATTAGCCCACAGACCCCCATTTGAAAAGATATGCCAGGGACCTCCATAAGGGAAGATTTTTACGACTCTAGCAGTGATTCTCAAACATTTTAATTTCAAGGACCCCCAGTTTGACATGCATTAGGCTACGGATCCCCATTTAACTCTTTCTGTGCGAAAACCGAATAATATCGGTTCTTTTTTCCATTCCAATACTAATTTTTTAATCTATTTCGCTTACCCTGAGCTGCTAGTAGCGACGTGGGTGGTCCTGGCTCCTCCACCGCTTCCCAACGAGCCATTCTACTTGTCCCGATGATTTATTCCATTGAAAATGGTTTAGAAAAAAGTTTAGAGCCCCCCCCAAAAAAACGCTGTTTCAGCAAGACGTATTAAGGATTACAAGAACCGACATTTTTCGGTTCATTTAGTAAAATGAATTAAATAATCGGAGGCATCAACGAAGCCCCGGTCTAATTTAGCATCCTAGCACAAGGCCGCGATTCTGTTTACACGGCCCGTAATGGGAAGAAAAGGCCGCGCCACGCCGCCCACTCCAGTAGAAAAACACATCTTTACAGCGGATTTTCTCCGGATTGTGTTCCGAGGCCAGCAGACAAGTTATTTTGGCGGCTGAATAACTTTAGATCGCTCTTCTAAAAAATGATATAGTCGATTGCTAACTGATAGCTAACTTCCTCCGGCTCGCTAGCATAGCACTCATTCGAGTGAAAAGCCAAGCCAGTTCAGGCTGGCGACCCGGATGTGATAGTGAATGCCTACGGGAGAATGGCTGGCACTCTAGCGGCACCTAGCGGCGCCCGGCAGTTATTGAGTTAATGGCATTTATATAGTCAAATCTATGTTAATTTAACTCCGAGTTACTCAGTTACATACCCATAAGGGTACTTTTAGTGCCTAACTATATCATTTAGCTGGGGACCCCCTGGAACTCCCTCAAAGACCCCTATGGGTCCCCGGACCCCACTTTGAGAACCAATGGGCTAGGCCGCTAGGGGACTGACAGGACACAGGTGGATATAACTAATAATCACAGGGAGCTGAGAGAACACAGACAACAACTACAGGAACGACAGGAAACACTAGAACATTTCTTCAAAATGAAGCAGTAAAGTAAAAACTAAGTAGGCGACAACACAGAAGTAAGGAAACATTATAAAAATGAAAAGGAACCTGGGCCACAGGGTTAGGGTCCAGGCACCTAGGCCGGTAATCCAGCCCTTGCAGCGTCGCAGGTTCGAGTCCAGATCCTGACGAGCTTTGCTGCGTGTCACCCCCCCCATCTCTCTCCCCGTTTCCTCTCAGCCTACTGTACACCTATCAATGAAGGCAGAAAAAGACCAAAAAATAAGGATTAAAGAACACAGGTAACCCAACCTCAAGTCAATAGATCATGAGTCTGATACTTCTCTACAGCAAGGTTATAATAGTTTGGGATTTTTCCATTAGTTTTTATTTTTATTAGTTTTGATGTTTTGTTTTCAATTACAGTTTAGTTTTAATTCGTTTTTAAAGTAAGGTTGCTAGTTTCGTTTCGTTTTTATTTTTTGAAAATGCTTAGTTTTAGTTTAGTTTTTATTAGTTGTAGTGTTAGTTTTAGTCTTTCACGTAATATGGGGTATTTGTCAGGGGTGAGATTAAAAAAGCTCCGGAAAAAGTATTGTCTAATAAAGAAAATCAACAAAACATCATATTGTTGAGAGTGGCATACAACTTCTCTCTTTGACCTCACCAACTGGTTTTTTTTTTTTTTTTTTTCCACAAAAGACAAAAGACGAAAACTAAGGAGATTTTTTTTATTTTAGTTAGTTTTGTAAACACACAATATCGTTTCAGTTAGTTTTCGTTTTTTTTTAAAGCTTAGTTTTTATTTTTATTTCAGTTAACTAAAATGTTTTTCCATTCTAGTTTTAGTTTTTTAGTTAGTTTTCGTTTACTATAATAATCTTGCTCTACAGGGGGGGGGCCACCTCCCCACTTCTGTTTTGTCTTTACATTCGCACAAATGTATCCTAATATAAATCAAAATCATCTAAGCATATATAGCTTGCTGCTTAGCAGAAATGGACATTTAACAAATATATATATATATATTTTCGTGAACGGAAATGCCTACTTCTGTTACTGGGATTTCGGGATATATAGTTCTAGACTCTATGGCATTCGGAGATTGTGGAATAGTTGTCTGACTAGGATAGACAAGGGCACTGATGACGTGGAGGAGAGAATGTGCCCCGATTGCACACTAGCGTCGACTAGCGGGATTGAATACCTTCTAGCTGTGAGGCGACAGCGCTACCAACCGCGCCACTGTGCCCCCTATGTATGAGTATTGTAGACCACACTCACCGTTTGTCAAAACCATTAACACTCACGTTAACCTACATTATTTCCTTGTTCAACACGGTTAATGTGATACTTATCAATGAGTAATGTATTCTATCAGAGCAATCTGAGGGGGGTTGATGGACCGGTTGGAGGGCAGTGTGGTCATATGGATGCTCCATGAAATCACATTCTCTGGGCGAGATGTCTACTTTAGTGCTGTGTAAGTCAGGGTTCCCCAATTAGTTTTCCCCAAGGGCCTAATCATGTCTAGGGTACCTAATCTAAAGATTTAAAAAGGTTTAAACAGCAAACTTCATCAATTAAAAACTTTTCAAAAGTATTTCAATACATACTATCATCAAAACATGGGGCGGAGCGACGCGTTGTGAGCTTGTAGACCTGCTTGTACTATACATCTTTCAGTCTATGAGGCGAGAACTTCAATAACATGAGAACAAGAAAACGTTGATTTATTTGCCTCACCCAGAAAATCGTGTTTCGAAACTGATTAGTCTTCCTCAGCATTTAAAGAACAACACCAGCACCCGGGAACAAATAATAGCTGTGATTTACTATATAACAACCCCATAACCCCAGAATTCACCACACCACAGTGAATTTGAAAAGGGATGTTGTTTTGAAAGCAATGTACACAATAAAGTAAATTTCCTGCCGGGAGTTTGAGCACATTTCAGGACATTTGCCTTCAAATCTACGCGATCGATCACGTGAAGGTATCCGCACAATCGTGCAATAGCCCCCAAATTGCACCTTCAGGGGCCCTGAGCAGCCATTGCTCCCCACCGTCAAGCTTCAATGACAGTGTGTCACCTGCCCAAGTTCTTAATGACATCATTTTCTTCTTATTGCCTACCCTGTCTGAACAGTTGGACGTCGGTTGGGCTATGCCGCAGGCTTTACTAGCTGGGGAATGGGCCCAGATGAGAAGAAAAGGGTTCCTCCCATTATAACTGTGGCCAGTAAGAAGCTACACTTTGAGTTATGGCTGGCTGACATCCACGACACGTGCATCATCGGCTTGGACCTACACAGGATGCGAGAACCATAGCCCTTCAGCACCGGTGGAGCGAGCCATGCCAGGATTCAGCCTCGGACACAGCCTGTTCTCCCATCAAAGTAAGATGCCAGAGAGGGCACCGTTGGCCCACGCCAGCCTCCCAAAGCGCTATGCCAGCTAGCGAGGGAATAATAACACCATGCCAGTCCTGCCAGCTGTCCAGAGAGCCACCAGTGGTGGAAAAAGTAAGATTTCACATTATTTACTTAAGTAAAAGTATCAATACTGCTATGTAGAAGTACTCCGTTACAAGTAAAAGTTCGGAATTCAAAGTTTACTTGAGTAAAAGTACAAAAGTATTGGTATAAAAAATGTCTTAAAGTAACAAAAGTTAAAGTAGTCACAAGTTCATGTTCACAAGTCACATGTATTCCTCTGAGATGTAGTGGAGTAGAAAGTAAAAGTATTGGAACTTTGAAATACTCCAGTAAAGTAAAAGTACCTTAAAACTGTACAGTACTTAAGTAAATGTGCTTAGTTACTTAACACATCAGTCTTCAGGGGGTCCATAAGTAGCCAGGTTCAACTTCCACTAAGCACTAAAGCAGTACCAGGTGGGGACCCCTCATCAACTGACCCATGGGAGTTCTTGCTGAGTCTGTGGTCCACTGGAAGCAGGCCTATTATTCCCAAATGGGCAGGAGAGGTTTTTCCTCTGGGGCATATAGGCAGGGACGTGCAGAGAATGTTAGAGAGGCAGGGGCTGACATTTCTAAAAGGGCCTTTTGATGGAAATATCGAAAATAGCAGACCTCCAAGCTCACAACGCGTCACAGTGTGACGCGTTGTGAACTTGGAGGCCGGCTATTTTCGCTGCTTGATACCACACTGAACTAAGCATAATCAAGTCAATATTGGAGATGTGGTGTAACGGCATGGATTTCTACACGAAGAGGGCAATTCTTTCAACATGCTGCATTCAAGTTCAGGAGAGTTTGGACAAAGCAATTATCTTGATCGCTGCCTTCAGGTATGGCATGGAAAGAGGGCATTTTTGCATTTCTTTCACCAAAGTAAAACTGCATTCATGATCTGGAGAGGGCACTTTTTACAGACAGATGCAAGGGAAGGGGCTCAAGCCCCCTTTGATTTCTATGTGTGCACGTGCCTGCTTATACTGTAGGTGTGGGTGTTCCACCCATCACGGAGGAAAGGGATATCTCCGAAGGTCCATAGTAAATGGACTGGGCCAATGCTGGCCAAACTCTCTGACATGGTCTAACCGGTGAGTCAGACTAATAGTAGTCCTCCATCGGGATCAAGGGGCACTTTATTGGCCCCTCGCCAACACAGATTAGAACCAGCTGGGAGATATGAAGGATGGCAAAGCGAAAGATGTATCTGCCTTAGCTCCTCCGGGATGTCACATGGGATACTGGGCACAGTTAATCCCCTCATATGGGGGCTGTGTATCCCGGGGTGTGCCTGTTCTATACATTGATGCTTATTATTTTATTGTTGTATTTATGGTGATTGTTTTTAATGCCCATGATTTTATTTAGCCATTTGTTTTCCAAACGGCTGTGTCGAGCCCTTCTCTTGCATTGTGTGGCACTTTGTTGGAGCCAATTTACTACTGAAAGCTATAGAAATAAAAGAGTTTCCCGTACAAAGAGGTTGCCAGGTCTCCTCTTGCCGAACTTCTACCCACCGGTTATTATGGCATGTTGTACCACAGTAGAAAGGGCATTGTGGAATTGCTGAGAAAAAAGAAAAGAAAAAAGCTGGAGCTTGTTGTGTTCTCAGACAGCAGGGACCTGGTCTCACCTGGCCTCTTGGCACCGAGTTCATATTTTGGAAGTGAGTTCATTCATCATCCAGCTTGGCCACAACAACAACTCGGACATGTGATGCCCAGAAACCATATGCAGGGATGGTGACATGCATAAATCATGCATAAGCTCACATACTAATACGTTATTAGTAATAACTGTCTTGCCCAACTTGAGGTTTCACCTCTAGTTACAGCAAGACGACAAATTAATTAGCTGTGAAACATTAGTAATCTAATCATGGGATAAGACAACAACAGAAAGAAAATAAATAGAAAATAAAAATAATCTGTACAGTATGTTAAACCTGTTAAAGCCGAAAAAGTACTTACTTACTTACTACTCCAGCATAAGTAAGATTGTTGATTATTGATAAGTTCACCACTTTTTTGTTCTTTCTTTTTACTTCCCCCTGGGCATGGGTGGGTGAGGGTGGGTGGTTAATTAATGAGGGTTTGTTAGTTTTTGTTTGTCTTTGTTGTGCTAGGTTTAGCTTTGCTTTGCCTTGCTTTGTTTTTGCTTTGCTTTTTTTCTTATCTTTCTTTGTGTGCCGTGCCGTGCCGTGCCGTGCAATGCAATGCCGTGCCGTGCCGTGCCGTTCCGTGCGTGTAGTGTGTCTTGTATTTTAAATAGAAAAAAAGCTAATACAAAGTATATAGAAAAATCACACCTTGTGAACTGAGTGGTGGTCAAATAAAAAGAGTCAAATAAAAAGAGTCAAATACATGGATTGCAAGGTTGCTCATGCTCAACAGTGGCGACGCGTTGTGAGCTTGTAGATCAGACACATTTTGTCACGGAACACGCCGTGATGAAGAAGTATAAGCCAGGATTTACTTGGGTGATGTGATGTGTGTTGAACGGACGGACGGACGAGGCTGCAGTGCAGAGTGCACACAACAGCGCCGAAAAATAAACATCCAATGCAAGGTAATGTAGTGGGAACACAAGCAGGCAGCTCCATTCAGCGGCACGCCACTTCCAATGAAACCACAACATTGCGTATACCTCAGCGTGGGACTTTTCTCCATGCTCAGAGTTGCCTATGTGAAATGAGCAGAAATAGCGTTAGCAGAAATAAGGCTTCCGGCGCCGATCTCTTCAGAATAAGAGTTTGATTGATTGATTGAAGACTTTATTAGAAGTTTGCATAGGAAAAGGTACAGTTTCATGACGGTACAGTTCACTGGTACAAGGTCTACTAAAAGGAGATCCATGAAAAGACTAAGCTTATTTCCACTGGAAACCATTTAAGTATCTCAAAGCCATTGAAAAACGTTGAAAACGGATAATTTTGTCATAATATGGACGTTAAAAATATAGATTATTATAGATTAAGTATCTAAACGAACAAACAAAATGCAAATTAGGTTTCTGGGTAAAAAAGAAAGGTTTTAATAACATAAAAACATGATAAATGGATAAATGCTGTTCACTGGAGTGCATAGCCTTTACAAATTTGACTCTGGACAGCAGACGGCTCTTTGTGTCGCCACTTTGGAGACATGCACGCGTGCGGGGAAACCTCCTCTATCACGCCACACTCTCCGCTAAGCGGGGGAGGCGTCCCCTCAATTTCTGTTGGCTTTCCAGTGCAGCCACCCGCTCAAAAAAGTGTCATTTTCGAAAATGTTCAGACTCTAGTTGGCGCTGGAGAGTAGACGGCTCTTTGTGTCGCCCCTTTGGAGACATGCACGTGTGCGGGGAAACCTCCTCTATCACGCCACACTCTCCGCTAAGCGGGGGAGGCGTCCCCTCAATTTCTGTTGGCTTTCCAGTGCAGCCACCCGCTCAAAAAAGTGTCATTTTCGGAAATTTTCAGACTCTAGTTGGCGCTGGAGAGCAGACGGCTCTTTGTGTCGCCACTTTGGAGACATGCACGCGTGTGGGGAAACCTCCTCTATCACAGCACACTCTCTGCTAAGCGGGGGAGGCGTCCCCTCAATTTCTGTTGGCTTTCCAGTGCAGCCACCCGTTCAAAAAAGTGGCATTTTCTGACATTTTCAGACTCTAGTTGGCGCTGGAGAGTAGACGGCTCTTTGTGTTGCCCCTTTGGAGACATGCACGTGTGCGGGGAAACCTCCTCTATCACAGCACACTCTCCGCTAAGCGGGGGAGGCGTCCCCTCAATTTCTGTTGGCTATCCAGTGCAGCCACCCGCTCAAGAAAGTGACATTCTCGGACATTTTCAGACTCTAGTTGGCGCTGGAGAGTAGACGGCTCTTTGTGTCGCCACTTTAGAGACATGCACGCGTGCGGGGAAACCTCCTCTATCACAGCACACTCTCCGCTAAGCGGGGGAGGCGTCCCCTCAATTTCTGTTGGCTTTCCAGTGCAGCCACCCGTTCAAAAAAGTGAAATTTTCGAAAATGTTCAGACTCCTATCAATTTGTGTTGGCTTTCCAGTGCAGCCATTTGCTCAAAAAGTGACATTTTCAGACATTTTCAGACAGTACAATAGAAAGTGGGTCTCATCCTTCAATAGCCACATAGTCTTTGATTTAATTCTGTTCCAGTTTACCGTCCTTTAAAAAACAACTTTTATTTAAGACATGCATGCACATTACAAAACATCATATAAAAAGGATATATAAAAACCTCACACCAGATAATATACAAGGATATTTACAAGGAGATGGGAAATAATAATATACATAGGCTACTGTACAAAGGAGGAGGTAGGATAAAGGATTAAAAAAGCAAAAGAAAATATTCCATGTGGGTTTAATCCAACAACCACAATAAATCTGCCCAGGCTTCATTACCTCGTGCCTCATCCACCAAGAGATCCATTTTAATTATTGCCTTCAATTCAGAATGAAAGACAAATAGTCAGACACCCTATCTGCTGTAGAGAACCTTTGGTGAAAGGTGATCATCCTTGTACCTTATCCACATTTTAAAGATGGACAGTTTAGCTATATTGTTAAAATCAAATTGATACAATATATGTATTTAGGTGTTGTACTACTGAGACCCAAAATAATGTTTGACAATTCTACTCTAAATGTGACATTAAGATGAGACATAAGAGCAGAAACATGGTTCCAAAAGTTACCCAGACACCGACATGAAACAAACATGTGTTCTGTATCTTCTTTTACCAAACAAACAGCACAGAGGATTGGGAACAAGCTTCCATTTATACAAGTTGGGAGAATTCCATGTAATATTTTTGAAATTGAACTCTGCCAATTTTCTATCTGGAGATAGTTTTATAGTTTGTAGCCGCCATACGTTACTCCACATAATGTTTGCTTGGTCAACTAGTACAGCTTCCCAATATGCCTGCATTTATGATGTCATTCTTTTTTCTTTTAACGGCAGCCTATATTGTTTTACAGCTATAACCTGTCAGAGCCATGCATGCAGCAGTATTGTCATCTCTGGACGTTATACTGTTGTTTATAAGTGGGAGCCATTTTTTGGGAATTGCCTTTCTGATGATAGCTAATTTTATCCAGTTACGAAGCTTTGGTTTTTCTTTAACAGATAGATCTTTAATATAAATTATTCCAGAGTCGATCCAATGTTTATAGAATAGGGACCTCCCTCTAGCATCTGTCATAAAAGCAGATCCCCAAATGATATGGTTTCCCACTTCATCTGCTGTACAAGGAAATCTTTGCCTAATCTGTTTAAATTTTGGTAGCAGCTTCCAGTCCCCCTGATGATGATCCATCCATAATGCACCTCACCCAGCCAGCATGAAGTGCAACACATTCATACACATTTTAATAGGAGTGACCCTCCTATTAAAATATCCCACCTTAAAATCCTACTCATCTGGCAGGTCAAGCATTCTGTTCACAGGTTTATCATATTAATCTTCCACCTAACTTCACACAGTATCCATCCCATGTCACCATTAAAGCAGATATAGGAGCAAATTTGTAAACTCCCAGAAAATATCTAATATCCCTCTCATGCACACTTACACCTTTGTTAAGTTACCTGTATCCCAAACTCCAAAGGAATATTCCAAGATAGGACAAACACATGAAACATTTTTTTGCAAGTCATTTTAATTTCCATCAATAAATACTCATCTCTTTCTCATTCTCATTTCCACTCATTATCTCTACTCACAGCTTTTTGCCTTTGCCAAGTAAAAACGTCACTTTTTGCGAATGGCTGCACTGGAAAGCCAACAGAAATGTATTTTACACCGCCCCCGCTTAGCGGAGAGTGTGGTGTGGAAGAGGAGGTCTCCCCGCACATGTGCATGTGTCCAAAGTGGCGACACAAAGAGCCGTCTTCTCTCCAGCGCCAACTAGAGTCTGAAAATGTCAGAAAATGACACTTTTTTCAGCGGGTGGCTGCACTGCAAAGCCAACAGAAATTGAGGGGACGCCTACCCCGCTTAGCAGAGAGTGTGGTGTGATAGAGGAGGTTTCCCCGCACGCGTGCATGTCTCCAAAGTGGCGACACAAAGAGCCGTCTGCTCTCCAGCGCCAACTAGAGTCTGAAAATGTCCGAAAATGTCACTTTCTTGAGCGGGTGGCTGCACTGGAAAGCCAACAGAAATTGAGGGGACGCCTCCCCCGCTTAGCGGAGAGTGTGGCGTGATAGAGGAGGTTTCCCCGCACGCCTGCATGTCTCCAAAGTGGCGACACAAAGAGCCGTCTACTCTCCAGTGCAACTAGAGTCTGAAAATGTCCGAAAATGTCACTTTCTTGAGCGGGTGGCTACGCTGGAAAGCCAACAGAAATTGAGGGGACGCCTCCCCCGCTTAGCGGAGAGTGTGGCGTGATAGAGGAGGTTTCCCCGCACGCGTGCATGTCTCCAAAGTGGCGACACAAAGAGCCGTCTGCTCTCCAGCGCCAACTAGAGTCAAAACATTTCCGAAAATGTCACTTTTTTGAGCATGTGGCTGCACTGGATAGCCAGCAGAAATTGAGGGGACGCCTCCCCCGCTTAGCGGAGAGTGTGGCGTGATAGAGGAGGTTTCCCCGCACGCGTGCATGTCTCCAAAGTGGCGACACAAAGAGCCGTCAGTCTGCTCTCCAGCGCCAACTAGAGTCTGAAAATGACACTTTTTTGAGCAGGTGGCTGCACTGGATAGCCAGCAGAAATTGAGGGGACGCCTCCCCCGCTTAGCGGAGAGTGTGGTGTGATAGAGGAGGTTTCCCCGCACGCGTACATGTCTCCAAAATGGCGACACAAAGAGCCGTCTACTCTCCAGTGCAACTAGAGTCTGAAAATGTCCGAAAATGTGACTTTTTTGAGCAGGTGGCTGCACTGGAAAGCCAGCAGAAATTGAGGGGACGCCTCCCCCGCTCAGCGGAGAGTGTGGTGTGATAGAGGAGGTTTCCCCGCACGCGTGCATGTCTCCAAAGTGGCGACACAAAGAGCCGTCTGCTCTCCAGCGCCAACTAGAGTCAAAACATTTCCGAAAATGTCACTTTTTTGAGCATGTGGCTGCACTGGATAGCCAGCAGAAATTGAGGGGACGCCTCCCCCGCTTAGCGGAGAGTGTGGCGTGATAGAGGAGGTTTCCCCGCACGCGTGCATGTCTCCAAAGTGGCGACACAAAGAGCCGTCCGTCTGCTCTCCAGCGCCAACTAGAGTCTGAAAATGACACTTTTTTGAGCAGGTGGCTGCACTGGATAGCCAGCAGAAATTGAGGGGACGCCTCCCCCGCTTAGCGGAGAGTGTGGTGTGATAGAGGAGGTTTCCCCGCACGCGTACATGTCTCCAAAATGGCGACACAAAGAGCCGTCTACTCTCCAGTGCAACTAGAGTCTGAAAATGTCCGAAAATGTGACTTTTTTGAGCAGGTGGCTGCACTGGAAAGCCAGCAGAAATTGAGGGGACGCCTCCCCCGCTTAGCGGAGAGTGTGGTGTGATAGAGGAGGTTTCCCCGCACGCGTGCATGTCTCCAAAGTGGCGACACAAAGAGCCGTCTGCTGTCCAGAGTCAAATTTGTAAAGGCTATATGCACTCAGTGAACAGCATTTATCCATTTATCATGTTTTTATCTTACTAGCCCTTACCCGTTCAAAGATATGAGCTCCAAAATGATGTGCAGTGTGTGGGTTATGGGATGTGCACTGTGCACACAGTATATGAGGGATGGAAAGTAACTTTAACTGGTGCTTGCATGATGTAGGAGCATCAATGTAAGAAACCCGTTTCGTTTAATGGCTACAGAGATACTGTCCCCCCCCCGCCCCCCCCCCCCCCCCCCCCCCCCCGCGCCGCCTGCACACACACCCGCCTGCCTGCACACACACACACACACACACACACACACAGAGCTGGTTAAACATTTTGCCTCAAGCTAGATGCAGAATAGATGTGCCTCATGCTAGATGCAGAATAGATAGTAGATACACCATAAAAATGCTAATATACAGCATACGATTTTTGAAAGTGACAAACGGGCTTCACAGTTATGTCAGGTGTGTTCATATGCTTATGGTGATGCGATTTCAGATCAATTGCTCCAGCCACTGAGGAGAAACGCTGTGACAGACACTCAGACATTCGCAAAATTATAGTATAGATGTGATCTTTACAGCCCTGATGTATGCCAAAAAATCAAAAGCCTCTAAATGGAAGAGGTTTTGGCTAGACAGTGACGATATGTAGATATATGTAGATATAATGCACTAGTACATTGAGCAAATGTATTAACCACACACAGGTTAATACATTTGCATTATGTATCTGTGAGCTTGTAGATCTTCTATTTTCAAAATATATTTATTTATACATTTGAAAACTTGAAATGGGACATTCTGTATACTTTATACTTTTACACATAGTTTGAATTCTGGAACTTTTACTTGCAACAAAGTATTTTTAGATTGCAGTTTTATGGTGACCCCCCACCCCAAGGTTATTAAATAGGCCAGGTGTTGTGTAGGCCTACAGCCAATTGGTAGGAGTTGAATTGAATTGGATGGAATTGTGTTAAGTGGCCTTTAGCTTGCATTCCACGAATTTCAATCTGAAAGAACCTGGAAAATTGTGTATGAACAGCCAATTGATAGTACAGTAGAACGAATTGAATTGGGATGGCATTGTGTAAAGTGGCCTTTAATAGCTTGCATTCCACGAATTTCAATCTGAAAGAACCTGGAAAATGTGTTGGGACAATTAGAAGTACACTAGTATAGAGACATACATCATATATGCTACTCATCTTTTAAATACATAAGTGTCTTTTAAATATACATTATTTACTGCACTTTTATTTTGAAGGCTGGAGCCTGGCTTATTTCTGCCTACGCCCAGACCGGAAACGTTCTTTCTGCTCATTTCACGGACCTCTCAGAGTTATGTCTCCGGCTGCAACATTAGCGCGAGCAGCCCCACACACACACACACACACACACACACACACACACACACACACACACACGCACGCACACACACACACACACACAACGTTGTGCGTGCTGTTGCAGCCACCCAGTCGCGGACATTTGTGTGTTATTGTGTGTGTGTGTGTGTGTGTGTGTGTGTGTGTGTGTGTGTGTGTGTGTGTGTGTGTGTGTGTGTGTGTGTGTGTGTGTGCGCGCGCGCGCGTGCCCTCCTTGCTACGTGTGTGTGTGTGTGTGTGTGTGTGTGTGTGCGCGTGTGCGTGTGCGTGTGTGTGTGTGTGTGTGTGTGTGTGTGTGTGTGTGTGAGAGAGAGAGAGTGTGTTGTCTGCCTGCTCAATAGCGCCCCTCCTTTAACGTGTGTGTGTGTTTGTGGTCTGTGTGTGTGGTCAGGAGAGGTATGACAGGCGACAGACATACACACTAGAGGTCTTCACGGGGACCCGACCCCGAAATTACCCGAGGACCCGAGAGACCCGTAACGGGGTTCGGTCAGTGTTTTATCATAATCAAACGGAGCCGGGTCGGAAACGGCCGCATTTCCCTCGGAACACCTCGGAACCGGGACTGTAATCATCATGTGTATTACCCGAGTGGACCCGAGAGGACCCGTAATGATTGTACTGTTTTTTGTATTTTATTTTTTATTTGTTGCAATTCTGCAAACTGTTAATAAAGTATTCTATCAATCACTGTGTGTTTTTTGTGTGCGGCGGCTGTGTGTGTGCTGCAGTGCATTGCATTCACTTCACTCAAGCCTGCTGATTGGGGGAGGCGGACTGGCGGAGAAAAAAAGCAATGCGCTTCAGGCTGACCTAGGATCAGTTAGTGCTGTAGCGAGCCGACGACATGAATCGCTGTGTAAACTGTGTGTGATGACGTATACCTGGTTTAGGATCAGATTAGCAAAAGCAACGCATTGCGCATGCGTACGGTACAATGTTGCTGCATGCCAGCCAAGGCAGGCTGATTTAAAAACACTACTACAAAATCATGGATCCCGAGGCTGTGAGTTTGAGCGACATTAAAACAAAGCTAAAAACAAACGAATTCAAGGCGGTTAAAGCTACAGGCAACTCTCCTGCGTGGGCAAACTTCCTGCAAATCGTCGATAAAGAAGAGAACAAAGTAGGGGCTGTTAAGTGCATTACGTGTGGCGGACTGTTAAAATTCCACTCGGTGAAGACAGGTACATCACATCTGCTAAAACACACCAAGAGTTGCAAACCTCCTTCTCAAAGCCAAAAGCAAATTACGTCATACGTTGCAGGTCCAACTCCGAAAAGGGCGAAGGAACTTGTCAAAGAAAAATGCACAAAAGTGTGTGTTAAGGATTTAAGGCCATTTATATTGTTTGAGTCGACTGCATTCCAGGAGTTGGCACAGACATTAGTGGACGTAGGAGCACAGCACGGTAACGTTGAGGCGAAAGATCTTCTGCCCTCCGGTGTGACCGTATCTCGCCACACACAGCAGCAATATGAAAGTAAAAGAGCAGACCTCCTTCCAGTGATTAAGATAGCCATAGCCAATGGACTGGCATGTGGGGCATCCACCGACATGTGGACAGACGATTTTAGGAAGGTCACCTATACCTGTATCGTGCTGCACTACATAGATGACAACTGGGAGTTTCATAGTAAGGTGATATGTACATGCGCTTTCCCAGTCGGAGAAAAGAAGACAGCTGTGAACATAAAGGCAGAATTGCTAAAGCAACTGACTGATTTTGGTCTTACCCCAGAAGAGATCCAGAGCATGGTGTGGGTCAGTGATCAAGGAGCAAATATCCAGGCAGCCCTCGCCCAGTGGACACACAACAGCTGTGTGTCACACGTGTTGAATACTGTGCTCAAGCACACATTCAAGAAGTCCGATGATGATGAGGAGGAGGAAGATCTGCAGCAAGCAAGGGCCTGTGTCGAGCAATGCAAAAGTCTTGTAACTTTCTTTAAACACTCTGGATTGCAACTCCGACTCAAGCAGTCTTTAAAGCAAGAATGTGAAACAAGGTGGAATACGAAACTGGAGATGCTCGAGTCTGTGCTCCTTCAATTTGAAGACATCCAGTCCATTTTGGTCGAACGAGCAGAGATGCACCGCATGAGTCATATATCCAAGTACACACTTGAGATGCTTGTTGAGTTTCTAACACCGTTCAGGAAGGCTACCAAAGTGATGAGTGGCTCAAAGTATCCTACTATCAACTTGGTGGCCCTTTGGAAAACCAAGCTGATCGACCACTGTACCATCAGCCCAGCCGATCCCCTGCCCCTTGGGATACTGAAGCGCAGGTGAGATGTAGCCTATAGCTGCCATATACAGTACGTATATAGCCCTTATAATTGCTAATGTATTTGTTATTTTGCTAAGCCTATATTTTTATATAGGTGAGGACTAGGAATATTGAACCGTTATGGCTATTATTGTTATTCTAATAATGGATGGCATTTTTATAGCGCTTTATTTTATTATAGGTCTATATATTTTTAAAGCGCTTTATAATGGTGCATTTTTGGGGGAAATTATGTTAATTCTATTGTATTCTATTCTGTAGGTGTGCGCCACTTCTGGCCCAACGGATAGTTGTGAGAGAACACGAAAAGCTGGGTGTATTCCTCTCACCCAATTTCAAGCAGCTTCGGCTGTTTGACCTGGCAGAGAGGGAGATCATCTACCAACTCGTGTGTCAAGAAGTGGCTATTCTGGCTACCTTACCCCGTCCTCAACGAGCCACGGTGATGAATCAGCAGGTGTTTGTTTTATTAATTCATTCTTAATTCATATTTCACAATTCATTATTCATTAATCCATTCATTGTTTGTTTGTTTGTTTGTTTGTTTGTTTGTTCGTTCGTTCATTCGTTCATTCAGCAGCAAGAAGAGGTCGAGATGGATCCGGAGGCCATCCCTGACGCTGGGCCTCCAGAAGCCGCGGCTGTAGGACCAGCAGCCCCGAGGCCGCTCTTCGATCAGTGGGCTGACATCCAGGATGACGACGTCGAAACGGTGCCAGACGAGGTCGACCGCTATATAAGGCACACCGTCACAGTGCCGAAGGAGAAGGATGGTGACATTCTTTACTTTTGGAAACATAACGAAAAGACGTTTCCAACCATAGCACGATTGGCCAAAAAAGTTCTCTGCGTCCCAGCATCGAGTGTGAGCTGCGAGTCTGCTTTCAGTACCACAGGTCGCACTCTGGAGGACCGTCGGACCAGTCTAAGCACTGCTAGCGTGAATTCGATTATGTTCCTGAACTGCAATATGTAAGCCTAATGGTTGTTTTTGATTTTTAGTTTTTTGTTGCCTATTTTATTGTGTTTGTGAAACTTTGTGTTGACTATTAGGGCAGGTTTCGAAAAGCGGTGCAGGGCGCACACGCTTTAGCCTCTTATTTTTTATTATTATTTTATTCATGTGTCGTATTTGTTAATTTAATTTAATTCTAATTAATTAATTTAATTTTAAAATGAGGCTATTTTATTTAAGCAAACCTTAATATTAATGTTCTCTATAGCTTAGCTTTAAGTTTCTCCTTTCGTTTGCCACTGTATTGCACAAAATATAAGGTTGCACTAATGAAGGCCTAGAGGCCAGGGTATATGCAAAATTGCGATGCGAATGCATAAAGTGAATGGAAAATCAAGTGGCAACGTGAGTTTAACATTATGTAACGTTGTTTATTGCAATCAGATATGACTTTTCTGTTTTGGATGTACAGTATGGGCTGTCGTGTTAAGGCCAGAATGTAGTTAATTGCTACTCAAAGCGTTCCCACGTAACCTCCGGGTATACGATGTTCGCGCATACCCCCTCTATTTCAGTGGTCTTCAAAGAGGGGGGAAAAAGAGCAGACAGTAGTTAAAGGTCAAGTTTATTAAGTATTGATGGTTCAAGTTGTTAAATATCTGAAAACACAAATTGACATGAATAATTACAAAATACACTGCCAAACGATGAAACTATGGAATCTATGAAAAGGTTGTGCTATATTTGTTTTTCCTGGCCATCAATAAATCTGTTTGACCTGAAATTGTGTGGTTTTATTTGGGGAAATAGATGAGGTCAATTTCAGGTGACAGGCAGGCAATGGTTCAAATTAACTAATTACTTTTACTCAAGTACATTTTGAATTCCAGACTTTTACTTGTAACAGAGTAGTATTTCTATAGGCTACATTGTTGGTACTTTTAAGTAGGCCTAAAACATGCGAGTACATTTTCCTTCATTTGACAGCATAAGGCTGCTATCTTAACACTTAACACATAATAACTCGGCATGTAACGGAAAAAAGGAAAAAAGGTCCGTTTCATTTATTCCTCCAGTACATCTATTTAAAAAGAAAACCTTTATGCATAGGCCTACGCACGCATATTAGCGCGGCTAATTTGTTTATTTAGCCTGGCTGTTCTGTTGTAGTCAGACTTATTTCCTATGCGCTTTTTTAAAGGAATGTGTCTGTGTCGGGTCTCGGAATCCTGGAAATAATCGGAACTCGGGACAAATTTCAACGGTACAATTAGGGTACGGGTCCTTAAAAAAAGAATACAACTCGGAACGGGTCGGAATCGGAGGTAATGGTTACGGGGCCACTCGGGTTTGGTTTTGTCAATTGATTATTATTTCGGACCCGGTCGGAATCGGTCAAAATGTGACGGTACTTTTCGATTTCGGTTCGCTTTTTTGGACCCGTGAAGACCTCTAATACACACACGGCCAGCCAGCCAGCCAGTAACATCTTGAAACCTGATTACAGGAGTGGCGGTGAGACCACCACTCAAAAATAAGTAAGATAGTTTGTTTGAATGAAGCTCCTTTGAACACTTTTCAGAGTAACAGTTACTCTGTGAAAATGGCAAACAATTTAAATGCCAACCAATCACTCTCCAATTCCACGATGCACCCCAAAGAGGTGGGGACGAGGACAAAGAGGCTACTCTGTCATCATTCTAACTGTGCACAGACGTCTGAGAGGGCAGGTGCTCAGCTTTAAAATACATGAATAAATAAACAAACAAACTAATTAATGAATAAAATAAACAAATGAATATATTGTAATATCCCCCTGATGGTGCCATAACAGCATAAAGCTTGATTTAAACACTGTTGTGCGATGGGGTATGAATTATAGGTAAGCGCAACTGTAGGCTACTCTGTTATTCAGGTCCCTGCGCAGACATTTCTTACGGTATAGATGCTCTGCTTCTTTCTCATCCTTCACAATGACAACAACTTATAATAATGTATAACTCTGTATTGTTGTGTTTTTGTGGGGCCCTAAAACGTAGATATGGCTTCTATTGAACCAGATTGCCTCATAAAACTGTTGAATGATATGTGAGTGGAGAGGTGAGTACTATAGTTAAAACATGCATGCATGCATGTTTATCTGTGTGTGCGTGTATGCGTGCATTCATGTGAGTGCATGCGTGTATGCGTCCGTGTGTGCCTGTGTGCCTGTGTGTGTGTGCGCACGATAGAGCCAGAGACCTACAGTAAAGAGTGAGTGAAGAGTGAATGCAGAGGCATCACTCCTCTGTGCCTCCCGGCATGTGCACGTGCAGTTATTCATGCTGGTCTTCAACCAGCCAAAATTCTCACGTCTCCCCCCTTCTCCTGTCCTTGCATTGGCTCCCGGTTGCGGCCTGCACAGAATACAAAACACTGATGCTTGCCTTCAAGGCAGCCAAAGTTATGGCACCTCCATACCTCCAAAGCCTGATCAACCCCTACAACCACACCTGTTCACTCAGATCAGCTAAAACAGGGACGCTGACAGAACCCTCGCTAAAAAGTAAAACCCCAGGTCAAAAATCGACTCAGCCAAGACAGTTCGCCCTCCTGGCCCACAAACTGTGGAATAAACTCCCTGTTGCACTTAGAACTACAGACTCACTCCCTAGCTTCTGCCGTGGACTGATGACTCACCTCTTCAGACTCCACCTAAACCCATAGCACTTTAGATTTTACAAAACGTTTTTACTGATTAGGTGCGTGGTCTACCTACATTATTGTTTTCTAGATTGACATTCCTATAATATGCATTTGTTGTATTGTTGTTTATGTATTAACATAGTATCTATCTTGCTTATTGTATTGATGTATTACCTGCTTATTTTAAGTCGCTCTGGATTAAGAGTGTCTGCTAAATGCCTAAATTGTAAATGCCTGCTGTGGCGGCAGTGGCTCAGGAGGATGAGCAGCCGTCTGGGAGTCAGAAGGTCCCTGCCTGGTTCAATGCCTGGCTCCCTTAGGCTTTGCGTCGCCTGGTTAAGTGTCCCATGAGCAAGACGCATAAAGCCCAACTGCTCCCCTGGCGTGCAGTCACTTGGAGCAAAGCCACTGCTGGGTTAAAGCTTGCATTACTACTCTGTCCCATGTGGAACGTAAGGCTTCAACAATCTCCATTAGGAGGATATACTGTACTGTATATCGATATTTTAAAACACTGTCGATCTGTAACGACGACATTGATGATGATGATTATATTGATTTATTGATTTTAATTGTACAGATATTAGGTAATTATGTCTTTGCCGTCACTTTGATGTCACTGGGACATTGATTCTGTATGACTTTTATCCCCCCAAAATGTAGCCTACATTTGTTCCTGGCAGTGGTTTGTTTTCTGTTGTGTTTAAACCCCAGACTGCGCCAGAAGGCAGTGTTGTATTTGACTCTTCCTCTCCAACATACAGCAGACTAACAATGTGGTCCATCTCAGAGAAGAGGAAGCTGTAGCATTAGTGAAACTGGCTGACTATAGCACTATGATGAGACCGCCTCCCACGATGTACCGCCAATAGTACGCCATACTCACATGACGGTGTCGCTTTCCTAAAAGAACATGCAGATCTTCGAGCTAACAGCGAGTCGCATTGTGACGAGTGGCATCAGTAGATCAGATCTACAAATGACAAGCTCACAAAAGTGTTCTGCTATGCAACGCTTCATAATAGGCTATTTCTGGCATACAACAAGGATATAAATCAGGCTTTGGCTTGTAGATCTGGTCTTTGTGAACACATGAATAAAATATAAATAGTTGAAGCTTTAGTCAATACTTTATTTATTTCATTTGCAAAGGCAGGGGCCCTGTCAGTGCTTGAGAATGAAGGATTCTGTGAATAGCCTATAAGCAGATTATTATGCACATGGCTATGACAAATTTAATGGAATTTTATTACAAAATATTGAATTCAATTGAATTGTGACACTTCTATCATGATACACAGGCTATTGCATCACTGGCTTCACATCATGTTAATACACAGCCCCTGATATATAATATATACCAAACACATATTCCAGGCAGAATTTGACACATAATGCTATTGTAATGTAGTCTGGGTAAACACAATAAAAGCTTATTTCAAAGAGATTAAAAAAGCTTAGCGGATCGATTGTGACCCCTGGACTACATTAAACATGTATACAGTCTGCTTTGGTGCTTCTCCTTCTCATTAAAGGAAAGTCATCCATCCTTTGCAGGTGCCCTGTGACCATTTAAAGCACTAATGGTATTTCAAATCACACAGCTGAATCACTATTCCATACTTTGCACAGTTATTGTATTCACATTAGTGAGCTAAATTCCGCCTCTGGGCATAAGTCAACTATTCAGGGAATGAAACAAAATAATATAATAAGTAATACAAACTAGAAAGATGCAAATATCTCTGTATCTGTCAATCCTTCCTTGTCCCTTTTATGCCCATAATATATACAGTATGGAGATCCCAGTCTTATGTGTCAGTCTCATGTGGTCTATGATGTCATACATCTATGATGTCAGTTATCTCAATATTTGGGAAATGTGTAATTTAAGTCAATGGAGAAAAAACATATCTCTTAGCAAAATGCAAGGAATCGATTCCCGATGAAGCTGGTCGATTTGACATATGGCCCAAGTGTGTGCCACCTAAAATGTGGGAGGTGTAGCGCTGCAAAATAAAGTTTATCTAAGGAAAAGATGGATGGATGGATGGAATAAAGTCAGACATGTAGCCTACTATAGTCTGGTTGCCCTGCACACTAATACAAATCAAGGCAGTGTTTCATCGTGAGTTAGTAAACACTAGCCCTTACCCGTTCAAAGATATGAACTCCGAAATGATGTGCAGTGTGTGGGTTATGGGGTGTGCACTGTGCACACAGTATATGAGGGATGGAAAGTAACTTTAACTGGTGCTTGCATGATAATATGTAGGAGCATCAATGTAAGAAATACCCGTTTCGTTTAATGGCTATACAGAGATACCGTGTACCAATCTGCATGATTTTTGGACAACATCTGTAACAGCCCCCCCCCCCCCTCCCCCACACACACACACAAACACACACACACACACACACACACACACACACACACACACACACACACACACACACACACACACACACACACACACACACACACACACACACACAGCTGGTTAAATAGATAGTAGATACACCATAAAAATGCTAATATACATCATAGGATTTGTGAAAGTGACAAACGGGCTTCACAGTTATGTCAGGTGTGTTCATATGCTAATGGTGATGCGATTTCAGATCAATTGCTCCAGCCACCGAGGAGAAACGCTGTGACAGACAGACAGACACTCACTCAGACAGACAGACAGACAGACAGACAGACAGACAGACAGACAGACAGACAGACAGACAGACAGACAGACAGACATTTGGAAAATTATATGTTTGATGGCACATCAGCTGCGTTTCTGATCATACACAGACCATTTTGAAACACTTTCCTTCGATGTCTCTCTAAGCTGTGACATAGCATTTGAACTTTATTCTCCATTAATTAATCTGCACACGTGCATGTGATTAACCGGCCTTGTTCCCTATGGGGTTTGGTTAGGCATGGCTCTACAGTATATTACTACCTGTTGTGTGGAGGAAAGCATACCAACCACTGAAAACTTGAAAGATAAACCGAGAAGCTAGATAAGGAACCATATGCCATGGGACTTGACTTCAGTGGCACCGTTGTGCAACCTCTGGGAATACCTCTTAATCCCTCACTCTGTTAAGTACTTGGTTGTGTGCCGGTGTGGCACACATCAAAGGAGCTCACTATACAATGTATAAATTACTGTACATTACATACATGCATGAAGAATTTCTCTCTAAGCTGAGATCGTTCCACCAGTTGGAAAATGTGAGTCCATGGACACTGGTTACACAAGCGTGAACTGTATTATAGTCTGCCAGTAAATGCAGAGGTCCAGTGCTAATATTAGCAACTTTTTTTCTTTTTCTTTTTTTTCCCCACACATTGAGAAATTGTCAGGATTATGAGCTTAGGTTTGGAAAGTACACAGTAAAACCCACTTGGGTACACACTCTGAGTTCAATTATCACTAAGGATTTTGCTGCGTAGGGAACCTTTCGAGGGAATTAAGTGACAGTAGTCGTGGCGAGAGTCCAGGAAGCTCCGGGGATATAACTTGTTAAAACTGGCGTCTCCTCTTTCAAGTCTTGAGCCTTACCCACACTTGAAGCACAGAGCTTATATAAACATTTAAATGGAACATTAGCAATTTATCACACTTCTCTGTAACTGAACTAACTGGAACTTTAAATAAGTCATGTCAGCCCAGGGGGACCTTACTCTCAAAGGTGATTTATTTGAATAATACGTTATATTTTGTGATAGTGTAGTGGTCAACATCTAATTACCTCTCAGTTAAGGAATTTTGAACACTTTACATTTAGCGCTGTGTAAGGTATTATAATGTGTCATTATAGGTACATTATAATGACCATAGCACACTATACTCAACGTGCAAAAACTCAGCACAACTGTGAACCACATTCCTAATGCTTCTAAGAGGAGTGCACATACAGTATGCACTTACATAATGATACACTTACAATGCAGTCCTTATGGCTCACAGGGCACTTAACGTAGTGTTAATGGAAATTTAATATAGGCCTATGTTATTCCTATGGTCTGATCAATACTCATGAAGCCCCCATCGCCCGCCCACCCCCCAAGGCGGAAACCAGAGAACACAATGAAATCCGGAAAATAGGACAACATTCCAACTTGTCATGTAATTAACACCCCCCCCCCCCCCCCCTCCCTTATTTCAGTATATTTTTATTAAAAAATCTACTCAAAGAATATGATTCGTTCCACAGCCAAAGCGACGCCTCTCTGTCTTGTCCCCAGAAAACTCCATGGGAGTGAACTCTATCTGTACTTTTCATCATCTTTTTATTTGTATTTTCAATTCTCATTGGAGCTGCTCCAGATTTCACGCTTTGATGACCTAACTGGTTTCTGTGCTTCCGGAGATGTTTGTATTCACATAGGCCTATATTGATTGATCTGGCTGAGACCAACCACTGGAATAACATGTGTATGCCTTTTCATAGCACTATCAGGCCCATACAGCGAGAGGAGGCCCAGAGCACCACGTCAACCGCCCAAGTCCCCCTGGCCCCTTTGTTTCTTCGGGCTTTCTACTCCCTCATGTGGGAGAGGTTCAAGCAACCGTAAGTTAAACTGAACAGATCAAACTTCTCATGTATTCTGTGCACTACCAACATGACTGTCTAGACTATGACACACACAGATGCACTGGCCCCAATTCCCTCTGTCATCACAGCACCTTCGAATGTTTATCTTTAATTTCTCTGGAAAGGCATTTCCGTTCAGTTTCAGTTGTAAGTTTCCCAGTAAACTGAGCTATACTGTAATATCAGCTACCAGACTTCAGTTTAATTTAGTTCTCTCTCAGGTGACAGTTACTGCCAAATCTACTGCTATCCACCTGTTTCCGCGATAATTTACTGTAGAATTATTTGTGGGACACTTCCGGAGAACAGCAGACATACAAGCTCACGTCGCGTCGCAGATGCAACCGCTGTGAGCTTGTAGATCACTCTCGGCTGCGACGCCGGAAACTGCTACACACCTTCTGCGCAATGCACAATGGGATGTTGGGAACTTGTGGATACCTTGATCAAAGGGGCTGAGATTATATAAGAACCCATGCCAGCCACATCTCGCTACGAGTACTTATGTTTTGGTCCCTGTCTTGTCAGGCTCACTACTTTCAGTTTTACATTGGAGGCGTTCTTGCTGAAGCTATTATCCAAAGCAGGTTACCGAGAGTGAGCAGAAAAAAGGAGCTCATTGTCTTCCTCTTAAAATAATCACACCCAATGTGAAGTTCGCGTTGCTATTTATTATGAATTAATTAAGTGTCCCGCGAAGCTTGGCCAATGAGCCAAGTGTTGGACATACATAGTGTATGTACAAACAGACAAAGCCAGATGTATGTGCACCGCTCAAAAAATGAATAATACACTACAATAAAATGAGTAACAATAGGGATACTGCAGAAGTAACCCACCATTTAGTAATCCATTAAAATAACACATAACACACACAAACAACACTTAAAGGTCCTGATCTTAAAGAGGTGGTGCCATAGTTTTGTACTTTTTCTGTTTGTCTATGAAGTTTTAACATTAATCTAATAGACCACCAGGTGGGGTTATAATGTGCAGATTTTTCTTCCCCGTGTATTTTTGTTTGCTTCCTGAAAGCTGAAAGCCTCTGAGTCAAAAGGCCCAGTCGAAAAACACAGATTAAATGACATCATACCGGTATACTGATATACTCACCCCCTCCCCTTTTACCATTCACCCATGCACTGTTTCTGTGGCTAACTTCAGCTGGGTCACCACCCACCAGACAACCAGGCATACTTAATGAACGGGTGTGGCCACATAAAAACACAATTTAAACTCTTTCTGTACTCTTTTTTAGAGAAAAAAAAATCTTCCTCCTTATATAATCATAATACCTGATCATCATGTTTTAGGGGAGAAACATTTTTTAAAGCAAGGGAGGCTGTGTGAAAGCAACTTTTAAAGAAAATTAGGAATGAAAGGATGCACTGAACAGTTACATTATGAAACAAGCGGATACTTGCCAATATGAAATCGGAGTACGTGATGGGTTACTTAGAAAGGCAGAAGTCATATCAGAGGCCTGCTGCTTACAAATTAGATGTGTTTTTCAGGACTGGATCAATGAACACATTAATGTACTCTTCATGTACCTTTAGCCAACACATGATGTAATAATAAAATTGAATCTTGATGTGGCATTTTAATCGCAGAAAAGGCCAGGCCATAGTTCCACAACTTCTTGCTGAAGTACAGTAATATCACAAGCTTGTCTATATTGAGATTTTTACACCATATATATATTTTTTAAACAAGGAATGGTCTGCCAGCTTGTCAGAAATAACTCTTTTTATAACAATAATTTGATTCTATACCTGTACGTGCAAGTGAATAATACAGCATAGCCTACAGCTAATGCAGATTCAGAATGAATGCCGGGAGAGGACCTCCAAGGTGACTACCACTGTAAAGCATTTTGGGCTGAATAGCTCCTCCATGTCACCTGCTCACTCCTCCATCATCTCCATTGTGCCTTTAAAAGTCAGCCAGGTGTAAAATATAACATCACTGCCTCAAAGAAACGGAGCACTAAAAGTCTTTTGACACAATTTATATTCCCCTGAAATTGGATTGCCTCCCTCTCCCTCTCTCTCTCTCCCCAAAATGAGAGAGATAGAGAGAGAGAGAGAGAGAGACAAAAGAGAGAAAAAACTACTCCCTATCCCCGCTGACAATGTAATCTGCTGATAAATCAGCAGATGACGGGAGATACGGTTCTGAGTGAGTGTCACTAGTTTTCCGTAAATCCATACACAGATGTTTTATCTAATCTTTTTTTTTTCTTTTTTTTTTATGTTTGTTTCATTCTCTCTCAACAATCTGTCTTTGCTGTCTCGTCAAGTGGCCCACAGCTGAGTTCCACAGCTTCCATCACAATAATATTTGGTAGTTGTTAATGTATAAATAATATAGCCATACTTTTGATCCTTATCCTGCTGAAGTTAAGGGCAGATTAAACAAGGCCCTATTATGTGTAAATAAATGAGAATGACCACATCGTCCCCAGTGGTGGACAGTAACTGAGTACTGTTGGCCTACTTGACTTTCACTCTGCCACATTTTGAATAGAAATATTGTAATTTTGAATACTTTGTGAAGTATTTACTTGGGGGGGGGGGGGGGGGGGGGGGGGGTGTAGCTTGTAGATCTCCTATTTTTGAAAAGTCGTGAAAATGTGTGCAAATCTTTGAATATATGTATTTTTTAACATTTGTAACTGAGAGAGGGGGGTCTGTGGCCAAATACATATGGGGTCCTTCACATGAAAAAGTTTGAGCACCACTGACATAGAAACATCAAAAAACAGATTTGAAGACTTGCACAAATTTTCAAGTTTTTTCAAAAATAGCAGATCCTCGCAGGGCGGCACCCGGTGCCGCGCTGTGAGCTTGTATATCTTCAATTTTTTCATTAGTTAAAGCACAAAATAATGTGTAATAATGCGTTCCCAGTCTAAAAGGGTTAAACCCTCTCCCGCTATGAAGAACATTCATGGGGGGCCCACAGTGAATCCTTGTACCCAGGGTCCAGAATTTGGTGCCACACCCCTGTCCAACACTGATCGTCCCTTGTGCCGTCCTGTTACATTTTAATAGCCCAGTTGCCGGGCTTTCTGCTTCTGCCTCTCGGCTGGCTCTCCACTGGGAGGAGACCAAAAATACAGTATTTCATCTTTCAACCCCATCCAACAGACTAATGATATTCTAATTCTCAAAAAAAAAAGAGAAAAAAAAGGAAAAAAAACAGGAAGAGAGCAGCGGCAACAACAAGTTGCAGGGGAACTTGGAGGAACGTACCTATGTTAATGAAGTTACTTCAGAGCCTCTTCAATAGAGGCCACTAATGAGACAGGGATTGGCAGAGGGAATTGTTATGCGTTTGAAATGCTAATTAAAATTAGAAGTGAAATTACGGTTTGGTCACATGGCAATACCAAGATAGTACAGCAAAGCTTACTCTAATAAAGAGGGAGTCACTAGAGGTAGGGGGAAATTAAAAAGAGGAGCAGAATGTCTTCTGGAAACCACAGTTGGGTGTGAGCAAAGTGCTGCCTGCGAACATCTGGTCAGGGGAGGGGTTGACTATTAGGAGAGGGACGTTTTGAACGATAAAGTTTTACACTTGGATGCAGGGGATTTGCTTTAGTAAAGTTTTCCTAGACTTATGCCACGGCTGATTACTTGCAACCACTGCAATCACTTTGAGCAAATTATTGCTTTTCAAATTGTAAACGCAATTCACTCTGAAGCGCATGCTATGATGCTGATGTTTGACAGGTTTCATAATGTAATAAGCTCCAAATACATTTGCCTTTGAGCCAGTTTCCCCGCACAGCACCTTAGAAATGTATAAATGAGGAAAAAGTACAGTCAAGAAATGTAGCTATAGTGCAAATTAACTTTTTGTATTACAATATATCCACTAGATTGTAAAATTGGGCGATAGCACTCAGAATGTTTAAAAAATAAAGTATCTTGCTCTCTCCAATCTAGCACGCACAAACACACGCGCACATGCACAAACACCCACGCATGCACGCACACGCACACACACACACACACACACACACACACACACACACACACACACACACACACACACACACACACACACACAGTTTTGAAAGCTATCACTGTTTGTAAATTTGCACACACAGTAACGCCTCATTGGATCAAACCAACAGCTGCATAGTATTATGACATACAGTATATAGTACCAGTAAGACTCCCTAATCGGGAGATAAGCGACAGTTGGTCGCTTATCTCCACAAATAGGCCAAAAGTTTGTTTTACCAATTATCAAGTTGAATCTCCATATATGGAGATAACCTACGCATCACACTAAGTCTGACCTCACCAGCCCATATTTGGGCATGAGCAACTTATGTCTCCATATATGGAGATATGATGACATCACACAGTCCTCAGCCGATGATGTGGCGTGATGTCATACAATACACAAACGAGCCCTACAGTATAAAGGGGCAATTCTTGCCAGGAAAGAAGCATTTCTTCGACTCAGACCTTATCGCCAGGGTTGGCTTATAGCAGCTGTCGGTAGATAATGCCGGTCTTATATACTCATTGAAGTTGAATCTCCATATATGGAGATAACCTACGCATCACACTAAGTCTGACCTCACCAGCCCATATTTGGGCATGAGCAACTTATGTCTCCATATATGGAGATATGATGACATCACACAGTCCTCAGCCGATGATGTGGCGTGATGTCATACAATACACAAACGAGCCCTACAGTATAAAGGGGCAATTCTTGCCAGGAAAGAAGCATTTCTTCGACTCAGACCTTATCGCCAGGGTTGGCTTATAGCAGCTGTCGGTAGATAATGCCGGTCTTATATACTCATTGAAGTTGAATCTCCATATCTGTCTGTCAGAACTACTGCGGGACGGCATCCCGCAGTAGTTCTGACAGACCTGGACTATGCGGACGACATCAGCCTGCTCTCCGACAGCATGGAACAAGCACAAGAACTCCTGAACAGGGTGGAGATAGAGTGTGCCAAAGTTGGTCTCAGGCTAAACGCTAAGAAAACTGAGGTTATCACCTATAACCTACCTGATCACTCACCTCTGACAACAACAGAAGGAGCTGTGTTGAAGGAAGTCAAGGACTTCAAGTACCTGGGCGCATGGGTCGACTCAACTGAGAAAGACCTTAAAGTAAGGAAGGCACTCGCTTGGAGGGCCCTGAACGGCATGAACAGTGTATGGAACTCTAACCTCCCCCGCCAAATCAAACTTAGCTTCTTCTTTGCAACGGTGGAGTCTGTTCTCCTCTATGGCAGTGAATGCTGGACCCTGAAGCCAACCCTGCAGAAGTCTCTAGACGGGTGCTACACTAGAATGTTGCGTGCAGTACTCAACATCAACAGGAGTGCACATGTTACAAACGAGAGCCTGTATGAGGGAATACCAAAGGTAAGCGAGAAAATTGCCACCAGAAGAATGAGACTAGCAGGACACTGCCAAAGACACCAGGAGCTTCCAGCCAGCAAATTGGTACTGTGGGAGCCAACACACGGGCACCGGCCGCGAGGACGTCCCACAAAAACATACGTGGACATACTCAAGGAAGACGTAGGGACACAGAACACCAATGAGCTGGCCAGATGTATGGAGAACCGAGATGACTGGAAACAACGATGGAGGGCTCGTCTGAGGACGACCTAGATAGATAGATATATGGAGATAACCTACGCATCACACTAAGTCTGACCTCACCAGCCCATATTTGGGCATGAGCAACTTATGTCTCGATATATGGAGATATGATGACATCACACAGTCCTCAGCCGATGATGTGGCGTGATGTCATACAATAAACAAACGAGCCCTACAGGACAAAGGTGTGACGTGTGACGTGTGACCGACCGACCGACCGACCGACCGACCGACGGACGGACGGCCGGTGGAGGTTTTGATACTAAGCTGCGACCTTACGGTCGCAATTATATGTCACAAGACTAGTCTTGTGTTGTGTGAGTTGTAACCCTATCATTTCCATCAACACAGCTGTGTTGATGGAAATTATAGGATTACAACTATACTGCAGAAGAATTGTGACTTTGCCCATTTCAGACATATTATGCAATTTAAAACTTCATTCATCACCCGCCAAGCTGACTATGGCTAGTGTCCTAACGGTGCGTTCATTTCACCTGCATTTGGCAGGTTGGCCGGTGTATTTCAAGCCCTGGCAGGGCCGTTTGATTCATTCTCAGCTGGGACACACCTATTGTACACCATATTCCATAATTTACATTTACTTTATACTTTTGTTCTTTGTGTAAATTATTCACATCTACATTGTGGACCTTCTGCGCAGAGCACGGTTGCATCATATCGCTGCGGATAACCACTTGGTCTACTCTGCACGACACGTGAAACAGTTTATGGGCCGCATATCATTTCAGTGTATTTCCAGCACAATCTTAATACGGGCTTCCTCGGTCTAAGAGAAGTGTGCTATATGTTGCCTATAATTGGACCATAGAGACGTCAGACAGAGAGAGAGAGAGAGAGAGAGAGAGAGAGAGAGAGAGAGAGAGAGAGAGAGAGAGAGAGAGAGAGAGAGAGAGATAGATGAGGGCTCAGACATACAGCAGGCAGTTGACAATGGATTCTGAATGCGAAAGATATACGACAGCGCACACCGACATGCAATTCTCACACGTCTTACTTAGGTCTCTACATGTCCAGCTGGGCAAAAGGTTGAGAGAGAACGGTGAGCTGCAAGGCAATCTGAATAATAGACAGACTCATATTGCAAGAGATGCAATTTATGTGCAATGTACTTTAAAATGTACATTTCTAGTAGGCTTATAACAAGTTGTATATGCATTCAGTATCTTCAAGAAACACAGACCCCTGAAGGGAACAGCCAAAAGGCAAAGAAGATCGTCAAGAAACACAGTGTGTGAAAGGTTGAGATTAATGGCAGAATATTTTTTGAGAAAAGAAACACATTTAATATGTTCTCTTTGTGAGCATAAGTAAGTAAGCCTTGCTGAGCCATTGAGGCCCATAGGGCAGGAGCCTATCTGTTTCTGTAGCGTGAGGCAGCTTGATGTACAAGTACACCCCCTGGACATGACGCTAGTATGTTGCAGGGACTCACCCCAATCCAACCCTTGATGCTGAGTGGCTGCCAAGCAGGGAGGCACTGGGTCCCATTTCTTTCTTTGGTATGACCCAGCTGGGGATCGGACTCCAACCTCCCAGTCTCAGGGCAGACACTCTAACCCCAAAGGCCACTGAGCCAGTCTACGAGCATATAGGTGGGCAAAACCTTGAAAAAGCTAACCACTTAAATCCTGGCTTCCCTGTGTTAGGCCAGCATTAGGCCTACAAAGAAACATTTTCAACATTTATTTTCAGAATGTTTGAGGACGTATGCACGCAAGCTTGTAGATCAGCTATATTCACACACGTATAAAACAGGGCTTGAATGAACAAAACACAGTGCATTCTGCCCTACAGTTCAGAAGCTTGTGGCAGTCATGCAAGGCACCAACCCGCTCTTCGGAAGCAGTTAGGGGTTCAGTCAGTGTCATGCTCAAGGACCCTTCTGGGCCCCTGCCGCTTGTGCAGGCACAGTGCAGTTCACTGGTTCACACAGCCCTGATCGTGCTGCACTACTGTCAATGGGAGCATCATTTAACTTGCCGATGAGTGTCAGCATTGATTCCGCTTTGCCTTGATGATGCATCATGTCACACAGCCTCCCTCCCTTGTCAAGTGGAATTCAGCGGCGTGTTATGACGACTGATGCTGCAAACCTGTCATATTAGGTGGAACGACGCCTCGAGCATAATATATGCATTGATGTTTTGAGGGCTAATGTTGATTTAATGAGCCCTCTCGTTAATATTTGATTTGATTGGGGTGCTTTTTCCTTATTCTTTTTCGGCAATAAACGCAGACTTCAAAACAGGACTTGAGGGTTTATCGAATGCTTGGGGCCCTCCTCAGGCAGAGCTTACCTGATCTAGTGGCTTGGAAAAATATTGTATTGGTCATAAGATGAGATGCTTGTTTTGTCATTAAGACTGTGTGGTAAACACACTTGCTTGTTTCACTGTTCTCATCTGGGATGTTAAAGTGAGTCAATGGCTGCATGCCAAAATATGTTAATGCAGTTGTTAATATTGTACAAGTGAGGTAAGGTCCACTTTTTTGTTTTACTGCAGTGGATATTGAACTACTGCTGTTCTTGCTCCAAAGGGACTGAGTCTCTGAGAAACTCTAAAGGGACCTTTAGAGTTTCTCAGAAGTTATGTGGAATGGCATATTATCCAGTGGTGGAAAGTAACTAAGTACATTTACTTAATTACTGTACTTAAAGGGACTATGTCACCTTAACACATCGGATGCCCACGTGATCTCTGACACGTGATTTGCTGGTGCCCATGGCAACGCGTCATTCTACCTACCGGTGAGAGTACTGGCGAGAAAAGTAATCCGAGTAAATGTAATCGGAGTATGTCCTGTTTATTTCGCGAAAATCTTTTCTTTCAGTCAGGACCGTTTTTTATCATTTCTAAGCCACAGTGTTTGTGTTATGGCAGGTAGAAGAGGCTGCCGTTTTGAAATGAAAGTGATTTAAAAGCTAGATTAGGAGAAAACATCACTTTTGTGCAGCCGGTAAACAGGAAGTCAACGAGCCACACAGCACGTCCGGGTGACGTAATTGCGCGCTGCATGTTGGGAAATGGAGTTTGTTTCATCACCGCGGCAGCCAAGTGCAGTAGCTACAGTACAGTATAGTTTACTGTACAACGCGTCAAACGCGTCGTGGGCCTCCAGCGACATCAAAGAGATTGGCTTGTAGACACCACGTGGGCACCCGATGTGTTAAGAGTTACTGTCACCTTAAGAAATCATCTTAAAAACAAGTTAATATTTTCATTTTCATGTCATTGTGGGAATGCACGATAAGCCAATCAAATTAATTAATTGACTGTTACTTAGTGTATGTCTGCACAATGTACATTTTCTTCCCATCGCCCGCAGGCTCGCTCTCACAGCCCTCACAACTTCTCTGCTCCCACAGGGCTAGCTGGGCTAGCACTAAAGCTAAAGCTAAAGACACAAATTTATATATAAATCTGTGGATATAGAAATTATATTTCCGGTGGTTACTGGTTGTTACTTCCCCATTGTTCATGTGAATATGCTTGTTTATGTTTTATGGTTGAAATGGAAAACACGATGTTTTCACTGAGAAGGGCAGCTGCGCTCTAACTGTGGGGCTGGCCAGTAGAGATGTGACGTTCGCGAACGAATCAAGTGTTTTGAACGGCTCTTTGAAATGAACGATAATGATTCGGTTCACAGTAGGGAGCCGTTCCTTTCTAATGAACAGTGGTGGTAAAAGTACTCAATTTCAGAGATCCAGCTTACTTCAAATAGCCATAAATCCCAACTCTGCTGGCCAGCTCTCTGTCTCTACTCCTCCTCCCCGCTCCGGGAGTGGAGGGGGCTGCGCTACGGGGGATGGGATCATTTGATTCAGAGATTTCAGACCGTTTTAAAAAAGACCACGTGACCTACTGTATCCTACTGTGTCATACTATTATAATTTCGGGGCGTGACAGTGGAGCTTTAAGTAAAATGTTGAGGTATTTGTACTTTACTTGAGTATTTCCAATTTCCAATACTTTTACTTCTACTCCACTACATCTCGGATCCAAATATTGTACTTTTACTCCACCACATTTATTTGAAAACTTTAGTTACTAGTTACTTTGTAGATTTGGATTATTATTACAAAACATTTACCACAACCTATTTAAACTTGGATATTTGAAAATAGCCGATCTACAAGCTTGTAGATCTGATATGTTCAAAAGACTTTCACACAATTTAGATGGGACATTCTTCATAACTAGTACTTTTACTTTTGGTACTTCTAGTACATCTTGATGCCAATACTTTTGTACTTTTACTCAAGAACATTTTCAATTCCGGACTTTTACTTGTAACAGAGTACTTCTACATTGCAGTATTGATACTTTTACTTGGTGCCTGCTGCTCTAACATTTGACCGAGTGTGTATGTATGTCCGTATGCGCACGGTATGTTGTCTGTATGTCTTTGTGAGTACGGCAACACAAACCAACCAGCGGTGCTGTAGAGCAGCCTGCACTGCTCACTTTACACATGTGTGATTCTTTTCTCACTGGAAAACCTCCTATGTCCGTGCACAAACGGGAGAAAACATACCGCGGCTTCTGATTGACCTGTAGGGGGGTGGGTTTGTCCAATGTAGAACTCAAGTCACTTCCTGACTTGCCTAGGTAATTGTAAAAAGTCAAGTAGGACCCTGGCCAAACTGTGTAGCAAGTGAGAAAAAATATATAGCAAAGCAGTCTGGATCTGAGATTCTGGACATTTCTGTCAAAATGTGTTATTTAAGACCCAATTAATAAATAACCACTAAGACCGTCAGGTCACATGTGTACACAAATAGGCCCGCAGGAAAGGATGGATGGATTAGGTTTGTGATGGGATACTTTTACAAAACAAGCTAATAAACTGCATTTATAAAGCACCTATATCAAATCAGTTACAAAGTGCTTAACATAAAGCAATACTTGTACACTCTGCTGGCACAAGTAATAAATTAATAAATAAATAAATAAATAAAGGCCTTTTGATAAAAGCAAGTTTCAGGAAGGAATTTAAAAGAAGACAATGATTTAGCAAGCTTGAGCTCCTCAGGCAGGTCGTCCCAGAGTTCCAGAGGAGACCTGACATCAAAGGCACCGTCACCTTCTATCTAAACTAAAGCCTCGACTCATGAACAACCAGCAGGTTCCTGCCTGAGGACCTCAGGCTCATCACAGGCTCATAACTCTGACTCTAACATTTAATTAGAAGTCAAAGGCCATGATGTGCCTTAAAATGTATTAGTATTCAAAAGCTACATCCTAAAGCAGCCAGGCAACCAGGAGTTAAAGCAGCAATAAGTGTTAAATAGTAGGGGTGTAACAATATAGTAACTGAATCGAAAAATCTATTTTAATTTGCAATGATCTACTATATCGTTTTCAAAAGCAAAATATCGTGCCGTTTTGGCTTTGTATCGTATCGTATCTCTGTGTAATCTCTGTGTTCATGTCAAGGTGGGTTTGTCCTTGTGTTGAAATATAATGTCCATGTCTTTGCTAGATAATCACAGCGTTTATTTCCATAATAATAGATTTTTTACACGTTTTACACAGATGTAATTTCTTTGCTAAATAGTTACTTTATCGATGTTAAATCATTGAATCAAATCGTATCGTATCGCCATGAATGAAGCAATGTCATCCATGTATCATATCATTAACCATGTATCGTGATGCGTATCGTATCGCTGTTAAAATGTATCGTTACACCCCTATTTTATATTCTGATAGCAATCATAGAGTGTTTGTTCAGTAAAGAGGGTCTCCCCATCAGAATGAACTCATACAGGATACCGCATAAACAAGTGAAATTGGAAGTGATGACACAAAGAAATGAGCAGACAAAATTGGAACTGGAACACTAATATATTGAAGCTGATATATATCAGCATATTATGCGGTCCCAAGTCTCAAGTCTGCACATAGTATGGGTGTGCGCTTCGCAAGGAATGGTCTAGTTTTCAAAGATAGCAGTTCTACAAGCTAACAACACGTAACGACATGTCGCGTTGTGAGCTTGAATAGGCTATTTTCATTCTGCAACACTGTCGACAAAGTGTAAAATAGGGCTTATTTTAGGTTGAGGCTGGGATAAAAAGGTTTATTGTAGTATAAGGGCACAATTGATAACTGCATTTGAGAATGCAAGTGATACTGTTTGTGTCGATTATGAGAATTCAAATTGGGTTGAAGAAAAGGCCTAATGCAAAATTTGGCAAACCTTCAAGGCTGCAAAATATAAGTGTTGAGGTCATCTCGTAGAGAAAACAACTGACCCCTCAACTGGAGGGGTTCAGAGATGAACATTAATAAGGGCTCAAGAAGTCCCCCCCCTCCCCTCTCTTTCTGTCATGAGCCCAGGGAACCCTCTCTGTCAAGTGGTGGATGACGCCGGCGGGCTCCTGTGACACGGCACATCTCTGTCCCACTGTCGTAATTAGAAGAAGCAGCTACCTGCCATTTTAATTGCATTTCTCACTTTTGACTAATCGCACAAGACACAGCGGCCCTTCGGGCAGCCAGCCAGTCGGAGCAGAAGGACATTATGTGTCAAATTAATTCCCTGGCAACAAAGCCACAACAGCAATAACTTCACTGCCAACGCCCCAATAAATACCATCCTCTTATTTGACTAATTGCATTCATTTTGTCCTGTGACTTAATTGTGATTTCCCCTCCCCCCTGTCATCACTTATGTTACAGACAGAGCAATTATAAGTGGGAGAACATCGTTCGTGAGGATGTTGGGGAAATAACAATTAGTGTAACAATAATAAGCTGGTATAAGGTCTCCACGTTGCCTTGCTTTGGAAAAGAGGAGTGTTGGGCTCAGCTTAGAACTGCGTGAAACAGACGGCCTTGCGAGGTAAGCCACTAATAAACCTTGTGTTCACAGCGATACTGTATATGTGCTCATCATTCAGCAGATTCAATGATCTTTACAACTCCTGTAAGAAACCTTAGCAGATGTTCTGAAGATCAACAAGTGCAGAATATCATCATGGACAGTCGTAATGAACACATGCTAAGACTTTGATTTCTCGGTCGGCAGAACACTGCACTCAGATTGCATTTGCAACATTTACTATGCTGCAGAGTCACTCACTACTAAGCTGATCTTAAGTTGCCCATGTTGTTTGCACTAAGAAATAAACACATTAAACAAATATATTGGCAGAATCTGCCATGTGCTGAAACTGTTATTTTGAGAACTGTTTTGATGGAACAGATAAAGATGATCGCCAATATTTGGCCAAGGTATTTGGTACCAAAATTCAACATCACTTTAACCACTTAAGGCCCACACTTCCAAGGATGGTATAATATTCTTCTCACTCAGCAGCTTTTGACATATTGAGTCAAGGCTAAATCATGTCTGAGCAATGCTAGAACTTTGGCTGAGTGTGTATTACTATTTTACTTAGGCTTGTGGTTAGTCTTGACGTCTTTACACACCGAGGAATTACCAATCCGAAATTGCAAAATCTCTCTAGGTCGTCCTCAGACGAGCCTTCCATCGTCGCTTCCAGTCATCCCGGTTCTCCATACATCCGGCCAGCTCGCTGGTGCTTTGCGCTCCTGCGTCTTTCTTGAGTACATCCACATAATTATGTTAGTGTGGGACGTCCTCGTGACCGGTGCCCATGTGTTGGTTCCCACAGCACCAGTTTGCTGGCTGGCATCTCCTGGTGTCTTTGGCAGTGTCCTGCAAGTCTCATTCTCCTGGCTGCTATTTTATCGCTCACCCTTAATATTCCAGCATACAGATTCTTAGTCACAGGCAAATATTTCACATCAACATTTTTTTATAAAGTTGATGCTCATTGCCTCATTCATACAGGTTTACAGCCTGTATACCGTATGTGTTTGAGCTCAGAAAAATCTGCCTTGTTCCAAATATACCAAATATAAGTGTTGAGGTCATCTCGTAGAGAAAACAACTGACCCCTCAACTGGAGGGGGTCAGAGATGAAAATTAATAAGGGCTCAAGAAGTCCCCCCCCCTCCCCTCTCTCTCTGTCATGAGCCCAGGGAACCCTCTCTGCCAGAATACAATTATGATGCTTTATCATAATATTCATTCATATTTAAAGATAGATAAATAGAAATGCTGACATTTAGAAACATAATAACCAGTAAGACTCCCTAATCGGGAGATAAGCGACCGTCAGGTCGCATACACAAACTTTAGAAGGCAATGGTAGCCAATCAGGAGGGAATATGGGAAATGGGACAGATCCATGTTGATGACATGACTTTGTTTTGCAAGAATCGGCCTCATGGTGGCGCTAGAAGAGGGCCATGTGAGAAATGGGGTGAGGTTGTGGTTTGGCAGCCAAGGAGTGTGTGTGCAAAGTTTGGCATGGATAGGGTCAACGGTGGCAGAGATATAGGAAAAAAGTGTGATGTGACATGTGACGGACAGACTGACAGACTGACTGACAGCCAGTGGAGGTTTTGATAGTAACTGCGACCTGACAGTTGCAATATTAATAATAAGGGTAAGGGTTAGCAAGCAAGCAAGCAAGCAAATAAATAAATGAATAAGTGCTCTGAATCAATGTCCTCTGACATACTGTGTCCATCAAGTGGCTCCTGGCCCGTCTATATGTATTAATGGGGTTTATTTGCCTCACAGCACTTTTTCCATTTTCCAGCTGTGATTGTCACCCACCGGCAAGCGCCTCTGTTTGCAATGTGCTGATAGGGCAAGATCTGAGATAGATACCTCCCTTCACCCTATGCACCCAGCGGGCGTCACGCCTCAAGAGATCCATCCACACAGTGGTAAGCATGAGGGCACGGCCTTGCAATGGTGTAAAAGTACATTTACTTCTACTCCACTACACCTGAGAGGCAAATATTGTACTTTTACTCCACTACAATTATTTGAAAAATTCAGTTATTAGTTACTTTACAGTACATATTTTGATTATCATTACAAAACATACGTGCACTTCAGCTCTCTATATATTTCGGCCATTTGGAAATCGGCCGAACTGCAATCCCACAATGTGAGCTTGTAGATCTGCTATTTTCAAAAGATTTGTTTATACATTTTATACATTTGAAAATTGTCAAATGGGTCATTCTGCATAATGAGTTCTCTTTTTGGTACTTTGACTACATTTTGAAAACAATACTGTTGTACTTTTAATACATTTTTAATCCAGGATTTTTACTTGTAACAGAGTATTTCTGCATTGCAGTATTGATACTTTTACTTACAGTAAGTAAAAAATATCAGAGTACTTTTTCCACCACTGCACACAGCCGTGAGCAGAGTGCTTACCCCTGGCCATCCCCATAAACGCTGGCCGTGCAAACTAAAGCACAGTGCTGTGTGTGCATGGGGCGCCCAGTCTCCTACGAGAGACCCAGATATGTCACTACTTGACATTCAAAAGGATGGACAGATATGAAAAGAGAGGATATCGTCACTGTCGGGCATAAACCTTGTATCCATGTTTTTGTAAATTTCTTCGCAAAGCAAAGCCCTGCTTCACCATACAAGGCCGTTGCACAAAAGTAGTGAAAACAGACGATCTACAAGCACAGATCGGCTGTTTTCACTAGTTTAAATCATTTTAAAAATGATAATTACAAAACAAACGGTTTTCCACCCGACAACGACGATATGTTGGGCATAATTACACTCTGCTCTATTCTCTGGTACAGGCCTATCTATACAGTAATTAGGTCTCCTAAAATATACAAGCTTTATGCGGTTCTTATGTGCAGATTGCTCCGCTCAGTGTTGATACAGTAGGCCTATAATAGCTTTGCCGGAAATTAATTGGACTAACGGACAGGAGAAGCAATGTAGGGAGGTTTCCAATGTGTGTAAAATAGTGAGTCATACATGATTAATATTCCAGAATCTTTTTTTTTTTTTTTCGCTGGGCACATTCTATATTCCAGAATCTTTTTTTCGCTGGGCACATTCTCCCTTCCATCTCCTCATTATACCGCCCAGCCCAAGGTCAAGCTAACGAACCGCCATGCAACGCCACTGTTTTCCCAACCCACCGTTTAATCATTCACCCTATCGTGAGTTTCAATTTAGTGATTATGGCTGCCATTAGTATTCCACAATCACAGTGTCGTGGCCGGGGTCATTGTTGTTGTACTCCATTGACTGTGCAGCCACATCTCGCAAGGCCCCTGCAAAGTGCAAGCTGTGACATATTGTCAGAACCAAAACAATCAATTGTGCCTCTTTAAACGTCCCTCGAGCCTGTTGAAGGATCTCGTAGGCAGCAGAATGCCACAGCACGCTGTATAAGAGGCTTAACAAAAAAGATAAAAAGTCTGACGGGCTGATATCTTTGTTATTGTTATTATTTTGTTTTGAAGATGGCCCTGTATATTTTTCAACGGTGGAGTGTTGATTCAGAACAGGTACAGTAGGAAAAAAAGTAGCAGATCTACAAGCTCACAACGCGTTGCATCCGAGACACTCGAACTTGTAGGTCGTCTATTCTTGGCATGCGACACCGCTGTGCAACGAAGTAGGCTATGAATCAGACGTAAAGGAGAATTCCCAACAAGGTGCTTTCTTACCGTAATCTGATGTTATTATCCAAGAATGAGTGAAGGATACAGGAGAAAAATGGCATAACTCCATTCTGAACCGTTAAGAAAACGGTTAGTCCGGAATTCTCCTTTCATAGGGAAATGGTAAACTGGTTTCTAGTAGTAAGCATTGGTGGTGTTCTCACCCACTGCCCATAGACAATTGTTTCCACAAACCATGTAAAAAAAGAAGAAAGAAAAAAGGAGAAAAGGAACACAGTGCTTTTGAAATTACAATGGCTTATACAACAATTTTATGAGTGACCTAGCATGAAATTAGATCCCTCTAAAGCCCTAAAACTGCATTATTGAATTCCATCTCATCCAGATTGTATCTGGCGGCGCTGGGTGGAGGCCGTAGCTCGGTCCGATGTGATAGGAATGTAATTGATATGGTACGAGACTGCAGACAGAGATTAGCAAATGTAATCTACATGATCAAATAACAGCAAATAATGCCTGAGCTATTAAAGCGTTCACATTCCTTCATCCACTTTGTTCTGCTGAGCACCCTCCTCTCTCTCTCTCTCACGCACGCACGCACGCACGCACGCACGCACGCACGCACGCACGCACACACACACACACACACACACACACACACACACACACACACACACACACACACACACACACACACTTTATCTCTCGCCCTTCTATCTGTCAATTCCCCATCTGTATAGGCTGGGGGTGTGCACCTCTTCCCCCCTTAGTGCCATCTGCCATATCATTCCAGTGCTGAACCAAGCGAACGTTCATATTTGAACTCACAAATGGTCACATTACAATTGGGAGGTGTGTAGGAAATGGCAAAGTGTCTTGTGTTGTGTATAGTGTGTACGTGAGTGCGTGAGTGCGTGCGTGTGTGTTCATGTGTGTGTGTGTGTGTGTGTGTGTGTGTGTGTGTGTGTGTGTGTGTGTGTGTGTGTGTGTGTGTGTGTGTGTGTGGATGGGAGGGGTAGGGGTTGTTAATGGATACAAGATTGATGCACGATGTGTGCCCATATTATGCTAATGAACGGCAACAGGGTCTTTCATATGTTCCAGTGAATGAATAGTGGTTTGTGCTAATGGCTAATTTATTTTTTTATTTATTTTTTCGCAGTAATGGGAAAACCCAATCAATTGCCCTGCCACAGAACAGCGTACACCATGTACAGCTGTAAAAGTGACTATGAGAGGTTGGCAATTGGTCTAATTCATTTATAATGCTGATGTAAGCTTTTACAGAGACACTCTACTTGGGAGTAGAGTGTGGTCGCTGTTCAGCTTTAGTGTGCACAACCCAGTACAATTTCATAATTGACCCTTACTTGATCATTTTTAAAAAATTAACATGCAACGAATGCACGGTAATACACAGCAGTGGTGGAAAAAGTACTAAAATTATTTACTTAAGTGAAAGTATCAATACTGCAATGTAGAAATAACCTGTTACAAGTAGAGGTACCGAATTCCAAAATTACTTTAGTAAAAGTACAAAAGTATTGGCATGAAAATGTACTTAAAGACAAGTACCAAAAGTAAAAGTACTCATAATGCCGAAAGTCCTATTTCAGGTTTTCAAATGCAGAGGCCTACACATCTTTTGAAAATAGCAGATCTACAAGCTCTCAATGTGTCGCATCGCGACGCATTGTGAGCTTGTAAATCGGCTATTTTCAAATGGCCAAAATGTATAGGGTTGAAGTGGTTAATGTATGTGTTTTATTAATAATCAAAATCTACAAAGTAACTAGTAACTAAAGTTCTCAAATAAACGAATAGTGGAGTAAAAGTAACATATTTGGATCCGATATGTAGTGGAGTAGAAGTAAAAGTATTGGAAATTGGAAATACTCAAGTAAATTACAAATACTTCAAAACTGTACTTAAGTACAGTACTTAAGTAAATGTACTTAATTACTTTACACAACTGATACACAGTAACTAAAGGGCCTGATATCAAATGCATCAGTTGTTTGTAATGGTGGTAGCCACACTGGAGGCATCAAATGGATGCATCAAAACCTGTTGACGCGTCTTTCAGTGAGCATGGTTCTATTTGGGAGCATCGCCACTCTGCACAGACCGTGCATGGAGGCCGCAATCTGGTTGTGAATCCATTCAGTCCTCAAGTCACACGAGTCATTCAGACATGGTATTTACAGCTACGGGACATCACCAGAATGAAATCCTTTTTATCATCAGCAGACCTTGATAAGCTAATTCACGCCTTCATTTCCTCACGTTTGGAGTGGACTTCTGTAACTCTTTATAGTCTGGCCTCTGCAAAAAAGCTATTTTGGGGGGCGCCTGCTGGCCTAGTAGTCCAGGCGCATACCACATAGGCTCTAATGCCTGACAACAACACATTCTCACCCCCAAGGCGTCAGATGCATGACTCGCTGTCATGTCCCCCACTGCAACCAAACCTGACAACTCAGTGTGTCCAAGTCAGACAGATTAGCGGGGGACATGACAGCGAGTCATGCATTTGACGCCTTGGGGGTGATAATGGGTTGCTGACGTGTTGCAAGTTTGAATCCTGATCCCGACAATCTTTGCTGCATGTCACTCCCGTCTCTCTCCTTGTTTCCTAGTTAGCTACTATAACCTACTATCAATAAAGGCAGAAAAGAACACTAAGAACCGAGATCACATTACACCCATCTTAACTGCACTTCACTGATTACCTGTTAAATTCAGAATAGATTTGAAGATTTTGCTGATAACTTTTAAAGCCCGGCAGAGACTGGGCACCAGCTACATCAAAGACTTGCTGCCCCCCTATGAATCATTGGCACTGTCTCCTCGGGTAAGGCTCTCCTGGATGTCCTCACGTCCCATCTCATTACCCGGGGCGATGGGGCTATTGCACTTTCTTTGACCAATCTGGGAACTAAATGCTTACCAATAGCTTTCTTCACAAATGTGTTCATAAAGGTGTCTACTATCACCTCTGAACTTGTTCCAACCCAACTCCCTTGGGAAACTTTATGGGAGCCAATCAAAGTTGGGGTCACAGTGACTTGACTATACAGAAAAAAAAATCTGCTTGAAGTAGCATGTGAGGGGTCAAACTAGGGTTTTTTCATGATTCTGAAAAATCTGCTTGAAGTAGCATGTGAGGGGTCAAACTTGGGTTTTTTCATGATTCTGAAAAAACCCTAGTTCTGAAAAAAAAAGAAAAGAAAAAAAAACACTCCTTGGGCTAAAAACGACCCCCACAATACTATGGTTTAGTGATGAGTCATCACTTTTCACATTGTTGTTTGGGCCATTTGTAGCCCAAGGAATGTTCCCCCCCCCCCCCCCCCCTGCAAAACAAATGCTTGCAATGGATTCAGAATCATGACCCCTCACATGCTACTTAAAGCAGATTTATTTTTTTGTAATCTTTTCCTTTTTTCGTTTCATGTTACTCATTGATTATGTTATGTTGATTTTAGTTGTATGTATGCTGTTTTAACCTGTATGGTTATTATTATGCTGCTCTTTTATCGGTAAAGCACGTTGTAACCTTGTTATACATTACACACTATGTGAATACTACTTTGTGTATTTGTGTAAGTTCATGTTTTATTAGAAAACATTGTCGCATAACAATATGAATTATGATGTTTCTCACAATTCAAAAGGACCGCTCTATTAAAACAAAACAAAAAATCAAAACACATCAAACTAAGTTTCCATTACTTCTGGTAAAGCTTGTATGCTCTTGGGAGGAACAGCATCTGGTGCCTTGGTGCGTGTGACTCACAGGTTGTGTGAGTGTCTTCCCATTGCATTGTTGCATTTCTATACTCAAGATTGCATAATATGCAGTATGCAATGCCTTGGCTGAGTTTCAAACTCTACAGCTAAAAGAAACCTATACGCAGTAGCACGCGTGTGATATGGGGTCATCGCGGCCTCACATGTAGATGTAGACAACCTCTGTTTCATCACCTTCAATGTTCTCCTCGTGGAAGTGAGCAGGACCAGCTGTTACCCTGCTTCAGACAGATCGCCTTACTTCCTCCACTCCCCTCTGGCGGCTTTCGAAAAGCCGCCTGCTCGATGGGAAGAGTGCTAGCCTCAATCTAACTTAACTGTGGATGATCTAGAGGGAATGTCGACAGTAATGGTTGCGGGTTGGTAGTTCAAACCAAATTTTAAGCCCGCCCCAGCTGTTTCACCATATGTTGTTTGGAGACGCTTTCATCCAAAGGAACTCAGCATCATGACTTCCATACAAACATATGTTCAGGGTATTTGGCCTCAGTGTTAATCAAACTGGTGAACGTGATAGAGTGATTATCGTTGATCAAATTGAGCGAGTGACTTGTTAGGTGAACTGTGCTGATTGCATCACTGAAAACACTGAATACATTTGTTTTCGCCATCAAGCAATCGTAACCCTTTTTCTTTGGGTAGGGGAGAATGGGGTAAGATGAACCACTTTTTGCTTAAAGTGCAGGTGCCATGATTTTCCCCTCTATAAAACATGATTATCTACTATTATGATTATACTAGGAAGAAGAAGATTTCCAAAAAAGTGTACAGAAAGAGTTAAACTTATGTTTTTACGTGGCCACACCCACCAGTTCATTGGTATGCGTGGTTATCATGGTGGGTGGTGACCCAGCTGAAGTTAGCCACACCCACGTGTGTTGGGTGAATGGTAATTAGGGGAGGGGTTGATTCTATGATGTAATAAGTATGGGTGTTTGTTGTAAGTTGATCCAAGTCAAGGGGTAAGTTGACCCACATGATATTCTACACTTTAACAGTTTAAACTTGAATAAATAATGTATTTACTTAAATTTACATTTCTTATGGTTATTTAAACAACATAAAACCAATAAAATGTTTCATATTAAGAACTATTAATATTTGCAATTATTGGTTGGTAACTGTATACACTCTCAAGGGGAGTGCATACAGTTACCAACCACCGATATTTGCGTCGGAAAGGTCCGGTTCAACTACAAAATGACATATCTTGCAACTTCTGAAAATGGTTACTCCTAATTTGAGTTCGAAAAGATGCATGCACATCAGAAAGTCAGAACTTTCCGACGAAAACTCGCTGGTCGGAGACAGTATTATGTACAGGCCTTTAGCTGTGCTCAGTGCTCTTGTCTTGCGCTTTGATTAAAACAAAGAGGAAGTCAACAGCACAGCAACACACACATCACAACACAAGTAAGAAATCTTCCTCCACCCAGCTGTTGTGCCTGTGCCGTCCCTCGGTGCCCCCTGGGGGTTTCCCCCATCTTCACCTTTTTTTCTCCCCTCGCCTTCTCCCCCTGAATTGACTGACACAGCTGTATGCTGTTGTGATTTTGTTGACTTTGTATTTAATGCACCTGTGGCGAGTTGCAACTTGCTCATTCATTGCGCTTTGTAAGGCTACCCTACACTGACCTGCTGTTTTGATTCCTCTCTTCAATACTGTGCTCCTGGCTCCCTGGGTCTGCCCCTCCGTTTGTGTTCCTGTTGTTAAGTGACTTTGAATTCGCCCTGTGTGGTGTCCTTTTGTTGTGAGTTTTTCCGCGGCCCAGTGCGAGTACCACGTTATTTGTTTTCTGTCGATCGAAAGTAAAGTTTTCAACCCTACTCTCTCTCCACATCATTCCTGCTTCCCTGGTTCTTGGGCCGGTGGCCTAACAACACCGTAAAATTTTCCGAGCATGGTTCTGAGCCCGGCCCGGCCCTAGGCCTGTTCTTGAGTTTCAGAAATGAGCCCAGCCTGGCCCATTTTGGCGGGCGGGCCGTGGTCGGGTCCCGTTGGGCTTGCAGGACTCTAATTTATATTAACATAATTGGCTCAATTTACCCCAGGACATTTGGTTATTCTTGCCTTACAGCCACCATTTTGAAAAGAAAATGGCTAGCTTAATGCTTCTGGCTAATCTTTAGCTAAATGATTCACATAGTTTTGTAAATGGTAAATGGTGCATTTATATTGAGTGTTTATCCAAAGATCTTTACAATGTGCGTTACATTCACCCATTCACACACACATTCATACACCGGTGGCGGTGGAAACCATGCAAGGCACCAACCAGCTCACCGGGATCAACTCGGGGTTCAGTGTCTTGCCAAGGAGGACACTTCGACATGTAGGAAAGGAGGAGCTGGGATTTGAACCGCCGACCCATGGATCATTGGCCAACCTGCCATTGATACAATGGAATATCACCAACATGCATGCAACATAAAAATCATTATACCAGAAAAGTAGGAGATTTACTTCGGCCAGCAAAAACACTTTTTTGTGTATAAATATGCTTGGCACTTTGTCCATGAGTCTCTCAACTTGACAGCAGGGCCGGATCTAGGCATAGGCAAGGGGGGGAAATGCCCCCCTAAATGCCCTGTCTGCCCCACCAAACATGATGGCATGCAAAAATCTAAAATTTCAAAAATGTCAAAAAATATTAAAAATATTGAAACATCTGATAAGATATTAGAAAGAGAGAGATAGGTGTAAGACCTGTTGTTTGTATTGTGTGTTATAGGTACAGTATAAGTGTGCCAAAATGCTTAGTTTTCTTTGCATTTCTGCTTGACAGCCAGGTGGAAATGATGGGTGTGTCATCTATCTATAAATGCGACAAATCTCTGTCTGTTTGTTTGTAATCCGCGTATCTCGAGAACCGTTCGTCCCACCGGCTTCAGATTCGGCACGCGCGTTCCCCGCCGCAGCGCGGAGTGCAGTGCCGGGCCTCGACCCGACCCGACTCGCGGTTTTCCGAAACCGGCGCGAAACGTTCGGAATCTCCTTATGCGGAGCTGATTGTTGACATCAGGCTGTTCCGGAGGAAATCGGCGCAAGCGCTGAGTCATTGTGACATCACTTCATAAAAGGCTCTGACATCACGTACGCCACATGAGTCAACACAAAATCTCTGTGAATGTGTATGTATGTATGTAATCCGCGTATCTCGAGAACCCTTCTTCCCACCGGCACGCGCGTTCTCCAGATATGGGCATAAAGTCTGACATCAGAGTTTTCTGCAACCGGTACTGTGTGTGCAGAGATCTTCATATATGGGCATAAGTGGACAAAGACAAACAGATGGTCAAAACGGGTCCTATGACAACAGGTATATTGGGGTTTGCATTAAAGGGTGGGGCATTCATGGGGTTTGCATTAAAGGGTGGGGCATTCATTCCCTATTTCAAATTCGGCACGTGCGTTCCCCACTGCAGCAGGTAGTGCAGTGCTCGGCCTCGACCCGACCCGACCCGATACACGATTTTCTGGAACCAGCACGAAAGGTTCGGATTCTGATGTCTGACATCAGGATTTTCCGGAACTGGCACTGTGTCTGCATAGATCTCCATTTATGGGCATAAAATGGATGCAGACAGACAAATACAGATATCTCCATATATGAGCATAAATGGACACAGGCAAACAGATGGTCAAAGATCTCCATATATGGGCATAAAGTGGACGCAGACAGACAGATACAGATATCTCCATATATGGGCATAAATGGACACAGGCAAACAGATGGTCAAAACGGGTCCTATGACAACAGGTATAATGGGGTTTGCATTAAGTTTGTCTCCTCCTCCATCTGTTTGTCTGTGTCCCTTTATTCCCATTATGGAGATCTCTGTATCTGTCTGTGCCTCCGACTGTGTTGCAGACACAGTGCCGGTTCCCCCTTTAATGCAAACCCCATTATACCTGTTGTCATAGGACCCGTTTTGACCATCTGTTTGAAAAAGCGACAGAAATCTCATATATGGGCATAAAATGGACGCAGATAAACAGATATCTCCATATATGGCATATATGGGCATACAATGGATGCAGAATCACAAAGATCTCCATATACGGGCATAAAAGGGACACAGACAGACAGATACAGAGATCTCCATATATGGGCATAAAATGGACGCAGATAGACAGATATCTCCATATATGGGCATATATGGGCATAAAATGGACCCAGAACTATAACTGCAGTGATCTCCATATATGGACATAAAATGGACACCGACAGACAGACAGATACAGATATCTCCATATATGGGCATATGAAAACAGGTATAATGGGGTTTGCATTAAAGGGCGGGGCATTCATTCCCTATTTACATTGTTCCGAGTTGGCCAGGTCGCCGACTAGACGCTGGGCCGCCCCAGCTTCTAGTTAATTTAAAGGAGCTATAGGCCTAGTCAACTTTTTCTTGAAAAATTGACGCTAAAATAAAAATAATGTCGAAAATATTTTATAAAAAAGAATAAGCTTCATATATGTGTTTCAATTAAAAAATGACCACAAAAAGCGTAAAATAATGATAAAATAATCATTTTGGCCATTGTCAGGCTGACTTTGTTTACATCCCTCTTCTAGGATTGATAAGGGATGTAAACAAAGTCAGCCTGACAATGGCCAAAATGATTATTTTATCATTATTTTATGTTTTTTGTGGTAATTCTTTTAATAGAAACACATATGAAGCTTAATCTTTTTTATAAAATATTTTCGAAACATTATTTTTATTTTAGCGTCCGTTTTTCAAGAAAAAGTTGACTATAGGGTGGGCCAAATGTAGTTCTAAGAGCGGCCATTTCTTGGGTAAACACAGCCTTACACAGGTGTTCTGATTAGACTATAACATTAGTTCTATGCAATCAAACAATTGAAACACCTGTGTTTTGACCCAAGAAATGGCCGCTAAGGACTACAATGACGTAGCCGCTGGCACACACTATAGCTCCTTTAAGGTCACATGACAACTCATGTGTATAGTTTTAAAGATACAGGGGGTGGTTCAACATATCCACAGGTTCATCTTACTCCGTTCTCCCCAAACCTAACAGGCTAAACCCACCTTTTATATGCAAGTTTGACAGATAATACACAGCTTTATGAAGCACGCATTGTGTCAGAGTAAGGCAGACGGTGCCTGACACCTTCAGTCAAACAGGTGGCAGGGCAGAGATAAGACCATGCTCTAAAGTCTACACTGTTTATTAAAAAACACTCTCCTTGCTACTGCCAACAATGAAACATTCTGTCGTTTATCTATGGAGCCAGAGTTATCTATAGCTGAATTATCTTGTGTCGAAATGCCTTTAATGGCACGGAAACATATACTTTGAGGTAAACATGTTTGAAGAGTTGGCGTCACCTGCATTCTGTTGATATCCTGCTTTTTGACAGATGTTTGTTTGTTGTCTTACTGAACCCAATTAACCTAGCCTGTCAAATGTTCCCAACATTGACAAAAGAGACAAACACAAATAAACACAACCATGCACATGTTTTACATACAATTTTTTATTGTTTATTTTGTTTCATCAGCTTCAGTGTTTTTTTGTTTTGTTTTTTATGTCCATGGGTTTGCTTCTTTTTTTTTTAAGCAACAGTATATTGTCTAACTGTAGTGGATAAGAATGTATAGGCAAGTGCTTCAGAATAATATCTACGTCAGGGGAATGTGAGCTTGGTTTTAAGGATTGTCCACTTTGATCCAGAAACCAGCAATTAGCTAATGATCACTGACCCCACCTGATCTCACATCAATTCACCTAATGGCTAGCACACCCCTCCTATCTCACATCAATGTGCTCTATGCATATTATACGCCATTTTGTTCTACTTCCGGGTGTCTTTCGACACCTTCACAGGTGTTACTGATGATACTAATTAAGGCTCTGTTTGATGTATTGTACAGTGGTTCTTTAATTTCAAGGACCCCCATAACTCTGTACAAATGGACACTCTCAGAGTTACACACCTGTATGGGGACATTTGGAACCCACGCAAGGACATTTTGAGACCCACTGGTGTAGCAGAGTGTTTCCAGTGAGCCAACAAGCACAATAGTAGCACCCTGACTCTGTTTGACCAGAATGGAACAGACCCTTCATTAGTATCATCGGTAACACCAATGAAGGAAAGTCGAAAGACACCCGGAAGTAGAACAAAATGGCGTATATGCATAAATTAATACCTGGAGAACAGATAAATAACGATTCCTTAGTCCAGGGGTAGGAGTTGATTTTTCCATTGGGGGGGGGGGGGGGGGAACAAGATGTTTAAATCTTACTGGACAATATATTTTTTAGCTGTTGTGAGGCTGTTTGTGTCGGCCTCCTCTGTGTTGGGTGAAATCATCCGGCAAGGGGGCGGGAAGCCTTGCAACTTTCTTTTTACAGGGGTTGGGCGTCCTATTCTAATACAAACCAAAGGCCCCCTCTTGGCACCAGCCTCTGTGGCTTGGCACGCTAATCATCAGACTCCCAATCCACACCTCCCAGTTTCGCATCCTGCTTGTGCCACTATATTTCTGCGCACTACAGACAATTGTTTTGCCGCTAAAGTATACAGTAGTTGTTGACCATGACGGAGCGGGCGAGTTACCGCGTCGAGCGTTGCGAAGAAGGTTGCTTGAGCCGACTCGAGTTGTAAACCAGGGGGCCAGAATAGTAAATATTGTTGTGGGGACTGCTTCTGCGACCGATTGCCACTCAAAGGGACTAGTGGGTTGGGCTGCTGCATGCAAGGCATGGTGGCAGGAGCAGTTGCCGGATGATTAGACCCTTGTGTGTAGTGTGACAGCTCCCGTGCTCAAAGCCGGGTGGATTTTCTGCACCTGCACCTTAGGTGCCGTTCGCCTTAATGCCAGTATCGTCACAAGTGTACATCAAGATTCCCATCACTACTGTCTTATAATCGTGCTGAGGCTTCCATGACCTTGTTTTGCGGGGGTCTGCAAGAGGCTAGGTGTCTATGAGGGTCTGTGTGCGTGTGTGTATGTGCACTCCTGCAAAAGATAACACTTATTTGAATGGTTTGGTTTGACTGGACTGTTTTTCAGGAAGGAACAATAATGTGGGCAGTGTATACCACGTAAGATGTACCAGGTATACATTTTTGTGGCAAAACCATTACCCCTTTTAAAATTGTTCCATGTGTTCCTAACAATAAGCCAATCTATAGAAAGAAAGAAAAGAAAGATAGTCTCTTTACTCCCATGGTTTTCTCAAGTAAAAGCTTAAATCAGCATTATAAAAGAATTAGACCAATTGCCAACTTCTCATAGTCACTTTTACAGCTGTACACAGTGTGTGGCTTTCTGTGGACATTACCGTGAATAAATATGAGATTAAGCTGCACAGAAACAATGGAGAGATGCAATCAGACAGAAGGTGGGGTGGGGGGAGGGTATCTGTGGAAGAGCATCATTAATTACTGGTCAGTGTAGCTGGAGGTCCTCAGGATAGTTTTATAAAACCAAATGATGCTAATCCATTTTTGCCAGGTTTGATGAGCATGACTTTTCAGCAGCCCATTCTATCTTACCTTGTCAGAGAGAATCCTGGAAGGCACAATGTACAGTACTTACCCTCAGTGGTGTAAAGTAACTAAGTACATTTACTTAAGTAGGCCTACTGTCCTTAGGTACTATTTTGAGGTACTTTACTTGAATTGTATTTACAATTGTCAGTACTTTTACTTCTACTCCACTACAACAACACGATTACCGTATTTGAACTCTGTTACTCTGTAGATTTAGATTATTATTAAAAAACATACATTAGGCCTACCCACTTCAGCCCTATATATACATTTCGACCATTTGATACCAATACTTCTTTACTTTTACTCGAGTAAATTTAAATTCCTGATTTGTACTTGTAACAGTAGACTATGTCTACATTGCAGTATTGATATTTTTATTAAAGTACAAAATGTGAGTACTTTTCCCACCTCTTGACCTGACACCCTGAATGTGTTATTTTTTTTCTTTCACTTTATTCATTTGATAGTTCTCCTGTTGCAGCCATTTTACAAGAGGGAGTCCTCATCCACTTTCACTGACCAATTACAATAGTATAGTTTGACACCATCATAAATGACACTGGTCAACTAGCTTGCTAACAAACTGTCTCTCTACAAAGTACTATACGACTATACTGGCAGGCTCAAATTGAAAAAAATACCCTGGCAGATCTCAAAAAGGGTGATAACCTCGGTGCAGAGACACCAAAAAATAATCAAGAAAGGAAGTAGAGCTTGAATAAAAAAAAAAAAAAAAAAAGTGAAAGCCAAAAAAGGTCAATGTTTGAAAAAAGTCACAAAAAGGTCATTCCAAACACTCAAAAGTGATTTCAGAATCCTCAATAAACAGGGATATACAAGAAGAAAAGGCAACACTTGGCATGAGGTTAACAGGGGCCAAACACAGAGTTCACACACAAAGAACCAAGCCCTGAACTGAGGAAAACACACGTGAGGTGGGAAACCAGCTAGGAGGCGTGATGGGTAGGAGGCGGGCAAAAACAATACACACAACTTAAGAACAACATTTTTGGAATTTCGAGCTCATTCTAATAGAGGGCTGACCTTCATTAACTTCAGCCAAATATGTCATGTCCACACTTTTCCCTTGTGTGAAAAAAAGAACAATATTCACAGTCAAATGCAATCAAATGTGGTCATAACCGCTATCCCCCTTTCTCACCCATTCCTCTGAGTTGTTCGCACTTGAAGAATATCTGGTGAGGCTGAGGCACATCTCATTGTAATCATAATGACCACATTTGGTTCCATATTAGCTGGAAGCAAAAAGTGACATTTACAAACTTCTTAGGAATTAACATTCAGACATTGTGGAAATTCACAGAGAAATATAAGTGACATTTACAAACATAACATTGTCGCAAGGAATGAACAATGAGACTTTGTGGGCATTTACACATTTGTTTAGAACTAATTTGGTCTACTATGGGTCTAACATGGGTATTATGTTTATTTCATCTCTTGACATACAGTACATGTAATTTTTCCTAAGTACAAGGCTAGCCTATACTTGCCTTAAATTGTTGCTATACTGGACAGTGGACAGTTATTTTCAACACCTTTTCGTTGATTTCAGTCATCCTCAGTGTAGGGGAATCTGTTGACAGATTGTGACACTGTTGAAATTCCAATGAGCTTCTGAATGGAATGATTTTTTCCGAGGATGGTGGCATGGTGGTGACATTGTCGTTAGCCAGGTGTCCATAATGGCAACTGACCATGACAATTAATGATGCAAGGCGGAGATTTTGTTTGGCGTGCAAGAGCAATGCAAACCCACTCAGCCTAGCACAGTGGTTCTCAGGAGTGCCTCAATACTTTGATAATATTTCAAATTTATCAATATCACTTTAACCACTCACTATAAGATGTAAGACGGACCAACACACCTCCTCGCCAAAAATAGCCTATAACAAGACCTGATTTCCCCCTTGGGATAATAAAGGTATCTATCTAAGCTCACTATGCGCCACAAGGTGACGAGTTGTGAGCTTATAGATCACAATGTAATTCAGGGGTACCTTGGGTGGAAAGGTTATTTAGAGGGGTGACCTGAGACACATATGCAGACCGAACTGCCTAATATTTTCCAACCACATGATTCAACAAATGTTCTTATTAACAGACTCATTGAAATATATAGTTATAATCTCTGTCATTCGGTAATAGAACACAAAGATGCAAGGAGACTTTCATGTCATTCTTCTTCATTCAGAGTATCTTATGTGATACACCTACTGTATTGCAAGGCCTATAACACTATTTTCATGGTCTCACTTGCCAGGATGTATTGGAACTTGGTGTGATCATTCTGAAGTGAAAGTCTGGATCAGTACTTCTGAGGAGATCCACCAAATAGCAATTCATACAGATGTTCTCTGTAAGCTTTGTATTACAAAATGTGTGATTAATAATCACAAACTAAACAATCCAACTCATTTATTTTATATTTATGTTTTAGTTATGCCTGATCATACCATTTTGCTGCAGGGGTTGTTCACTTAATTTAAGCCTACAGTATATGCCGTTAGCTTTGAACCACTTTGAGCCTCTAGACGTAACTGGACTATACTTGGACCGCTTTTGTTATTTAGTTTTTTTTCTGTCTACACCAAATGTACTCGCCAAAACTATCTTCACCTACTGTACATGTTTGTTTTTATTTTTGAGAAATCTCTGTTTAGAATTTTGTATTATTCACTGTACTTCGGTTCATCTTCCTGGTATCATAATGTAGGAGTATAGGTAGATGAAAGTGTCCTAAAATCAGATGAATCGCCCCCACATTCTTCAATTCTTTCTCTCTCTCTCCCTCCCTCTCTCGCTAATATCATTTATTTATTGATTTTTCTTTTTTTTTCCTGGAATCAAACGCTGAACAGGCCAAAGGTGGGGGGATGGGGGAATCAAACTCTGCCTGTCTTGGTGGCATGGGAAAAGAGTGTTTTGTTTACTCTATGGCTGCTGCTGTAACCCTTATTCTCCGCATCCTGTCTTCCTCTGTGTTTGATTGAAGCCGTGCCAGATGTAAGCAGTAGCTTACTGCCTGGGGGTCATCACTCACTGTGTTGGACTGGGACCTGGCCTGGCCTGGCCTGGCACCGTGCAGTCGGATTTGATTGACTAAAGGCAACTCTCTCTCTCTCTCTCTCTCTCTCTCTCTCTCTCTCTCTCTCTCTCTCTCTCTCTCTCTCTCTCTCTCTCTCTCTCTCCTTTCCTGGGGCAAGCTGCCCTGATCACACATGTCTTCTTATTTTTTCACTCTCATAAAGCACCTGCAATGTAGTGCATTTGAAACTACATTGCCGTGCAGTGCACATCATGGGGTGATCACTGCTTGCCTCCTGTGAATTGTTTTATTTACATTTTAGTTTATTTTCTGTTTATTTAGTTGCTGACTGAGTGAGGTCAGCAGACAAAGTGCAGTGAGTGAGATGAAAAAAACTGGGTGAAATGTGCCAATCAATCTCAAAAGAAACAAGACTGCACCTCTAACGAGGAGCAAACTTGCGCTTTAGTAATAGTAAGAGCAGGTAATAAGATAATTTAAATAGTAAAATCTATATATATTACACATTACATATATCTATAAAGGCGCAGATATATACTATATATATTGTATGTATATATATATATATATATATATATATATATATATATATATATATATATATTCAATATATCATATATATATATCATATTTCTCCAAGTATATATGTGTATATATATATATATATATATATATATATATATATGGGTCAGTGACGTGACGCCCCAAAAAACATGTTTTTTAAAAAACTTTAAATAGCAGGCATAAAAATTATTTACTTTTGTTCTACTCACTCTCAACTTTATGGAAACACATTTTGTTTTTAGATATTTTATTGGAATCAGACTTTATTGAGCAGTTTGTTGTACTTGTGCCTAAAACCGTCATCTGGTGTGACATGACAATAATTGTTCATAAAATGAAAATGGAGTACACCTTTCTTAAGTTACTCACTTTATCAAAGTCCTTTATCATAACTAACCTGTGATCCACTATAGTTTTGTGAAAATTAATTGAATCTGTATATTTTTTTCATAATCAACACTCTGTGTGAGGCCCATGTTGTCGATCTTTCAACATATTTTAATTTTATTCTGACAAAAACTTTCTTTAAAATTACACAAATATTTGTGACTCTTCCTGATACTATTTTCTATGTAAACCATACACATTTTTTCGGTTTCATCATTAATAAAGGTATGATTTCTCACTATTTGGAATGTCACACCAGATGACTTAGTGTCACACCAGATGACCATATCTTCATGTGTCAAAGCAAACTGTGTTTTAACCTACCTATTAGTGAGTACTGAACTTTACTGATTGATTAAACAATTACCCAGGAAAAACAGCAACAGTAAAATTGCTTTAACATTAAATAACATGGCCTTAATATTTCTGAACAGGATAGTATTGTTGGGCCTTAACATAGGATAACAAAGAATTGTAGTAGTAGATGGATGATGAGGATGTGCACAGGAATGCTACGCACACCTAAGTCTTCTGCCGGCCCACGGCAGAAGGATCTTAAAGAGACAATAAGGTGCATAGCCACACTGGGAGCCAAGGCAACATTTTATTAACACCAATTATTGGAAACAACTCAGCATTCAGGTGTATTACTTTTTTCCGAAGTCTCCTGAACTTGAACACAGCATTTTGAGTTGAACAAATTTATTTACGAATCATGTCATTACACCACATCTCCACTAGCTAAAGAGTGCTGGGTTGTGCAACTCCGAAAATAGCTGATCTACAAGCTCTCGCAGCACAATGCGTTGAGAGCTTGTAGATCAGCTATTTTCGCTATGTTTGTCTCGGGTCCTACCTTACCTCATTGTCCAGTCCAGTGAGTGAAAGTACAAAAGTATTAGATTAGATTAGAATAGTGTATTTTGGAAATAATAAAATCACATTTTCTGTACAGCCCATTTTCTGTTGTCAAGTGTCTTATATTAACTGCTTATAACGGATAGTTATTATAAAGTGTTACCACAATATAAGGTTTAGGTTTCTGTGAAGGGGTTTCTGCTCTGTCTGATGAATTTGCTGTATCACCGAATGAAGCTAAATTAAATTATGTAAAAATGTTTAAAACGTTGTTTTAAACATGATAAAATGTTTTAAATGGACAAAAGAAACATGGGACTTGTTATTTATTGTTATGTCTGTAGGAAAATACAGTATATATCATCTGGTGTGACAATCAAGTCATCTGGCGTGACAAGCAGATATGTCACACCAGATGACGAAGTGTCACACCAGATGACGTTTTCTGCATTTAGGACTACCTTGAGGCTACCAGGTACACATTAGCATGCTAACAACATGCTAGCTATAACAAAACAACCTAGATTTACATGTAATTATGACCAAAGTTTCAAATAACTTTTGCTTTATTAATGAAAAAGGTGTCACACCAGATGACATCCAGAAGTGCCACACTTGTCAAAGTTTCAACAAGATGGCATTTCATGAAAATGTTAAAATCATAACTCACCTCAGACACCTGTCTTGCAGTTGTGCTGGGAGTGCTGAATAGAGTTACAGAAGAAGGACCTCTCTAGCCCAGTAGGTGTCCAAATTATTGCCTGTTTAATTTTTCCAAACTAGTGTCACACCAGATGATTTTGGTTTGGGGGACAAAATCTTTTTGATCAGAAATGACTGAAAACATTATGCTTGGACTTTGAAAAGATATAGGCTCACAAATAGACATTTTTTTTTGCCTAAATTCATTTTTAAATGAATTTTAGCAATTATTTTTCTTAGTTTTATTCAAGTTCCCACTTTGAGAAACAAGGTCGGGACAGTCACACCAGATGACATTTACCATGTTTGGTTGAAGATTCTGAAGAAATGAGGAATGAAATGTTTTAATCTTGAGTAAGTTCACATAAAGCTTAATGTCCTGCACAATATTCAGAAGGTTTTTGACAAATATATTTTTTATTTATACATGTTTGACACCGAGGACAGCGAAAACGATACGTCACGTCACCCACCCATATATATATATATATATATATATATATATATATATATATATACTGCTTTCAGTTGAAGGTTTTTGTCTGTGGCACATTTGGAACACTGAAGTATATTATATATAATACTTAAATATAATATATATATATATAATATAATATATAATATATAATATATAATATATATATAATACGTAAAACTTGGACATTTAGGTATATATATATAGGATATACTATATATATATATATATATATATATATATGGGTGGGTGACGTGACGTAACGTTTTCGCTGTCCTCGGTGTCAAACATGTATAAATAAAAAATATATTTGTCAAAAACCTTCTGAATATTGTGCAGGACATTAAGCTTTATGTGAACTTACTCAAGATTAAAACATTTCATTCCTCATTTCTTCAGAATCTTCAACCAAACATGGCAAAACTCATATGGTGTGACTGTCCTGACCTTGTTTCTCAAAGTGGGAACTTGAATAAAACTAAGAAAAAGAATTGCTAAAAATCATTTGAAAATGAATTTAGGCTAAAAAAAATGTCTATTTTGAGCCTATATCTTTTCAAAGTCAAAGCATAATGTTTTCAGTCATTTCTGATCAAAAACATTTTGTCCCCCAACCCAAAATCATTTGGTGTGACACTAGTTTGGAAAAATTAAACAGGCAATTATTTGGACACCTATTGGCTAGAGAGGTCCTTCTTCTGTAAGGCTATTCAGCACTCCCAGCACAACTGCAAGACAGGTGTCTGAGGTGAGTTATGATTTTAACATTTTCATGAAATGCCATCTTGTTGAAACGTTGACAAACTCACCATTCTGGATGTCTTTTGGTGTGACACCTTTTCTTTAAAAAAAGCTTAAGTTATTTGAAGTTTTGGTCATATTTCCATGTAGATCTAGGCTGCTTTGTTATAGCTAGCATGCTGTTAGCATGCTAATGTGTACATAGTAGCCTCAAGGTAAACCTAAATGGAGAAAACAGTAATATGGTGTGACACTTAATCATATGGTGTGACATGTCTGCTTGTCACACCATATGACTTGACTGTCACACCATATGATTTATACTGTATTTAACTACAGATATAACAACAAATAACAAAGTTCCATGTTTCTTTTGTACATTTAAACATTTGTTTTAAACATTTTTACATAAAATGTAATTTAGCTTCATTCAGTGATACTTCAAATTCATCAGACAGAGCAGAAACCCCTTCACAGAAACCTTAACATATTGTTTCAATCTAAACAATATTTTCTCTTTGTCTTAAACTATACATTGCATTTTCTTTTGTCAGCTGGAAAATGACAAGTGCTGAGAGAACGAGAAAGTACGGGGAGAAACTAAACAATGACCCAGCAAGGAGAGAGGAGCCAAAGGGGCGAGACTGCATTTTCTACGAAGAGCAGGAGGTTGTCTGTGGCATAGCAGAACCGCAACAAGGCAGCCGGTTTGCTACCCTCACCAAATACGACTGGCTGATGTACAATACAGTCTAAATGTATAATCTAATCTGATCTAATACTTTTGTACTTTCACTCACTGGACTGGACAGTGGACAGTGTTAAGGTAGGACCCGAGACAAAACTAGCGAAAATAGCTGATCTACAAGCTCTCAACACGTTGTGCTGCGAGAGCTTGTAGATCAGCTATTTTCGGAGTTGCGCAACCCAGCACTCTTTAGCTAGTGGAGATGTGGTGTAATGTCATGATTCCTAATTACATTTGTTCAACACAAAATGCTGTGTTCAAGTTCAGGAGACTTCGGAAAAAAGCAATTTACCTGAATGCTGAGTTCTGTTTCCACTAATTGGTGTTAATAAAATGTTGCCTTCAATGCCTTGGCTCCAAGTGTGGCTATGCGCCTTATTGTCCCTTTAGGATCCTTCTGCCGGCAGAAGACTTAGGTGTGCGTAGCATTCCTGCGCACATTCTCATCATCCATCTACTACTACAATTCTTTCTTATCCCATGTTAAAGCCCTACAATAATATCCTGTTCAGAAATATTAAGGCCATGTTATCCTGGGTAATTGTTTAATCAATCAGTAGTTCAGTTCAGTACTCACTAATAGGTAGGTTAAAACACAGTTTGCTTTGACACATGAAGATATGATCATACGGTGTGACACTAAATCATTTGGTGTGACATTCCAAATAGTGAGAAATCATACCTTTATTAATGATTAAACCAAAAAAATGTTTATGGATTACATAGAGAATATTATCAGGAAGAGTCACAAATATTTGTGTAATTTTAGAGAAAGTTTTGACAGAATACATTTAAAATATGTTGTAAGATCATGAACATGGGCCTCACACAGAGTGTCGATTATGAAAAAAATATACAGATATAATTAATTTTCAAAAAACTATAGTGGATCACTGGTTAGTTATGATAAAGGACTTTGATAAAGTGAGTAACTTAAGAAAGATGTACTCCATTTTCATTTTATGAACAATTATTTTCATGTCACACCATATGACGATTTTAGGCACAAGTACAACAAACTGCTGAATAAAGTCTGATTCCAATAAAATATCTAAAAACAAAATGTATTTCCATAAGGTTGAGAGTGAGTAGAACAAAAGTAAATAACTTTTATGCCTGCAATTTAAAGTTTTTTTAAAAACACATTTTTTGGGGCGTCACGTCACTGACCCATATATATATATATATATATATACTATATATATATATATATATATATATATATATATATATCTGAAGCCAGAGCCATATATACACACATATATACCTGGAGAGATACTTTCCAAATCTATCTAGACAACCTCTTCGGGTATATATCCTCTTTAGAATATACTGTATATATATATATATATATATATATATATATATATATATATATATATATATATATATATATATATATATATATATATATATACATATACAGAGAGAGAGAGAGATACTATATATCCTGCACCTATATATATATATATATATATATATATATCCTCTCTATGATATGAAGAAGATATATACCTGGAGAGGTTGTCTGGATATATATATATATATATATATATATATATATATATATATATATATATATATATATATATATATATATATATATATATATATATACACAGTATATCCTAAAGAGGATATATACTCGAAGAGGTTGTCTGGATATATGTATGGAGACTATCTCTCCAAGTATATATATCCATATATATTTGGAAAGTATCTCTCCAGGTATATATATATATATACACAGTATACCTCAATGTCCAAGTTTTACGTATTATATATATTATATATTATATATATAATATATATATATATATATATATATTATATTTAAGTATTATATATAATATATATATATATAAATATATATATATATATATATATCAGAGATTGCGTTAGACCGGGAATTGCCGGATTTGACCGATTTTTTATGGCCAAGACCGAAAAATAAAATTCCTCCCGGACATCCTGACCGATTGAAAAACCAATGGTCATTTATCATTATCGCCGTCTGCTCCTCATGCGCAGGCTGCCTCTCTCTCTCTCTCTCTCTCTCTCTCTCTCTCTCTCTCTCTCTCTCTCTCTCTCGCTCTTTCTCTCTCTCTCTCTCTCTCTCTCGCTCGCTCGCCCGCGCGCTCCCCCGTTCTCTCTCTCTCTCTTTCTCGCTCGCTCATTTCAGTGTCAGTTTGCGATGCACGCACAGCATGTAAAGCCATGGGAATTAAGGAATGCACGCACGGTCAGCAATCAACCCATAAACAAACATACACTTGATTGAAGTTATGAGGAGAGGAGATGGAGTGGAGACAGTAGGAAGAACAAAGCCTTTTCAACTCTCCCAAAGTTGCATAACATGGACGCACTGTGACTGTCACCACTCGACAGTGAGTATTGGATTAATTGCTGGCCAGATGAATATCAACCTTTTCATTATTCTGAAGTCAAGACATGGTATTGTATTGTTGGCATGAAACATGATGCAACAGAAAGACGTTGTTGTGAAAGCAGTGTGCGTGTGCCACATGCAGACAGCCTGCGCGAACAGCGCGATTAGTCCAATATAATTAATTCCCTTATGCAAGATTGAAGCGTTTTTTTCTTTTTAGCCTATACTTTTTCATTCAATTCGTTTTCAGTCCCAACTATGCAGTAGGCCTAATACTTTAACTGTTGCTATTGGCTGTTTGTGCACCTGCTTGTAATGTATGCATTAAAATGATTATGTCCGGTATATTCTTCAGATGTCCGGTAAATTTTAATCATGCCGGTCACGGTGACCGGCAGTTAAAAATCCTAGCGCAATCACTGATATATATATATATATATATATACAGTATATTCTAAAGATGATATATACCCGAAGAGGTTGTCTGGATAGATTTGGAAAGTACCTCTCCAGGTATATATGTGTGTATATATGGCTCTGGCTTCAGAAATATATATATATATATATATATATATATATATATATATATATAGTATATCCTATATATATATATATATATATATATATATATATATATATTTATAGTATATTCTATATATATATACCTCAATGTCCAAGTTTTACGTATTATATATATTATATATTATATATTATATATTATATATATATAATTTATATATATATATATATATATATATATATATATATATATATATATATATATATATATATATATATATTATATTTAAGTATATAATATACTTCAGTGTTCCAATATGTGCCACAGACAAAAACCTTCAACTGAACTCCTATATATATATACCTCAATGTCCAAGTTTTACGTATTATATATACTAGAAGCTGGGCCGCCCTTCGGGCGGCCCAGCGTCTAGTCGGCGACCTGGCCAACTCGGAACAATGTAAATAGGGAATGAATGCCCCGCCCTTTAATGCAAACCCCATTATACCTGTTTTCATATGCCCATATATGGAGATATCTGTATCTGTCTGTCTGTCGGTGTCCATTTTATGTCCATATATGGAGATCACTGCAGTTATAGTTCTGGGTCCATTTTATGCCCATATATGCCCATATATGGAGATATCTGTCTATCTGCGTCCATTTTATGCCCATATATGGAGATCTCTGTATCTGTCTGTCTGTGTCCCTTTTATGCCCGTATATGGAGATCTTTGTGATTCTGCATCCATTGTATGCCCATATATGCCATATATGGAGATATCTGTTTATCTGCGTCCATTTTATGCCCATATATGAGATTTCTGTCGCTTTTTCAAACAGATGGTCAAAACGGGTCCTATGACAACAGGTATAATGGGGTTTGCATTAAAGGGGGAACCGGCACTGTGTCTGCAACACAGTCGGAGGCACAGACAGATACAGAGATCTCCATAATGGGAATAAAGGGACACAGACAAACAGATGGAGGAGGAGACAAACTTAATGCAAACCCCATTATACCTGTTGTCATAGGACCCGTTTTGACCATCTGTTTGCCTGTGTCCATTTATGCCCATATATGGAGATATCTGTATCTGTCTGTCTGCGTCCACTTTATGCCCATATATGGAGATCTTTGACCATCTGTTTGCCTGTGTCCATTTATGCTCATATATGGAGATATCTGTATTTGTCTGTCTGCATCCATTTTATGCCCATAAATGGAGATCTATGCAGACACAGTGCCAGTTCCGGAAAATCCTGATGTCAGACATCAGAATCCGAACCTTTCGTGCTGGTTCCAGAAAATCGTGTATCGGGTCGGGTCGGGTCGAGGCCGAGCACTGCACTACCTGCTGCGGTGGGGAACGCACGTGCCGAATTTGAAATAGGGAATGAATGCCCCACCCTTTAATGCAAACCCCATGAATGCCCCACCCTTTAATGCAAACCCCAATATACCTGTTGTCATAGGACCCGTTTTGACCATCTGTTTGTCTTTGTCCACTTATGCCCATATATGAAGATCTCTGCACACACAGTACCGGTTGCAGAAAACTCTGATGTCAGACTTTATGCCCATATCTGGAGAACGCGCGTGCCGGTGGGAAGAAGGGTTCTCGAGATACGCGGATTACATACATACATACACATTCACAGAGATTTTGTGTTGACTCATGTGGCGTACGTGATGTCAGAGCCTTTTATGAAGTGATGTCACAATGACTCAGCGCTTGCGCCGATTTCCTCCGGAACAGCCTGATGTCAACAATCAGCTCCGCATAAGGAGATTCCGAACGTTTCGCGCCGGTTTCGGAAAACCGCGAGTCGGGTCGGGTCGAGGCCCGGCACTGCACTCCGCGCTGCGGCGGGGAATGCGCGTGCCGAATCTGAAGCCGGTGGGACGAACGGTTCTCGAGATACGCGGATTACAAACAAACAGACAGAGATTTGTCGCATTTATAGATAGATTATATATTATATATATAATATATATATATATATATATTATATTTAAGTATTATATATAGTATACTTCAGTGTTCCAATATGTGCCACAGACAAAAACCTTCAACTGAACGCAGTACTTGCGCCTCATATTTTATATAGGCGCAAGTAACTAGAAGCAGTGCTCTTCCGAGCACAGGTCTCCACCAGGTCAGGTAGGTGTCCTGGTGGCGCAAAATGTGAAAAGGGTGCCATGCTGGTGGCGCAAAGTGAAAAGAGTGGCATTTGTTCCTTGACCCAGTGGGAATGTGCGTGCAGAATTTCTCTGTAATCACAAGCTGCGTTCGTGATTTAAGTGATTTTGTTCAAAATGGACCAATACTGCAAACTTTGGAAGCCAATGTTAGCCAATTATGATGGAATATGAAATATCGGACAGATCTGTCTTGATCACATGACTATAGAGATACTGTGTAGTGATTTGCATGATTTTTGGATAAACTCTCAAGGAATAATAGGAAAAAATGTGTTTTACATAAGTCGGCCTCCTGGTGGCGCTATAAAAGGAAGATATGAAAAAAGCAGGGCAAAGGTTTTTTCTTGGCCTCTAGGGAGTGCACATACAAAGTTGTACACTGATCAGTGGAGATATAGGTAAAAACACGAATCGGCCTGTTATAGCACAATTTCACAAAAATCGCACGCTGCGTTCATGATTTCAGGCATTTTATTCAAAACTGACCAATCCTGCTAACTTTGGAAGCCAGTTTTAGCCAATCAGGATGGAATATGGAAAATCAGACAGATCCATGTTGATCACATGACTGTAGAGACACTGTCTACCGATTTGCGTGATTTTTGGACAAAATCTGTAGGAGTACTGGCAATAGTTAGTTTTGCAAAAAACGGCCTCCTGGTGGCGCTAGAACAGGCCCATGTGAAATATTTGGGGCAGAGGTTCTGAATTGGTATCGAGGGAGTGTGTGTGCACAGTTTGGCAGCGACCGGGCCAACGACGCCGGAGATTAGCTGGTAACGGACAAACGGACGGACGCACGGACGGACGGACGGACGGACGGACGGAGGGGAAAACATACTCTCCCCCATGCCTTCGGTTGGTGGAGACAAATATCGGTATGCAGAATGTCCCATTTTGAGTTTTCAATTGTGTAGAAATCTCTTGAAAATACCAGATCAACGACTAAGATTGCATCGCAACGCATTGTGAGCTTGTAGATCGGCTATTTTCAAATGGACCATTCCTAAGACAAAAATGTACCCCCATTGATTCCGTCTGGGGACCGAAAAGCATTTGGGTCCCATCCGGAATCAATGGGAGTAAATGTATTGTAATCAAATTATTGTCTTAAGAATGCGACAAATAGGGGAGCCCGCTGGCCTACTGGTTGGCGCATTGCCACATAGGCATGGATGCTTGGGCCGTCGCCGGTTCTATTCCCGATCCGGATGACCTTTGCCGCGTGTCACTCCCCATCTGTCTCCCCATTTCCTGTCAGTCTACTGTCCTATCAATAAAGGCATAAAAGCCCCAAAACAAATCTTTAAAAAAGAAAAGAAAAAAATAATATGATTGAACTCAAGTCTCCATGGCATAAGTAATCAATAGAAAAAAAGTCATTTTGGGGATGAACTACTCCTTTAAGTACAGTACTTAAGTAAATGTACTTAGTTATAAAGTGTGGGCTAGACAGAGTGATTTTGAACAACTATGGGAGATGTATATGAATGCCATGGAAATAAATACCTAATGTAATATATATATATATATATATATATATATATATATATATATATATCTTTGTAAACAATATGGGAACTATGTATTATTATCAATATTACATTAATTAGGCATGTGCAGGTGGTATGTGTGTGAATGTGAATGTCTGTGTCTTTATGTATTATTATGTCATAAAAAAACAATACAAATATATTTAAAACAAAATATACTTAGTTACTTTACACCACTGCTCTCGAGCTCCTCTCAAACATAAATCGGTAAATGCATGAACTTCTAGATGTATACATCGCATGAGGCAAATTAAGCATAGTCGGGGGCACGTACCATAATGTGTCTCACATTCACTGGCCCTGGGCCTGTTTATCTGTTGTGATACTCACAATATTATGAGCTTGATGTCAATAAGCGAGCGTCCTGAGGGTGATTAATTATTTGATATGATATGGGTAGTGTGTCACTGTCTCCAATGTTTGATAAGATAGCATTCAGTGCCTCTTGACAACAAAAGTCAAGAGGCATAAATTCAGCGTCCTTCAGCAAAACATCTGACATGTTTCATTACAAGTTTCCGTGTCCTTCACAGCTATGCCCAAACATTCTTTAGCGAACCACAGATGCCAGCAACAGAGAGAGGGGCGTCTTTCCCCCATTGACATTCAGTCGTGGTGCCACCAATAACTCCTTTCCTGAATGTTAAGCAGATATGACATGGTGCTTTGATTGTAAATAATTTGGCCCAAGCTCCAGGGTCAGCCAAGCGAGCAGCATCTACTCTCTCTTCATAGCGAGGCCTTCTGTTGTTCCAGCTGCCCAGGCTCCCTGCCTCTCAGACAGGCTGAGACAGGTGTCACCGTGGCTGTCTGCAAACACCTCTGAGCTGGATGCCATTATCCCCTCCTCCTCTGTAACATAACCTACGGCGTGGCTGAGACACATCCTGGTACTTCCAGGAATGCTCGCCGCCCGGACCGGAATACCCTTCGACATGAGTGATTATGTGGATGTGATGGGTTGACCCAGCCAAGAGGCATCGGTCTTTGAAAATTGAACCCGTTAACTGGACCACTGCGGCGATAAATCAGCGTGTTAAATGTGGGGCAGGATGGGGCTAGTGAAATGTTTTTTGGTTGGAAGGATAGATGATGTACCTCCTGATTGTGATGACGACATGCAAACGGATTAGATATTATATGCATAAGGTTTGATCTGTTCAGTTTGTTGGCATTTCTCTGTGCTACACAAAATAAGCATTTTCAAAAATGGTCAAAATTACTCTTCAGCATACAACTGTTCCCACCAATCAAATGAATGCTCTATGTTGTTGTTGAGTAAAATAAAAACAAACGTTCAATCACAATCATGTCTCTCTCATGCCCGGGGGCCACATGCGGCCCCCATTGGAATACTGATATATTATTTATTTCAGCTGTTACAATTCCAAACATGCAAAGATATATTATTTATTTCAGCTGTTACAATTCCAAACATGCAAACACGACTCTCTTTGTAGCTTAATGACTACTATTAAAATGTTATTGTCTTGTTTGTCCAATGCATTTGTATTTATGTTCATAAAGTTAAACTAAATGCATTTGAAATTGAATAAAAAAAGCCCAAAACGCGTTTTGAGATTGTAGATCGGCTATTTTTTGCTACTTTTGTGTGACATAGAGTTTCTGCCATATTATGCTATGTGTCCCTCTGGAGTGAGTGTAGAAATATAGTGGCCGTCTCCATACACCGCTTGCTTGCTGTTTTCACTACTTTTGTTGCGACACTTTTCTATGACGAAGGGCTTTAATTGACGAAAAAACACACATTTGAAACTTGGAGACATTATGAGGTTTATGCCTGACAATGACGAAATAATCTATTTTTGACTCCTTTGTGTAGAACGGAACAAAGTACATTATGAATTAACCACTTAAAAGGGATATTTCACTTCCATAGACAAAATTGTGTGCACATCTCAAGCCTATATTCAGGCCAGGTGCTGGACATCAAGGTATCAGAATTGGAAGGAGAGGATCGCCCGCACACTGTATGCTCCAAAAACTCACTTTTATTATAGGCAACAGCAACGTTTTCATCAGGCAAATTAATTTGCCTGATGAAGACGTAAAGTCGATATAATAAAAGTGAGTTTTTGGAGCATACAAACAGTGTGCGGGCGTTCCTCTCCTTCCATATTTCACTTCCAAACATGTTTGGGGTCATTTTAAAGTTGACTCTGGCTAGAGCAGCCCAGGCAGTTTTTAAGTTGCTTGAACAGGATATTGAAGTACATTAGACACACCCCCAGCTTCCTATACAAACCCATTGTTTTGCCAATGTCAATCAACAAAACCTACGCGCAAAATCGATTTGTATAGAAAGGGGGTGTGTCCAATACAATACATATCAAATATCTAATACTGAATCAAGCAACTTAGAAACTGTCTGGGTTGCTCACAAAAGCCAGAGTAGACGTTAAAATGAAATGAAATTTCATATAATAATAAATGGCCCAAATGACGCCCCTGGATTGTATCCTGCTGTTCCATGCAACATTCTTTTATACTTGAGTGACGCTTACCACAGCAGGTCAAATAGCTCACAAGAGGCCATTAGCACTTAGCGAGATACGCATTCTAAAAGAACATGGCAGTTCAAAAGCCTATAGAGGAAAACCAGACATATTTAACTGAGTTCCACCACAAGCTGAGAAAATTATGTCGTTTAAATAGCCAACCGCCAGGTCAACAGCCGTGCCACATTGATTGATTGATTGAAGACTTTATTAGAAGTTTGAATAGGAAAAAGTTTCACGTCAGTACAGTTCACTGTTACAAGGTCAACTAAAAGGAGATCCAATAAAGCCTTTCGGCTTGTTTACATAAGAAACATTTATGTATCTCATATAACATTGAATCACAGACAGACAGAACACAGTACTATGCAGAGGATATCAATAGCAAAAAAAAAACAAAAAAAAATTAAAGAGGAAAATAAATAAAATATATTTACAGTGGAAAAGGGGAGGTAAGTACTTTGTCTATTACAAGTTTCGAGTAGCAGCCGCCTGTAAGTGACAGTTTGCCAATGTCAATCACCAAAACCTATAGGTAGAATGTTTTCAATGTATCTAATATGGTTACAAAGGAGTTTGAAGTTAAAATCAATTTGTATAGAAAAGGGGCTTGTCCAATACAATACATATCAAATATCTAATACTGAATCAAGCAACTTAGAAACTGTCTGGGGTGCTCACAAAAGCCAGAGTTAAAATGAAATGAAATTTCATATAATAATAAATGGCCCCTGGATTGTATCCTGCTGTTCCATGCAACATTCTTTTAGACTTGAGTGACGCTTACCACAGCAGGTCAAATAGCTCACAAGAGGCCATTAGCACTTAGCGAGATACGCATTCTAAAAGAACATGGCAGTTCAAAAGCCTATAGAGGAAAACAACCAGACATATTTAACTGAGTTCCACCACAAGCTGAGAAAATGATGTCGTTTAAATAGCCAACCGCCAGGTCAACAGCCGTGCCACTTTGATTGATTGCTTGAAGACTTTATTAGAAGTTTGAATAGGAAAAAGTTTCACGTCAGTACAGTTCACTGTTACAAGGTCAACTAAAAGGAGATCCAATGAAGCCTTTCGGCTTGTTTACATAAGAAACATTTATGTATCTCATATAACATTGAATCACAGACAGACAGAACACAGTACTATGCAGAGGATATCAATAGCAACAAAAAAAAAGAAACAGCCGTAAAACAGAAAAAAAAAATATTAAAGAGGAAAATAAATAAAATATATTTACAGTGGAAAAGGGGAGGTAAGTACTTTGTCTATTACAACCCAGCTGGCACACGACGTCCGTTGACGTTGATTTTTGGTTGGATTTAGGTCGCGACGTCAGCTAACCAAAATCCAACGTTGGACCAACGTCAACTTCCAACGTTGTATCAACGTATTAATTTGACGTCAATTGACGTTGATATTTGGTTGGTTTTAGGTTGTGTTGGTAACTGACCAATAACCAACGTCTGTTCAACGTATTATCCCAACGTCATCCTGACGTCGAATACTGACATTCTGTTGTCGGATTTTTGACCAAACCTCAATGTCTGCCCAACGTTATTATGACAACGTCCAGACAACGTTGCAGTCTAACATCATCAGACGTTGATATTTGGTTGGTTTTAGGTTGTGTTGGTAACTAACCAATAACCAACGTCTGTTCAACGTATTATCCCAACGTCAGGTTGACGTCGAATACTGACATGCTGTTGTCGGATTTTTGAACAAACCTCAATGTCTGCCCAACGTTATTTTACTAACGTCCACACAACGTTGCAGTCTAACATCATCAGACGTTGACATTTGGTTGGTTTTAGGTTTTGTTGGTAACTAACCAATAACCAACGTCTGTTTAACCTAATAACCCAACGTCAGGTTGACGTCGAATACTGACATGCTGTTGTCGGATTTTTGACCAAACCTCAATGTCTGCCCAACGTTATTTTACTAACGTCCACATAACGTTGAAGTCTAACATCATCAGACGTTGATATTTGGTTGGTTTTAGGTTGTGTTGGTAACTGACCAATAACCAACGTCTGTTCACGTATTATCCCAACGTCATCTTGATGTCGAATACTGACATTCTGTTGTCGGATTTTTGGACAAACCTCAATGTCTATCCAACGTTATTATGACAACGTCCACACAAAGTTGCAGTCTAACATCATTAGACGTAGATATTTGGTTGGTTTTAGGTTGTGTTGGTAACTAACCAATAACCAACATCTGTTCAACGTATTATCCCAACGTCAGGTTGACGTCGAATACTGACATGCTGTTGTCGGATTTTTGACCAAACCTCAATGTCTGCCCAACGTTATTTTACTAACGTCCACACAACGTTGCAGTCTAACATCATCAGACGTTGACATTTGGTTGGTTTTAGGTTGCGTTGGTAACTAACCAATAACCAACGTCTGTTCAACCTATTATCCCAACATCATGTTGACGTCGAACACTGACATGCCCTTGTCGGATTTTTGACCAAACCTCAATGTCTGCCCAACGTTATTTTACTAACGTCCACATAACGTTGAAGTCTAACATCATTAGACATAGATATTTGGTTGGTTTTAGGTTGTGTTGGTAACTAACGAATAACCAACGTGTGTTCAACGTGTTTTCCCAACATCAGGCTGATGTTGAATCACTGACATGCTGTTGTCGGATATTTGACTGAACCTCAGTGTCTGTCCAACGTTATTATAATAACGTCTACACAACATTGCAGTCTAACGTCATTAGACGTTGACATTTGGTTGGTTTTAGGTTGTGTTGGTAACTGACCAATAACCAACGTCTGTTCGACTTATTATCCCAGCGTCATCTTGACGTCGAATACTGACATGCTCTTGTCTGATATTTGACCAAACGTCAATGTCTGCCCAATGTTATTATGACAACGTCCACACAACGTTGCAGTCTAACATCATCAGACGTTGATATTTGGTTGGTTTTAGGTTGTGTTGGTAACTGACCAATAACCAACGTCTGTTCGACGTATTATCCCAACGTCAGGTTGACGTTGAATACTCAGATGCTGTTGTCGGTATTAGACCAAACCTCAATGTCTGCCCAACGTTATTTTACTAACGTCCACATAACGTTGAAGTCTAACATCATCAGACGTTGATATTTGGTTGGTTTTAGGTTGTGTTGGTAACTGACCAATAACCAACGTCTGTTCGACTTATTATTCCAGCGTCATCTTGACGTCGAATACTGACATGCTGTTGTCGGATTTTTGACCAAACATCAATGTCTGCCCAATGTTATTATGACAATGTCCACACAACGTTGCAGTCTAACATCATTAGACGTAGATATTTGGTTGGTTTTAGGTTGTGTTGGTAACTAACCAATAACCAACATCTGTTCAACGTATTATCCCAACGTCAGGTTGACGTCGAATAATGACATGCTGTTGTCGGATTTTTGACCAAACCTCAATGTCTGCCCAACGTTATTTTACTAACGTCCACACAACGTTGCAGTCTAACATCATCAGACGTTGACATTTGGTTGGTTTTAGGTTGCGTTGGTAACTAACCAATAACCAACGTCTGTTCAACCTATTATCCCAACATCATGTTGACGTCGAACACTGACATGCCCTTGTCGGATTTTTGACCAAACCTCAATGTCTGCCCAACGTTATTTTACTAACGTCCACATAACGTTGAAGTCTAACATCATTAGACATAGATATTTGGTTGGTTTTAGGTTGTGTTGGTAACTAACCAATAACCAACGTCTGTTCAACATATAATCCCAACGTCATATTGACGTCGAACACTGACATGCTCTTGTCGGATTTTTGACCAAACCTCAATGTCTGCCCAACGTTAACATGACAACGTCCACACAACGCTGCAGTCTAACATCATTAGACATAGATATTTGGTTGGTTTTAGGTTGTGTTGGTAACTAACCAATAACCAACGTCTGTTCAACGTATAATCCCAACGTCATATTGACGTCGAACAATGACATGCTCTTGTCGGATTTTTGACCAAACCTCAATGTCTGCCCAACGTTATCATGACAACGTCCACACAACGTTGCAGTCTAACATCATTAGACGTAGATATTTGGTTGGTTTTAGGTTGTGTTGGTAACTAACAAATAACCAACGTGTGTTCAACGTGTTTTCCCAACATCAGGCTGATGTTGAATCACTGACATGCTGTTGTCGGATATTCGACCAAACCTCAGTGTCTGCCCAACGGTATTATGACAACGTCCACACAACGTTGAAGTCTAACATCATCAGACGTTGATATTTGGTTGGTTTTAGGTTTTGTTGGTAACTGACCAATAACCAACGTCTGTTCAACGTATTATCCCAACGTCAGGTTGACTGCTTAACTTACAATGCTGTATGCATTGCAAAGGATTATGCTTTGCTGGGGATAAAAACAGAACATCTCTGGTTAAAGACCACATAAAGTATGCAGTTTAAGGGACAGTAAGGTGTCATTACAGTTAGGGACATCTGAATGTTTATGAAATTAAATTAATTTGGATCATAGCATTCATTGGACTATCAGTGTCTCTCTTGAATGTAATGGTAGTTACAGGTAAGCATGAGCATTCAGTTAATCTTGGATGTGAACAAGACCAGTATAACGGGGGAGTTTATTGGCATGGACATAGTGAACAAGGTATCTAGCAAGAATGTCAAAGTTCCTTGATAAGCAACCCCTGAGGACACTAGCCACTTCATTGGTCCAGCGTACCATTACATTGGCTCAACAAAAAACTAAAGATAGGCCGCAACAGTGCCGATTATAAATGAATGTGGGTTGTCCTTAAAGTCCAAGACCATTTCAATTTCAATGTTTTGAATCCTAAATAAGAGCTAGTGTATCTAATCTGAAATGACAGGAACTTAGAGGACAAGTAGGCCTATATTTCTTCAGTGGGGGTATAACAAAATGCATTGTGGCCTAAACTCGGGCGATAAAGAGAGAAAGACAGACAGACAGATAGGCACACCATGATGCTTATCTAACAGTACACAGCAGAATGCTGTGACAATGACCTCTGAATCTTGCCTAGAGTCCATGATTAAAGGCATATCATTCAGCCACAGAAGGGCTTACATAGGCTAGAAATGGCTAACTGTTAATGGAAAGGTCTTGACCTCAGCTGTAATAGGTCATTGTTGAACATCTATGGGACACCATCAAATGGGGTATACCCATTTAAAGATAAAAACAACATATCCCATAATATCTCCTGGCACAGGGATCATCAATGTCTGTACATTGACACATGTGGCGAGACTTGCCTTTGACCATGGTAGATTTTAGATTTTGTTTTTAAATAACAATGTTGTAATTTTGATCATGAGACTAAATTTCTGTCCCAGTCTCCAGGGTTTCTTCAGGATATGTATGACACTATATTCCACTAGTACAGTGGTTCTCAATTTATTTGTATTATTATTATTTTTAAGGACCCATAACTCTGAGAGTGTTTATGGGTCCATTTGGTTCCATACACTCTCAGAGTTACAGACCTGTAATGTTCGATTTGGACCGCATTCAAGGAACTTTGAGGTCCCTCTCAACCTGCTTTGAGAACCACTGTGCTAGTAGACATTTGAGACTGGCTCTTTGTGTGCTACTGGTAACATTATTGTCCACTCCATGGCAAAAATATCATTCAGACAAAAATGTCCACCGCAAGCCAGCCTGGGGTATCCACAGTTTAATACCGCATACTATTAACTATGAAGTTTATCAATGTAAAACATTATAGATGTGACATAGAACAAAGTGTACAAATCAGCCCAACATACACAACCCATTATGGACGGGAACCCCTGTTTTATCCCTCAGGTGTTTTTTTCTGAAAACTTAGGTCAGGCTTTAGAAGGTATCGACCTTATGTCTTAATGGTTTAAAAACAGTAAAGATATATGGAATGGCAACCTGATATTAACTGCATTTGTTCTCGAAGTGGGGTCCTTGAGGGAGTTCCAGGGGGTCCCCTGCTAAATGATAGTTAGGAATGAAATGGACCCTTATGGGTAACTCATAGAGTGTACAAATGGAACCAAAATGGACCCATTAACATTGATTTTACAATAAATTGGGGTCTCAGATAGAAATGCCATAAAATGGAGGTCCGTACTTAGACTAATGCATGTCAAACTGGGGTTCTTGCAATTGAAATAGTTGAGAATCACTGCTTGACTCATCAAAATCTTCTCTAATGGAAATGTTTCTTCTTTGAAATGTTTGAGATCCACTACCATACTGTATTCCTCAATGCTTCAGAAGCTTAATATAAAACTATCCTGCTTGAAATGAGTATAATACAATAAAAACATCATCCTGACGTCAACCTGACGTTGGGATAATACGTTGAACAGACGTTGGTTATTGGTTAGTTACCAACACAACCTAAAACCAACCAAATATCAACGTCTGATGATGTTAGACTTCAACGTTATGTGGACGTTAGTAAAATAATGTTGGTCAGACATTGGTTATACAAGCAAATTATCATCTGTAATTAAATCTGATTAAAACACATTTTAATGCCTATCTTTTGGGATATTATAGTTTGGAGGAAACATATGAAAGATGAAGGGAGCCATCTTTGTAGTTACAGAGAGGAACACAATATATGTGTGTTTATGGAAAGCAGTTTGAAAATCAACTACACTGCCCACAATGCAATTGCAAATGCCTGATTGGCTGTGTGTCATGTGACTGTGATGTGGCCAGCTACCACTGGCTCTGCTGAGAGCACACCCCCACTTTGAATCCAAACAGCCCACAGCAGTTACATTTGTCACCAACAGCAAGCATTGAGAGCTGCTTGTCTAAAAGTGATTTAAGATAAAACTAAACTAAATAAAATCACTGTTGATTGTTGAACAGGAAGATAGGTTGCTGCCAGTCTATTTGTGGGATTAAATCTACATTATGGAGACTTTTTGCACACAGAGAAGGAGTTTTGGAGCAGGGAGATGACACAGGTATGTAAAGCTATTTTAATTGATTGCTTTTGCTTCCAGTACTTTTTACAACTTCACTATTTACAATTCATACTCCAGTGTTTTCAGCCCTTTTCATGTCAAGGACCCCAAAATCCAAAATGACTATTTGGCTGCAGACCCCTTTTAATATGTGACAGGAACCCTCATTCCTGTAAAAAAGTTTCCATTATATAATGTTTCCAAGGTCCATTATTTATTCAGCAGTTAAATAGTGTTATTGTGACAGTAATCATTGCTATTTATATAGTGTTTGTTTAGTAATGTTAGGTTGGTTCCAGCCTTCCAGGTGGTCCCCAGCTAAATGATGGGGAGTTGATAACCAAATGGACCCCTGTAGATCTTTTAATTACTGTAAAATCAAACCAAATGTACAAGCTAAATTATTTTTTACACATGATCTGTATTCCTAAATTATTAGGTATGAGACTGAGAGGCTAAATCTCACTAAATGGTGGTCCATGGCTCAAATGCATAATTGACAAACACTGATTTTGTGCCATGGTTCTCAAAGTGGGAGTGGGAGCTAGAAGTGATTAACAGGAGTGTGTGTGTGTGTGTGTGTGTGTGTGTGTGTGTGTGTGTGTGTGTGTGTGTGTGTGTGTGTGTGTGTGTGTGTGTGTGTGTGTGTGTGGTACATGGCTCATTTGTAATGTATTTTGTAGTCTTTCAACTTTTGTTTTTCTTCTGTCAACAGAAAATTCCAACGTCGAAAAGAAAACCAGTCTATGCAATATGGTAGGTTAAGTCTCCTCTTACCACCCTTTAGCAAAGTCCTTTTTAATCCAGGAAATCCAGTAGTAATCCACAATAGGAAAATAAAAGGTATCTTCATCCTGTGGTATAATATCCAAGATCCAATATAGAATACAGCATGACTTTTGCATGAGACTTCTCCTTCTCTTCTTACCCTGTACTGCCAAAGCTGCACTTCACAGGTGTTACAAACACGTCTGAATGCCAATCTACTGCAGCCAATCACTGCAGGAACTAGTCAAGTACTAAATAATATACTGTACATGCTCATATTATGCAATGTGTTCTTGTAGATAATTTTGTGTCTAATGCAACATTGTTGTTTGATGGAGTATGATAAAATCTAACCTATTCATTTCCTTTTTCACTCTCTCTCTGTTACATGAGGTGTCTCTGTGGTGGTATGAGGTGATCCTGGGAGCTAAGCCAACCAGGTAATTTACTTAATTAATAATGATTTATTTGAACTGAGAAGCCATTCTACAGCCTCACATTGTGTGTGCTTGTAGATCAGCTATTTTTGTGACTTCGGTCCATTATATTACCCCTTTAATGATTGAATGATTGCACTCTCCCACAGTAATAAGGAAAAGAAAAAACAACACATGTTGACCATTTTTACACTTTGTTAATTTTAAGCTCAGTGTCAGGGAAGCCCACAATGAGAGTAAATGCCAGCAGAACAATATTGCAAGCCATTTTGGCAAAACCTTGATCGGCGCTACCCACACGTTAGGTTGTGTAGCTCATGCCTCGAATGCCCGATGCTTACAAGCTGTACTTTGTTGTAAAGGTGACGAATCAATGATAAAAATGATATAAAACAATACAAATTGGTATTATTAAAGGGGAGATAATGGACCGAAGTCAAGTTTCCTTTCTTTTTGTGCTGATTTTATTTCCTTTCTCTCTGTGTCTCAGGTGCCGTACGTTGGGTGGCTGCTTGTTCTTGTGACGCAGTGTCCAGTCCTGTCTTATGTGGAAGCAAACATGTATGAACTAGTCACTAGTCTGTTTTCACTTCTCCCTCTCTCTCTCTCTCAGGTGTCTGCTGTGCTTGTCCCGCCTTTCCTTTGGGATAGACATGGTGGTTTCTACTCTTGGGAGATAACAACCAGGTAGTCTGATCATTGTTTTGTACTAAATAGCCAATCTACAAACTGTTGTGCGATGGAAAATTATAACGCTTTGATTGGGTGTCTAACCTCTCTTTCTCTCTCAGGTGGCGTGACGTGTCTGATAGTCCTTTCGGACCTGGTGCCAGTGGTTGACAGGATAGAGGATGGAGAGAGGAGCAACATCTCTGTGATGACCAAGCTTTTAAGACCTTGGTAGGCTTTATATGAGTCACAGTATAAAGTGCATGTTTCAACATGGAAGAAGAGGAGGTTCGCACACTGTTCCAGAGCTCCGGTAAATAGTTATTATTCTATCCTAATAAACTATTTACTGGAGCTCTGGAACAGTGTGTGAACCTCCTCCTTCCATGGTGTGTATATTATATATTCCTTGGTTCGGCACCTGTAAATCTTTGGAGATGTGCTTGCTTCCCTCTCTGCATGTTTCAACATACAATATGAATTAACCCTTGTGTGATGTGGTTTTCAGTGTCTGCATAATTATTTGTTTAATTATTCTAGGCGATGGCCTGTCTGCATGTTTTCATTTTTTCGCAGCTTAACCACTGGAACCCCCTCTTATGACAATGTCATGATATGTGAAAATTATGTGAAAATAAATAAATACAATTTTGCATGAATGTAGCTTATAGACCTGCTGTTGCTGAGCAGATTTGGTGTAGAGGGTTTAAAAAAGCGGACCACCCTGGGCCACCTGATCAACAAGGGATCAAGAGATTATATGCCATGTTTACAAAAGAACCTTACCCTACTATATTGTTCACAAAAATGTAATATGTTTTTCTTCAGGCACTTCGGTAACCACATGAAGGGGGAAAAGGAAGGTGGCTTTGGAGAAGACTGATGTATTTTAGAGCAATACAAGGTAACTTCATGTTGACCAAGGACAGACAATTGGCACACACCAATCTGTAAATAATGTAATTGGGCAAAACATGTCCTTCCCTTTGATACAATGGCAAGTGTCTTTGATTTGGTGTCTAACCCAGGGGGTTTCAAACATTTTTGACTCGGTTAACCTCGCCCCTGTAAATAATATTTTAATCCACAGCACCCTTGAAGTACACTGTAAATATTTTGAATCTTACACCATTGGAGAAATATCAGTTTCCATTAGAACTGACTGAAAATAACTTTATACTTTATGTTTAACCACTTGAACCCCAGCATCCCTATTCTGGGAGGAAGGTTCACCAAAAATAGCCAATCTACAAGCTCACAGCGCGTCGTGACATGTTGTGAGCTTGTAGATCTGCTATTTTTGCAGAAGAGAGTTGGCCGTAGATGGAAAAATAACTCCTCACAAATCAGGTCAGTTTTACTTAGTGAACTGATATTGATGTAGTGATATTGATGATCAGATTATTCTGAGACACCCCTGGACTGGCATCAAGGCACCCTAGGGTGCAACAGCACCCACTTTAGGAAACCCTGGTCTAACCTATTTCCTTCTTTCTTCTCTCTCTCTTAGCTGGCGTGATGTGTCTGCTTGGGTCCAGTCGTTGAGAGGATGGAGAGAAGAAGCACCTCTGTGACCAAGCTTTTTAAGTAAGTAAGAAGTAATGCACAGCATAACACAGTATAAGGTTTGGGTGTTCTGTGGTTTTCAGTGTCTTACAATTTAATTCTTCTGGGTGAGGGCCTGCTTAACCAACTGAACTCTTGTTATTTTAAGGTTATGAGGGTGAACATGATGTGAAGTTTTCAAGTTTTTGTATGCATTGTGACCTTGTAGACACACCTGTAAATAATTTAATTTGCAAAACATGACAATGTGGTGGTGTAAGGTTATGACAGCATGTTACATATTTTGTATTCTCTTTTTCTACAGATGCCGTCATGACGTTCAACCCAGAAGCAGAGGACAACCTAAAGCAGCAGAGGCGGGAGACACAGGGGAACTGTCCATTTCAAGAGGGACACTATGGACTGATATAACTTGAATTAGTTCTGGTTGGACCTAAAACCTGGTAGCTCACTGGACATGCAGGCAAGAGGAGGCAGCGGGGGACACAAACGCATGCACTCAGAACTGATTGAACTGACACTGTGAATTCTGGGGGATCTTGGTAGTTCTGTTTGGACCTACAGTTTAATCTGGCAACTCACCGGAATACATTTTTTAAATTATTTTTTGTAGTTGTGAACTCACCGGAATATATTTTTTTAAATAATTTTTGTTGTTGTTGTGAACTCACTGGATTATATTTTTTAATTATTATATTTTTGTTGTGAACACACCAGAATATATTTTATTAATAATTTTGTTGTTGTTGTGGGACATATGCAAGTAAAAAGGAAACTGTCTGGAAGTTCTCTCTGAGGTAGGCTGTGCTATTATTTCATGTATTTCTTTATTTGTCCAGTGTTAAGGTAAAAAAAAGGTGAACTGTTATGTTCTTTTCTGGATCAAGCTTAATCAGACCTAGTGACTGCTGTGTGAGCTACCCTCTATTCACTATTCAGTACTTGACACAATTTGGTGTCATACTGTCATATGTCTGGAAGTTGATGTGATGTTAGCGTTGGTTTTCACGCCCTCTGATGTTTTGCATTTCCAACTTTGGTCATTGATGTCAACCTAATGTTGGGTTTTGACAGCAATGCACCTCTTGCTTACATGTCTAACCAACATTGGAGGATGACGTCTTGCCAACGTTGGGTTATGTTCATTTAACCAAATTAGAACTTGTATCCAAATTTGGAGTTGAACCAGTAATCGTCTACATAACATCTGAGATTAACATCAAGCTGACGTTGGATTATGTCAGTCCAATTTTATTCAACTAAAATAACTTTTATCCAACGTTAGGAGACCAACCAAAATTCAATGTCAAGATAACATCAGATGCTTACATCAAATCAATGTTTGCCTTATGACGTCAATCCGATTTACTTTTCAACAAAAATACATTGGGAGTCTAACCTTTAATCAATGTCTACATGACATCAGAGATTGACATCAAACCAATGTTGGGTCATGACGTCAATCAAACTTAAAAACCCAACGTTGGGAGTCTAACCTTTAATCAACGTCTACATAACATTAGAGATTGACATCAAACAAATGTTATGTTATGACGTCAATCAAACTTTGATTTTCAACCAAAATACAACCGGTATCCAACGTTGGAAGTCTAACCTTTAATCAACGTCTAAGTAACATCAGTGATTGACATTAAATCAACGTTAGTTTAAGATGTCAAACCAACATCAGGTTATGACATCAAACCAACATCGGGTTATGTCGTCTAACCAACGTTAGGTTATGACGTCAGACAAACTTTCTTTTTCAACATCCAACGTTGGGAGTCTAACCTTTAATCAACGTTTACGTAACATCAGAGATTAACATTAAATCAACATTAGTTTAAGATGTCAAACCAACATCAGGTTATGACGTCTAACCAACGTTAGGTCATGATGTCAGACAAACTTTCATTCACAACGAAAATACAACTGGTATCCAACGTTGGGAGTCTAACCTTTAATCAATGTCTATATAACATCAGAGATTAACGTTAAATCGGCGTTAGTTTAAGATGTCAAACCAACATCAGGTTACGACGTCAAAGCAACATCAGGTTCTGACGTCTAACCAACGTTAGGTTAGGACGTCAGACAAACTTTCATTTACAACCAAAATACAACTGGTATCCAACATTGGGAGTCTAACCTTTAATCAACGTCTATGTAACATCAGAGATTAACGTTAAATCGACGTTAGTTTAAGATGTCAAACCAACATCAGGTTACGACGTCAAAGCAACATCAGGTTCTGACGTCTAACCAACGTTAGGTTAGGACGTCAGACAAACTTTCATTTACAACCAAAATACAACTGGTATCCAACGTTGGGAGTCTAACCTTTAATCAACGTCTATGTAACATCAGAGATTAACGTTGAATCGACGTTAGTTTAAGATGTCAAACCAACATCAGGTTACGACGTCAAAGCAACATCAGGTTCTGACGTCTAACCAACGTTAGGTTATTACGTCAGACAAACTTTCATTTACAACCAAAATCCAATGGTCATCCAACGTTGGAGTACAACGTTGTCCCAACGTTGTACTGACGTCGTGTGCCAGCTGGGAAGTTTCGAGTAGCAGCCGCCTGTAAGTGACAGTTTGCCAATGTCAATCACCAAAACCTATAGGTAGAATGTTTTCAATGTATCTAATATGGTTACAAAGGAGTTTGAAGTTAAAATTGATTTGTATAGAAAGGGGGTGTCCCCAATACAATGTATATCAAATATCTAATACTGAATCCAGCAACTTAGAATCTGTCTGGGGTGCTCACAAAAGCCAGAGTAGACGTTAAAATGAAATGAAATTTAATATAATAATAATAATAATTTTCAAATGTAGTAAATGTAGTAAAGAAATAGCAGATCTACAGGCATTGTGATTTAACACGTTGTGAGCTTGTAGATCTGCTATTTTTACATTATCGATATTCTCTTGTGAAGGTTTTGGGGTTAGTATGATCTAGAAGATCATACATGGGCGGCCCGGGGGTGACATGCGGCCCCCACCTTCACTTAATGCAGCCCACAGGTCAATATCGGAATACTGAGATAAGAGGTTTCTGTCGACAGCAACAATATGCAATGTGGCCCCGTGGAGTGAGTGTGGAAATACAGCAGCCTTTACTCTATCATCAAAGTTGCCCGCCCCTGATCTAGATATACTTTGACTCAAGTACTGGGGTTGAGTACTTTGTCTGCCTCTGGTGAGCTCCAGCCCAACGTGGGATTGTGCCTCACTTAATATGCCTACCTTGATGCCTGAAGACAAGGTACACTGTGTGTTTTTCTGCTAATACAACACAAAAAAAAGTGAACAGGGCCAACGCTGCATGATTAATTACCGCATACCCTGTGGTTGCCCACTAACGGTGATGACTCCCTGCTTTGTATGTCATGAGTAGGACTTGTACCATTCATCACCCCGCTAAGGTCAAGCTCAAAGCCTAGTCCTGACGGCAACATTGTGTTTCTGTAATTACCATTCCCCCGGCTCTCTTCGGCCATGTTCTGCCGTTCGCCTTTTGTTGGATTTTGATAAATACCTTCTCTCATCTACACATCTTGCCTTTCAGACGTCCATTAGTGTTCCAATTAGATATTAAATCAATGTTTGGATAATGACTCGGATGTACAAGTTCAGCAACCGACTATTTTTTTAATTATTTGGACAGCTTATTAATATTTATTGAGCCGTACTGCTGCTATGAATTCTCGGATGGCTTCATTTGTGGCAGAACATATGCAGTGAAAAATCACGTCTGGTTGAGAGACAGAGGGCATAAGGAACAATCACGGAACTGTGTTACGCCACATGAAAGAATTGTTGGAAAAAGAAACAAAAAAGTAGCAACTCAGTTAAAAAGAAACAGCTTTGTCTTCTCAAGGTTAAAGCTGGTATATTAAGATATTCAAGAGATATTCCGCCATGATACACATCGCATAACTGGAGCTCCTCTCGCTCTACATCTCTCTCTGGAGGGGAGAATATTACATACTCTACCTCTTTAGGCTTTGTATAATGCTATACTGAGCCCTGTCTCCCGACACCTTGATTTAATGATCAACGCGAGCTTCCAGAGACGCAATGTATTTTGAGGTGCCAACGAAGCATGAAAATAACCTTTCACATTATCATTTACACACATATTAGACCATGGGACAGCTTGTCTATAGCTGTCTCGTGGCCATAACTCATCCACCACTGATGGGGTAGCGTCCTCATTCCTTCGCCCATGCAAAGGGATGTGACTTTGAGGTTGTTTGCGTGGGCCAAAATCGTTCATCTTGTGCAATTTTAAATTTCTGCCTTTTTTTTTTACCTGACTGCCTCATATCAAGGTGAAATATGGTGCTATAGCTTGCCTCAGGCTTAATGCTGCAAGATTAGAAATAGGAGAGGAAATGAAATAAAGTGAATCTTGGTATAGCGTGTCAAAACAACATCGGTTTATGCTGAGATTTGAATTACAGTTTATGGCTTGAGTGCGGGGCTAGCGCTCTGATGGCCGTGTCCCGCTATGAGGGGAGTGACATATGGCTGAGGGAATGCAGATTGACAGGCAGCTTAGAGAATCAAAGCCTATATCGGAAACCAATGATTTGTTGTGATAGCCAGAGAGGTGTCCAATGATTCCCCAATGATCCAATGATTTGTTGTGATAGCCAGAGAGGTGTCTGGTGTTTTACTGCCAGTCTGTCATGTCATGACATCAACATCTTTGTGATAGACACTGGACAGAATGATTCTGCTCATTGCTGACTTGATTCTACAATATTTGGACAGACCTTTTTAGGAATAAATAAATAAATAAATAACCTGCCTTCCAATGGATCCAATGCAGATATTATACGCGCACACACACACACACACACACCACACACACACACACACACACACACACACACACACACACACACACACACACACACACACACACACACACACACACACACACACACACACACTATGTAATATGCACCCTATGATAATATACAGTACATGTAGCAGCTGGCTAACAAGTGCATTGATTTGCCATTATTAAGAATAAGAGGTTGTTATTCTGGATTAGTTGCCTATTGGAGTGTATGCTATTCTGCACATGTGCGGCAGATCACACACACACGCACGCACGCACACACGCACGCACGCACGCACGCACGCACACACGCACGCGCCACACACATGCACACACATGCTACAATATTTCATATTATTACACTCACAGCTCTCTCACTCTAACATTTCAGACAAAATGAATAGAATCTGAATAAGTGGAAGAAAAAAAAGAGAGACCATGAGAAATGCTATTCTCATGGCTAATATTCAGCAGAGAGAACGCAGTCCATTAAGCAACGTAAGTGGGCGCTCAGGGCCCGCGGCCACTGAGGGGGCTTCGACGTGGCAAATCAAATATTGACAAATGTTCATGTCTAAAATGTACCCTAACATGATAATGACCCGTGAAGTATTATGGATCATTTTAATCAGAAACGCCAGGGCTTTCTTATGAAGCTCCTGAAACTATTTTCTTTTTTTTACAGTTCTCAACCATCAAAGGAAAAAAAGAAGAAAAAAATATTAAATATATAAAAAACGGAATTCCTGCACACACTGATTACCTCTGCTTTGAAAGTCGCAATTAAGGATCGTCCTCAAGCTAATCTAACCAGACATTTAAAAGGCTTAAATACAGGGTTAGAGATAATGTATGACTCTTCTCCTTATAAATAAATTAATAAATAAATAAATAAACATATTGGTTCATATATTGCAATTTAGGTCCCTAAAAGCTATTTTATTTGCAAAATTGGCTATTGTAAGAAATCTCAATGATACATATTTTACTGTACATGCGACTCCGGAGATACTGTGTGATTTTTGTTAGTTTTCGGTTGCAGGAGTAGTTTTGAAGAAAATGCTAAATGGCGGTTCAAGAGTTATGGGTGTAATGTAGGTAACAGGAAGGTTTGGTGGTGTGGATCACAAACACATCAGTCACGCCAGACCAAACTGCAGTCTCACACTAGACAATGCCTGACATAAATAACAAACGTGTAAAACACCAAAAATAATCTGGAGGCAATATTATTTTGGTGTTTACAAGTTTATTCCCTCTGGAGCTACAGTCAAAACTTAAACTAACTAGGCCTGGGCCGCTATTCGGCCTACTGGACTGTACAAAAGATTTGGTCACGGTTGTTTTCCCAAACAGCTGTCCTCTCTCCAGTCGCCACACACACACACACACACACACACACACACACACACACACACACACACACACACACACACACACACACACACACACACACACACACACACACACACACACACACACACACTGAGGGCAGCTCTGCTCAGCTCTGAAGAAGATGGCCTAATGCTGAGTTGGAATGTAGCAGGCTAGCAGCCTTCAATCACCAGCCCCCTCTGCCTCCAGCCCTCACACCTCAACTCCTCTCATAGACCACAGCATACCGAGGTTTCCTGTTGAGATTGGCACATTTCACCCAGGTTTTTTCATCTCACTTCACTTTGTCTGCTGACCTCACTCGGCAACGAAATAAACAGAACATAAACAAAAATAAACATAAAACAATTCACAGGAGGCAAGCAGTGATCACCCTATGATGTGCACTACAATGTTGTTTCAAATGCATTACATTGCAGGTGCTTTTTGAGAGTGAAAAAGACGTGTGACATGTGTGATCCGGACAGCTTGCCCCAGGAAATGTGCCAATCTCAACAGGAAACAACGGTATACTGTAACACTGATTTGAAACATTTGGGGTGGAGTGTCGTCTTTGTACTACTAGTGATGCTTGATGTTGATTGGTCCAGTGGTTTATGAGATTAGCTGCAGACATCAGACAGACAGCAAACACACAAACAGGGGTGGAAAAACAATAATCTCTGCCTTCCGGCCTTCTGACATGGCAGAGATAACAATAAACAAAGAAACAAAAGAAAATGCAATGACAACTCGCCCCATACACTAGCTGCTGTGATGGTGAAACACAGCTGAACAGTCATGCATTTTATCCCAGCTCCCCCCGGAGTGGCCCTCGAACCACGGGAGATAATCACCAAGTCCCGTTAGAAGTACTCTTAATTAATCCCTGCCCATCCGACAACACGGCTGCAAGGCAAAGTCCAGGGAGCTTTGCTTTGTGTACAATTAGAGATGCCCTTCCCTCAAACAACCCTCCTCAGCCAATGCCGCCAGAGGACGAGCCTGGACTTGATATGACATGCATGGGAGGTGGAGGGTGGGTTGGGGAGGGATAACGCTTGAGAGGACTGGCGCTGGAGTTGGGATTGATCGGGTGACCTTCACATGGGCATTTTGGAATAGAGCCCTTTCCTTTCCATTCTGCCTGCCTGCCGTGTTCCCCATACCGTGTTTCACTGAGCACAGACGTGTACGTGCGTGCAGTCCCCCAGAGATGCTTGGCCGGTCTCCCTTTCCCTACATCAGTGACTTATTCTTTGTAATGTAAAAACACATTGAGACATGGGGGGAACACGATGAGAAGCAGCTGTCCTCTAACTGCCAATCAGCACTTGGGTCCCACGCGAATGTATAAAGAGCTTAAAGGTCTCCGAAAGAAGCCCAGTTATTTGCCAGACACAATCATGCTCTAAGCATTAAACTAACAAAATGAAGAAAGACCATCTGTGGAACATCTGTGGAAGACACACCCTATTTCTAAATACGAGGCTATAAATACTATCTCATAATATTCTCTGCATCTCTAAATTTGTAAAATACAGATAAAACTGATAAAATTATAATATACAGTGTATGTGAGATGAGAACCATTTTGGTGTCATGTCCTCACCCTGATACGCCTGTATTTGCTCATATTTGTCTCTATTCCGTGTTGAGATTTGCCACTAAAGCCTATTTCAGACCTAATATTTTTGATCAGATGAACCCAACTTAAGCCAGATTTTTTTTTTTACTTTTTTGCAGAAAATAGCAGATCTACAGTACAAGCTCATAACGTGTCATGGATGAAATGAGTTGTGAGTTTGTAGATCTGCTATTTTAGCCATGTGACACCTATATAATGTACATAACCTATATATAACCTCATGCTATATAACCTACATAACACCTATACCAGATATACATTAAGCAATAGACACTTATTTGTTGTGTAATTACAGCAAAACAATACAAGCATATCAAGCAAACCGACCAGCTAAATAGAGAGATGACACATTGTTAAATGCTCAATAGTTCTCTGACATTATGATTAGACTATTTCTGTTCTTTTGAGAAAAATACAAGATTAAGGCTATTTCAGTCTTCCCTAATTTCGGTCTTTTCATTTCCTGCATCACTGCCAACAGGCTGGTCCCTTGGGGTTTGTCTGGCAGCTTTGCTTTGGCTGAAAGACTGTGTCTGCTAAAGTTGGGCTGTGCTTTGCTGACTGTTTTGGACTTTATATAAAGCTCTGGCAGTTTCATGATCGTGCTGCCCCTGGCATCTGTTGGCATATTTTCTTATAACATTTGACACATTCTGTAAATCATACATGGGGTTGAGCTGTACCTGCGGAAGCTGAGTCAGAGTGGAGGAAAGGTGCCCGACTGCCCGTAGTTGAATGTTAAAGAGGAATTCCTTTTTCAGTGAGATGAAACGTAAGGAAAAGGTAAAGGAAAATCAATACAAACAAGTCAGACCTTCTCACTGGGCATTCATGTAAACTGTGGACAAAGACAAAAAGAAAGTGCGCTCTGAAGTGTACAGTATTGTGTGACAGACGGTTACAGTTTGATTCCATTATTAAAGAGTATCACTAATCTGCAGGTAAGGTTTGTAGTAACAATTATAATTACTGGATTTTGTCGAATACCCGACCCGTCTTGGATCCTAAGTCCATCCATACGTCTACAACTGCACATCCGGAGCCGGGCCGCGGAGGCAACAGTTCAGGCAGAGAGCTCCAGACTTCCCTCTCCCGGGGCAACATTAGCCACTTCATCTTGGGAGATCCCTAGGCGTTCCAGGGCCAGCGTGGAGATATATAATTCCCCCTTCTCTGCCCGGGAAACTGCTCCCAGGATCCCAAGGCTACTTAGCTCCTCTAGGACATGCATCAGGTCAGAATAAAAAAAAAAACATCACATCAATATTCAACATTCAATTTTTCTGGTCCATTAGGGTTCGGGTCTGTCATTTTGGATCCCTGAAGATCTCTACCGCCTGGGAAGTAAATTATATCAGCCTGCCTGTGCTCCAGAGCTCTGCTTTCTCCTCCTATAGGTGCTGGGTCACATTTGTTTTAAATTTGTACCGTTCTGTTTTTGTGCCAATGACTTAAATTGAGACTGTAGCCAAATTGTCACCATACCGTGAACAGACATCTCAGTCGATAGTGTAAATTACAAAATTAATCTCTCCTGTCAGACGGGTCCCATTGCTCCTACTGCATGTAATAGTTCACAACTGTGCACTACCCTAGTGCTACTTGACACTTACAACATTAATTGGGACAGCAAGCTTGGAAGAGGATGTCCTTTAACTGAAGGACATGCCATGTATGTGTCGAAGTGTCCCTCAGTGAGACCCCCCTAATCCCTAAGGGACTTGGTCTTTCCTTTTTGCCAGTAGTTTCTACAACCAAGCCTAACCCTCATTTTGTGTTCTTTTTCAGTTTTTTAGGATTACTGTCTCTTGTCTTATCTTATCTGATCTTATTTCATGTAACTGTTACAAGTAACTGCAATAATTGCGACCGTCAGGTCGCAGTTACTATCAAAACCTCCACCGGCTGTCAGTCAGTCAGTCTGTCCGTCACACGCCACGTCACACTTTTGCCCTACTGTGGCAGAGATTTTGCCCCATCTCTGCCACCGTTGCCCTTATCCATGCCAAACTTTGCACACACACTCCTTGGCTGCCAAACCACAACCTCATTTCTCACATGGCGCCACCAAAACACATTTTTGGACAGATTTTGCCTTAAAATCACGCAAAGCGGTACACAGTATCTCTAAAGTCATGTCATCAACATGGATCTGTCCCATTTCCCATATTCCCACCTGATTGGCTACCATTGCCTTCTAAAGTTTGTGTATCTTATATACCGATTAGGGAGTCTTACTGGTAGTAGAGGTACATGGTCATAATTATTATGAACCAGTAAGACTCCCTAATCGGGAGATAAGCGACCGTCAGGTCGCATGTATAAACAATAATGTTGTCTGGAAAAAGCAACCTCATGGTGGCGCTAGAAGAGGGGCATGTGAGAAATCAGGGGCAGAGGTTGTGGTTTGCCAACCAAGGAGTGTGTGTGCAAAGTTGTCCATGGATAGGGGCAACGGTGCCGGAGATAATAGTGTGACGTGACTGACTGACTGACTGACTGACTGACTGACTGACAGACAGACAGCCGGTGGAGCTTTTCATAGTAACTTGTGACCTGACGGTCGCAATAACTTGTGTCAAACTGGGCAACATACTGTACTGTAATGCACTGCTTACTCGCTCACTCATTATCACTTGCTCTGGGCAAGAGAGAGCATCATCAGAAATTCAAGCCAGAAAATGCAATTAGCTGTGGCTTAAGTGCAGTAACAGCCCAACATTAAACGTGTAACCCCAGACTACCCTCAAAGTGCATGGACATAGGCTAGACAATACACTAGAGAGCAGACGAAGACTAGCTAGCAGCACCAAATGGATTCAAAACAGTGGAGAACAATTTGCCATGCAATGAATTAGGCCAACATGTGTTTTAAATCAGTGCTCTCACTGACCACGTTGTCCTGCAAACCAATCGAACTGTGGTCTCCAACAGACTGGAATTTCCATGTTCATTTTATTTATAGGCCTAATGTAATTAATAAATCAAAATTAACAATACATTTCTTGATTCTTATGGCAGCGCATGGACTTATTTACATTCTGAGGTCTCAAAATAAGCTTGAATTCACTCAAAACACTTGCGTGTCCCAGTTGCGCAAAGAGGAAACATTCACCCTTTCCTTATCCTTCATCTCCCAGGAGCTTGCTTGTGCTAGTGCACCATGTGCCAGACGGTGATGTAAACTTGCAAAAATAATGACATAGAGTGAGCTCTGAAGCACACACCTTTAGTCCCCCCCCCCCCCCCCCTTTATGGTCGTTGATAATAGAAAAAATGAATTATTCTCCCAAGTTTGGCAGCACCCTGAGGACTACTTGTGTGCGGATCAGTGGATTAAGACTGGAGGAGCCGCAGTCTTCCCGGAACCTTTCATTGCTCTAATTGCCATGTCTGTCCATCACATGGGTGCTTCAGAATGAACATTATCTCATGACATGCACACAACTACAGTGTATAGTTGCGAGACTTCAATTATGCAATGTGCCTGTCAATTTGAAATGGTGCATGCAAGTCACACTTCGAAATCAGCATTCCATTTTTGCATATTGTGTCAATTATCCTGACATGAGAGACTTGTAATGAGTGTTGAGATATGCTACGCATAAATATGTGTTCTTTTTTTATTTGAGGCATCGTGATGCGTGGACGCACATCGACTTTGCAAGGATGATATTTGTATTCACTACTTCAGCTACAGTACAACAGTCAAGGAAGAATGATGAAATACAATAAAATCAGTGCTCAGCTAGTCAGTAATATGAAAAATACAATTCAGGCCAGTCATGGACTCAGACTTGAATTTCAACAGCCACATTAAGACTATTACAAAGTCAGCCTATACTGTCTTTCACCTTAAGAATATATCAAGTATTTACAGGACTTGTGTCTCAGAAGGATTTGGGAAAAAAAAATGTGTCCATGCATTTATCAGTAGACTCGACTAACTGTAATGGTGTCTTTACGTTCTCCCTAAAACATTGATCAGACAGCTGCAGTTGGTTCAGAATGGTGCTGCTTGATTCCTTACTTATTCCAAGACATCTTTTCAGATTTTTTGTACTGGCTTCCTGTCTGTCAAATAATGGAATTCAAAATACTTCCGTTGGTTTATAAATAACTGCATGGTTAACTTTAGGGCCAAAATACACTTCTGATCTTGTGCTGCATCATGAACTATCCTGATCTCTCAAGCCATCAGGGACAAGCCAGCTTTATGTCCCCAGAGTCAAACTATTATGCAGAGAACCAGCGTTCAGTTATAGGCACATATGATATGGAACAAACTAGCAGAGAACTGAAGTTAGCTACTAACAACTCTATGCCTTTGTCTTCTAAGATTCTTTGATTCTTGTACTGCACTGTAATTTTATTGTAACTTATTCTTTTGTTGTTTTTCCTTTTCATTCATATATTATAAACAAATGTTTTTACAGCTCTAAATGTTTTGTGCAAAGCACGTTGGTTTTCTTTGTTGTTTAGATGTACTATAACGAGAAAAACAAAACCTTGCCTTGCAATGTATAATATTACAGTGTACTGGCTATATAAACCATTTACTATTATCCATTTAGCATTGCTTTATTGATTGAATATTTGGGTGTACAAGCAGATATATTTTCTAAAGTGCAAGGTTGGAGCAAGTGGCATGAACCTTAAGTAAACTAACAACAGAATAAGTGGGCAACGTGGCAATTCCACACTCGTCCTAATAGTTAGGATGGGCTAAATGCAGAGGGAAAAAAATCACATAATGTACAAATATCATATACAGTGGTATAAATAACCCCAAAATGACTAAAGAGGACAAAATTATTATTATAACATGTCTACAGTATCTAAACAGACAGTTACGTATGGCAGCTGTGAACAAGCTCATTGTTCAGAACATGACCCCATTATGAACTATACTCGCAAGTGGAAGTACTTCTAACAAGGATATTTAAACTAAATTAAAAGGAACTCTGTTGTAATCTTGCATCCTGGTTAATAGAACGCTGACATTTACATGCTGTTAAAGGGCTGAATTTAATTTGAGTGTGAGAAACGGTTCAATTTATGCAAGAAAGACAAATTGGTGAGAGAGAGAGAAGTAAGTAAAAGCGCTTCTCGTGGCACTCTATTGAGGCCCCTTAGTCCATTGAAATTTGGGATGATTTCAATCGGGCAATATATTCATGTTTTTTTGTGTTTTCATTTTCTTTTGTATTGGTCAAATATAGGCCCATCTCAAGCCAATTAGACAATTACACCAACATGATGCACCACTGTTGGTAAAGTGTGGACAAAATATTTAGGAGGAGAAAATGGTCGGGAAGAATTTGCATCCATGTGAAAATGTCCCTTTTAACTCATCTAGTGCCATCACTAGATGGAGCCAACTCCTGCTGGGTAGCCGGAATATAGCCTATTGACCAACACTGTAGCTGCGCAAGCCCTGCACAGCCATGGCGTGCGCGATGACTTTCGTGCGTGTCAACCAGGGCAGGAATTTCACGGCGGCCACGACGGCCATGGCCGTCGTTGCCCCTCTCTTTGGCCGTGTGCCCCTCGAAAAATGACATGCTCAAACGGCCACAGTGGCCGTGGTGCCCCTGCTGTCCCATGCAGTGCCCAGCGCCCACAGCAGTTCACAATTTCATTGAGGAATAAAGAGGAGACGAAAATGTAACCCTAACTACAAAATAAAGACTGGGCTAAAATCTGTCTTCATTTTAGTTCACGAACAAAGAGAGTACGAAATATGTCCTGCGATGCGCATTACGGTCAAACTAACACCTGCTGCTTTCTGACATGCAGTGGCAGATAGAGGCGGGACGTTCGCGAACGAATCGAGTCTTTTGAACGGCTCTTTGATATGAACGACTGGATCCGGTTCGCAATCGCAGTATAGGGAGCCGTTCCTTTAATGAACAACAGTGGTGGGAAAAGTACAACAATGTAGAAATACTCTGCCACAAGTTGAAGTTTGGAATAAAAAATGTAGACTACTTGAGTAAAAATATCAAAGTATTGGTATCAAAATGTAGTTAAAGTAGAAAGTACTTATTATGCAAAATGTCCCATTTCACAATTTTTCCAATGAATAAAATGTAGGGGGAAAAAACATTTGAAAATAGCAGATCTACAAGCTCACAGCTTGTAGATCGGCTATTTTCAAATGGCAGGTAGGCCTATGTACCTATTATGTCCGAAATAAATGTATATAGGGTTGAAGTGATAATTATAATCAAAATCTACAAAGTAACTACTTCTAGTGACTAGAATGAGCCAGTCTTTTGAACGGCTCTTTGAAATGAACGGATCCTAGAGATCCGGCTCACTTCAAAGAGCCATAAATCCCATCTCCAGTGGCAGAGCGCACGCGCACACACGCAGAGAGAGAGAGAGAGAGAGAGAGAGAGAGAGAGTTGAATGGACACAGCAGTAAAAGTTACAAAACTACTAAGCGACGATGTTTATCTGTCACAGAGGCATGGAGGATGTTTGCAACATGTTCCAACGTTATCAAGCCATACGTCCAACACGCGACAAAATAAAGGAATATATAAGGCTAGAACAGGGAACCAGCTGATGTGATGGAAATAATCCCCCCGCGCAGATGTGTGGAGACAGAGAGAATGTGAGTGAACGGCTGTGTACACGTACCTGAACTCTAGCATTAGGCCAAAAAAAAAGAATCCATACAAAAATGTTAAATCCATGTTGGTCTACTGTTAGCCTAGCGTGTAGCAACAACAAACACAAACTCAAACGACTAGCCCCCTTGTTTGCGTGCGACGCTCACGTGTATGCACGTGCACGTGCACGCGCGGGTGTGTGTGTGTGTGTGTGTGTGTGTGTGTGTGTGTGTGTGTGTGGTGTACATGCTTATTTACCTATAGGCTACTGGACTGGTGGTTCTGCAACTTCTGCAGGTGTTGTTTAGTAATGTTAGGCTGTGGCTACTGGGTTGTGGGTTCAGTTGGATGAACTGGACATTGTCTACTAGCTGGTATTGTCGTACTGTACTGTACTGTACTGTACTGTACTGTACTGTACTGTACTGTACTACTGTAATGTACTGAGATCAGTTGGTTGAATAGACATTGGTTATATAACCAGGACAGGTGTTCTGTGTTCTCTTGTACTGTATTCCTAAAATAGTTTTTTTCATCAAAAGGATGAGAGGAAATGTTGTGTGAAATAATTATGATTACATGGCAATCTTTGTCCAATTAAGGGGTAAATAAAGGGGTAAAATAATTGTCATGATGACTAAAACTAGTCTAAAATGTCAACAGTTTTTGTTTGTACTTAATCTTTAAGCAAAATTAATTATGACTGTCGAGGCGTGGACTTAAAATCACTGTTTTAATTGATGGCCTTCTTGCCCTGGCACTTGGCCTTTGTGCCCTCAAATATTTGACAACACTAAAGGCCAACTGGCCTTGCCCCTAAAATGACGAAATTCTAGGCCTGGTGTCAACCCAATGCCCCGGAAGGCCTTGGCTTCCATTACCTCTAGGCTAATTTTATTGTTAGAAGCACATTTTCGGCTACTTCGTCGCGAATAAAGGCTGTCCTCTTCCAGAAAAGCATAGATTCAGAGAAAATGGGCTTCAAAGTCTGCATTGGATTTCATTGAATACATTTGCGGAATATGACAATAGTTAGTAAATGTAGGACGACTCGGACCACCTACGTTTTCCAGAATCAGCTCACGGTAAGGACAGCATCGCTTGCCGACAAAAGAGCCAAACTAGTTCGGGATTGGCACTCCAAATTGCGTCGCTAGCCGACAAATAGAGCCGAACTAGTTCGGGATTGGCACTAGAAGATTTAAAAGCCACCTGCCACCTGCCACAAGTATGGTGTAGCCTATGGTGTTATAACTAATGTGACTCATTTAAAAATGTGTTTAGAAATGTACCGGGAGACATTTTTAGGGACGAGTAATGTGTTCAGCCTAAAGACTTTGGAGACTAGCAGCATTTTAATTTCATAGAAGCTGTAGTCAGACAAATGAAAAGAGTATTACATTAATTTAAGCTGTATGTGGCAAATTCCTCTTGCAATGTTCTTGAGATGGAAGTAGCATGACGTTTTGTTTGAAATGCAAACAGGAAAGAACACAATAGACAACAGACACTCTTTCTGCCCCAGTGGGGGCAGAGCAGAGGCAATGATAGATAGGAGAAATCCCTTGACAGCCACACCCGCAGGTAAAACCTACTCGTTTGAAGGGCCATGAGACCTTTAAAGTCTTGTCAACATTCAGCTGGAGAAAGTTATGAGCCATCCACACCCATATGTCAAGAGGGCAATTTTGTAATATTATGAAGAGAGAGAGAGAGCTGTCCCTGTGTCTATACCGCATAAACATGACAAGAGAGAGCCTAACCAAACAGTCACAAGTTTAATCCCCACAAGATAACATCTGTCCATCAATATGTCCATGTGTTCCTAAGGTGTCCTTGAATATGACACAGCACCTAATCCTTCACTCAGTATAAAATGAGCATGTCAAAGATTTCAGGGCATGCAAGGATGACAAAACAAAACAGTGTGATCACATTTCATTTCCTACAGGACGCAGTAATGCCTAGTCGCGCTCACAGTGACAACAAGCGATCTGGCAATCACCAGTTTGCAACAGTACCTGGGCTACACTGAGCTATGTGGCAGCAAGTCACATGCTGCAACTTGGTGGAGAAAAAAGTTTAGAAATGTTGTACTTTATGCAAATGAGCAGTAGCAGAGTCAATTGCGCATGTGACTTCAGCATTCAATTGCATTGGTTCTTGCGCCCGTCCAATCAGTGAGAGTGGGAGGTGGGGTGGGTGGTCAAGAGGGCGCAATGTGGTTCTGCCAGTCTGAACAGGACCCAAGATCGTTGGGATATAATAAAGTGAGTGCCAAATAAGTAACAAAATAATACATTATAGATAGAACACAATTACCCATCCACGCATTGTGTGACAATGACTTATTATTATTTTGTTAATAAGTGATGAGCTATATTAAACCGTCCAGATAAAACAATAACCCGAAGGTTAAGTTATTAGTTGGTAGCCTATCCTTGTTAGCCTCTAAATGTGTGCAATTAGGCTACAAACATTAAAATGTCAGCATGATCTATAATGGTAATGAAGTGTGATAAATTACAGAGGGAGAGACGTGTGCAGTATTTTCTTTTTTAATTTATTATTTTAATGTTTTCCTCAATGTTTTCAACAGTGGATGACTGTAAATAACTACTGGAAGAACTTTAGAAGGGGGAAGGGTGCCTAAACGACCGGGGGGGGGGGGGGGGGGGGGGGGGGGGGCAGCGGGGCAGGTGAACTCCTCAGTCTCAACCCCTTGCCTCACCAGTGGAAATATGCCTGGAGAGGGTTTGAGAAGGCATCCTTCACCAGCAACATACAGTGGTAGATTGCTGCAGTCGGTAGCACTGTCGCATCACAGCTAGAAGGTCCTGGGTTTGATTCCCGCCGGGGATGCTGTGGGCGCAGTCTCTCCTCCATCATCAGTCCCCACACCCTAGGTGAGGTTGGCAAAAAGGACCTTTCTGTGTTGAGTTTGCATGTTCTCCCTGTGTCCCCTAGGGTAGGTACCCTCACAAAAATGCAGTAATCCTGGTCTCTATACTTCCTCCCCCGGCCAGCTGGGGCGCCTGATGGAGGGGAAAGGAACTTGTTGGAGTAACGTGTTCCTTCCACATGCTATACGTCCAACCGGGGAAACTCCCACCTGTCAGGTGAAAATAAGTGGCTTGGACTCCTCATGCATAGAAGGAAGCATGAGGTCAGTCCGTTGCTCCTCCCCAGGTTGGCAGAGTGAGTGTAATGCGCACTGGCGGAACAAGTCAGAACCGGGCCTGTATGCAAGCCACAATGATCGGGCCCCCGCCGCCGCCACAATGGAAGCGGAAAACAACCATGACAACTTGTAAACTACATGCATCAATCAAAACAGCACCAATGAGCAACACTCACATTATTAAAATATCAATGGTTAGACTGGTGAACTGCTTAGGAAACACTGGCACAGCAGCCCATGAGCTCTAGCCTACAACAACTATGCAATTTCGTATATCTTATTGGCCTACTCACCACTATTTGAAGAAGACTCCACAAGCCTTTCTGCTCTGCAAAATCATCCACGAGCATGGCCAGTCCAGTAGGTCTCTCTTGTCCCATTGTGCTTCTCAATTAGTTTTTAATCCTTCTCAATTTTGAGAATTACACTCGGCACAGTTTTTTGCATTTCCGCTCATGATTAAGCCATGCGTAAGCAACGCACTGCTGAAGGCTCGCTGGCTTGTGTTGACAAGTGTTTGATGATGACATAGTGTGCACGATGGACAGCTGTTGATGATGATAAAGTTTTAAATGGGCCCGCCTGCCCCACCTAGAGGCGGAGCACGCAAAGTGCGTCCACATCCTAATAAACTAAAGATAATATGATCCATGTGATCTGACCATAGCTGACGGCCGGGCCCCCGCGGGCCGGTAAGCGGCCGCTTACTCAGCTTAACCGGACGCTCCGCCGCTGGTAATGCGTAGGATTACATTAGACAATTGACACTGGCTGAAAAATGGGTGAAAATAATCGAGGGATAAAAACTTACGAAAAAAAAAAAGAACAAAGACAAATTGAACCCTGAAACTTTGTCATAAGATTGACACACACATCAATGTGTTTATTGTTAGTTATAACACATTTTGACCAGTCGCTTCAGCTCTTGGGCTTTGTATGTCAGAATAGTAGCATCTATCCATTATGATTCATCTTTTCCCATTATCTTTGCCTGAAAGCTTTCAATATGACAAATGCCTTTTAACGACACTCCTGTTGCGATTGCGAATATGATGGTTTGCCTCACTTAAAGTGCCAAGAGACCTCTATCGTATTTTCATCAGAGTGAAGAATGTAGAAAATAGGCTACCTATGTGCATATTATTTTGTTAATACATTTTGTAGCCTACTTCCTCTATGTTATAGCAATGCCCACAAGCTAGCTGTAAGCAACAGCTAGGTGACAGCAGGAGCGAGTCGACATTTCAACATACCATTTGTTCGACGTTCCATTTGTTCGACGCGGGTGAATGTTAACCTGGTGAAATGCTAACCTGCCGACGCTGGTGAATGCTAACCTGGTGAATGTTAACCACTATGCCTAAACCTACCCTAACCTCAGTAAACCTAGACCTAAACAACCTAACCCTAAAACCTAACCCTAACCCTAACCCGAGTCGAAATAATAGTAAAAATTGTGAGAATTGCCCGGTGACAGCACCTTGGTGACGTGCAGAGACAAAGTCACTGCCGGCGTGAGCACATCAGGGAGGGCCTGAGTGTACTGTGAGTCGGCATATCAGACAGATTCAGGCAACGTGCCTGTCTGTCCAGTTGAAAGGGCAAATCCATCACTTTGTTCAAAACGTCTTGAAAATATCAAAGGAGCTTGGCAGCACTCCGTTCTCCAAACACCACTAATCACATACTGCCAGTGAGGATCCTTCGTATGTGTTGATCCCTAAGAACAACTTAGACCCCTCATTCAGTATCCAGTGGAGGTGTAACGTAACTCTATCGAAGAATCAATTTTAATTTGCAACAATTTACTATAGGCCTATTTTTATGCAAACAGCTAAATATTGTATCGCTTGTATCGTATCGAATCATTTTGCAATGCAAATATTCAATTCTATCAATACTAAGTAGCCTACTAGTGCGTTGTATTTTGCAATAAAAAAAAGAGCGGTTAAATTAGTTTTCTATTACATGTCGCTATATTTGTTTTTATGTATATCGTTAAACCCCTAGTATCCAGAGGCCACATATTATGGGTGCCAACACAAATGTCCTTGGTAATGATTTTTATTATAATTCACAATTCAGGAGTTATTTAATGAATACAATAGCAATGTTACTAATAAGTAAGCTATTCTCAGTTTGTCACACCACAGACTTGTTCCTTACCACCTCTAATCAGGGGAGGCATGTGGCACGTGTTCTCCTTATTGAACCCAGCCTGAGATCTCTAGTCTAAGTATAGTAGGGCACAACAAATCTGGAGGCTATGGAAAAGTATTTTGAACCCCCTTCTAATGTTCCAAACTGTGGGCATTTTGTTTACCTTTAACATCATGCACGATGGTTCATGGATCACGTTCGCCCTAGATCATGCCGTGGTAAGCAACAAAAAAACAACATCCCTCCATATTCCATAGCGACTGTGTCTGCATGCACGCTGTTTTTTGCATAACAAGGAAGTGAATGCGTTCTGAGACAGGATACAGGGGGTTGTTGTTCTGCCCCGTTTCTGGTCTTGGAACATCGTATCCGGTTTCAGTGGATAGTGTGGCTCTAGAGAAAAGATAATGGCGGATCGGCGATCATACAAGTTAATTGTTTTATAGCGATTAAAGCATATTGACAGCTCGTCATACTCGTCATAGGCGCAGTGGACACACTTATAAAACTCATCAAACTAGCCATAGGCGGTCAATGAGTTTAGAAGCCATTCACATTTGCTTGCGAAGGAGAATGCATTTTTTTCTTCTGTTTTCAACAGAACAGACAACGTTGCCTGGTTATTGACATCAGAAAATGTCAAGTGTCCCCCTTTTCTCCGGCGATAGAGACCATTCTGTTCTTTTTGCTGTTTGATGTTTAAGGGTGGGCTTAATTATTATCTAAATTTTGCATTGGCTTCTACAGTACATTATGCCTCAGGCAACAGCATTAACTCTTACCTTTTGGTGTCTTTGGTCACACCATTACAGCAATGTGCTTTGGCTGCAAGGGCCAGCGTTGGTTGGCTTTTTGGGGCCATAATACAGACAGCACGCTGCCGACCAAGAGTAATCACGTTCTTCTTGATGGGTTGGCCTAATTAATGGCAAGGATAATTAACCCAGTCCCAATTCATTGGACACAAAGTGAGAGGCAGAGGCCCCCATTATCTTGTTGATGACGGAATTGTCCTTCCTCCTATATATGCCTGGCCTTAATGCCACCAAATAGCATTCTTGATTGTCCAATTTACTCTGAGCTCAGGGGTCTCCCGCCATTTGTCGAGCACACGGAAGTGCTCTGAATGTGACCTGAATGTTTAGTGCAGTCAGTGGTGCAGTATTGATACTTTTTACTTTTTTTCCACCACTGAGTAGGCCTACAGCACGATTAGCCCTATTCACGGCCCGCCCACTCAGCATCCCCCTGGTGCTAAAGTCACGTTTTGAAGGGTAAAACCCTGCTAAAAGCCCATAGAGTCAGAAATCGCAAATGTAATGCAATTTCCGAATAGTAAAGTATAAAATACGGCTAGCATGATCAAGAACACAAGATAGTAAAAGGCACAAAGCATTATAATTTACTTTACTGTTCGAAAAAAATGATTTGTTGGCTTTAGTTTAAGTCCAGCTATTTCTGTATTAATTTCCCCTTCAAAACTGACGTCAGCATGCACCAGGAAGTTGCTGAGAAATTTGCTGAGTGGGCGGGCCGTGAATAGGGCTAATTATTGAAAGTGTCATCATGAGCGTTGTGTAAGCACACAATGAATACATTATAATCATGTGATCTCACAGATCTCCCGGAAGTGCACCAATGTGAGCTCACTGTGAGATCAAGTGGTGACATTAATTTAAAAGGAGCACTTCACCCATTTTCAACCTTGTCTGCATAGTTGGTCCCTAATAGTCATTAAATTGTCACTGTCAGGCAGAAACTTTTGTATCTCCACGTTTCAAATGTGTATGTTTTTTGTAAAAAGTAAGGCCCAACGCCTCGAGGCGTTGTGGGCTTGTTGATCGGCTATTTTCACTGGTTTAAATCCGTTGTTAAAATGATGAATACAAAACGAGGTTTCCACCAGACAACAACAATATAATCGTCGCACAATTTCTGTCTACTCACTCTGACTCATTGGATAGTTCAGAAACCTGCCTCCCAATGGCATAATAATCTGGGGATTCCAAGCTACAGTAATATAAAATACAGACTACTTATTTTTTTCTGGAAAGTTAGCATGCTGAAATAGAGGCCATTCTTCTTTTTTTAATTTTTTACTTTAAAACTTTTATCCCATGATTTTGTAACCCATTTTTCACCCAGGGTCAATTATCTAATGTAATCCTGGGCGCTACACTCCCTCTGCCAACCTGGGGAGACAACGGACAGACCTCATGCTTCCTTCTATGCATGAGGAGTCCTAGTCACTTCTTTTCAGAGATCCCCCGGTTGGATGTAAAGCGTGTGCACGGAACACATTATTCCAACCAGTTCCTTTCCCCTCCATTAGGCACCCCGGCTGGCCAGGGGGAGGCAGCTATATAGAGATCAGGATTAGGGATTACTGCATGTTTTTTGTGAGGGTACGTACCCTAGGAGGCATGGGGAGAACATGCAAACTCCACACAGAAAGGCCCTTTTGCCAACCCCTCTTAGGGTATGAGCACTGATCACAAGGAGGCGAGAACACGCCCACAGCGCGGCCCCGGCGGGAATCGAACCCAGGACCTTCTAGCTGTGAGGCGACAGCAATTCCGACTGTGCTACCGTGGCCTCTAGAGGCCTTTCTTCTTGCAGGGGACCAATTCTAAGGTTGTCCTGCTTTGGTGGTGGACAGTCAGCCACCAGAGCGAAAGCAGACCTGCGCCCCCACTATCATCATGGGGAGTCAGTGGAGCTACAGTGGTTCTCAACCTGTTGGTCGGGGGGATCCCCAGATGATTAACTTAATGTGGTGTGATAAAAAAAAAAAAAAAAAAAAAAAAAACAATAATGGATTGAGCGTGTCTTACAGAGGTAGGCAATTGGTTCCAATTGGGGGGAGAATGCCCTATATCACCAGCTGACATTTTATTGATTTTTGGGACAGTATGGTAACCAGCATCTGGTGAACGGAGGGAGCGGGGAGGGGATAAAGGCACTGATGAGATCTGACAGGAGTGATGGAGCTAGCCCATGAAGCCATAGGATAGCAGAAGAACTTTGAAATCACAGCAATAGGGAGCCAATGGAGGATTTTAGGACTGGAGTGATATGAACAAATTTGCTGGCAGTTTAAGTACTGTACTTAACTCATTTAGAGCCTATCCCGAACAAGTTCGGCTTTTCTTCGGCAAAAAACATTTTTTATTTTTTTTTACTCACCCTGAGCTGCTTGGACCAACGTGGGTGGTCCTGGCTCGTCCAGCGCTTTCCAACGAGCCATTTTAGATGGTCCGACGATTTATTCCATTGAAAATGGTTTAAAATAAAGTTTAGACCCCCCCCAATGTTCACTGAATGTTCACTGTCGGCGGAGCAACGTATTCCAGTGTGCCTATCCCGAACTAGTCCGGCTTTTTTAATAAAATGAATAAAATAATCAGAGGCCGCACCAAGCCTGGCTCTAAATTTAAAATCTAGGCCGCCGACCGAAAGCCCTTTCCACCGGCCCGTAATCGGGTAACGCCACCGCATCGCGCCGCCGAATCCAATACAAAGTCACATCTTTAGAGAGCATTTTCTCTGAACTGTGTTCTAATCTTAGCTTGAACGTTTTATTTACGGCTTAAATCGCCGAATATCTATCTTCTAAATGAGCTATCAGCCTATAGCTATCTGTAGCCATTTCATCCGGGTCCTTCTCATCACAAGCACAAACATGTACACGCGCGTCACTGCCACGTGGGTCCCTGTCTGTTGCAGCGCTCGCCTGTGGAGTAAAGCCTGGCCACTCAACAGACTTTGACTTTGGTGCCCCCAAGTGGCACAGAAAGAGTTAAGTACTATTTTGAGGTATTTGCACTTTACTTGAATATTTCCAATTTCCCAAGGGTGTCTCACCAAGCCTCTCAGCCGTTATAAAATACAGGTAACCAGGGGCCTCGCATGGCTTTTTGCTTTTCTAAAACAGTTACAATATGGCAACATGAAAAATCATAGGCATGTACCAATTAAAACTGTTCTATTTCACTAATAATTCACTATGAGGTCTTCAAGAAAGTATACAGTTCCCAGCTGCCACGCTGCAGAAACAACACACCTGTTACTTGCAATCAGAATGGGGAACAGGGGGCTCTTGCTGTTTTTACAAGCCCTGACCGGAGTCACTCAGTTACCTTAGAAGCCCTGCAATGCAGGATTTGAGAGAAAATCAAGCGCTCCCTTCTCTAGTTCAGCTTCACAACACAAAATAAATTGGTTTGATATAAATTGATTCAAGGTGTGGATTATCGTGTGATTTAGACACTGGTCTAATGAGAAACCAGCCAATCAGAATCAAGTATTGGAACTAACAGTTTTAGAATGCTTCATTAACCACTTCAGCCCTACATTTCACCCATTTGAAAATATAAAAGCTCACAATGCGTCCCATCACGACACATTGTGAGCGTGGTACTTTAAGTACATTTTGATACCAATACATTTGTACTCTTAAGTAATTATTTTATTCCTGACTTTTACTTTACAGAGTATTTCTACTTTGCAATATTGATACTTTTACTTACTTTGAGACAAATACTTTTTCCACCACTGCAGTTATATGGACCCATCTGCTGGTAGCATCATTTTGAATGAGCTTTTGTGGTGCAGATGGGTAAACCAGAGAAGAGGCTGTTGCAGTAGCCAAGTCAAGAAGAAACAAATTGCGTGTATATGGGTACGCATTGAGCATGGGCTGATCCTTGAGATACTATGTAATGTGAACATAATATCCGGTTTTGACGATTGCTTAAAAGAAGGAATGGGATCAAAGACGAAGGTCTAGTTTAGAGCTAAATATTTTAGAAACTTGAAATGAGAGTGATTTTGTAATAGTGTCATTCAATTATCCTATTTGTTCATTTCATTATAGTATGTAAGCCTCTCTGTGACTCCAATAATACCATAGACAATCCATTGCTGCTCCATTCACATATTGCATGTTTCTTGTGTTTTCTCATAAGTTTCATAGTTGTCTCGCTCTCTGCCTGTACTCACACCTGTTACGTGTCCCCCGCCCACTACTCGTCCTTGCTATTTAGACACAGACAGAGAGAGAGAGAGAGAGAGAGAGAGAGAGAGAGAGAGAGAGAGAGAGAGAGAGAGAGAGAGAGAGAGAGAGAGAGAGATTTGGACCAACACATTACCAAACACAGTGCCGTTTCAGAATGTTCTGGCATTCTTAGGTACGGTAGAGAACATAATTTCTGCATTTTAAGGAGTCGCATAGTGCCAAGTGGTCAGGTCATGTAGTGTATTTGGGTGGGTGACGTGACGTAACGTTTTCGCTGTCCTCGGTGTCAAACATGTATAAATAAAAAATATATTTGTCAAAAACCTTCTGAATATTGTGCAGGACATTAAGCTCTATGTGAACTTACTCAAGATTAAAACATTTCATTCCTCATTTCTTCAGAATCTTCAACCAAACATGGCAAAACTCATATGGTGTGACTGTCCTGACCTTGTTTCTCAAAGTGGAAACTTGAATAAAACTAAGAAAAATAATTGCTAAAAATCATTTGAAAATGAATTTAGGCTAAAAAAAATGTCTATTTTGAGCCTATATCTTTTCAAAGTCAAAGCATAATGTTTTCAGTCATTTCTGATCAAAAACATTTTGTCCCCCAACCCAAAATCATTTGGTGTGACACTAGTTTGGAAAAATTAAACAGGCAATTATTTGGACACCTATTGGCTAGAGAGGTCCTTCTTCTGTAAGGCTATTCAGCACTCCCAGCACAACTGCAAGACAGGTGTCTGAGGTGACTTATGATTTTAACATTTTCATGAAATGCCATCTTGTTGAAACGTTGACAAACTCACCATTCTGGATGTCTTTTGGTGTGACACCTTTTCTTTAAAAAAAGCTTAAGTTATTTGAAGTTTTGGTCATATTTCCATGTAGATCTAGGCTGCTTTGTTATAGCTAGCATGCTGTTAGCATGCTAATGTGTACATAGTAGCCTCAAGGTAAACCTAAATGGAGAAAACAGTAATATGGTGTGACACTTAATCATATGGTGTGACATGTCTGCTTGTCACACCATATGACTTGACTGTCACACCATATGATTTATACTGTATTTAACTACAGATATAACAACAAATAACAAAGTTCCATGTTTCTTTTGTACATTTAAACATTTGTTTTAAACATTTTTACATAAAATGTAATTTAGCTTCATTCAGTGATACTTCAAATTCATCAGACAGAGCAGAAACCCCTTCACAGAAACCTTAACATATTGTTTCAATCTAAACAATATTTTCTCTTTGTCTTAAACTATACATTGCATTTTCTTTTGTCAGCTGGAAAATGACAAGTGCTGAGAGAACGAGAAAGTACAGGGAGAAACTAAACAATGACCCAGCAAGGAGAGAGGAGCCAAAGGGGCGAGACTGCATTTTCTACGAAGAGCAGGAGGTTGTCTGTGGCATAGCAGAACCGCAACAAGGCAGCCGGTTTGCTACCCTCACCAAATACGACTGGCTGATGTACAATACAGTCTAAATGTATAATCTAATCTGATCTAATACTTTTGTACTTTCACTCACTGGACTGGACAGTGGACAGTGTTAAGGTAGGACCCGAGACAAAACTAGCGAAAATAGCTGATCTACAAGCTCTCAACACGTTGTGCTGCGAGAGCTTGTAGATCAGCTATTTTCGGAGTTGCGCAACCCAGCACTCTTTAGCTAGTGGAGATGTGGTGTAATGTCATGATTCCTAATTACATTTGTTCAACACAAAATGCTGTGTTCAAGTTCAGGAGACTTCGGAAAAAAGCAATTTACCTGAATGCTGAGTTCTGTTTCCACTAATTGGTGTTAATAAAATGTTGCCTTCAATGCCTTGGCTCCAAGTGTGGCTATGCGCCTTATTGTCCCTTTAGGATCCTTCTGCCGTGGGCCGGCAGAAGACTTAGGTGTAGCATTCCTGTGCACATCCTCATCATCCATCTACTACTACAATTCTTTCTTATCCCATGTTAAAGCCCTACAATAATATCCTGTTCAGAAATATTAAGGCCATGTTATCCTGGGTAATTGTTTAATCGATCAGTAGTTCAGTTCAGTACTCACTAATAGGTAGGTTAAAACACAGTTTGCTTTGACACATGAAGATATGATCATACGGTGTGACACTAAATCATTTGGTGTGACATTCCAAATAGTGAGAAATCATACCTTTATTAATGATTAAACCAAAAAAATGTTTATGGATTACATAGAGAATATTATCAGGAAGAGTCACAAATATTTGTGTAATTTTAGAGAAAGTTTTGACAGAATACATTTAAAATATGTTGTAAGATCATGAACATGGGCCTCACACAGAGTGTCGATTATGAAAAAAATATACAGATATAATTAATTTTCAAAAAACTATAGTGGATCACTGGTTAGTTATGATAAAGGACTTTGATAAAGTGAGTAACTTAAGAAAGATGTACTCCATTTTCATTTTATGAACAATTATTTTCATGTCACACCATATGACGATTTTAGGCACAAGTACAACAAACTGCTGAATAAAGTCTGATTCCAATAAAATATCTAAAAACAAAATGTATTTCCATAAGGTTGAGAGTGAGTAGAACAAAAGTAAATAACTTTTATGCCTGCAATTTAAAGTTTTTTTAAAAACACATTTTTTGGGGCGTCACGTCACTGACCCATTTGCTTTTATTGAGATGAAGTTGATAGATGAGTAGGAGTTGCACTTTGTAACCCTGTATTGTGTCCAAGGCAACATTTTAAATTTTCAAAGCCTTCAAGAATAGGAAAAAGCCAGAGAAATATGCTTTTAAAAATGTCCTTACAAACACCTCTACCTTTGTCTACGTAAGTGTTTAAAAGTATATCCCTTTCTAGTACATGTCGTACTGTTTTAACAGCATTTCAAAGAATGAACACAGAATGTTTGTTCAATAACGATTCACCCTGGGTCATGGAAAAAACAACTTTCTTTCAGTTCCAAAGGCTATGGCCTAACAATATTAGATAAGGAATCAAATTAAATGTCCACTTACAAAACTTCAAAAAATAACTCAATAAAGATTGAGTTGTTTGGTTTGCGTTTTTCCAGTTTACATTTGAGAACTTCACGTCAAGCCATCCTTAAGACAGTGGATTGTCAGTAAAGTGACAGAACAGATAGTGAGAAAGGAGTTATGTAAATGCTATTCAGATTATTTTTTTCCAATGAAAAGAAGTGTAGAAAAGTGACACTTGTTTCAGTAACGAAAGAGAAGACTCAACCGGGCTAAAAAGTGAAAAGAACCTTGGGAAAACAAGTATTTCCAGAAAAGAAATTAAGGAAAAGTACACGAAAGCCAGAAGTTTTGGAATGGCACATCTTTAATTTGGGACCCAGAGTGAGTCACAAACATTCCTCTTTTCTAAATAGTAGCCTACATTTTATTCTCATCGACTGATGGCTAATTAAAGCCAGATGACACGCCCACAAAAGCTAAATCAGGCCATCTAATTAGCTAATAGTTTTGATAATGCCAAGTATAGCCTACCTATACCTTTGATTACCCAATCAAATTAATTTATTGCAGTTACTGAACTGAAAGTAGTACTTTCTGTCCAGTAACTGCAATAAATGAATTTGATTGGTGAATATGGGGGGAGGGTGCAGAGTTGAGCGTGCATATCATTATATTCTGAAACCACCCCCAGAGCTGTCCAAGGTGAAAATGCGACTTTGATTTTTTTTTTAAAAACTAGCAGTTTAGTTGTAGGTGTAAAACATCTAAAGATTACGCAACTTCATGGCATAGTTACCGCTAAAAAAAAGCACAATTCTTCTACATACAAGCTGTCAGAGATAGGGTCCGACGCTTCTCCTCCCCAGCTCTGGGAGGCTTTTAGTGGCCATGTCCTGCTGTCTCTTTCATTAGCATATTATGACACAGCAAATAGCTAACAGCTGAAGCAACAGACCAATGACTTGGCCTAAAGCCCATGAACCATCTAATTCCAACACACTTTGCTAGTCTGGGATTGCCACCAAATGTGCAATGCCTTGACACCATCCATTAAAAGATGTAAATCACTGGATTCTTTCAAGGCTAGCGGTAAATGACTATAGGCAACCCAGCCTGGTGGAGATATGCGCTCTGAGGAGTGCACCCCAGTTAGTACTGTTACCATACCTGTACCAAACAATTGATTCATCAAAGAATTTGTTCATCTTGGCTACATGGAGCATAATGAGATCAGTAGCTTTTCTGACGCCCCCACTGATGCAACTCTTTACATCTCAATGGCTTAACGCTTAATGGTCATAATCACGCACCAAATACATCTGAGTGCAGTCTAATTATTGCAATATGACATCGGCTGCATGTACAACTGTGCAATAATATCATGATGTACTGTACTTATTGTGCATGTTCTACAAACTCTGCATGCAATACAAAACTCCTATGCAGGTGCAGCTAGTTTTATATATTTCCACCTATTTAATTGCATTTTCCTGGGGTATAATTTAGTTCATTAAATAGACGGCTAAACTTACTCTTGGCTAGGACCTGTGCCATGTGTGTAAATTCACGTTGGAATTATTATGTGAGCAAAGGCCATTTACTGTACAGTTGAATATGAAAATAGCTTTTTTGCTATAATGTACAGTAATTACACCATTTGATGTCTCCCAATTCAAACTGACGTGTACAGTTACTGTATCCACTTGCATCTCTCCCACACCTTTAAACATCACTGTTAAAATAAGAAAGAAAAAGGGATGGGATGGCAATGTGTCAAGTGAATAGTTGCCATAGTTTATCATCCGATACACACAAATATGTACTGAACAGAAAGTGTGTGACTTTATTAGGACAGGCCTGTCCTCAATAATCTCTATATTGAAAACAGAGGGCAATGATGGGAAGAAAATGGAAGAGGTAGAATCCAAATGGTTCCCAGATTGTCGAAATAGGGGCCAGAGTCAGGTGACCTTGGAGACTTGGGCAAGTGAACCATGACTGAACAGCCTGGTACTGCACCCTGAGGGAATCTGATAACATACCCATAAAAGTACCTATGGCACTCAGAAAAAAAGAATAAAAGAAAAGATCACAAGTAGAGACACTAAAGGCAGGCACACACAGGCACTGGGATGGTTGAAAAGGTATCCGTGCCTGGGGAATACTGTGTACCCGCTTTAAAGCTGAGGGCTGAAATCTAGCCCCTTCTTCTTCTCCTTCTTGTTGTTGTTTTCAAAATACTGAAAATATTCAGTAATAATCCCATAAGAGAAAGCAAAGTTGGAAAAGTGGAACATGAGGAAGAAAAGTAACTACACTTTCAAATGGCACCTTTTTTATGTATTTAAATAAAGCCTGCATTATGTTATGGTATATGTACTGTATGTGGATGGGTGTTTATTTTTCACCTCAGCTGCACCGACCTCTGCTTGAGGCAATATGGTAAGGTATGAAGCATCTATTGCAGAGAGTGTCCTTTGAATAGGAGAGGATACTCTCAGTTGTGCTGTGTGCATCATATGATGCAAAACGCATCACTAGTACATGCTGAAATACTAAAATATCTAAGAACACAGATTGAACACAAAAAATAACTCAGGATTGTGTTGATCGTGTCCCAAACAACAATAAAATAAGATCGGGTTGTCCCAGAGGTGAAATGGCCCTTTGAGTAAGTATATATATATATATTATATATATATATATATATATATATATATATATATATATATATATATATATAATTATGTAATATCTATGTCCCTCTCTCTCTCTCTCTCTCTCTCTCTCTCTCTCTCTCTCTCTCTCTCTATATATATATATATATATATATATATATATATATATATACACACAATTATTTAATATCATGGGATTTGCCTCTGGGGCACCTCACGCTTCTGACAGATTCAGCTGCGGAGCTCTGAATCTGTCTTGAGAGATTAGACTTGGCGTAATTGTGAAGGTTTTTTAACAGGTCCTTGTAGGGGCCTTAACCACATAAACCCTTGTGTCCCTACGCTGGGCATCTCATATTATAGGTGAACATTCGGTGAAAGGGGAAAAAGGGCCTTGTATAATAGACCGGTTTAATGACGTATATAGAAAGGCCTCAGCAGCCAAAATACCACACCACAAGCTGTGCAGGTTTATATGGCTTATAGTACTTATAGTACTATAAGTCCCTCTTGTCCTGCACGGTGACTGCATGTGATCTCTATACTGCAGGGGCTTCATATTTGGTTGACTGACTGTAAATTGAAGGGGAAAAAAAAGAAAGAAAAAAAGTTTACACTCTTTACATCATTGTTGTCTGTCAGTTCTTTGCAATGGTGACAGCCAGGAACTGAAGCTATTGTTATACTTCTGTTACTTTGCAAGTCACTCTGAAATGGCTGGAATGTCAAGGTAGTTCAGTAGAGAGTTGTTAGAGGAGAGGGCTCATGGCCCACACAGGCTTTTTGGAAAGAATATTTTGAGTTTTTCTCTATATAAATGGGACCATCTGTGATGATTTGCATATTATGCTTGTGGTGATTCAGTAAACCAGACAGATTCCATGAATTTGGGGGTTTTAAAATGCATGGACAAAATGAGCCTTCATGGAGAATGGAATGCTTTTACACTGGCAACTGGCATTGGTTATTTTCAAATCTTACCAGTGACTCCTTAACAAGAAAAAGAAGCTAAAAATAACAGAGCAATTCCATAGAGTAATAACAACTGGTTAGCAATCTGCCACCTTACACTCAAATAAAGTCTATTCAACTGTAGCTACTCATGGCTCGGAGGGATTTTAAAAATCCCAAGCATCAACTGTTTTACATTTCATTGTGTTCTCATTTCAAACAACAGACAAAATTGGATTTTATTTGGCATGCAGTATAACAAATGAAAACATGAATAAACAAACACATAAATAAAAGTGCTCAGACGTTGGCCAAGTTGTCAAATAGACTAAAAATAAAAATAAAAAGTATGAAAACAAATTGTCACATTCTCTCTCTCTCTCTCTCTCTCTCTCTCTCTCTCTCTCTCTAATAAAAAAGCAGGCTGGGCACAGACAACAGCAGCATTTGGTGTTGATGAAACAGTTATGACATTGTCGCCAGTGCGAGTCGCTACTCTTCGGGGATTATATTATGGTAGGAATCAACACAGCTGCAGTAGAAGGTGGCATTAACCGCGGCAGATGTTATTTGCTTTAATACTGCACGGGGACAGGGTGTGTGTGTGTGTGTGTGTGTGTGTGTGTGTGTGTGTGTGTGTGTGTGTGTGTGTGTGTGTGTGTGTGTGTGTGTGTGTGTGTGTGTGCATGTGCGTGTGTCGGTGGATGGGTGGTGGCTCAGCATGCCTGCAGCCGTCTTTATGTTTCGAAAGCCTGGCGTTTTTATTCCACCAGAGCCTTTTATGTCGTGGCTAATAAACCCAGCGGGTATACATAGCTATACCGGTGACATATAGCACGGTGATGTGGGATTCATTTAGTCTGGCTGAGGTGCCAAAGAGACAGTCACCCCTGAGATGCCAGAGAGAAGACAGGCCATTAGAATACCAGTAGAGTCGCCGGAATGCACATCAAAAGCCATGCAGCGTATTGTCACAGCGGAAAATACCACTGGTTCTCAACAGCCACAGGAGTCTTGTTGTCTTAACTCCCACCGCAAGAGATTGGTGACGTGTGTGTGTGCCTGCGTGAGTGAGTGCATGTGCGCACATGTGTGTGTGTGTGTGTGTGTGTGTGTGTATGTAGCCTACTGCTCTACCTTCGAAAGTGCTGATCCCATGATGTAATATTGATAGGCACTGAGCCAAGCACCGACACATTAAGGTCATATTACTTTTCCTAATAATTTATGTAACCCTAACCCAAGAGGAGGAAATACTCAAAGTACAAACCTACTGTACTATACTCAAGTAGCTAACACATTGGCGGGCGAGATTTCTCTGCGAGATTTATTGGTGAGTAGAGGAGTATTCCTAACCCCAGGTGGGTCTTCCTAAACACATCGGGGACACTTCTCGTGAGGCTTCTCGGCGACCCTCTTTCCGGCGACTCTACCGGTTTTAGGCCATTACCGTATATGTACAAAAACAAAACATTTGTGCAGCCGCACAAAGACCCATGTCATGATGTATTGCACAAGCCGAGTCATTGTAACACTCTTGATTTATTTGTTGTACCACCTCTGGCTTCCTGCGTCCAATGTGTCCCATATTGACATGGATGTTATCACGTCAGTTGGTATTGTTAACCCTTAAGTTCTGTTCAGATTCACTACACCTTCGTTCTGTTCCGGTCATTTTGACCCGGGGGATATTTGGTTTAAAAGAAACAACACTAATATAAATTTTAACTTAACAAATCATCATGATACATTGACTTTGACTCAATACCAATCAATTCATATGATATATATGGTAAATGTTTGCATTTCTGCTTTGCTATATCACATTAAACACTGTAAGAGCTAGGCGTTTTTAATGATTTAGCTGAAATTCATGTAAAAAAACTACTTTATTTAATACTGGGCAATATTGCTCATGCTTATAGGACAAAATGAAAATCAGACAATATTTTTATGAACTTATTATTATTTTTTTTTTCAACATGCCCATTAATTGAATACTTGTGGTTCAAGAACAGGTCACAGGACATCATTCTCACATAGAGCTGAACACCATGTGAACACACATGAACGTCACATATGAATATACACTTGAACGTATACACTAGGACAGGTTTTCAAACACTTTGGTCTCAGGGCACCCCTGTAAACAACATTTTCATCCACAACACCCCTGAATTACAGTGTTACTTTACAGCACCTTATGTTTATGTAAAATAATGTAAAATTTCCCCTAAGATACAGTACCGTCACAAGGAAAACTTCAGATAAGTGAGGGGTGAGGGTGAGGGGTGAGGAGGGGAGGGGTGAGGAGGAGAGGGGGTGAAGGGTGTGGGGGGGGGGGGGGGGGGGGGTGAGGGCGATAGGAGGGGGGAGGGGGGAGGGGGGGGGGAGGAGGTGACTGTGTGTCTGTGTTAGTATACAGTATACATGCTTTATTTTATTTCTGTGCATCTGGGGTGGGGGGGGGAGGGGGGGTGGGAGGGAGGGGGGGGGTTGGGTTGGGGGGTTTGGAGGAAGGGGGTAAGGGTGAGGTGAGGGGGGTTGGAGGGGGGAGGGGTGGAAGGGGTTAGGGGGTGATTGTGTATCTGTGTTTGTACATGATTCCTTGCATTTCTGTGCATCAGGGGGGGGGGGGTTAAGTGTGGGGAGGGGGGGGGGGGGGGAGGGTTCGGAATGGGGCTTCGGAAGGGGGGTGTTAGAAGTGGGGGTGACTGTGTGTCTGTGTTTTGGCATAATACTGTGTATTTCTGTGCATCTGTGCTTCCGGGTCAAAATGACCCGAACAGCACTTAAGGTTCAAAAAATATGAGGGGGGTGTAGCATGGGTGTAGTGCAAAAATAGTGCAAAAATATTTTTTTTACATGTACATCTCAGAAGAATCTTTAAGGCCAGCGAGTTTCAGGTGGAAACAATTTAAACTTCTACCTTTTTTTTCCAAATGAAAATGTAAAACGGGTCAAAATGACCCGAACAGCACTTAAGGGTTAAAATACTTTTCAGATGTTCACATTAATGTGCAAACAATAAAAACAGTTTTATTCTGTGAAAAAAGAAAATACAATCGATGCCAAACTGTCTTTATCTTCTTAGAGTGCACACGTTGTGTTATTTTGTTGAGTAGGCTATTGTCACTAAGGCAGCCATGAAGCAGTTTGCGGATGAACGGACGGACGGACAGATGATAATGACTCTAGGAGCTAAATTTTTTCGTCCATGCCTAACCCCTTATCCCTAAACATCTTTGCCTTTTTTTTTTACTATTTAAAAAAGGGTTAGGGTTAAAAAAAGAAGAAAAAAAAACATTTTAAAAGACTTCAAATAGCCAATCTACATCGACACGTGTGAGCTTATAGATCGGCTATTTGAAATATATATATATTTTTTTCAAAATAATAAAACAAATTGCAAAAGAGTTATATGCCTAAGGGGTAAGGCATGGACGTGAATGCGTAAGTTAACATTTGTACTGCGTATCAACAATCTAAAAGGGACACCAGGCTGACAGTAGTTATGTAGGCTACAGTATATGAATACATATTAGTACAGTGTCAGTTTCTCATCAGTTATCCTTAACAGGCATATTTGTCAAAGTTCTGTCATTTATGCCTTTAGTTTTAGCTGGCGGCAGGTGGTCATAACGGAGCGCCCACAGTTTTATTTGCAGTTCTTCTTTTTGTGTTGTACACAATTAATAATTTGTGAAGACATTGCTTTTGGCCTGGCATACAACAAGATAATAAAAAAAAACAGGCAAACAAACAAAAAACGTAGCTTCGGTCCCCTGGGTTGATAAGTGTACAAGAAAACACAATGATGCATGGATGATACCTCAGTTACAAGAGCATTAGCATTCATGATGTGTACGTGTGTGTGTATCAGTCGGGTTTTGAAATGACGATGTACTGCTTCTCGTCTCCCGGCTACTGGAAAATAGAGCTGTGTGGATTCTGTTTTCCGATTGCATTACGAGATAACATATGCATTAAGGAAATAAACCTGAAAAACGTAAGGTCAAAACCTACATATTCACCGCAGACTTTGGTATCTGAAATCATCACGGTGGTTTAATAACCGACAGGCAATGCATCGCAGCCGCACAAAGAGATAACCCGAGACATGATGTATTGCACGAACCGAGTCGTTGTACCACTCTTGATTTATTTGTTGTACCACCTCTGGCTTCCTGCATCCAATGTGTCCCATATTGACATGGATGTTATCACGTCTAGCATGAAATAGACAATATGTACCTCTTCAGGCACATCAAAAGCCAGCGTATTGTCACAGCGGAAAATACCTCTGGTTCTGAATAGTCACAGGAGTCTTGTTGTCTTAACTCCCACCGCAAGAGATTGGTGACGTGTGTGTGTGCACGCGTACGCGTGAGCGCGCGTGTGTGTGTACTGCTCTACCTTCGAAAGTGCTGATCCTGATGTAATATTGACAGGCACTGAGCCAGGCCGGGTCTTTGGCACCGACACATTAAGGTCGTATTACTTTTCCTCTCCAGCCTCTCTTGCCTGTCTGACTGCAGTGAACGAAGCGCTAAAGATAGCACTTGGCCAATACCGAGGCCCCAATCCACCAGCCATGTTTGAGATTAAAATTTCATGGGCCTTTAATGTTGAACACGGCACGAGACAATGGGGGGAAAATTGAGGTTCGCAATGTGCCAGTTAAAATCAAACGCGGAGAGATTGATGGCATAGGGCTATAGCCTGTCAATTCTTGGAAAAAAAATAATGATATGTGTCATGGTATGATATATCAAAAGCTCCCTTTAAATCAATACCATGAACCTAGACTCGATGTTTGGATACAGATGTCGTGCTGCGCCGTAGACCCCTCGAGGTGGATTGACCATATCTTATTTAAGTGTCAGCACGCACTCCCAATGTTGTCTCTGCATCATAAATAATGCATTGCGGGCTCTTAGGGTAAAACGGACAGGAGGTTATAAATATGAAGCGTATGAGTTGTATTGACATGGCCTAGCCAGGCTGGCACCCCATCATCAGCAGGAGTAAAGGTCCCAGTGTACTGTAACTACAGACATGTGTCCTCCACGCGTCCTGCCCTTTATTGGACCACAGGAGGTCATGTTTTCTGTGCCGGTTGCATTTAGATGATGGCGTCTCTCGTGCACTTGGGATCATAAAAGCACACTATGTTTGCATGTGTTTTGCGTTCACTCTTATTCGACTTTACCCGTGTACTCCATGACATGTGACAGTCAGCACTTAAGTTCCAAATTGTATTGCATTGATGGGACTCATGGGAGAAAAGTTTGGTTTATTTGATTTGGTCCTAAACAAATATATAGTGAATATCACCCAGTCATTAGTGGCCAAAGGTTATAAAACCGACTGGTGCAGCGATGTCAAATAATAAGGGGAAATGAGGCTTCACATTTCATTCATTTACAAGGTCAATGCAAAATTTGCATTTCTTCCACACCTAAATGTATTAAATAGACTAACATTACTGTCATTTACAAATTATATTCCGACAGGTATTTTCCCCACAGAGTTGTCTGAAAATACTGTATGTTAGCTGCTGCTGGCAGGCCTCTGTCTTGCTGGTACAGTATATGCAGCCGGTCTGTCAACTGTTTTAGTCACTATTTTGCAGTGGTGTAAAGTAGATTTTTAAAATATTTTTTGGGGAAAATTGACAAAATGTAATACAATAATAATAATTTAAAAAAAGTTATCCCGTATTAGGAGGGTAGTATGAGTCACCAGAAAGAAAGACGGGTGTTTCTGATGACTTTATCATGGTTAAAATGGAGTGTGAACAAAGTTGAATATAAAATGAATATCAAATATCTAAATATTGAATCAAGCAAATTAAAATCTGTCAGTAGATGATCAGTAGATGATCATAAAATGACCAAAAGTTTTTTTGAAAGTGGAATATCCCTTTTAAGTAAAAGCAATATAGTTGTACAGAAATGTGATAGTAATTTGTTCAGAATTCACTTTTGTTCAGAATCACTTGCTTGCAATTGTCTTTGCAGTAACCCATGCATACCGAAATGCTTGGTATTATTACATCACATTTTGTATCAAGGTGAGAGCACTGTTTTGCTCCCAGAGCTTTGCACCGTGAGGGAATTACACCAAGTTAGAAGGAAGTGGTTGTGGGAGAGAGGTGGGTGCATTTAATTGAAATAGAAATGTGCATGAATTTCAAGTCAAGTCAAGTAGAACTTTATTTGTCCTTAAAGGGGCAGTTAGTTGGTTGTGCAGCAGTAAAAACTGTAACACGCAATATTTCTGTTCCCTGATTTCTGAACCCACATATTTTTTTTTTCTGACTACACCAGTTTGCCTAATGAATGACAACGCACCTTTTGAAGAATATAACATTACAAATGAAATGGAGTGAAAGATTTTCAATAAGTTCTGAGCAGATTTATTTGAAACTGTGGCCATGACATTTCAGTAAGTCCAGTTTTGTCAATATGTTGACAAATCAAAACAACCATATTGCTTTCTATGTAATAGCAGTTGTGCTAGTCAGGTTTTTAGTTTAATTTGATTGAACACATCTTACATGAGGTTCACGCATTGTTTGTCAATGTTTTGTCATTAAACATAACAGTAAAATCGTATTTGCATTTGCTTCACTTTCTCTCACGTACCCCCTGAACGCATAACTCCCTTTGAGAAACATTGATTTAAATATAGACCTAATCTGTATTACTACTCCTACTATTAAATATAAATCCATATTTACCAAACATTGTTTTGAGCTGATACAGTACTGTCTATTGGAGTTTTTTTTTTTTTTTTGCTGTGAAATGGCTGAGGAAAGTAACTTTGTGTGTTTGTCAGTTTTGGCTATAGTGGGTGTTTGCAGCAGAAACCCAAAGGCAAGGTCTGAAAATGTACGTGCTGTGATACAGGATGGATTCTGCTTTCAACTGTTCAGTGGTGGAAAGTAGCTAAGTACATAATATTTACTTACTTTTGAGGAGTATTTCCAATTTTCAATACTGGTTCCTTTTGGCTATAGTGGGTACTGTAGGTGCTATCAGACAGGATGGATTCTGCTTTGACAACTGTTCGCAGGTTTGTCTTTAGGCATGAATATACATTTAGGTCAGTCCATATGGACTTGGCTTGGGAGGGATGGAGGCCGGATCGAGTCCAGCATGGACCAAAGTATGGAGTGTGGACTGGCAGCAGCAGAGGTGCCTGTTCACCTCCTGGGCACAGAGCAGGTGCACTTGAGCAAGGCACTGAACCCCAAATACTTGTTTGTTTGCTGTGTCGTGTAAAACAAAAAATAGCAGATCTACTAGCTGTACAAGCTCACAAGCTTTTAGATCAGTAGTTCCCAAAAGTTTCAGCTCGAGACTCAAAAGAGAATTTAGACTTTGGCCCCGGGCCCAAACTAGTGAAAATAGCAGATCTACAAGCTCACAACACGTCGCTTCTTACTGCGTTGTGAGTGTGTATCAGCTATTTTCACTACTTCTTAAAAATTTGTTTTCTAATTTACAGAATTTCTCATAATTAAAAACAAAATGTAGGAGACCAAAACAATAAAGGGACCCATAAAAAACGTGTCCGCAACCCACACATGTGTCCCTACCCAGTGTTTGGGAAACAGTGTTTTGGATCATCTGCTATTCTTGGTGAGTGACAGGCGAAAAGCAAGTAAGTATAAAACAGGCATGAAGGTCTTGTGTCGCATGTCGTTTGCATCTAGCCTATGTGAAGAAAGAACAAAGTGAAAAGTGAATTCCCTTATGGGGATTAATTAATTATTGTGTTACATTAATCAAACTGTACTTGTGATACTGTACAGACCTTGATCACCTTTGCTAATGCATTTTTCTGTTAACATGTACAAGAAAAGAAAGAAGAATCAATGCAATGAATTAAGATCTGTAAAAGAAGGTCATCAGGGACCTACTTAACACTTAGCCAGCTGCTGTGTTTAATTTTTACACTGTGTATTGGCATTACAATTATCGCTTGGCTTATCATAGTTAATTATAGTGCCCAATTACTTGACTGTTTACTTCAAGCCAGGTGCTCCATAACTGCTCCAGTGAAACAGATTGTGTATGTGCGTATAGTCTGCTTTTGATAGGTAGCCAATTAGCCATGGAAATATGATCTAAATATCATCTGAGATATTCATGGGTCTTCATTGTTCTTTGGGTATTATCGAAGGACCTTATGTCTAACATTTATGACAATTAATTGTTTGTCCCCAACAAAACAGACAACTGATAACATTTTAACCCCTTTAACCCTGGTCTTCCTATTTTGGGCATTTTGGGAAAATAGCAGATCTGTAAGCTCATAAAGTGTCCTATTGCAGCACACTGTCAGCTTGTTGAACAGCTATTTATGACATTATTCTGATTTTTGTTAGTGCTTAAAATATAATAGAATTTTAAGTGTGATGGAACGTGTCATGAATATGACTGACTGACCATCATTCACCATTATAGCCATCATTCACATAATCACATTCAGGTGGTGATACTGTTGTTGAGTGCCACAGTGTGTCTCCCCTTCAGTTGATGCCAATGTTCTTCATACTATTCTCAGACCACAGATAACAAGCTAGCTCCACAACCTACAGTATAGCAAGCCAAAACTGGACCATTATTTGGTCGCCAACCACCATATTTAGCAGTTGGCCCTCTTTTAGCCTATTAGTGTGGTACGATGCGTCCAAAAAACAGCTCCCGTAGGATTTTTGTGCTAAAATAGATTTTTTTGCAGATCCTGGTTCAATAGAGTCCAAACTATGAGAAAATGATGGGTGCCAAGTAAACTTTTCCGGACCCCCACCCCCTTTCTGGGGGTCATCTAGTTTGGAACCTCCCAGAACAGTATACGCCAAATTTTCTTAATATTAGGGTTGTTTTGTAGGTTTTAAAACATTCTGAGTTCATTTATTACACTTTTGAAGCAGCCAGAATAAGCTTTCTAACTTTTGGTTGGGGTCTTTCCTCACCTGGGACCCCCCAGACGGACCCCTATGCCTATCTCAGTACTCACTCTGCTCCTGCTCCAGAACAATGTCATATTAGATCATAATTGAAGCATACAAGTTTTTTTCTGAAAACAAAAATAAGTAGTAACAAATACCAGGGGTCTTCCACAGGGAGTTTGGGACCCCTGGGGGTCCTCAGAGTTACTACATAGTGTGATACGAAGTGTACTTCTAAGGATTTAATTGCTAAAATGTATGTTTCACTGCTTTGGTTTTTATAGGGACCAAACTTTCAGAAAATGATGGTTGTCAGATTTTCCTGACCCCTGCCCCGTTTCTGGGGGGTCATCTATAGTAACTCTGAGGACACCTGGGGGTCCCAGACCCCCTGTGTAAGACCCCTGGTATTAGCTACTCATTTTTGTTGTCAGAGCCCAGCTACAAAACTTTTATGCTTCAATTATGATCTAATTTGACACTGTTCTGGAGCAGGAACAGAGCAAGGACTGTAATGAGTACTGAGATAGGCTCAGGGGTCATTCCGGGGGTCCCAGGTGAGTAAAGACCCCCACCAAAAGTTAGAAAGGTTATTTTGGCTGCTTCAAAAGTGCAATATATGAACTTAGAATGTTTTAAAACCTTCAAAACAACTCTAATATTATGAAAAGTGGACATTAACTGGCTGGCATACTGTTCTGTGAGGTCCTAAAATAGATGACCCCCCAGAAATGGGGCAGGGGTTGGGAAAATCTGACACCCATCATTTTCTGACAGTTTGGTCCCTATAAAAGCCAACGCAGTAAAAAAAGCAAAGTTAGGCTAAACAAATCATTATAAGTACACTATGTAGTAACTCTGAGGACCCCCTAGGGGTCCCAAAGCCCCTGTGGAAGACCCCTGGTATTTGCTACTACTCATTTTTGTTTTCAGAGCCCAGCTACAAAAACATTTATTCAATTATGATCTAATATGACATTTTTCGGGAGCAGGAGTAGAGCGATTACTGAGGTAGGCTCAGGGGTCTGTCCCAGGTGCAGGAAAGACCCCAACCAAAAGTCAGAAAGGTTATTCTGGCTGCTTCAAAATGGTAATAAATGAACTCAGAATGTTTTAAAACCTACAAAACAACCCTAATATTAAGAAAATTGGACATTAACTGGCTGGGAGGTCCCAAACTAGATGACCCCCAGAAAGGGGGTGGGGGTCCGGAAAAGTTGGCACCCATCATTTTCTCATAGTTTGGACTTTTTAGCAATTTTTTATCAATTTTAGCACAAAAATCCTACGGAAGTACACATCGTACCACACTATATAGTGACAAAAGCCATCTGGTCCTCAACCATCTTCCTCCCCTGCTGCCTTAATTCCTTCCCAATCCATATTTGGCACACCGTCTCCTGGACAAGTAAATATAAATGCTAAAAATAAAACATTGTTAACCCTGCAGTCCCTTTTCCAACCCTGTTTCGTGACTATAAATGGCTTTCAATGTTCAGATTGAATTAATTGAATTATCCGAATGAATTAATCTGTAATTGGATCTTGTGTATTCAGTCGATTAATTTTGGAGGCCGCTGCACAATGCAGTGTGTGTGTGTGTGTGTGTGTGTGTGTGTGTGTGTGTGTGTGTGTGTGTGTGTGTGTGTGTGTGTGTGTGTGTGTGTGTGTGTGTGTGTGTGTGTGTGTCAGCTGACACACTGACTGGGAAAAGTATATTGGTCTGGTATTGAGGTATTGTGTCTGAAAAATGGCACCGTTCTTAGTCAGAGAGGTCAGTGTGTTCACTTGATGAAGCACTTTTCAAAAGCAAGTTTACAAAGTGCTTCACAAACACAAACCACAACAAACACAGTGTCGAGAAAACGAATCACGGCACAATGTCTTTAACTTAACTTAATTTAACTTACCGTATGTACCTTACTTTACCTTACCTTAGCTAGCTTTCAGTAGGCTGAGATCTTTTTTTTTTTTTTTTTATCTCAAGAGCATTAATCTTTGTCCAGAGAAGAACTATTAAGCTCTATAGCATGCAAAATGTCACAAGAAAGGCGCCAGGCTTTGTCTCACTGTGAAAACCATGGGTTAAAGTTCTCAGTCCTGGGGACTGATTTCAGTCTTGAGGATTCCATAGGGACTATTTCTGAGATCAGTGCATATCTGCAAAAAAATAAAAAATAAGGGGGAGGTGATGGCCATCGGCGTGAATGACAAAGTTGTCAAAACGCTAGTCACATGATCTCCAAATTAAAAAAGCATTTATAATTTCAAGTTATGAGTATTTGAATTGGCCAGACAAGAATACAACAGAACTTCAGATACTTGAAGCATGGATTGGCACATACACATTCAGAGAAGGCAGTTCAGAACTTCAGGGAAACACCCCCAAATATTGGTGTGCGCTTCGCATGCCAAATTTCTAAAATCACATTTTGGGACATGGTCTGAAAATATTCAGTCTTGGGATTTATTTTGACTTTAACCCCTGGAAAACTCAGAACTTGAGGGCAAACTTATTTGTGTTCTCCAGCCTCGGCTGAATCGTCCAATAAAAATGAAATAAAAACTCCTGCCTTAAGAGGAATTTCCTTTTAATCACACCATAGGCATTCATATTGTGTGTTAGTGTGTGTGTGTGTGTGTGTGTGTGTGTGTGTGTGTGTGTGTGTGTGTGTGTGTGTGTGTGTGTGTGTGTGTGTGTGTGTGTGTGTGTGTGTGTGTGTGTGCATGCTTGCACCGAGTGGCTGGAACATCATTATATTACTGTAGTGGCAAAGAAAGCCAGGGGAGAAAAGGACTGTGAATAGGGGAAGAAGAAAACAGGAAAATACTGACAAGAAGAAAACAGAGAGGAGAGAAAAGACAAAGTGAAGAGAAGAGATGGAAGAGAACAGAGAGAGGAATAACAAAATGGAAATAGCTGAAAAGAGAAGCGCTTACACTGATATACTATTTTGTGTTGTGTCACAGGCAATTGTAAGTACATTTACTCAAGCACAGCAGTTCAGCCATTTTCAATCTATCTCCATATAACTGGCTTATTCTCATTATAATGTGGTACCATTTTTGCTGTAGACAGTTTAGAAATCCGCCTAACAGTGGGGAATGCAAGCTAATAGAAACCGCAGGCTTTCTATTCCTGGAAAGTTAGCATGCTATAATGGATTATGTTTTTTTTTTGTTTTTTTTAGAATTTTACAATCCATCAGTTACTTTTCAAAATTACATCAAATTTAGTTTTGGAAAGATTTTAGTACGTTTGGTACTGTAAGTGTAGATTGATCGATCAAAACCTCCACCGACTGTCTGTCAGTCTGTCACGTCACGTCACGTCACACTTTTCCCCTACTCATATCTCCGCCACCGTTGCCCCTATCCATGCCAAACTTTGCACACACAGCTTGGCTGCCAAACCACAACCTCCACTCCTCATTTCTCACTTGGCCCTCTTCTAGCGCCACCATGAGGCCGATTCTTGCAAAAAACATTTTTGGACACTGCTCCTACAGATTGTGCTCTAAAATCATGCAAAGCGGAACATGTGACCTGACGGTCGCTTATCTCCCGATTAGGGAGTCTTAAGGGGACACGGAGGCGGCGCTGAAGCTCAGCCGCCCGCGTCCACTGTGTGCTCCCCCTTCACTGGTTGCAAATACTTTTGTAATTCCACTCAACTATAAAAAAGAAAACTTTTATGTAACATAGTAGTTTCATATCGTGGTGCTACTATTAAGTAAAAAAAGAAATCTTCTTCCACCACTGGCCACAGAGCCACAAGAGCCTTTTATCTGGCCATGCAACCTGGCTGGATGGCATTCCCTTGGCATGCCCCGGCCATGACTGGGCTCTTGGCTGGTGGCCCAGGGATATTTGGCTCAGCTTGCACGGCAGAACAAGCCCCCCCCCCCCCCCCCCCCCCCCCCCCCCCTCTCTCTCTCTCTCACTGCGGCCATGGCAGTTAGGAAGAGGAACACCATGGTAGTGACAGACAGCCGCCCCAATTAGAAAACACATACGGAAGGGGGAGAGCCCCCACCTCCCCCTGTTAAGCTGTGAATTATTGGGAATGGTGGTGGTGGGGTGGGGGGGGGTTATACCGGTGCACTGCAAATGTGAGGATGGCCTTGGGAGGGGGAGGGAGGTGGGGGGGGGGGGGGGGGGGGGGGTGGGGGGTGACATCACCTTATCCACCCTCAAACATTGTCTATCAAATTGATGGCTCACTCCTCTCTCTCTCTCTCTCTCTCTCTCTCTCTCTTTCCTCTCTCTCTCTCTCTCTCTTGCTCTCTGTCTCCCCCCCCCTCTCTCTCTCTCTCTCTCTCTCTCTCTCTCATACACACGCACGCACGCACGCACACACACACACACACACACACACACACACACACACACACACACACACACACACACACACACACACACACGTACCATTGACATTGCTGCAGTATGTCCTGTAATGTCTGCACCGCATAATTGAACACATGAAATCACCCTATTTTGACACGCTCAGGAGAGCGGCGCTTAACGAACGCGGCAAATACCGGATGAGATCGGCATTGACCTCTGGAACACACTCCAGAGACACACTCACACACACGCACGCACGCACGCACGCACCACACGCGCACACGCACACGCACACACACACACACACACACACACACACACACATGTGCGCACACACACACACACACCACACACACACACACACACACACACACACACACACACACACACACACACACACACACACACACACATGGCCAGAGGTGGCATTCACACGGAGGAAAGTTGCTGTAAACATTTTGCAATCTGCCTCAACCGCAGCCTAATGGTCATTGCGTCAACATTGATATTCTACGGAGAAGACACCATGCATTATGTATCTTCTCCCCCCTCCCCCTTCCCCCCGCTATAGGCTATGTGGCAGGGGTTGCAAAACATCTGTAGGATACATTTGGGAAAATGTGGCGAGATGGGATCGTGACAGCGGGAGGTCATGTCGAGTTTCATTATCTAATTTGCTTTTAATGGAATATATGGATGGCGAGCACCCCTGCAGAGGAACGGTCGAAGATGAGAGAGAGAGAGAGAGAGAGAGAGAGAGAGAGAGAGAGAGAGAGACAGCTCTGCGGTCTTCCAATATCTAACATGGCAGGGAGGGAGGATGGATGCTGACATTTTCCCCGTGGCGTCGGCGCTCCCATCTACTCCGACCGGGCAGGAGTGGGCACTCAAGTCTTTTGTTCACAGCACTTTCTATTTCATGTTACCAGGGTGAAGGCAAGGGCAAGTCTAAATCAGGAAGAGTAATCACCCCCACAAAGGATGTACGTCCGTGTGTCAGCGCCGTGACATGAAAATGAAATATCGGCGCTCATAAAAATGGGCCCGTGGTGCAAACCGGTGATACGCGTAATGGATTGTCATCCGTGCCAATTAGAAGGAACGTAAAACATGTTGCTAAGCGGCGAACATTTCATCATTGTTGGGTAAATGAAAAGCTCTATGCAAGAAGAATGTAAAGGCACTGGAGTGTGATGATTCATTGTCACATCAGCTTGATATAGAGAAAGGACACTCCAGTTTTACAACTGCATTGCAATTGAGCCCTGCAGATATATACACTTGATATAAAATGTACTGTATTGGTCAACTTGTGTTCTGGAAGGTCCTGGTTTCGATTCCTGTGGGCGCTGGGGGCGTGTTCTCTCCTCTGCGTCATCAGTTCCCACACCCTAGGTGGGGGTGGTGAAAGGGCCTTTCTATTTGGAGTTTGCATGTTCTCCCTGTGTCCCCTGGGTAAAACATGCAGTAATCCTGGTCTCTATGATTCCTCTCCCTGGCCAGCCGGGGCGCCTGGTGGAGGGGAAAGGAACAGGTTCGAATAACGTGTTCGGGGCTCTCCCCAGGTTGGCAGAGGGAGAGCAGCGCCCAGGATTACAGCATTTGGCACTGGGTAAAAAATGGGTTACAAAATTGTGGGATAAAGATTTAGAAAATACATAAATAATGGCCCTCTTATCTTAAGGCCTCTCTCCACCAAACATTACTTTCAACGGCTTCAAACTGCTTCAAACTGCTAGTCTGTTACCCATAGTCTGCTGGCATCAGTGCTTAATGTGTCAATGAATAGGTACTGGATCCAGGGCGCTTACACAATTGACTTTTATTGTCTTATTTATTTATCTTTTTTTTTGCCTAAATGTATGCACCCAGTATAACATTAGCAGCAACCTTTGGCACAAGTGGTCCATCAGAACACTGGTAGTCAATCTATCAATTTGGAATGATCAATCTGAATAACTGGCATATTCAAAAGAAATCTATGACACCACCATGTATGTGTGTATATAGCTTGTCTATTGTGTGTGACTGTCACATATGAAGCACCACATAAGAAAAACATGAAAATATAAAGTAAAGAAAAATGTTGCGGGCAAAAAGGTCTCTATTTGGAAGGATTAAAACATAAATGACCAAACAGCACTATTGATTGACGGGGAAGGTCCTGGATCCAATCAAATAGGTGCCGGATCCAATCAAAGAGTTCCCCCACATATTAAGCACTGGCTGGCATTAGTTGGCAAACTTGGCATTTAACCCTTTTATTGTGTTAGGGTAATTTTTGTTTTCCAGTTTAAATTTGGAAAAAGTATAATACATTTCTTTATTGGAACAAGGCTTCATGATATACTCAGAAACAGCTATTTTAACACAACAACATTCATTATTAACATTTTAGTTTATTCTGATGGTCTCTATAAAAAAAAAGTGCATGACACTTGTAGCAGAGAAGTATGGCTCAATTCGCCCAGAATTGAATTGTTTTTTTTTTTTTACATGTTATTTGCTATTAGGACTAAAATAAAGTTTGGGTTCATGCAAATAAACTACTTTACCTTCTTTACTGTATACGGGTACATTTTAACTCGTAACACCACAAGTTTTTGCGTTTTGTGAAAATATATATAATATTTATTGTTTAATTGATGATAAAGCAGGGTGTGCTTGCTTTAGGAGGGGCGTGGCTATCTTTTGATGATTCTGATCCAACGCTTCCTCTTTGTTTGCCTTATTTTCAGCAGGCTCAACACATCTACCCAAGTATCCCTGCGGTTGCACGTGACCGTTGGCAGCCAATATCATTCCCTGGGTACCATTAATACAATGATGGCGACATCCATTTAAGGGCAAAAAAAGCTACAGTTTCACTCTGATAGAAACCAATGGCCCAATGGGTCACGTGACGGTTCCCACCGTCCATATTTTTTATGGTCTATGATTTGAACCCAGCTAGGGCCCTGCCTGTGACTTCCAAAACGTGTACCACAGAGCTAACAGAGCACACCCGTTTCTTACGTACTAACTCTTTTATCTTACAATAAATAAGTTGAGTCAGTCGGATAGGCAGTTGATCAGCGCATGTCGAGAAAATATAATTAAAAGGTGTGATTCCCCATAATAGGGAGTGTGCTGATGTCATCAATATGGGTGGCATCACAGATTGGCCTAGACTCCATTAGGGCATGCCTGACACAGAACTCCAAATGTATATGGGCATGATGGGGCACACACAGACAGATACAGAAATCTCCATATATGGGCATAACAAGGACACAGATAGACAGACGGGCATTGCATGAATGCGTAACACATTTGTTATAATGTTTCCCCAGATAGTTTCACAACATCATTTTGTTTTAACTCAAAATAAGCCAGATAACTTCCCCTGGACCTTTTGTTGTTTTTCATTAATTAGTTGGTAATTTTAATAGGTCAGTCAATCTAAGAAAAAATATGGCCTAACCCCCAAAAAATTGATACAAAAGGTTTTTCAATGGATTCTGGTAGTATTAGGTGTGCTTACCTCCCCGAAAGCCGCCATTTTCAAGATGGCGTCCCAGATGGTTGCGGGGGGCTTAACTCATACGGAGCCGATCCCGAGAATACTCGTGAAAAATACTCGAGTATCATGGTGCCGATCCCGAGTATACTCGCGAAAAGTAATATATTACTGTAACGGTGGTTATCCTACCGGGTACATGCACGGAAGGTCCCGAGACGATCTCCCTCGCCGATTTATCATCATCACGGATCCACAAGCACAAAATAGTAATCCCATAACATTGAGGCAGACGGGGAATCTCATCTTTAATGTCCATTATCTCCAAACAACACTTTCAAAGCGAGGATGGCAGTAGATTCTCGCTTATATAACACATGTTGAAAAGCACCGATCGGCCATTACACAACACCATGTGGACGATGACCGCTTCCTGTGAATGACGCGATGACGTCAAACCGGAAGTGTTTACGCTTACGACTTCTGGCCTTCAAAATAAGACAACGGTCGTGGATGCAGCCTGCGGGAGGCACGCTGGACATTTTAATCCGTTAATTTCAGGAGCACGAAATGAGTTAAAATGGCTATATCTCGAATTGAAAAGATTTTACAAATATTTTGTCAACTGATTCTGCTACCTCTGGACATGCTTTAGATCATACTAAAATAGAGGAAAATATTCCTTTCAGAAAGGCTTAATTTTCAAGATGGCGTGACTGCCGTCCACGTTGGCTGCCGGGAGCTTCAAATGCCTATAAACTGGGATTTAATCTATAAAAAATCATAACAATTATTCACTTGGTGACTAGTTTTAGATTTTTGGCATGATGTTAGGTATGGGCATAAGGTCTTCAAGAACATAGCAAACAAGTTGGGCTCACCGCCTAGTGGTATGTTTGAAATTAATCCAATATTAAATATGTCAGTATATGGTTGAAACCCCAAATAATTGATGGAAGAGAATTTTCAATGGATTCTCTTACACTATTGTGTATGCTAAATAACATACTAAAAGCTTAGGGGAAAAGAACTACTGGAAATGTATACTTTTCAAGATGGCACATATTCCCTCCCAATGTATATGCATTTTAAGCTCCCATGGACGCCATCGTGAAGATTATGCCTTTTTGCCAGTGGTTTGTTTCGCCTAAGCCTTTAGGATGTTATTTAGCATACCTAATAGTAACAGGGTCCATTGAAAAATCTCTTCCATCAATTATTTGGGGTTCAACCATGTGCAGACCTTTTTAATAATGGATTAATTTCAAACAGACCACTAGGGGGTGAGCCCAACTTGTTGCAGTTGTTTTTTGAAAACCTTATGTCCATACATCATGCCAAAAGTCAAAAACGTGTCACCAAGTGCATAATTGTTATGATTTTTTTATAGATTTAACCCCAGTTCATAGGCATTTGAAGCTCCCTGCAGCCAACGTGGATGACAGTCACGCCATCTTGAAAATGAAGCCTTTCCGAAAGGAATATTTTCCTCTATTTTTAGTATGATCTAAAGCATGTCCAGAGGTACCAGAATCAGTTGACAAAATATTTGAAAATCTTTTCCATTCGAGATATAGCCACTTTAAGCTCCCCGCAACCATCTGGGACGCCATCTTGAAAATGGCGGCTTTCGGGGAGGTAGATTTTGGTAGATTTTGAGTATGTTATTTAGCACACCTAATACTACCAGAATCCATTGAAAAACCTTTTGTATCAATTTTTTGGGGGTTAGGCCATATTTTTTCTTAGATTGACTGAGCTATAAGTAAAAGTTGGTGGTTAAAATGTGTTTAAATGAATATTCCTCTAGCATAATCCGTTGACCAGCCAACCTCCCTCTATAGCTCATTAAGTGGAGATAATGAAAGCTCCAGAAGGGCTAGAGCAGGGGTGCCCACACTAGGGATGGGACTATATAAAAATTTCACATCACGATTATTGTGACAAAAGAAATCGCAATTTACGATATCATCGCGATAATAAAAATCCATTATCCTGGGGCAGAACATTTGCCCAAAAAAATAGCCGAAAATAGCCGATAAAGACATTTGTAAAAGAGCTTGTAAAAGACAAAGACATTTGATAGAGAGTGAAAAAAAGACTGTATCAAGTACATAATTATATTACAATACCTTTTAGAGGGTTCAAGTGGTACCGGATTACAGCTCAGCAATTAAAAGGTGAATTGATCCCAGTGTATGACGGAAGACGATATCACGATAAATTAAATCAATAAATTAAATAGAGTGTTTTTTTTATCATGATAAACGATAATATTGCTTATCGTCCCATCCCCAGTCCACACTTTAATGACTTGAGAGCTAATTTTAAAATGACCAACTCAACATGATCTACCCACCCAAAAAAATGTATCTAAGGGGGCTTTAGAATAGCTGCACTGGCGTTACTTAAGACAAACACACTTAAATAGTAAATAAATTGGTACGTAAGAAAATGAATATTAGAAAGAATTGGGAAATAGTAAGTGGAAAAGTCTTCATCCCATTCTGTATGGAAATGGTAGGTTTTCGGGTTTTTTGTAATGCTATGAAAAGCATTGCATTTGGGGTTTGCCTATACTTTAGAAAGCCATGAAGGGAGCTGACAGGCCCTTCTTCAGGGGCATGTCATGTTGTCTACCTGCACAGCCTTTGTGATCTACTGATAGATCACAATCTACCTTTTGGGCACCCCTGGGCGAGAGGAAGCAATTTTCAACACATGGATATATACCTGTTCAGAGTGATTCCATTGAAACACAGAAAATGCTGTGTGATGGATCAGCACCATGGACAGAGACATGCACAGAGTGATTAGAAAATGCTGTGTGATGGATCAGCACCAAGGACAGAGCACAGAGAGCTTTTTGTAGAAGCATTGATATAACACTTAAAGGTCGGGTCTATATTGCATTATGTAAGGGCTAACGTCTGCCTCAGTGGTCATTATCGAGAAATAAAAATCCTGACAGGCTGTCAGCCTGAAAGGATCTTTACTTATTACATGGCTACTTAATAAATAAGTGAATAAATTGACCCAAGTAAAAACAAAACAAAAAATGTCCTTGCTTACTGTAGTGAAATATTCAACAAATGCGTTAGTGACTCGGCGCAAACAAGGGAGTGTTGATCAAATATAAACCGGTTTTATTTCGATTGCACTTCACTCAGTCGTTGGCAGTTCATTCAAGATCTCCCCACATTTCTGCCCGGCCACTTCTTCTCCTGCTGTTCCTGGGGCGACCTCATTTCCCTTTCCCTTGGGAGTTCCGTGTCAGGGCTTGTCGTGTGATGTTTGTTTGTTTTCTGAGGGTCGTGTCAAATCCAACTCCACTTTTCCTTTTGAATTTGTAAGCCGAGTGGATCCTGGCTTGTTCTTTTCCACAGGTCCACATTGTTCACTTTGTCACTGCAGCAGATGTTTAGTATTCTCCAGAGGCCGATGTTTACCACTTGAACCACAACACCCTATTATCTGGGGAACATTTGCCACTTTGCAACAAGCCTCTCGTGGGTTTAAGAACAGCGCTTTCCCATTCCAGTGAGTGTGGTTATCATTTTAACATTGCAAAAATGAGTTGTGTGGGTAAATGTTGCCATCTGGTCAGATGATGTCCTATGCCGTCACTAATAGTACGGTTTGAGATTGAGAATAATTGTTTGTTGTTAGCAGTGAAACTGTGCACACACACTCCTTGGATGCTAGAGCAGAACCTCTGCCCAAATGTTTCCCATGGGCCTGTTATAGTGCCACTATAACAGGCACTATATGTGTCTGGGGAGCTCACTCGCCTTTCAACCACAAGGTCATGGGTTCGATCCCGGGCACCGCCAACTCAGCGTATGCGTAGCGCGGTTTGGTTGCAAGTTGTGCGGTATACTGGGAGCTGATGGTAGGTGTTGCGCTCCACCTCAGCAATCCATCTCCTAGGGGTCTAGCGCTCACATTGTGAAACAAGGAAAGACTCCCGCACCCTGGCTGATACCAACAATAAGCCTCTTACTTATTTATAGCGCCACCAGGAGGCCATATGTAATCCTGCAAACACCACGCAAATCAGTACACAGTATCTCATTAGTAGTCATTACTCAGTGACTCAGTAGTCATTAAACGAAACGGGTCTTTCAGATCTTTCATATTCCATCCTGATTGGCTAAGATTGGTTAGCACGTGGCCCCGTTTTGAACTCAAATCAAGAACACAGCGTGCAATTTCCGTGAAATTATGCAGGCACATTCCCAGTAGGCCAAGGAAGAAACGCCACATGATATTTTTCAAGTCAGCCTCATGGTGGCGCTATAAGAGGCAGATTTCTTTTTTCTTTTTTTTTTTACCTATAAGTGCACCGATCAGTGTAAAACTTTGTATGTGCAATCCCTTGAAGCCAAGGAAAAACCTTTACCCTGTATTTTTCACATCTGCCTTTTAATAGTTTTCATATTCCAAGATTGAAAGAGTCTAAAGATTTGCAGGAGTGGCACGTAAAATGAACAAAATGCCACAAAAATAAATCAAATTGTACTTACAGTACTTTAGTAAATGTAGCCTACTACGTTACAGTTTATTTACACCATTGTTTCTGATTCAGACAGCATTACGTAGGCTGTTTCACATGGCATTGATTGAGATGTACATAGTATTTGAGCTCAGGATCATACCCGAGCATGTTACCTCTCAAAATGTATTGATCTTGCTCCTTTTATCTGCGTCTGTCCCTTCGGCGGTGTCCACAACACTGCATAAGTAGACCCATGGCATGTGAATGCTTCCACATCCTCAAAGGCAGTACATGGTTCCCAAACTTTTTAGCTCTAGACCCTTAAGAGAATGTTCGCCCAGGAACGATAGTGAAAATAGCAGTTCTACAAGCTCACAATGTGGCACGAAGCGATGCGCTTGTAGATCTGCTATTTTCACTACTTCTTAAACATTTGTTTTCTATTTCATGGAATTTCTTATATTTTTGTTATAAAAGAAATATGTATTCATGAAATTATTTTTGAAAAATCATAGATTTTTTTTTTGTTACAAATGTTGCATTTAGTTGAGATTTATTTAAATATATATATATTTCTTTACATTTACTCGTGGCCCATAAAAATGTCTGCGACTCACAAATGGGTCGCGATCCACTGTTTGGGAAATACGCCTCCATCGTCTCTGGGGCATACTGTATGCATCACGGGACCAAGGGATTCTGCATTGCTTCTGTGTGCATTGCTTCCACGTGCGTCACACATAGAATTATAATAGGCCGGGAGCCAATTCTGAAATTGGCACAAATTGGTACCACCCAAGGTGACCGTACATTTTTTACATTTTTGACTTCCTACATGTCTCTAGTTTAAATTTTGGTATGATAACCCTTTCTGAGACCCAGCTTAATTGATGTTGTCAGCCGCTAGAGTCGGTCTCCCATCGACTTTCTATACAGGAGGAAAATACCCAGAAAAGTTTTTTTTTCTGGGTATTTAAGTGGGATGTGAGGGGTCTAACTAGGGGTTTGTCATGATGCTGAATCCATTGCAGGCATTTGTTTTGCACAAAAAACATTCAGTGGGCTAGAAAAGGCCTCAGAAAACAATACACGTATGGGTGAGTATTCATGTTAGTCGGAGGCCTTAGGGTTTTTTTTCTCGTGCTAATCAGTCTAAAAGTGCAACATTTTGCACAGATGTAGCTCATGGCATGCTCTAATGATTTAGCTAGGGCGCCCGAGTCTGCGACATTCGGGGTCGCCACAGCGGCCAAATCAAGTTGGGCTCCCATCGACTTTAGTGATGAAAAGTGATGAGTCATCACTTTTCAGAGTTTTGTGGGTGCTGTGGTGACCCCGAAGGTCGCCGACTCGGGCGCCCTAGCTAAATCATTAGAGCATGCCCTGAGCTACATCTGTGCAAAATTTTGCACTTTTAGACTGATTAGCACGAGAAAAAAAAACCCTAAGGCCTCCAACTAACATGAATACTCACCCATACGTGTATTGTTTTCTGAGGCCATTTCTAGCCCACGGAATGTTTTTCGTGCAAAACAAATGCTTGCAATGGATTCAGCATCATGACAAACTACTATGACAAATACCCAGAAAAAAAAAGTTTTCAGGGTATTTTCCTCCTGTATAGAAAGTCGATGGGAGACCGACTCTAGCGGGTGATAACATCAATTAAGCTGGGTCTCAGAAAGGGTTATCATACCAAAATGTAAACTAGAGACATGTAGGAAGTCAAAAATGTAAAAAATGTACGGTCACCTTGGGTGGTACCAATTTGTGCCAATTTCAGAATTGGCTCCCGGCCTATAAGAAGTATAGAGAGGACACCGGATATCTTGTCCACTTGTATTGAGTTGCTCACCCAGCACATGAAGCCAAATTTCAACCCCTTCTTCCGGGTTTGAAACGTGACGTAGTGGGGCCTATGTGACGCATCGTTTGTGTTCATGGACGCGCTGTCAATACAAAGAAGCCTAGATGCGCCATCATGTTTCTGGCCCCAATCGTTAAAAAGCTGCAGTACCTCAACCGGCCACCATGTCAATTTGGCTTCAGGGCTCCCCCTAGTGTCTGGGGGCTTGGCGTCACAGAAAGGAAAGATGGTAGGCCAATCAGAGGCAGGTGGGGGCGGGTCTTTTCGTACACAGACTCTAAGAACAGCTGAGCCGTGCAACATCAGGAACTGGATGGAAACATGCCAATAAAGCTCTGATAAAACGCCCAGAGAAGACGCGTTGTGATTGGCCAGTAGTCACTTGCCTGTCCAGCGGTGCCCCAGAATAATTTTATAATATTTGGAATTCATCAATATCACTTCAGCAAGTTTAACCACTTTAGACCCTCTGCTTAGTAAAACAGACCTGATTTGCACTGCACTTGAGTTCTTTTTCCATCTACCCCAACTCTCTTAACCAAAAATAGAAGATCTACAAGCTCACAACACATCACGTTGTGACGCATTGTGAGCTTGTAGATCGGCTATTTTTGCCGAACCGTCCCCCCAGAATAGGGAAGGTTTCCATCAGTCAGTTCTGATGGAAACGGATATTTCTCTGTGACATACCGTATGTCAGGTGGAAAGATGTGCATATTTACGTAGCGGAATATAATTGATAGCCTACAACAGGGGTCTTCAACAGGGGGTCCGGGACCCCTAGGGGGTCCTCAGAGTTTCTACAGGTAGAGCTCCAAATCTTCCAATCCTTTTTATATTAACAACTTCAACCCTAGTGTCCATATTCTGAGAACTGTAGACACAAATAGCAGATCTATAAGCTGCGAGGCGTTGTGAGCTTGTAGATTGAGGTATATCAAAGTGGATCAAAAACTACATATTCTTAATTATGCATCCACATAATTAATTTGTTGTTACACGCTCCATTTTGTTGCGTTTGGCTGTACAATGGCAAGCAAAGTGTTAGGCCTAAGTAGGCCTACATATATTGGCTGTTATAGGTCTGTATATGTACAAGATGACACATACAAGACGTTGTGCCGACTTACGTTAATATACACGCACATATGTTGGAAACATGCAGCACATGTTTATGTAAGTGACTGATCAACAGCTGGGGTCACTCTCACCCTATTTGTGGCTCTTCTCAAGGTTTGGGTCAAGATAAGCCCTTTAATGATTGACAGAAATTACCAATATAAGTAACACTGAATGTATGTTTTGGAGGTGTGTGTCTCGCACTGGGCGAGTCGATGTTCAGTCTCCGCTGCTCCGCTGTCTCTGTCTGTCCAATAAACTGATGGAAGAACTTGATCACCTGCCTGCGTCTCTCGTCTCCTCTCTCCAGCACAAGGCTAAGAACTATGCACAGCAACTTCGTACTTATGAATTCAGTCTAATATTTGTGTCAAAACTCTCCGATGTGTGTTTCCAATACACGTCAAGATCGGCTATTTTCGGCAAAGAGGTTTGGTGTAGAGGAGAAAAAGAGCAGACTAAGTACAGGGTGAAAGGTCATGTGTATTATGTATTGACGGTTCAAGTGGTTAAATATCTGAAAACACAAATTGACATGAATCCAAAATACAATGATGATTGTGCTGTCAAACGATGAAACTATATGGAATCTGCAGGTTGTGGGGGTCCCTGCTTCATCTCTCTCTCAAGGGGTCCTTGGCCTGAAAACGTTGAAGACCCCTGGCCTATAAGATTATATTTTTTTTTTAAATAAATGTAATTCTGGGGTGCCGTGGATGAGAAGGTTATTTACTTATTATGGTGCCCTGAGTCAAACAAAATTGGGAAACAGTGCTCTATGGAAGCGCTGTTGTTGTCGGAGTAGAGCTTCATCACCTGGGTCACTGCTGTTTTATTTATTTTTTAGTCTGTCTTCTCCTGCATTTGTATCCGTGTGTATCTGTGTGTATCTGTCTGTAGACGTGTGCATGCTGTAATGGAAGTTTGCTTCTTCAAGCTAGTTTCTGTAGGACAAAGGCTATTTACATAATATGCGTCGTTGTCTGTGGCATCTCTGGTTCCAGGTGTGAAACTTATTTAGCATCTCTATTGTTAGTCTGGAGTTGTGTTTATTGTGTTGTAAACAAGATGCCTTTTGTTACACTGATCAAGGAGTTTGAGGAGTTTTGATTGACAGAAAGAGACCCCTTCTCTGTTTCTCATTTGAATGTACTTAAAAGACCATAGAAATGTGGGGCTTAGCTCCAGAACCATGCATCCTGCTTGTATTCTAGACTTTTGCAATAAACTAAACCTGGAACCTCTCATCATCTCTCCGCTCTACAATATAGTCTTCCCATTACAGTGCGTGCGTGCGTGCTTGCGAGCCTGCGTGCGTGCGTGGATGCATGCGTGTGTATGTGTCTGTGAGAGAGAAAGGAGAGCTATATGTCATCTGGAAAGTCAAGATGGTCTTTGCACTGTAACCTCAGAATACTTGGCCAGAGTCTGTCTGTGCCTCTTCTCTGTGGAGCATCATCTCCACCTGCTGGTCAAGCATCAAAATGAAACATTATAGGCCTATTCTGTTGATACCTGACATACTGTACTGTTAATGCATTTTTACCTTTAAACAGTCTGTATGTTTCTCATTCAAGTTTTTTTTCTTTTACTATTATAAATATACTCATAATCTATACTGTGTACACTGTACAGTATGTCAAGCACAGCTAATTGGAAAATGTCACAGAAAATGTCTTTGTTAAAGACAAATTGATGATTTCCCTGTACACTATGGAAAATAAGGTGGTAAAGGAACACAGAGCGCGTGCATGTGCATTTTTTGGCGGCGCTGGAAAAAAGAAACAGGTAAGTAAAAAACTGTTAAAAACGGTTCTACACGGTGGCAGAAACATTTAGGCTTAATATAATAGGGTTTATAAAGTATGATGTCAAATTCAGTCACTCACAGTGAGACAAGAGTTATTGCGACCGCCAGGTCGCAGTTACTATCAAAACCTCGACCAGCTGTTTGTCTGTCTGTCAGTCAGTCAGTCCGTCAGTCAGTCTGTCACACGTCACACGTCACAGTTTTGCCCTGCTCATATCTCCGCAACCGTTGCCCCATCCATGCCAAATTTTGCACACACACTCCTTGCCTGCCAAACCACAACCTCCACCCATCAATTCTCACATGGCCCTCTTCTAGCTCCACCATGAGGCCCATTCTTGCTAAACACATTTTTCGACACTGCTCCTACAATTCTTGCCCTAAAATCACGCAAATCGGTACACAGAATGTCTATACTCATGTCATCAACATGGATCTGTCCCATATAGCGCCACAATCAGGCCGATTTTTTCAAACACATTTTTGGACACTGCTCCTACAAACTTTGCCCTAAAATCACGCAAATCAGTACACACTTTCTCTATTCTACACTCATGTCATCAACATGGATTTGTCCCATTTAGCGCCACCTTCAGGCTGTTTTTTTAAAACACATTTTTGGACACTACTCCTACAGATTTTGCTCTAAAATCACTTAAATCGCTACACAGTATGTCTACACTCATCTCATCAACATGGATCTGTCCCATATCGCGCCATCTGTCTTGGCCATATATGGATTCTGTTAGTGTGGCATGTGGCCGATGTGGCCTCCATATATGGGCATTCCCATATGAAGTCCTGTTAGATATGGGCTTAATATTGATGACATCAGGGAACTCCATATATGGGCATAAAGGGGATTCTGTTATTGTGGTTCCCCTGACATCACAGTGATGTCAGAGCATGATGTCAGTCTGTCAGAGCGGCAACACATTCCTGAGAACATTTTAAAGTGTGAATTGTTCTTCCTTTAAGAAAATGTAAAGGGATTTGTTTTTAATTGTTCCAAATACCTGATAAAATAATTGATAGTACATGTCAAATTAATACTTTTATCTGCACAAGTTACTGCATTAAAAAAGAAGTGGGGGGTTTAAGACCATCTCTGTTCAAGTGAGTAGAATTCATTAGGTGGGAGGAAACTTTCAGGACGATTCTGAAGGGGTACTGTAGGCACTGCTGAGGACAATTTTGATGAAACTCTGCATGCACATTCACACCAGGCCGAGGAAGAAATGTCACTTTTTCTAATCAGCCTCATGGTGGCGCTATAACAGGCCGATTTGTGTTTTTACATATTCACGTTATTCCTGGCCCCGCCCCCGGCTTCCTGTTCATATCCTGAAAGAGGCGGAGGCTGAAAAAGCAGGCCTGAAAAACATCATTTGGTTTCCTGTTGTCCTTGCATTAAAGTGTCAGTAGTTGGCGTTCTGGGCTCTGTATGTACCTGGGTTGCCATGTCTGCTTATAATAAGCAATTATAGTGTCTTTTTAAAAAAAATGGTATAGTTGCTTATTGGGCTTACTTTCTAATATTCTTTTAAACCAGTGGTTCCTAAATCTTTTCATATCAAGGACCCCAGATTAACATATTTGTCCACAGTCGCAGACTAGAGGGTAGCACGGGTCCAAAAAATGGGATCCGAGCCGAAATGGAACCGGGGAAATTTGGACCGAGCCGAACCGGCCCCGAGAAAACTACAGATTTTCTAGCCCCGGCCCGAAATGAATCCGATAGTGGTTGGATCCGGTCCGAACCGGAGCTAAATTAAATTGGACCCAGAGCCGAATTAAATTGGCCCCGACCCTAAAATGGACCCGGGGAAAACGGACCCGATCTTGCAGCGTCTTTGTCCGATGCTATATTATGCTTATTTTTCAATATTAGGCTACTTTAAGAGTAGCAGACGCTTGACAGCGCAGCAGCGCAGTGAGCGGCGCTGAGCGCACCTCGCCCGCCTCTCAGAATAGGCGAGCCATCAGCGGAGAGTTGCGACACATGCCGTGCGTGCAAATTAAGCCGTGCATTATGCAGAAAATCTTGAACTCAGTCCCTAGCTCAACAATCACCGTGACATGACATCACACAACAAACACAAACCTGTCCAGGCAGTGAGTATGTTACTGTCCAGTAGTGTCCACGACACCACAGCTCGCATCACACAATTTTCCTCCTCCTGCGCTCTCGGCTGCCCGTCAGAATAATCACAGACAGGGACGTGCAGAGAATGTTATAGAGGCAGATGATGTCCAGAAACATGTTCCATATAGGCTAAATGACGTTCCAACCTGCATCTTCCAGCCAGGTGGCCTTTGTTTGTATTTCACCTCGCAAAAAAAAGCCCTCCATGATTTTCACTGCAGCAGCAGCGCAACGCTTGAGATTGGATGCGCTGAACGGGACTCACTCAATAAGCCAGAACAGACGATAATATGGATTTGGGAGCGTAATTATGCATGTCTCATTTAAAACAATATATATTTTAAAGTTGAAGGATATATATGTTTAAATCTCGGGTCCTCTCGGATCCTTTTCGGATCCTGCATTTTGGACAGCCCCGAATGGACCCGAGGCAATTAGACCCTACCCTACCCTAACCCGAGGGACAAGTGAATATTTTAGACCCGAAACGGCTCGGGTCTCGGTTCGGGTCTCGGGTTATCGGGTCCTGGAAGACCCGTGCTATGCTCTATCGCAGACCCCCATCTGTAAATATGTGGTGCCAGGGACCGCCACACAGATTTATGTTGTTAAAATGTTTCAAAAATATTCAAAACATTTTTTTTCCCTCAATAGTTTTTAAATTGCAAATATACAAGCTCACAATATGTCACAATGTGACACATTGTGAGCTTGCTGATCTGCTATTTTCAAATGTAAACGTAAAGTAGCCTAGTATAGCCTAGTTGCTTCTGTTGGGCTTCTTTGGCAAAATCTGGCAACAGACAATTCCCTGTCACTTCCTTACTTGGGAGGAAGTGAAAAGATGTTTTGCCCTCTGTAAAAGAAAATGGCAGCCTCCATAGAGAGGGCCAGGAATAACGTGAATATAGCTCCACTGATCAGTGTAAAACGTTGTATGCGCACTTCCCAGAGGCCAAGGAAAAACCTTTGCCCTGCATTTTTCACATCTGCCTTTTATAGCTCCACCAGGAGGCCGACTTATGTAAAACACATTCTTTGGTATTACTCCTTCAGATTTTATCCAAAGATGACGCAAATCAGTACACAGTATCTATGATGAGATCACAGCGGATTTGTCCGATATGTCATATTCTATCCTAATTGGCTAACATTGGATTCCAAAGTTTGCAGGATTGCTCCTTTTTTAACAAAATGCCTCAAATCATGAATGCAGCCTGCGATGTGTGTGAAAATTTGTATGCACACATTCCCACTAGGTCAAGGAACAAATGCCACCCTTTTTACATTGGCCTGTTATAAAACACATTTTTGTAACAAAATGCCTCAAATCATGCATGCAGTTTTCCGATTGCCGTGAAAGGCCCAAGAACACATGGCATCCTTTTCACATTGGCCTATTATAGCGCCACCAGGAGGCCACAATAACCTACCTGACCTGGCGGAGACCTGTCCTCGGAAGATAACTGCTTCTAGTTTGTCTTTGATTTCTTTTCCCACTTTTCCTGCTTTTCCTGACTTTTTTCCCCCCTTGCTGCTTTCTTTTGCTTTTTTCCTGCTTGGCCACTTTATCGCTGCTTGCAGCTATATTTATTATTACATTTGGATTATCTGATTACCTGTTCTGCGAAAATGCCAACTACCAAGTAATACAAGAGAACCTTTCAATCGTTTCCTCTACTCTGTATTTTCCAGTAGATGGAGCCAAATACTAAGGAAACAAATCATTTCTATCCAGGGTAAGGCACTAGCACATTCTCATACCACAAATACATCAGACTAGGATAAGGCAATAATGCCATCCACATTTTTGATGTAATGGTCCCCATACATTTGCATTAGTCTGTGGAACCCACTATTAATGTGATTTCCCTTTCAGATTTAGTGATATAATAGCGAAACTGCAGGTGATACTTTCAACCTCTGTTCAGATGAATCATTCTTCATTTCATTCTTTCTAATAAATGACATTACCCTTTTGGCAAATCCATCAAAATTCCTGTTAGAACCATTTGTGGGACCAACGTGGTTGCAATGATACATGACTGCTGTTAGATCTAATATTATGAAATTATAATTTATGTAATTGAAAGTTGAAAGTGTCAACGATTCTCTGGAGATTACAATAAATAAAAGAAGACAAAAAAAGATCACAATTCATCTAACCTTTGAACTTCTGTATTAAACAGACTGACAGGCAGGCAGGCATGCATGAATGAAACAGCCAAACCGTTGACAATGAACGGGTTATTTCGACGTCCCATTAATTCAACGTGCGGTTAGGGTTATAGGGTTAGGGTTAGGGTAAAGCACCGTCAGAGTAATGACAAGACGGAACAACACTACGCAATCGACAATGAACAGGAAGGAGACTGTGGAATCAGCTATTACTTGGCTAAGCTTTTAAATTCAAATGAAATAAGGAAGAGATGTGTGTATACAGTAGCCTATTGATCCTTCACACAATCATGGATGACCATACTGTAGCTTTTACAAGTTTGTCATAAAACACACATGTAAACACAGATTAGTAGATGAAGCAAACATGTCCCTGTCCCTGTTGTGTGAGAAGTTGCGTGCAGTATACTGAGACTGAAAGATTAAAATCAGAGGCATTCTCCTTTTGACGCATCTGCATTAAATGAAACCTGACAAAGTAATACCCCAATGACAGCATGGGCTGCATATTCCTATTATGCTTATAGTATGCATTGCCTCCATAGTCTCAGGTGTGTGCGTGCGTGCGTGTGTGTGCAGCATATTCCTATTATGCTTATAGTATGCATTGCCTCCATAGTCTCAGGTGTGTGCGTGCGTGCGTGCGTGCGTGCGTGCGTGTGTATGCACGAGCGCGCATGTGTGCGTGTGTGTGTGTGTGTGCGCATTTATTACTTGTACATGTATTATGTACATATACCGTATGAGCATTCACATATGCCACAGCAAAGAAAGTCTTCAGCTTTTGTGATAAGCAATTATGTTTCCCTACTAAGAAAATTATCCAGATGGGTTTTGAAATATGCAACAATTTCTTTGGTCATTAAGATGCCTATTCAGAACTTTTTTGTTCCGCTTGTAATTAGCACAAACTAGGCTGTATGCCATGCCACTGATGATGCGCCTTCGCAATGAGCCCGGGAATCATTTTCTTTTATCTGAGGGAAAACAACAGCCTCCTATTTCTTAATGTTCAGCCCACATCCATAACTACTTGCCAACCATGCAGCTAAATTGCTTTTGTACCCGCAAGAAAGACTCCTAGATTGCTGTTTAGAAGAGTGTTTTCTCAGTGGAGCTCTGAGATTCAAAGCAACATTCTGTATGCCACATAAGTATAAAAATCGCTTTGTTGGCAGGTAGATGTTGCCTGATAACGCTGCCAAAGAGATTGTGAGTGTGAAATTCTTCCGTGGGAGGTTCTGAATGTCATGAACAGGAATATAATTAATCACTATCGTCACTGAAAAAAAAAAATCTTCTGTGGGAGGTTCTGAATGTCATGAACAGGAATATAATCACTATTGTGTCACTGAAAAAAAAACACCCTTTAGGTGTGTGTGTGTGTGTGTGTGTGTGTGTGTGTGTGTGTGTGTGTGTGTGCCTGTGTGTGCCTGCGTGCGTGCGTGTGTCTCTCTCCAACGTTCAGGGGACCGCCTTCAGAATAGCCACCCCAGGGACCATGTGTGTGTGCATCTACAACCTCACAACGCGTTACGATGTGACGCTTTGTGATCTTATTATAGCCACATTTTAAATAGGGCTGGAGTGGTTTTGTAATAATAATCTAAATCTACAAAGTAACTTCTACATGCAGTTTTCAAATAATTGTATTGGAGTAAACAGTATATTTGCCTCTGATATGTATAGTAGTGGAGTAGAAGTAAAAGTATAGAAAATCGGAAATCCTCCAGTTAATCCTAAAGTAAAACAAATGTTTTACTTAACTACAGTATTGAGTAAAAGTACTTAGTTACTTTACACCACAAAGCAATGGGTGTAGTTTTGTTATTGGCCGTTCACAGCTGTGCTGCTAGCCGGTGAGTTGCATTTAGATTCAACCAGACGTATCAGTAGGCGGATGTCTGATCGCCTGCCTACGCCTGACCACTCCGCCAACGTCTCTGCGCCCAAACCTGACTGCAATCACAGCTGTGACAAATTATTTTGGCAAAGCAAATGTTGCTGGCTAGGTGTCCTAATTAAACCTTGATGATTAATGAGGTGGGATGAACAATTGACGTCCCTATCTGACTTCCACAGCATGCGTCTAATATTTGTTTTGCACTGGTGAGATTAATCAGTATAGATTAATGTAATGTGTGTAAACAATAGAGAGCACAGCTTAAGCGCCATGTCAAGCAATTAGAAGACTTGGACCAGTTGCAAATGCAGACAGGTGCTCTTTTATAGTAGGGTAGGGAGTTGTACTTTTTGGTGGCTGTTGGTAGGGCATTCCACATATCGGTACATATCGGTGGCATACAGTAACAGTAGAACAAATGTAACCCCATGTTTGTGCCGAATCTGGGTTGAACGAGATCAATGGAGCTCCCTCTGGTGTTGTGCCTCTTGTGTCTCTCACGTTACTGAAGTACTGTAGTACATGTAGACAGTTACATGGGCTCTGGTCCCTTGAGTCATATTTAAAAAATACAATAGTAGCAAGCCCCAAAATCATATTCTCTTACTTACCCCTATGTGTCAGGATACTGCATGCCCAATTTCAGACTTCCATGTCTATTTATGTAATTGTAGTGAATTCATATTTGGCTTTCCCCAATTTCACCAGAACAATATACAAAACGGGGGGCTTGGGGGTAGTAGGGACATTTTTTAATTTTTTTTAACATAGCTCATCATTTTCAGCACATTTTTTTCCAATAAGGAAACACTGATTAGAAATATATTTCCGGAGGGTGCATGAAAAGGCCTTCTAGCCACTAGACTAAAGTGACAGTTTGTGACTTGGGTGGTTCAGAGACTGAGACACATCTTTAGAAATCAGATTTGAGTCAGATTTGAAACCACATCAGAATGTGGCTCCAGTCGTATTTGAAAAAAAAGCTGACCTGTTTCTGTTCAGACTTCATAAAACGGATAAATCGGATTCCAATCTGGATATGGCATAGATCAGATTTATGGTTGGATTTGGCTGCCTGCCAGTCTAAACGGGGCCTAGACCTAATCTAATTGGAAAGTTACATACTTTATTAGGGCTGCTTTTATCTTTACAAACGGCTGACTCCACCAGCATCCTATTTACATAAGATTTATTTTTATGTTTTTATATGTTGTGAAAGCAACATATTCAGCACGGCAAAAAGACTACAGTATGTGCCTATTAGTCTCCAGACACCTGTGACGGCACTCTAATATTTGACGGAATTAAAAATGCTGACTGCTTAAATAGTTTCTTGTTGGAAAATAGTTAATTGTGTACTGTAAGGCAAAGTGGCTAAGCAGCTGCTGTACACAGTGACACATTGTAGGCTATTAGAATGCTGAGTGACTACCATCAGAGAGCTGTTGGCATACAGAATCAACCACATTAACAGGACAAATGGACTTTGGCGGTCTATGACAAAGCAGTGAAAATACCAATGGTTTTCAACCAGTGGTCCGGGGACCACCAGTGTTCTTTGAGAGGCTGCAGGTGGTCCCCAGCTAAATGATGGAGAGTTGATAATGGTAACCAAATGGACCCTTATAGATCTTTAACTCTACAATTAGAGAATGTAGCATTCTTTTCTACTTTGGGTTATATCTCCTATTGGTACCATATCAATCCAGCATGGAATTGTGGACATAATCTTACATCCAACGATAACACAATATTCCAAGTCTTGGGTCTGAGAGGCTAAATGTCATCAAATGGTGGTCCATGGTTCAATTGCCGAATAAATAATGGACCTTGATATGAAAAGGGTTGAGAAAAACTGGTCCAGATTGCTTATTAATGTTTTCTACCAAACGTATATCAGTATTGATTAGGTATTGATCACAACCTTATTGATTTGGTGAGCTCATGTTCCCAACCTTTGGCCTATAGAATCAGCCTTTCCACATCAATTAACATCATTAAAACCTTTTTCATTCGCAGAGCTCTTATAGTGACCAGGGGCATCACAAGGAAGGGGGGGGAGTGGGAACTGAGTTACTAGGGCCCAAAGTGGAGGGTCCTTAATTATTGTATACTTTAGCTATTGAAAAATAGCTGATAATTATACAAGCTCACGGCACGGCACCGCGTGCCGCGCTGCGAGCTTGTAGATCTGCTATTTTTTAAAAGTCGTGAAAATGTATGCAAATCTTTGAATATGTGTATTTTTTAAGCGAACGTTTGTAACTCAAATGTTGCTTCTGCGGGTGCCGGGGTCCCTGGAACTAAATATTTTGAGATGGGGGTCCGTGTCCAAATACATATCATTTAGGGGGTCCTTCACATGAAAAAGGTTTGAGCACCACTGACATAGGTCTTTCAAAAAACCTTTGAAGGATTTGAAATATTCAAAGATTCAAAAATAGCAGATCTACAAGCTGGCAGTGCTGTGGGGCCCGCAGTGAATCCTTGTACCCAGGGCCCATAATTTGGTGCGACACCCCTGATAGTGACAGCTAATGTCACATAATGGATGTAAAAACTACGGTATCAGGCTTGTAAATTACAGGCATGGACTGCCATGGCAAATTTCTGCAAAGAAAATCTACTGTACTTGTTTTCTCTGGTGAACAGGCTGTTCTCACATCCAATACAGCTTAAAAACCTAAACTATCAGATGAGGAACATAATGTCTCTGTGCATGACAGAATTAGGAAAGAACTGGTAAGAGAATTTAGAGAACTCGCATAGTAATCACTGTGAAACTGAACCCTGTATTGCTCAGGAGTCTCTCTTTGGTTTTTTGTCTTGGAGATGCGAATGTGATATAAGGTAGGGCTAGCTCATCCTATATTGTACTTTGCAATGGTATAAGCCACCAAAATTAAATATCTGCCTTCAATATATGAAAGCCTTAAATATTGCACAGCCAAACGGATGTGGGCACTTTAGAAATTACTTGGCAGAAAGAAACACTTTTGGTCTGATGATGCAGAATGGATGCTTTTTGTTCTGTCCTGGCTGAGAATAGCCTGGCAGGGAGTCAGCAGTGCTATTACATTCTGTAAAATGAAGGAGGTGATAAGGGCATAATAGATATCATTAAAGGTTTGATTTAATCAGAATACTACTGGAGAGAGATATGCTTGAGGAAATATAAATCTCAGATCGTCAGCAGGCCTACTGTATTAACATCACAATCACGTCAACATTTCACCTGCATTATTGATCATATAATCAACTTTTGGCTGTCTAAATTCTTGCCTCTCGCAAACAGAGACATAAAATATAAATCACGAGTTGCAGCTTGCTCCTCGTGGACTTGGCAGAACAAGCACAACGCACAACTCTCTGCCGCTTGCTACGTGCCACGTAAAGGGTTGTGTAACACGCGAGATGGGAGCTGCATGGTGTTGAACAGCCCGATGCATGCATGGAAAAGTTCTTTGAAAACCGTTTCCGGAGAATCGCTGATATGACTGTTTCAGGACATGATCCATCTGAAAGCCATTCAAAATAGATCAATGAGTGTTGGAAATCAATGAGAGTAGCACGCACGCACGCACGCACACGTGTGCGCACACACACACACACACACACACACACACACACACACACACACACACACACACACACACACACACACACACACACACACACACACACACACACACACACACACACACACACACACACACACACACACACACACACACACACACACACACACACACACACACACACACACACACCCTATAGATCCATCTGTGGTAAAAAATGAGTTGACCAAGCAAATAGTGCAGGGAGAGCTGCTGCCGACTACTTCTTTTAAGCTCCATAAAAATGTCCACGACTGCCCTCAGGCAAATTTGTCACATTCAGCCCGCTATTAGTACCAATGAAAAGATCAGCATTTCTCGCGTTGTTCTTCTGCAGCAGCCCTTAAGCACTCTATACCGTTCCAAGTAGGCCCACAGTTGGCTTGCCATCCAGAGCGTTCTGTCATGTATTATTCCATATGACATGTAAATGCTTTTTGTACATCAAACAGGATGTGTCCTATTTAACGGCTAATCATGCGGTCACATGTGAGAGCCGATCCGCTGTAGGAGTAAGGAGGCCAGGAGTTAGAGACCAGGAGGAAAGGCAGACCTTTCCCCCTGCTGTCAGAACTCTCCGCACGGGGTCACCGCGGTCAGAGGAATGGAACCACATGAAACGTTATCGGCTGATGCACCATTAATGCAGTCATGAAATAGTCATCTCTCATCTGGGATACGCGTGTACCGTAGGTCTACTGTATCCCAGGCCAAGCGAAAGACGACTGTTTTTGATAGTCGAAAGTCAGAGATTTTCAAGAAGCCTGGAGATTATGAGACAAGGTTTCTCTTGATCCACGGAGATTAATCATGTATAACGTAACATATCCGTGTGACTTGGATTTAAAAATAACATTTTCAATTAAAGCAATCAAAGGGTTCATCTATAGGCCTACCCTCTGCAAAATGGAACATTTGTAATCCACCGTACTTCCTTCTAAAACATGCACCTCTCTACAGGCTAAAAGGGTGATACGATCTGCAATACATTATAGTGTATCATATCAGCAATATATTGTATACACTATAAGTACAGAAGTGTCGTTTCAAGTCTTCAGGCTTTACTGGTCTTTTTCAAGAAAATGTTTTTCCTTTCAAATTTTTTGCATGGAAATGGCAAGAAACCACTCCATTCCCATTGAAAAGCAGAATCCACCTTCATAAAATGGTAAATGGTGCATTTAGTGCCTTTATCCATGCAAGGCACCATACCTGCTCATGAGTAGATTTAAACTTCAGAGAAGTCAGAGAAGGTCATAAAAATAGCTGATCTACAAGCACATGAAATGGTACTTATTTTTTTTATTTTTTATTTTTTTGTACACTCTCTCCCTTCCTTTCTCTCATTCGCTCAAAAGCTGTACGGTATTGATTGTTTCGTTTGGAATTACTTGGTATAGCGTATAGGTCAGTTCACGTTTTATTTTCAAACCACGTGAGAAGGTCATATTCTATCACTATCACTGGTAAACATAGGCTACGGTATGGTAACATTTCACAGCACCAAACTGGAGTAAACTCACTTCACAATCACCTACAGGGTAACTGATTTAAATCTGTTGTTGCCACTGTAAGGTCAGGCGGGTGGTTGTGATCAAATAAAGGGAAAAAGACAGACCCACGCAGCAGCACTAGACTCTGTGTGTGTGTGTGTGTGTGTGTGTGTGTGTGTGTGTGTGTGTGTGTGTGTGTGTGTGTGTGTGTGCACGCGTGCATGTGTGTGCATGCGTGTGTGTGTGTGTGTGTGTGTGTGTGTGTGTGTGTGTGTGTGTGTGTGTGCGTGTGTTACCTAGACAGAGAGAAGGGAAGAGATGAAGACATTCAGATCAAAGATTCACAGTGAACCTTGAAACTTGCAACTTCTTGCAACAGAATCTAAAATAAATAAATAAATAAAACTTTAGTTTGGAAACTTCTGGACAGTCCACAGACAGGCATCGAGCGGAGGAGACCAGAACGCTATGTCCTTGAGTTGTAACTCTTGAGTTGTAACTCTAAACAACCTTTCCTGCTACAGCAGTGGCCTGCATGAGGAGATGTCTTTTCCTGATTTTTTTTTCTGGAAATACTTGTTGTCCCAAGGTTTTTAGCCTTGCTAATTCTTCTCTTTTGTTACTGAAAACAAGTGTCACTTTTATTTTTTATTTTTTTTAAAGATATTTTTGGGGGCTTTTTCTGCCTTTAATGATAGACGTATAGTAGGCTGACAGGAAACAGGCAGAGAGATGGGGGGGGGGGGGGGGGGGGGTGACCCACAGCAAAGGTCGTCAGGATCGGGACTCGAACCTGCAACGCTGCAAGGCTGGTCTGGAGGATTACCAGCCTATAGTGCCTGGACCACTACCCTGTGGCCCAGGCCACAAGTGTCACTTTTCTACACTTTTCATTGGAAAAAAACATTGTGAATATTATATAACAACACCCACAAATGCCCTCCTTTCGCACTGTCAATGTTCTGACACTTTACTGTCAATCCACTGTCTTGCCGATTGCATGACGTGACGTTCTCAAATGGCACATCTGTACCAACCACCACCTGCTTCAGTCAATACACTACTACAAGAACCCAAATGTGGTGAGTAAAGTATGGACACCATCCAAAACTGAACTCTTAGCTCAATCTCATTGTAATTAAGGTATTCGATAGACATCAAAATTATGTTATGCCAGATTTAGCTACTATGTCTGCTAACTTCCTCTGCTTTGCCGAGACTCTGATCAGCACAGCTGATTTTTATATTTTGATTGTTTCATTTGTGCTGTCATGCTCGTTAGAGAGCCTATTTTCGACCAATCAGATTGCTTGGTCGCAGCGGGGTGTCCTGGAGTGTGCGGCAACTGTGTTGTCCATCAAGGAGAGTGAGCATGTCCTGAGGAGAGACAGGCAGCTTACATATCGTCCTGTCTAATAAGACCTTGCAGGTGTAACCAGTTCCATTTTGATTAAGCACATTTTGGTAAATGAAAACGACCATGAAGAGGTTATGCGCTGTCCGCCGTGCTGAAGTCTCTCCTCGTCACTCGGCTGCCACTGGTCGGCAAACTGAGTCTGTGTGTGTGTGTGCGTGTGCGTGTGCGTGTGCATGTGCGTGTGTGTGTGGCAGCCGAGGCACGAGGAGAGACTTCAGCATGTCTTAGGTGGCATTCACACAGGTGAACACACGTTTCATTGCGATTAAAATTAATCGTAACGTATTGTCGGAAAATACACAACGTTTGGGCATGTGTGAAGACGCATCCGTATTATTTTTTTAATCAAAGAAACGAATGCAAATCCACAAAAAAACGGTGGTTTCGATTCGCTACAGCATAAGCTTCTCTGTTGGTGTGAATGCATCCGTCTCAAATACAGGCAATGAAACATTGTGGTAGATTATAGAGCCATGTGCGGGTAAAATCCATAGTTATAAATTCCCCAACCGACCGTCCGCTCCCATTATAGATTTCTGACCATTAGCCTACGGCCCATGGCCGTCCCCTCAGTAAATGATTTAATTTCTGATCACCGCTCCCTCGATCGCGCATAGTTTATTTTGTGAGGAGTTGCTCACAGAGTCAGATAAAAGGAAAGTGCCACTGGAGTGAGGAGAAATATTGTATGTATCCTATAGGCTATGCCTAAAATATAAAATAGCCATAGCCGATTTGTGGGTCTCTCACCCTCGCTCGCTCGCTCTCTTTCTCTCTCTCGCTCTCTGTGCCAAATCGTGCCAAATGGAGACGTTTTACGCGCGGAGAAAGCCTGGTGATGCGAGGTTACGCGCGGAGCGAGGCGAGAGAGAGAGTAGAGAGGGAGGGCGAGAGGAGAGGTAGGGAGAGAGCAGAGAGAGAGAGACGTTGAATATACATTCATATCTTGCTAAACTAGGTATAAGCTCTATATGATCTGTCTGGTTTATTGCAGGATTTTGCGAGATGAGTCCCGCCGGCCGCCGCTGGTTTTATTTTTTGATCGCCCATTTCCGACGCCTGCGCCGCAATTTTGCGGGGGTCCTGTGGTTACATTGTGAGTTGAAGGAGGTATTATTATGCAGCTTGGATACATACTGTACATGTTTCCCGTGGACAGACGTGTTCTTCTAAGCGATTCCTTGTTTCGGATGACAAAGTGCAGTGTGAGTGCAAACATATCAATTAAATATGCAGGTGGGCGCCCGCTGGCCTGGTGGTCAAGGCGCATACCACATACTAGGCTATGATGCCTGCTGGCGTCGCCGGTTCGATTCCCGATCCGGACGACCTTTGCCACATGTCATTCCCCATCTCTCTCCCCATTTCCTGTCAGCCTACTGTCCTATCAAATAAAGACATAAAAAGCCCCCCCCAAAAAAAAAGGGAAAAAAAATTAAATATGCAGGAATGTGGCAACTTCACCCCTCCCATTCGCACGACTAAACCGAATTATATTATGAGAATGTGGCCTTAATTTGTCGTTTGTGCAACTACTTGACCCGTTACCAATTGAAGAAGGTGGCCCATATATTATTACTGACTTAAAGGAGCTATAGTCAACTTTTATGTAAAGGAGGGATGTAAAGTCAGCCTGACAATGGCCAAAATGATTACTTTATCATTATTTTACGCTTTTTGTGGTCATTTCTGTATAGAAACACATATATGAAGCTTAATCTTTTTTATAAAATATTTTCAAAACATAATTTTTATTTTAGCGTCAGTTTTTCAAGAAAAAGTTGACATAACCTGTAGCTCCTTTAATGTTTCCGCACATATCCTACCACCCCATTGTCATGTTTAACAAAAACATAATAATTCCTATCAGGAACATGCAGAGAATGTTAGAGAGGCAGGGGTTGAAATTTCTAAAAGGGCCTTTCGGTGGAAATATCAAAAATAGAAGACCGATTGATTTCAACATAAGACGATGCATTCACGTTCAGGAGAGTTTGGACAAGGCTTGAATGCTGCCTTCAGGTAAGGCATGGAAAGAGGGCATTTGTGTTTCTTTCACCATGGTAAAAGCTGCATTCATGGTCTGGAGAGGGCACCTTTTACAGTCGGATAAAAGGGCAGGGGCTCAAGCCCCCTTTGATGTCTATGTGTGACTGATTCCTATGTCAGCACAGTCTGTGTATCTGACAGAAAACAACTTGCTGCATTTGATAACTGACCCGCAAGTTATTGAAGAGCATTACACAAAAATAATAATAAATATAGCTGCAAGCAGCGATAAAGTGTCCAAGGCATAAAAAGCAGGAAAGCAATAAGGCATCAAGGGAAAGCAAAGAAGAATATCAAAGAAAAACAGGACCGAACAGGACTCTGGCAGGTCAGGTAGGTTTTTTTTTTGGCCTAGTGGTGACTCTAATAGGCCAAAGTGAAAAGGGTGCCACGTGTTCTTGGGCCTTTCACGGCAATCGGACGCTGCATGCAGGATTTGAAGCATTTTGTTCCAAAAATGTGTTTTGCAAAAATTGACCCGCTGGTGGCGCTATAACAGGCCAATGTGAGAAGGGTGGCATCTGTTCAGTGTAAATACTGAATAAAAGTACAAATGTATTGGCATCAACTTGACATTTTTTGAAAATAGCAGATCTACAAGCTCACAATGCAATGCATGAGCATTTACTGGAGTAGCCTAGAAGTAAGACTATACAAGTGAAGTATAAAATACCTCAAAATTATACTAAGGATAGTATTTGAGTAAATGTACTCAGTTACTTTTACACCACTGGCATTGTAGACCCAGATGCTTGTGAAACATGATAAAGAAATAGTCATGCAATAGTATGAATTTCAGTTTATTTACACAAAGGATTTGCAATTGCAAAATATTATAGCAGCATTATTTTCTAGCAGGCTAGCAGAGTCAGACTTAACTAAAGTTAAATTGTTTTTATTGAAAAACGTTGAGGGGAAGGCGGCTGGGGGTCAAAACTTGGAACTTTAGGGGCTCACATGGGGCTGCCGTCCTGTGGGCAGAGCAGACTATGGATTCCAATTGGGGGGTGTTGGAACCCAGCCAGCCTAGGTGGGGGAGGGAGAGAGAAATGAGGTGAGCTTCAGAATAATTACAGTTGAGCCACAAGGTAGAGAAGAGGTGTTCAATCTGCCCGTTCCACACAGTTCAGAATAATGAACCCACTTACACTGCCTTTCTTTGGCTCCAATGAAGCAATCTGGGAGCTGGTACTGATTGTCAGATGGGCTTCAGGTGTGAGGCTGAGCTTCCCCTGCATGGTTTGAAACAATGAATAAATGAATGCACTCAAACATCATTACTTTATAAAGAAACTCAAAGTCATTACTTCAAAATCAAAATAGGAATGTGTGTCACTGCGGCTGCTTTTTCCTACCCATAGGTCAGACAGGATTGTGTCAGTCTTTCTGCAGGCTCGCCATCTTTCAGATTCAGTTCTAGGGAATAAACCTGGCCTGGATCAAAGAAAAAGGCCAAATGAATAGAAAAACAACAAATTCAAATAATCTGCTGCACTACAGGCTTGAAACAAAATAATTCCATTAATCTGCCCAACTAGGCATTGGCATTAAACTCAAAATACATCAATTCAATAATCAACATTGCATTACATTCCAAAAGAAATTGTTTAACATTTAGATCCCAAAAACAACATAACATTACAGAGCACATGGTCACTCACCAAGTCACAATGTTCCTCATTCACACAGCCAGTGTAGCGAGTGGATCAGGTAGGTATGGCATCTAAAAGTCAAATTATTGCATGGGTAAGTATAAATAATTAATGAATTAAACTGTCAGAAATTGGAATAGTTGTTGAAATAAATAAAGAGTACATACCTGCTGCCTGTAACACCTCCAGTGTTGTGGACCACACTGAGCAAGTTACTGCAGAAAGTCTGGCTTTATACTGGGTGTGGTTTGATTGCAAATTGCTGGGCAGCTGTGTTTGGGTCTATTCTGCATTAGAGGTGGGATTTATGGCTCTTTGAAGTGAGACAGTACCATCGATCTGGCTCACTAAAAAGAGCCGTTCAAAAGACTGGCTCATTTGGCTCCTTGTATATTTATATATTTTTAAGAAGAATTTGTTTAAATATGAATCCACAAGGTGGCACCACATTCCTCTGCTGACAGTTGAGATCACAATTTAGTATTTACCCTTTTCATAAAATGTGTGTGTAAATTAAGCTACCTTGACTTTTGTTATTCATAAAACACCTAAAAAAAACAAGCAGGCAACAATGAACTCGCTCCTCCACTTGTTCTCTCTCTCTCACTCACTCACTGTACTCAGTCAGTACTCAGTGGAGTAGCAAGGAGATGTTGAATTGGGGGGAGGGGGTCTCCCCCCCAAATGAACGGCTCTCTACTGCGCAAACCGGATCCCATCGTTCACTTCAAAGAGCCGTTCAAAAGATTCGATTCGTTCGCGAACGTCCCAGCTCTATTCTGCATCTAGCCTAAGGCCCAGATCATGGGAAACCCCTACTCACGTCAGGGTGGGGGGTCCCCAGTTCAAATATGATTCTTTTTGGTTTCAGTGATATTTGGACTTACCCTCTACAGTATTTCATCATGAAAATGTGACTTTGCATCTATGTTTTAGAGGCAGAAGAATAATTTGCATAAAACTTGCAATGTTGATTGAATTATTAAAAAAGCATGTTTCAATTTAAAAAAAATCCGATCTGACAGATCTTTAGATATTGGTCCAAAGTTCATGTAAAAAAAGTTCCGTGCACGTGACGCGAAAGTTCCGGAATAAAAGCGGGTTTAAGTGTTTTACAAACTGCTCAAAATGGCGGAAAATCTAAGGGCGGAGCTTACTTAACAAAGACACAGATGTCTTCCGCTTGAGTCAAGGCACGCGTGTAAGCAAGTTGCATGTCTTCAAACGAAACGAGGCATGACTTATGCCCCTTTAAAGTTTGAGTTTTCAAACGCTTCGTATAGCGCCCCCCTTTGGCCAATTGGAGTAAGATTGCTTTCAGTGATATTTGGACTAACCCTCGACATATTTGCCAAATGCCATGAACGTGTCACTTTGCATGTATGATTTAGAGGCAGAAGAATAATTTGCATAAAACTGCATTATACAGTGAATTATTAAAAAATAATGTTTCGCTTTAAAGAAAATCCGGCCGCTGTGCGATGACCGCATTGGTCCAAAGTTCATGTAAAAAAAAGTTTTGCGCACGTTACGCGAAAATCCCAGGAGGAGATAGATTTTGACTGTTTTTCATATAATTCAAAATTGTGGGAGAAGTAAAGGTCAGAGGTCAAAAGTCAGAGCGTAAAAGTTGTTCGGCATGAGGAGACGCATAAGTGTATACAGGTTTCATTGCTGTACCTGAAACAGGGCATGAGCTACACCAGTTCAAAGTTGGCATTTTTCAAAGGCTTCCTACAGCGCCACCCTTTGGCCGATTGTTGCGAGCTTCGCGTTTTAGCCGTTTGGCATAGTCCTCTGCCATACTGCCGAGTTTCGTAAAAAGCGACTGCACGGTCTAGCCGCTAGAGAAAAAGTGGCGGAATAATAATAATAATAGTGATGAAGTCCAATAACAATGAGTGGCCATTTGCCACTTCGTGGCCTTGGCCACTAATAATAATACAGCACCACCACAACCTGAATGTCCAGACAGAAGATGAAGAAATGGCACAGGCACTGGCAAACTGGAAAAACGCAGATCAAACAGCTCAATCTTCATTGAGGTATTTTTTGAAAGTTTTGTAAGTGGACATTGAAGTTGATTCTTTATCTAATAATTTTAGGCTGAAATACCTTGGTTATATTTTGGTACTAAAAGAAAGTTGTTTTTCCATGACCCAGTGTGAATCGTTATTGAACAAATATTCCGTGTTCATTCTTTGAAGTGCTGTTATGAGAATGATGCACAAATAAAATAGTACCTATAGTAGCCTACTATAAAGGGATATACCGCAGTTGTAAACACAAGTAGAGATGTTTGTAAGGACATTTTTAAATGCATATTTCTCTGGTTTTCCTGAAGGCTTTGAAAAGTTAAAATGTGTCCCAATTTGGCTGGGAGCCAGTCATTGGATTTTTATTCATTTTCATTTTTTCATTTCATTTGAAAGCTGGGGATCATAGCTACAAAATGATATATTGGTTGTGGAGATTGACCCAACAGTTTTGAAGATATGGCTTATAGAATGATGCCATGCTGAAATACTACTTTTGAGATATTCAAGTTCTAAATAAATTTCTAACCTGCAAATGACCTGACGATCTCTCACATTAATTAAAAAAAGTCTTATTTACATGCAGAGTTAAGCTCTGGCGTTAAAGTGAAATGTAGCCTGAAATTTATGAAATGCTTTAGTGGCTTTATCACATTTTAGTGGAAAAAAAAAAAAGGTATTTTCAGTCCCTGTCTAAAGCTGTACTTTCCGAGATGACTGGCTCTCAGTGAGATTGGGACACAAATGTTGCCTTGGACACGATACTTTTTTTTGTGTACAGGGTTACAAAGTGCAACTCCTACGCCTTATCTGTCAACTTCATCTCACTAAAGCAAATACACTTCATGGTCTGACCACACGGACTCGGCATTCTGCCTCCTTAAAAAGCACAAATTATGTTCTCTACCCTACCTATATGCCAGAACATTCTGAAACACAGTGTTTAGTTGGTCCAAATTCTCTCTCTCTCTCTCTCTCTCTCTCTCGTCAGTATGTACAAATAGCAAGAGGAGTGGGCGGGGTACACGTAACAGGTGTGAGTACAGGCAGAGAGGGAGACAACTATGACATTTGGGAGAAAACAAGACAAATGCAATGTGAAAAAGAGCAGCAGCAATGGCAATTGCCAACATTAAGCCAGATGCATCTTTTTGAAACCATACCCCTAATAAACTCAAAGTCAGAGAAGGTCATAAAAATAGCAAAAATAGCAATAATCTACAAGCTCAATGTTCTGGAAATGTACTGTCTTGCCAATGGCAGGACGTGTGAAGTTTTGAAATGGCACATATGTATATGTTACTTATAGTTGCCACTAGCATGACAAAGTAGGGCTTAATTTCAGAAAAAAAAAGTTGAAATGGAGATATACAAGGTTGCCCCTGCAGCAACAAGACAATGCATTCCCACAGGCCTTCACCAGTGCGCCTAAGTGTAAGAGAATCTACATCCACACGTAATTGCAGAAAGGAGTATGTGATGTATCTCATTTCAGCATGCATATTATTTCTTAAAGGTCTCTCTGAGAAATAAGTACAATTCAGTCAAGACAGAACACGTCTCATCTTAGATTCATTTTAATCCTGCCCTTCAGCGAGCAGCTCTCAAGGCAAGCCATCTGAGAAATGAAAGACTATTCAACTTGCAGTAATTCAAACTTCACCGTTGAGGTCAAACCTTCTGCTATGACTGCGTCGGCTATGGAGCTTCAACCTTTGTCATTGAGAAACTGAAAAAAATATCTAAATAAGACACTGAACCCCTCCGCCATCGGTGTGTGTGTGTGTGTGTGTGTGTGTGTGTGTGTGTGTGTGTGTGCGTGCGTGCGTGCGTGCGTGCGTGTGTGTGTGTGGATTCCAAGAGAAATGGAGGCGGAAGGAAGGGGAGGGAGAACTGAGGAAGAAGAGCGAGAATCGAGGAGGAAGCAATGAATCGCAGAAATAGCCGATCTACAAATGCAGTACTCACTACCCATGTTTGTGGTGAAGCAGAACAAACAAGCCAGTCGGGAGAACGCAGGTGTATTTAAACTGTGGTGATAGCAACAAGGATTGGCTGTGGTGAGTGGAGGCAGGTGTAGTGGATATGGATGATTGGGAAAGGGGAGTGGCCAATGAGTGAGGGAAAGGGTGGTAGATAGGGAAGTGATTGAGAGTGGCTGTGATAAGCAGAGGGTGGTCTCTACTCCTGAACTTATGTTGAACACAACCTACATGAATGTAGCTCAAATTGGCTGAATAGAGAGCATGTAATGTCCCACTTGAAGCAACACGTGTCAAACAATGTATTGTACTAGTGTTGTATCTTATGAAACCATATTCACCAAAAATTGGCATGAATTACATAGTGGAATGCTGGTATTTGTATAGATTTAACTCAATCTGTCTGTCTCTTACTGCAAACAAATGGTCTCATTTACATTTGACCACCCAGGGCTTTGTAGAAATGTCACCTGCTGTGATTAGCTATTGATAGTTACAGTCAACAGGGCCTAGAAGTCCACATGCATATTGAGCAGATGCTAATCTACTCAACCTGTCTGGACAAATGAAGGGGTCCGCCTTTGACTTTGCTTTAAAAGACCATAGAATTGTATGTATTTGTGTGCATTTTCCCGGTAGCCGAAAAAGAACCAAGCTGGAACTCCTGCATCTCTGCTCCGTCTGCATTCCTGCCTGCAATTGCATGTCCTCTCTGCTTATCTTCCTCCAAGCAACAAGGTTGAGAAATAGTTAAGCCCATAGTCATTAATATACCTCACTAGGTTTCACAACTATCTGGGTTTTGAGCATTCAAACTGTCTGCGACTCACAGACAGTGTCACCACAAAATATAAACTAGGAATTGTTAGTCTCATGTGGTAACAGAGCTTACTTCTTCTTCCCAACCAATCAGAGTATTCAACCTTTTATGACAGTGTTTGTTACCTTTGATCTTTTCCAGCTGAAGCCATGCAATGCCATCTGCGAAGGACCTACAACACACATGGGGTCGTTTTGACATCACGTTCAGCTCAGACACTTCGTCTAACACTTGTCATGCAAAGCATAAGTTGACCTTTAGCATTCACACTTGGGTATGCACAGAAGCGCCACAGAGAGTTAGGGTGATATTATAACATTTCAATCCACTCTTAATTCTACTTAACTTCTTAACTTAAGAGATTGTCCAGGACAAATGGCTTCCCAATTTGCCTATATCTTTGCTGTCGGGTAGAAACCTTGTTCTTCATATTTATCTTTTTTTTCCCTTCTATTTGGTTGTTTATTTTTAACAGATGGAGACATGGAGTAGACCAGAGCATTGGCCCTACTTTGTCATACAAGAGTGTTCCACCAAAGTATATAGGCCTAGCAAAAATAGCCGATCTAACTGAGCATGGCTATTTTCAAACAAGTCCCTCTGTGTGTTTTTGTTAATACATATTTAGCCAATGAAAATAATTTCAATTAAATCATTGATTCTCAAACATTTTCATGTGAAGGACACCTAAATTAATTAGGTGTTTGACCACCGAACCTCATCTGAACACATTTTGTGCCATGGACCCGTACACGATTGTTATTTTTAAAATGTTTTCAAATAGCCAATGTATAGGGTTAGGGTAATTCCCTCTGAAAACCCCTCTTGATGTATTAACCCTTAAGTGCTGTTCGGGTCATTTTGACCCGTTTTACATTTTCATTTGGAAAAAAAAGGTAGAAGTTAAAAATGTTTCCACCTGAAACTCACTGGCCTTAAAGATTCTTCTGAGATGAACATGTAAAAAAAATATTTTTGCACTACACCCATGCTACACCCCCCTCATATTTTTTGAACCTTAAGTGCTGTTCGGGTCATTTTGACCCGGAAGCACAGAAATACACAGTATTATGCCAAAACACAGACACACAGTCACCCCCACTTCTAACACCCCCCTTCCGAAGCCCCATTCCGAACCCTCCCCCCCTTCCTATAAGCATGAGAAATATTGCCCAGTATTAAATGAAGTATTTTTTTTTACATGGATTTCAGCTAAATCAGTAAAAACGCCTAGCTCTTTCAGTGTTTAATGTGATATAGCAAAGCAGAAATGCAAACATTTACCAAATATATCATATGAATTGTTTGGTATTGAGTCAAAGTCAATGTATCATGATGATTTGTTAAGTTAAAATTTATATTAGTGTTGTTTTTTTTAAACCAAATATCCACCGGGTCAAAATGACCCGAACAGAACGAAGGTGTAGTGAATCTGAACAGAACTTAAGGGTTAAAGCTATACTGTGTAAGTTGCTCAACTAGTGGTCTGTAGCAGTATAGCAAACCGCGGTCGCGTCTGCTTTTTTCGGCCGTTTTTCACCGCGGACCGGGCCTTCAGACCACCGCGTCCGCCTTGCCTCGCCGAGACGCATCCATGGAGGTCTCTCGTGTCCCTCTACGAGCAGCGGTTGGGGAGTACATGCTAGACTTCTAGACCAGCGTAAACAAAGCTGTTGAAGCAAGCTATTTCCTGAAGAGACGCAAGATGCACTGTAATTGGCCGGTAGTGTATCATGTGTGTATGATCTGCAATGTGATGATTGGCCAACGTATATACAACGTATACGGATGATGCAGATGATGTCATTTTTCCGCGAAATCCGGACCCCGGCAAGGATCATAGAAAACATATAAAGAGAAGGCTTTAGAAGCTGAAAATAACGGAGTGGGTGTTCTAAAACTTTAGCGATTTAACAGTTAGGACAATTTTAAGATTTGTTTTATAAAAAAAGTTACATGGTATAACTTTAACACATTTTTCTGGCACCCTGGATTTTCTTTTTTATCTTTTATGTTCACCCAGGTAACTAGCCACAGCCAAACCCATGAAGGCTGCTTAAGTGTCTCATCATCTTCTGTTCATAAAGTGGGTTCCAGTGAAATATGCAGCATGCATGCCACTGCATACATTATCCAACACTGTGTCACTCAACAAACAGAGACAGTATTTAGTAGCGGTTAGAGATGGTGTAGGAGTAGCTTTTAGTGGAATAAATGAGAAGTAGAAAGGGGCAAGTATTGATATAGCCTATTCTATTCAAGGGTGAAAAAAGAAAAATAAACATCATGCATGGATCCGGGGCAGGGACGTGCTGGCCATTGGGAAAAGCGGGACAACTCCCGAACGGCCGGTTCATTAATTCCTGGCCGGTCCAGGCGGGCCAATAGGAAAAAATTAAAAATAAAATGTTGGCCTTCGTTCCATTTTGGGGGCTGGGCAGCCAACAAAGTAAATCGTCACTGTTGGGCAGAAACCTTGTATCTCCAAGTTTCAAATTTGTAATTTTTTTCGCAAAGCAAAGCCCTGCTTCATCATACAAGGCCGTCGCACAAAAGTAGCGAAAACAGCAGATCTACAAGCACACTGTAGATCGGCTGTTTTCACTAGTTTAAATCATTTCTAAAATGATAAATACAAAACAAACGGTTTTGGACATACCGGTACAAGGTTTCCACTCGACAACGACAAAATATAACTCATGTAATTGGCCCACTGGCTTGTCACTTTTCATGATCTGAAATGGCAGATCTTTGAGTAGCAGCAGCGCTATAGAGGGCCATATAGCGCGCAATGAGGGCCTCTGCAACTCTTTTTCCCGGGCTGAATCAGGGGCCCAGCACGTCCCTGATGTGTGTGTGTGTGTGTGTGTGTGTGTGTGTGTGTGTGTGTGTGTGTGTGTGTGTGTGTGTGTGTGTGTGTGTGTGTGTGTGTGGAGGGGGGGGGGGGGGGGGTCTGACATGATGCAAGGTCGGGCAGAAACCTTGTATCTGCAAGTTTCAAAAAAGTATGTTCTTTCTTAAATCAAACCCCTACTTCATCATACAAGAGTGTTGCACAAAAGTAGTGAAAATAGACAATCTACAGTACAAGCGTTTGTAGATAGACTTGTAGATAGACTTGTAGATAGACTTCTCGAACAAACACAGATGAGTCAATTCAAAGCAGATAACAAAATAAAACGGTGAAAGCTCTGTCGTGTGCAGTGAATGAATTTGTCTTGTTTTTCCACAAAAGTAATAACAGCAGCATCATTCTCTCCCGCAGGGACCATTTCATTTTCAGAGCAATTCAAGACTTTCTTTTATTTATTTTCATGTGTGACAACACAAATCACAGTGCTTGCGTATTACAATCCCAGTGGACAAATCTATTCTGAAATATGCAGTTAAGACAAAAGTGCTGCTATCTGTCTGTCTGTCTGTCTGTCTGTCTGTCTGTCTGTCTGTCTGTCTGTCTGTCTGTCTGTCTGTCTATTTGTTCCAACACAAGTAGACCAATCACAGTAAACCACAGTGATGGCTGATTTAAACTGTCACACATGACCTGAGTTCAACTATACTGCTCAAAGAAATGAAGGGAACAAAATGTTCCCTTAATTATTTGAATTTATTTGAGTATAGTACTGCTCAAAGAATTAAGGAAACATGTTGTTCCCTTCATTTCTTTGAGCAGTAGGAATTGCAGTGCCGGCCATCGTTCCAGATCCCATTCATTTTTCCCAGGGAGACTTCCAAAAATATTGATATCAATCCCCCCCCCCCCCCCCCCCCCCCCCCCCCCCCCCCCCCCCCCCCCCCCCCCCCCCCCCTTCTTCACAGAATCAAATGTTTTATGGTCATAATTCAACTGTATCCTGGATTGCTTGATTCCAGGCTTAAATCTATATAAATATTTTGGAAATCTCTATTGAGCTCCTGTAGCCTATCGATGCACACAGGATTGTTCAAAGAGAATTTCACAAAAACAATTCTGTTCAAAAGCTTATAATCTGTGATTAATCTATATGACAATTTGTCTATAGATGTGAGAAGATGTAATTTAAAAATGTTCTTCTTTTATTCAAGTTCAAATTCTAATGTAGTATGTAAGTAGATGTGAGAGGGCGACAGACTATCTTAAAAAAAGAAGAAAAAAAGAAGAACAAACATCTTACAGTTTCAAATTCAACAGTGATTCTTCAGCGATTCATATAATTGGTAAACCATAACTCGAGGAACCAGTGAATCAAATTACACAGTAGGCCAAAATGACTTTTTTCCATTGATTACTCATGCCATAGAGACTTGAGTTCAATAAAAAAAATTGTATTTGTCGCATTCCTAAGACAAAAAATATATAGTAAATTTACCACCATTGATTCCGGATGCATGGCCCTGCATGGGGACCCAAATGCATGGCACTGGATGGGGAAACCGACAGGGTAAGTTTACTATAACCTAATAATCAATTTTTTGTCTTAGGAATGCGACAAAAAACAATCCATAGCGTGAGTAATCAATAGAAAAAAAGTCATTTTGGGGGTGAACTACTCCTTTAAGTCGTTTCTTTTTTTGTCGTGACCAAAAGGATGCTTATCAAATGCACTGGATAAGATACTGCTTCATGCTTCCATGTTGCTCTCCAGATCAGTGGCAGAGACCCCAGAGACTACTTGTTGAGAATAAAACATGAAGTAATGTAAATGAAGATTTTCCAGGCCTTCAAATATGTATATTGCATTACACAACCCAAGTTCACATGCGCAAGTAGATGTGCACGCACGCATACACACACACACACACACACACACACACACACACACACGTATGTGCACGCACGCACGTGCACGCACGCACGCACGCACACATGCACGCACACATGCACACAGTCTAGCGCACACATGCATTCACTAGCAGCAGACTAGAAGATATAGCTTTTTTTCCTCCATTGCTTTATTAATAAAATAAGTATAAAAATATAAATATAAAACAATATGACCCAGCATTCAAACAGCATGAATCCAGTGTATGACATTTTTATCCTACAACACATTGTTTTCCCCATTACATAGTAACACCTAGATGATAAATGAGCCCACAGTTTGACAAACTGCACCAACCATTCACATGAACATTGATAGCAAATAGTATATATTATACGGATGTTCATTATTAAAAACAGTTTTACAGTATCTAACTTAGCTGGCTGGAATAGCTGTCTGACCCCCCCATCCCCCCCACCCCACCTACCCCTGTCACCATTAAACACGGATAGCTTACAATACTACTATCTCTGAGGCTGTTACAAAACACATTGTCCACAACTGTTCACAAAAGTTCCTAAAATGTCAAAGGCATCTTTACTGTTTATGACCAAAAAAATAATAATATAATAATCAAAAACAAACAAACAAACAAACAATTAAACGCTGAGAAATATATCTCCAGTAGTGAGGGGAAAAAACCCAGTTCAGTTCACTTATTTTTTTCTTTCCTTTTTTTTTTAATGTGTGAATGGATGGCAGGTTTCTGTGTGTGTGTGTCTTTGTGTCTTTGTGTGTGTGTGTGTGTGTGTGTGTGTGTGTGTGTGTGTGTGTGTGTGTGTGTGTGTGTGTGTGTGTGTGTGTGTGTGTGTGTGTGTGTGTGTGTGTGCGCGCGTGCGTGCATGTGTGTCTGTGCGTGTAGATAGATAGGTAGATAGATAGATAGATAGATAGATAGATAGATAGATAGATAGATAGATCGGGCTGTCACTTTTTCATAAACATCAAGTTCAAACAAATGTAAACTATAATGGCATTTGAATGAATTCATTCATTTTAGCTAGGGGCACTCCTCACAGGGATCAAGTCCGCTTCTGACAGCGGGCCTGCCTTTGTTTCATCAATGTAAAATGGTAAATGGTGCATTATATAGAGCTTTTTATCCAAAGTGCTTTACATAGATTGTGCAAAACATTCACCCATTCACACACACACATTCATACACCGATGGCAGAGGAAACCATGCAAGGCACCAACCTGCACACCAGGAGCAATTAGGGGTTCAGAGTCTTGCTCAAGGACTCTTCGACACTAACACTGGGGGAGCCCGGGATCAAACTGGGAACCTTGCGGTTCCCATCTGGCCGCTCTACAGGCCACTCTACCCCTGAGCCACTGCCACCCTTAATGTAGTCGGATTGTTGGAAATCAAATGTTGCATCAATGCAATAGCTGAATCATTACACCCCAAATGAATGAATGAATACATTTATGCCTCTACATCCCACACTCTAACCTTATCTTGATCGATAATGTTGCCATCATCACATAAATGCCTTCACACTGTGCTTCTTGGGTGCTTCGGTGTTGAGATGTTCCATTCATCAGAATGGCTTGGCTTTTTTATCTCCTAAATCTAAACTTTTAGTTAGTGGTGAGAATAATAAGACCATTACAGTTCTTAATGCCCTTTCTTCCACATTCTTAGTTAACCCAGTAGCCTACTTGATGGTTGTCACTGAGGTAATCTTTAATCACAGTTTGCCCGTTAGCATACCGTAGTCTTCCAAACAGTAGCCTGGTGGGTATTTGGTGCCTGGCGGCTATTTGCCCCCGGGCTATTATTTGGAAATATGCGGCAGTTAATAGGCTATGGCATTATGGGTAAATGTTTCACCTCAAATGAACGCACAAATCTTTATGAATTGCACAAATCTTTACAGCTTGACAATATAATACTTAACAGAGTTCAAACTAAAAGTGACAGCCCTATAGTAGATAGTGAGTGTAAGTGAAAGAAGAGAGGTGGACAGAATGATAGAGAATAAGAATTAAATAAAAAGACAAGAGTGGGGATATGTTCAAGTCTGTAAACTAGGTGTCCCGGGTGGGGCTCTTGCCTATGTACATTTCGGCCAGCTTCCTGAATGGCGGCCCCCAGCTGCTGAGATAATCGTACTCGTGGTCGCTCTCGGTAGCGGCCGACTCCAGCGAGCTCAGGGACTCCGCCAGCGAGCCGCTGCCCTCGTAGGCGTACGTGGCCAGCGAGTCGTACGGCGGCGCCGTGGGGTCGGCGTCGTTCTCCTGCAGCCGGCCGCTGATGAAGTCCCGCACGTCTGCGTTGCCCTTGATGGGCGACACCCGGCGGAAGGGGAACAGCATCTCGGGGATGATGTCCCGCCGCATGTTGTTGGCGTCGATCACCTCCGGGTTGCGCAGCGTGCCGATGTCGAAGGCCTGCGTGTCCTCCTCGCCGCCGCCCTCGTCGTTGTAGCTGACCACGTTGTCTCGCACGTCCTCCTTGGAGAGTATCAGAGGCTCCTTCTTCCTCTGTCGCCGCAGGGCCGCAAACAGCACCACGATCACTGTGAGGGAGGGGAGGAAAGAAGAATAAATACTCAACAGAGAGAGCGAGAGAGTTCAGTGTAACACTTGGTACCTGCTTACATGTGTCATGCATTAAAGAGCAAGGTGGGGCGAGCATGTGGAGACACATTTCGCTATCAGTAATACATCCCTAGCACTGCCTCTGGCGTTTATCTCCTATTATTAAGGATTCAGCCGGGGGAGGAAAAACGTATCTCTTTCCCCTTCAGTTCCACATTCACAGTACAAAAGCCACAGTGCTTGGAACACACGCACGCACGCACGCACGCACGCACGCACGCACGCACGCACGCACGCACGCACGCACGCACGCACGCACGCACACACACACACACACACACACACACACACACACACACACACACACACACACACACACACACACACACACACACACACACACACACACACACACACACACTTAGAAATACTCTCTTGTCTTCATATCTTCGGAGGCTGCAAAGCCGGCGCTCTATATGCAGACAGCTGCACAGTGTGAGGGAGCGAATTATTTCCAGACCCAAGACCCCCCAACCCGCTTCCTGCCTCTGCACTTCTCTTTACGCTTTTTTCCTCCCAGCAGGTTTAGGGAGTTGTCTTGCATGCCTCCTACTAGGTGTTAATTACAGTACCTTCACCTTTTTTCCCTGACTACACGTCTTAAAACATCCAACGGACCAATGGCGGCACATTTTCTTCAACACGGAGGCGAGGCAAAATAGAGGGCAATGAGAGACAATTCAGCTTGACGGCTGCGATGTTGAAGACAGGTGAAACAGGTGAGACAGGCACGACTCAGAGGGGGGTTCATGCGAGAAAAGGCGTATGGGATAATGAGCAGATGTCATGATATTTCGCTTCAGAGGAGAGCAAAAGATCTCACCACACCCGCCAGACAGGTGACTGGCGGTAAGCTATAAACCAGGTACAGTATAGAGAACCTGAGTGCAGGGTAAGTCTGTCGGTGTCAATTTGCTCGTACGTGTTGCAGTTACGCAGAGGGCGGAGGCGCATTGCGTGCGATGGAAGTCACGGAACAGGGAATTAGAATTGAAAGAAAATATGCATTTGAATGTGAGAGAGAGGCTGTACATGTAGACACTTACCACACAGGGAATATACTCATTCACACACAAACATATTGCCATTTATCACTATACCAAAGCCTCCGCACGCATTTTGTCAAGAGACAAAGACTATGCTTGACCAAGCGGTCTAAAGTTCAATGACATTTTGAAATCCATTACTTATTGATATACCCTTGAACATAAGCACTATACACATTTTAGCATTCTGCTGGGAAAAACGATATGCACTCTCCCTGTTTTGCACTGTATGCTTTTACGCACTGCATTAGATAACAAAGGGCGGCTGAAGAGGCACTTTAGGATGTCAGGAAATAGCATGTGACCTACTTTACCAGCGAAACACACAGACCTTTTTGTCAAGTGGATTTATTTGCTAATGAAAGCCAGCTCTCAGCCACCACGCCGTTTCCCGAGGAAGACTAGACTGCTATATGGAACCCGGGGTATATGGAAAGTAACTAACCCTCGCTGAGACATTACACATGCTTTCATCTTAGATGCAGAGAGACATCCTCCGAATAAGAGCTCTTCGCTCTGCATTTCTGACTCAATTAACTATGAATCAAACCACCCAAGGTTTCGGTATCTACGCACTTTCGGCCATGCAGCCTAATGAGGTGTTCTACTGGGAGCCCACTCGATACTCAGCCGTATCATCCTCTACGTGACTGTGCTCTGTGCTGGAGACCGGTACTGAACTGCACTTCAGTAGACCTTTTCATCGAAAGCCTTACTTTCAACTTTCAGCTTTAATGAATCCCGTGTTGTGAGAGTGTGTGAAAGTGTGCGAGTTGTTGTTGATTTAGCTCAGTTGCTCGCATCTTGAGCTTCACAATTATAGCCACGAAGCAGTGCTCTTCCTAAATTCCCAAATATTTCAAATTAATGGGCCCACATTTTGTTATTAATTTATTAGTGACAAAATGTGATTGAAGTGACAAATGCGATTAAGAGCCCTTTTCAACCTTTAAAGATACAATTTGAAGGCATGCAAACGCACATACACGCACGCATGCGCACACACACACACACACACACACACACACACACACACACACACACACACACACACACACACACACACACACACGTGCGCGCACACACGCACGCGTACACATGCACGCACGCACGCACGCACGCACGCACACACACACACAGGGCATGTCGACTCACTGAGCAGTATGATGACACAGAGCAGGATGGCCACCAGGGCTCCGGTGATCAGCCCGTCTGAAAAGGGCAGGACTTCAGGGTTGCACGACTGCATGTTGCCGCGGCTGTCGCAGGAACACACGCGCACCACCAGCGTGCTGGTGCTGCTCTGGATGGGGTAGTCGTTGTCCGAGATGACCACGGGCAGGAGGTACACGCTGCTCTCTCTCCGGCTGAACCCGCCCCTTCTCGTCAGGATGTTGGCGGTGTTATCTGCCAGTGGAGACACACGGGAGGAAGGCTTTAAGGAGAAGGCTAGAAGGCAATTAAGTGTCACCCTGTAAACACTGAATCTGATTGCATCCTATCTAGTCCTATCCTGTGATTACATTGTGTATGTGCATTTTGCCAGAATATATTCTGCATTGGTGCCGGTATTTCATTTAATTTCATTGTGTGTGTACCATAGAGTCTCATCAAAGTATTGCATGTCTTTAGGACATGCTGTGAAGCGTCTTTTCTGTATTGCTTGAGCTAACCTCTCAAGAGTATTTCCCGTGCAGTGGCTTTTGATGTAGCGTCATTATGTTGATCAGGAGTTTCTTTTTTCCTTGCAGTAGCTCGAGCGGTGGATTCGGTACGTTGTCTTTTTTATGCTGGTCAATTAACACTTGTTTTCCTTGCAGCAACTCGTGAAGTGGAATCGGTACGTTGTCTTTTTTTACGCTGATCAATTGGCTCTTTTTTCCAGCTCGTGCAGTGGATTTGGTACATTGTCTTTTATTTTGCTGGTCAATTAACTATTTTTTCCTTGCAGCAACTCGAGCAGTGGACTCAATACAAATATGGGTAAATTCTCCTTCTACAACACTGCCACTCAAGTGTGGAATTCCTTGACTGTTTTTCTTAAGACTTTTAGCTCACTGGGCCCCTTCAAGGTGGCCCTGAAAATCCACCTTTCAGGAGGCCAGCGACAGAGGTAGTCGACCTCCCCCCACAGTGAATCTACCTATTCTTTTTACTTATATTCTTATTTATATTTGATAATTGTTTTAAATAGTTTTTACTCCGTACATAAATTTATTTTATAATTACATTAAATATTGTACTTCTTCTACTTTGCAATGAATTGATTAGGACTTCCAGTTCCAACGTAGCCGTAAAGGTCTTATTGGGATGTTCCTTTTTGGACTGGATGTATAACCGGACTGCTGCAATGCTGTGTTGTTTGTACTTGTCAATGTTATTTCATGTTGTGTCCAAATAAATAAAACAAGATACATTGCCGTTTTCAACGTTGCTCCGATGTCTGGGCTTTGCGAGCTAGAGCGTGTTTTTTCAGTCCGATTAGTTATTGTGGTCAATTCTTTCATATCCTCAGATGATTGTCCAATTTTGTCTCCTTCTTTGGGGCATTTCATTTCCTTCTCCCCTCTAAGATGTCATATTCACCAATCAAGAGTTCAATCAAAGGTTAGGGTTAATCAATTCTCTAATCTTCCTCCCCTTCTCTTGCCCCCCCCCCCCCCCTTCCTTATATTATGTTTCCTCCCTGTCGTTTTCCTCCTTTCCTTCTCTGCTCCCCTCCTCCATTCTCCCTTTCCCCTTCTTCCTCCATTCCCTCTTCCTTTCTCCTCCCCATCACCTAAAAAGCGAGGAGCTACTCACTTCACCCTATATGAGCCTTAAGAGGTAAAATCGAAGTTGTTATTCTTGCATTATTTTCATATTTACTCATAGTTTTCAGTTCTGATGTTTAGTTGAACAAAGTATTTGAGGATTCAGTATGTGATGTAAGCCATTTACCATGAGAGGGAGTGGGTTGTGGCTGATTTACCACTGTTTCATGGTTGTGGCACGAGGCGAACAACCCACGACCCTCGAATGGTAAATTGCTTTTCTACCACTTCTACCATATAAATGAAAGAAAACACAGTTGTAACTTGCAAGGTTATTTAGTTACAATCATTAATTGTTTCAGAAACACAACAGTGGGCGGGGTCCATGAGCCAACTCAAGGTTGTTGACTGATTTACCACTGTTTTAAGCCAATCAGAATCCAGTATCTGAACATGTGACCACAAAAAGTGGTAGAATAAGTAATTTTTGGTCACAGTCCCCCAACAATGTAACATCATGCCAGATGATACAGCATGGTTTTAAAAGCACATTGTACCTTCTCTGTCTTCAACGGTGAAGTTTGGGTTGGTGGAGCTGATACTGAAGACAAACTTGTGTCCAACGAGGGGCTCATCTGTGTCGACTGCACTTATCGTCTGAATTAACTGTGAGAAGAATTAGGAACTGTTCAAATGGTCATTCATGCGCTGCGTCTGTGTTTCCTACACAACTTCAAGTTTTCAGTTTCACTTACTTTATGACATTGTCATTGACACAATACCCTTCCCCAATCATTTCTTTCCAATATTTATAATGTGATTTTATTGACTATAAGATGTTATTGACATTAAATCACCTGTCCTGCTTTGACGTTCTCACAGACAAATGTGTCGTAGGACATTGCGAATTCTGGTGCGTTATCGTTAACATCCAGCACTTTGATGAATACTGGCACTCGAGTCGTCTGCCGTGGGTTATCTGAAACAAACACAAATATGTTTTGAGATTGTGCCTGTTGATCTGCACTAGCTCGCCCTACACACATAATAGATCATCATAATATAACGAGGCAGCAAATAAAATAACAATTACTTATTTCCGTGGCGACCACAGAGATGTTGTGCCATTTGGACATTTCTCTGTCCAGTGCTTTCAGCGTGGTGATGGTGCCGTTGGCGGAGTCGATGTTAAACAGCCTCTCCAGATCTGTATGACGGTCAATGGAGTATCTAAACAAAATGAGAAGAATGGAACGTTTGGAAAGGACTTTGGGGATTCAGAAATAGGCCTACTATACATTCATATTGGAGGGGGCGGGTGAGGGGAGGGTGCGTGATACAGTATATCTAGACCAGGGGTTCTAAAACTTATATATATGTCGTACATACGCTGTGTGGCACCAAGGCAGAGGGCGGCATATCTCTGCATTGACAGGCAGGCGCCATATGTGAGGAATGTCGACACAGAGCAAGCGCCATCGATCGAGCAAATTAGACACTTTCACTTCGAGCCGTGACGCAAGAGACGTCCAATATAATTCTGGGGGGAACAAACAGTGTTTGTATTCACTTCACACCGCTGCCATCTTTCCATAGGGAAATGTCCAGAAGGTACGCCATGAATAATTTGCTTTTTCTTCACGGTTCCTATGCAGACACACTGATGGATTAGATTTAACTAAGTGAGCACATTTTCACACACACTTCCCCCTAATCTCCTTCCTCAAAAGAGGCGAGCGGAGAGGAGATAACGTGATTAGTTGTCATGTGTTGCTTGTTTTTGTTATCGATTCCTGTGCCATGGCATTTAAAACAAGCCTTGGTCCAACAACAGTAGCATTACTAGGATAAATCATACCATATTTTCCCTTGATCACTAAACTTTTACACTATTGATGTAGTAAGTTTGTTAATGTTTGGTGCTGGATTGCAGAATTTTAAATCTTCAAAGCCTGCATGATCCAATTTAAAGTGAACCCATCATTTTCTAATGTTAAGTACTGGAGTAAAGCCAGGCTGATCAAACTCCCAAAACTCACCAGAACACAGGAAATGATATATAGGCCTACTTTGGTAAAAAGTTTTTAATAAAAAAATGTATTTAAAAAATCCTTAATTCTCACAGTCGAATGTTGGCATGCCTCGCCATGACATTTGTTCAGACACATTTCACTGGTTAAAGATACAGCAAACACACAATCTAACATCGCAAGAGTAAACAGAACTAGAAAATATTGTTCCTTCGAAACAATTGTGGGCTCGCCAAAAAACAATGGCTATAAAAGTACAAAATGTCAAGATCGCAGGCAGTGCTCTCTTTGACCCGCTGGTGGCGCTATAACAGGCCAATGTGAGATGGGTGGCATCTGTTCCTTGACCTAGTGGAAATGTGCAAAATTACACACACATCGCAGGCTGTGTTCATGATTTGAGGTGTTTTTGGCCACTTTATTGCTGCTTGCAGCTATATTTATTATTAATAATATTATTTAAAAGAAATCTGCACTTCATAGGCATGTTAGATAAAGGTCCTTAGATTGTGTGTAGAATGTTTCATGCAAATTGTTCGAAAATCCCAGGCTAAAAACGTGTTTAAGCGTTTTACAAACTGCTCAAAATTATATAGCGCCCCCCCTTTGGCCATTTGGGGTAAGATTGGTTTCAGTGATATTTGAACTAACCTTCTACACTATTTTGTCATGAAAATGTGACTTTGCGTGTATATTTTAGAGGCAGAAGAATAATTTGCAAAAAACTGCAATATGCATTGAATTATTAAAAAAAGAATGTTTCAATTAATAAAAAATCAATCAATCAGACAGATTTTTAGATATCGGTCCAAAGTTAATGTAAAAAAGGTTCTGTGCACGTGCCGCGAAAATCCCAGGATAAAAACGTGTTTAAGCGTTTTACAAACTGCTCAAAATGGCGGAAAATCTAAGGGCGGAGCTTACTTAACAAAGACACAGAAGACACAGATGTCTTCCACTTGAGTCGGCATGCGTGTAGGCAAGTTGCATGTCTTCAAACGAAACGAGGCATGACTTATGCGTTATGCCTGTTTAAAGTTTGAATTTTCAAATGCTTCGTATAGCGCAGCATTTGAATAAGATTGGTTTCAGTGATATTTGGACTAACCCTCTACATCTTTGCCAAATGCCATGAACGTGTGACTTTGCATGTATGATTTAGAGGCAGAAGAATAATTTGCATAAAACCACAATATTCATTGAATTATTAAAAAAATCATTATTTAACGTATAAACTTCTCACCCCATAGCCGGTGTAGGTATATATCCAAATTTCATGTGAAAAAAGTTTTGTGCGTATAACGCAAAAATCCCAGGAGGAGATAGATTTTGACTGTTTTTCATATAATTCAAAATTTTGGGAGATCTAAAGGTCGCTTCAATGTCGTTCGGCATGAGGAGACGCATAAGTGTGTCCAGGTTTCATGGCTGTACGTCAAACAGAGCATGAGCTATACCTGTTCATAGATTGCACTTTCGAAGGCTTCCTACAGCGCCACCATTTGGCCGATTGCTGTACAAAGTAATAGCACACGTCGCCACAGTAAGCTGAACACATTGATGTTTGAATATCGATTTTCGGTGTAAGTATGTAGGAGTAGAAAGGTGCACAAGTTTTGAGGAGAACTTGATATGACTGACTTGTATGATAGATAAATAATGACAATATCTAAAGTGTGCTCGCCTTTCAGGGGAGCCCACAATGATTTTCAAGTTCATATTACTAAAGATCAGGGGCCACGCGTATGAAAGCATGTAGAATCCTCTCTAATCCTCTCTGAAATGTCAAATGATGGTTCAGGGGGAAACAAGCATGAGAAAGGAAGTAGCGCTATGGATGAAGTACTTAAACCCTGTTCCACTGTCTAGTTGCCTTAGCAGTGATGAAAACCAAACATAGACGTACCTAAACCCTGTTCTACTGTAGGTCTTAGCAGTGCCATAAAAAAAAGAGCTGCAGAAGAAGAAAAGAGTTGGCCATTTAGAGAGGCCAAAAGGTGCATTGGCACACACAGAATGAGTGCCACAGCCACTGGAGGAGGAGCAGTGTTGCATTGGTCTGTGTACACTAGGGCTGCACGATTTTGGGAAAAAACCTAATTGCGATTTTTCTGACTAATATTGCGATTGCGATTTTATTCGCGATATTTACAGGGGCTAAAGCAAAAAAAATAATCCTATGACGGAAATTTATTTTGACTTGACTAGCAAGTATTATGCTGCATTTTGACGATTTCGGTCATGTTAACAACATCACGGCCATGGCTACACCCCCCCACCCCCATTTTTTGTTTTCTCTTTTTTGGCAAATCTGCCTCGATCTCATAAATGATCCCTAGGGACTCCTCAGGACGGAAATCCATCCCCAGGACGGAGAACCTTAACCCCTGTATTTATATATTTATTTCAAGGTAGGATAAGTGATTTTTTTTTTTTGTTAAAAGGATGATATAATAAATTATTTTAACCATAGGAAAATCATTTCACTACCTTAGGTCAAGCTTCTGTTGAATATTTATTGTGTAATACATTTAAAAAATAAATTGATTATTATTAACTAGGCTAATTGGCAATCATGTAAATGGTTTGATTCAGTTCAGTTATATTTCCAAAAGATTACCTTTTATTTTGCTTTAGCAATATAAAACGTTTTTATATTCAGAAAAATCTCAGTAATAATGCCTCTCATTGTCAAGGAAATGATTTAACCAAAGAACATCATTTAAGCTTCCTTGAATATTTATTGTGTGTTTACATTTAAAAATTAATTGATTATCACTAACTAGGCAAATTGGCAAATGGTTTGATTCAGTTCAATTATATTTCCAAAAGATTCCCTTTTACTTTGTTTATTAGCAATATAAAACGTTTTTATATTCAGCAAAATGTCAGTAATGGTTTTGTCTGCCTCTCATTATTGTCAAGGAAGAAAGTAGCCTACTGTATGTCGCTGCCTTGCTTAAGTTTTATCAAGGCAAAAAAATGCACCCTAAGACACACACCAAAAGTTTCACATGTGTGCAGGGAACGGAGGAGGGGCCACCGCAGCAGTTGCACAGAAATTACTTTCACTTTCAGCTTACGACAAACGGGAGCATTTAATCTATGCACAAGGATTTAAGGATGTTATATTTATAATGATTACCAGAACATTCACTACCTGTAGCCATGGAGTACTCCGTTGGAAGGGATCATACACTGTTACGTTCTGTTAGATAGACAGTGTCATGCCTTGGCTTGGCTCCTCTGCTCTCCTCTGAGGAGATTGGAGCAACCCGTAATGTTAATCCTCGGTGCGGCGATGCGCGGGTATTTAAGAAAGACACCACAGTTTGATTTGATCATTTATGAACGGATTTCTAAAATTAAAACGTCTGCATAATGCTTGGGAAGTCAACTTCGCAGAAAATCGCGGCCTTTGCGATTCGCTAATCGCGAGATTTCACATCGCGATTTCGGTTTGAAAACGATTAACCGTGCAGCCCTAGTGTACACGCCGTCCCGTATCTTTTCTGACCAGTGTCATGCCTCTCAATCGCATGGGCATGCATCGATTAAAAATAACCCCCAAATTCACACCTCGACTACGCTTATTGTCACAGCAGGTTGATTTAACAAAGAGATGAGCCAATATGCATATCAATACACTATTGTCTGAACCTGTTAACTCCTTTAATGTAGGTGTTAAGCAGGGTGCGCGTGACTCATTAAAACCGCGTCTCCCCCAAACATTGAATCACCAATGCAACACTGAGGAGAGGGTATGGCTAGTATCCTCGGACAAATGACTATGGTTATCACTCAATGCCAAGTGCCAAAATGGCTCCAAGGTAGATGTGCCATGATTTTGTATGTTTTTCTTTACTATGCAATGAAAAAAAATGTTTTTTTTTTTTTTTTAATATTTTTTTCCCCACAGAAACAGACACAGTTGTTGTGATTCAGTGGCAAAACAAATTTTGTCAATCAGACAAATGGTTCCAGAGATAGAGCTGTTTGAATCAAAAAAAGTGTCCATCCACTAGAATGAACACACATTTTCTCAATCAGCTAAACGAGGGAACCAACACACAAACAGAGAAAAGCATCTCTCTGATCTCAGGTCATTTTGACATCTTTAAAAAAAACATATATATATATATATATATATATATATATATATATATATATATATATATATATATATATATATATATATATTATAGCCTTTGATCTAAAGACGTCAAAGACATCATTGGCACACAGGGCCCATTGAAAAAAGCAGTCATGAGACGTCATTGGCATTGAGTGAGTGATGAAAAGATATTGGATTGATATATTCTCTTCTCTTCAGAAATCGATGGTCCATTGCTACGGAGAACAGAAGCACCTCTGCTCTGTTTATTTCCTAATATCCTGACTCCTATAAAGCAGCTACCCCATGTACAGTCTCATGCAGTTACTAATTTATTTGGTAGGTTAATGTTCCAGCATTATCGTTCAAAAGAAAGAACACCTCTCCAATGGATGCTGTGGTGGTCCTGAGTGCATTTTATTGCACTCAGAACCATATATCCATCCCACCGAGGGCACCTTGTCAACTCTGTGAACTCGTTGACTGCCAAATACGTAACACCACCAAAGACGTTATTTTATGTTGTGTGTTTTCCATTTTCTGCTAGATTCCGCTCTTCGCTAACCTGTGAGTTACCATTTGACGCCCAGACAATCGCCCAAGCACGAGATCACGTGATCACAAACAACCCAGCCTGTTCACTCCCAATCAATCGTATTGGATTTGGAAAATGCCTTCCATGCATTCCTTTCTTGTTTTCTGGTGCTTTTTGGTGAAACCAAGCTCATTCAACTCCCAATAACTATGGAAGTGAAGACTGACAGGAAAGAGGGAGAGAGAGATGGGCAGATCATTCTTTTATGATTTTTCAAAGGTTAGTGAAAACATTCTGAATCGCTGGCAAAAGCAGAGTAGACAACGCTTTAACTCTGGCATTTAATGTGTTTTGCGTGTGACTCACTTCACCGGTTGGTTGGCGGCGTCAGGGTCTCGCGCCGACACAACGCCCACGAAGCTGCCGGCTGCCGTGTCCTCGTGCACGTCGATGATGTAGGGGTTCCTGGTGAAGACGGGCGGCTCGTCCACGTCCTCCACCGTCACCCGCAGCGTGGCGTGGTCCTTGAACTGCACCCCCTGGAGGTACCGCGAGTCCAGGTACGTGTTTCTCACTTCCACCTTGAACTCGTAGTCCCTCTTGGTCTCATAATCCAGCAGCTGAAAGATGAAAAGAGCCGTGGGCCGGAGGAATCGAGGTTGTGGTCTCTTACAATAAGGAAAACAGACTCGCTGCCCACGGCATTTTTTAATGGAGGTCTTGTTATTATAGGGTGAACTTCATCTCACCTTCTCTTGCTCCGATAATTCATACTACTAATTTGTTAGAAAATTATTGTAGAATCCAATCAATAGTTAGAAATAATGATATTGAACTTCTCTCATTAGAGACCTAAAAAGAGGCTTTCAACAAAAAGGCAAACTGTGTCTTTAGGTTTTAATAACGAGGACACCAGCAAGACAGCTTTCATATCAGCTTTCCTCACTTTTAAAATGAATGCTATCAAAGAACTGTTATTAATCTCAGCCTTACCCTTACGTCATCTATTTTAACACTAAAGTCAAACACTTAGCATAATTGGCTGTAACTGTAAAAGGCAAGGAGAAAAAAAGAAAGAAGAGCAACCAGACAAATAAAGGTGAGGTAAATGGTTGATTGAAATGAAGACAAAAGGAGCTAAGGCAGAGTGAGTGCCAATTTGCTCCGACGGCACAAGAAGCAGCTCTTGAAAGTAAAAAGATAGAAGCACCTTTTATGGAAATCATCATAGCAGTGGAGGGAAACACAAGACTATGATTTGATTACCCGTGGAATTTACTGATGTTGAACTCAGGTTGAAACTCGGGTTGAATTATGAATAGCTACCTGATATAAAGACAAATATTCTCTGTCATCTTTTTATCTCCTTTGCTCCAGTGAGGAATCAAAAGCAGTTTTTGTTCACTCTCTCTCTCTCTCTCTCTCTCTCTCTCTCTCTCTCTCTCTCTCTCTCTCTCTCTCTCTCTCTCTCTCTCAAAAAAAAGAAAGATGAGCCCTGGTCTATTTTTTTCCCTTAACGGACGGCAATAGTTAGGGTGGTTACCATAGGCAACACAATAGTTCTTTATAGACTTTACTAACTTTATAGAGTAACCCCAAAAGTTTGTCGGTTACACCCCGCCATTCCGAAACACCGCCATTCCGAACATTGACTTCTAACCCTAACCCTAACCCTAACCCTAACCCTTACCCTAACCCTAACCCTACCCCTAACCCTAACCCTGTTTCGGAATGGAGGTGTTTCGGAATGGCGGTCTGACACCAAGTTTGTCGACCTACTCCTTGCAAAGTTTTGGCGGCACACACTCGAGTCATAAATGATGTCAAATCGACTGGATTCATCGTGTGCTTGCATTTTGCTAAGAGATATGTTGTTGTTGAGATAATTTATTAGTGAATGAATGTTCCACATTGACTTGAATGGGAAAATGCAAAAACAGCAAAACAATTTCCCAGAATTTCATCTTTCCAGCTCCGCTTCATTAACATCTGGTGACCTTGTTTTCTGTGCTGGTGGAGATACTCTTTCAATGTAACATGAATTGAACCCAAGACATAACTACCAGGGGTCATCAATATGTCCGTACACGGACAAATGTATGTGTCCATGGCAAATCTTAATTTTTTTAAATAACATTATCATGTTCTTATCTTGATCAAAAGACCCAATTTTTGAATGCTCTCCCTCCACAAGGGCCCCGAACTGAGCTCATGCTTCCTTGAGTGCATGAGGAGTGAGCAGGGGGGAACTTCAATATTTCCATTTATTTCCACTGGGGTATTAGTAGAACACTACAGGTCTATCCGTGTAGTATGACTTTAGAATATAGTAATCCAAAGACCTGGCTTCATTATGATTCATAGAGTTTTATTGCAGAATTATGGTATCCTCTATGTCCATTTGCCTGCTTACAATGCATTGCTTTCCAAAGACAGCTTCACAATCCTTCCATGTTTCGTACACTAAAAATCAGGTTCCATTTAATTAGTTAACCACTTAAACCCCATACGGTTGAGCGGAGTCCCACAGGGGTCTATACTAGTGTATTTTCAGTTTTCTGTTATTGTGGTGGGAACTGGGAATGCTTTTGCACAAAATATAGCAGATCGATAAGCTCACGGCATGTCGCATAGTAGGTCACACATTCCAAACCCTTTTTATTCTCTTTTTTTTTCAGTGACCCTATTAAAACACCGACCCACCTGCAGTGGTGTAAAGTAACTAAGTAGATTTACTTGAAGGTCGGGTGACATGGCCAAAACAGCTAATTATGGCTATCAAATTAGCCAATTTTTTTAATGATGTCATGTACCCCCATGTTAAATTACCCAATCAAATTAATTTATTGTAGTTACTGTACTGAAAGTAGTACTTTCTATACAATAACTGCAATAAATTAATTTGATTAATAATTTGAATATGGGGGGAGGGGCGGAGTCGAGTATCCATATCATTATCTTTTGAAACTGCCCAAACAAAAGCTGTCCGAGGTGTGTTTCCGACTTTCTAAACCAAATTTAAAACTATCAGTTCTAGGGGTAAAAATGATACAGCATTCGCTATAAAATCAGTGGTTATACCGGTAAAAAAATACAAGTCTTCTTCAAAAAAGGTGTCAGAGATTAGTTACGAGGGTCCAACACGCTTCTCCCCGTCCCGGTTTTGTCGGCCATACCCTGCTGTCTCTTCCCCTAAACCTGACTGGAGCACCAGACTGACCGGAGCAAGCTTAGAACGAGGGTCCAGCGATCTCCTCCTTCTCGGCAGCTGAGGTCCGTAAAAAATAAAAAGAATAATAAAAAAAATAAAAAAAATTATGATGACATTTTAAAGTATTGCAATCCAAATAAAGTGATATTTGTCTTTAGTTACTGTACATTTTGTTTTATTATGGTAATAATATTGAGAGCTTCTGCTCTGCTGGCCGCACTGCATGTCGCTGCTCTGAAAGCTTAGTGCAGTCTAAAGCCTGCCCACTCTATGTATCCGGTACTTTCCACAGATATAGGCTACACACATGCACACACACCCCACTTCTGTATCCGCTTTAGACCCTTCCAATGAGCCAATGAGGATACACAGTCAGATTATGCACGGGCCGGTCCGGAGGTGAGTTCACGGTGTGGTCAGGTGGACCGGAGGTGGAATTTTTGTGCGCGCACGAGGGCCTCTTTATTTCCCCTTGCCCAGGGGCCTTATGTCATATAAATCTGGGCCTGCATCTCGGATCCAAATATTGTACTTTTACTCCACTACATTTACTTACTTTGCAGATATAAATTATAATATTATAAACATAGATTAACCACTTTAGAACTATTTTATATCTATTTGAAAATGTCCGATCTACAAGCTCACAGAGCTTGTAGATCTGCTATTTTCAAAAAAAATTGTACTTTTACTTTTGGTGCTTTATTTTGATGCCAATACTTTTGTACTTTTACTCAAGTACATTTTGAATCCTGGACTTTTACTTGTAAAAAAAGAGTATTTTCTACATTGCAGTATTGATACTTTCACTTAAGTAAAACATTTGAGTACCTTTTTCCACCACTGCCCTCTGGATACAATATGACAACATGCTCTACAAAGGACAACTAATAGATGTTACCTTTTTAACTGTGATGACCCCCTCTTGCGTGGCCTGGTCTGTGACGATGTTGAACATGTCGTGGCCACCGACGATGCTGTAGTCCATCTCAGCGTTGCGGCCAACATCAGGGTCTTCCGCTCTGATCCGACCAATCGTGTCGCCGATCTCCTTAGATTCCACCACCGCCATGCGAAAGGAATCTGTTAGAGAGCACATCGTCATTATGAATCTTCACTTTCGTCTTGCCTTTCGTGGTGTTCTGGAGATGTCCGACGGTTGGCGTCTTACGGTTGGCGAAGCGCGGCGGGCTGTCATTGACGTCCGACAGAGTGATGCTGACCGTGGTGGTCCCTGAGAGCCCCCCCATCTGTCCAGCCATGTCTTTAGCCTGGATCACAACCTGGTAGTTCTCCTTCACCTCCCTGTCCATGCCGGGCAGGGCCGTCTTGATGGTGCCTGAAGAGAACCTTTAGGTTTAGCAGCGCAAGTAATTCGTAGGAAGTTGTGCAGCACATTTCATACACAAATGTACAATTTCAACGTGTTTAATTTTAAAGACAGAAAGGCACTCAGAGGCACAAAATAAATGCACAATGGGAATGAAATGAAATAGCATCTGAAAAATGTAATGTCAAAGTTTAAAGGCACATTGACCTTTTTATTTTATATTAATTATTCTCATAATATCAGCAACAAAGTGGTCTTTACAAAGAGTATTGTATCGAGCATTTATTCTCCTTTTCTGGCTCCAAGCTCCATATATGGAGGGGTTTCAGACCCAAGGTCTTTCCAAGCCATCTGAATGGAGCTGTTGTTTCTAACACACTGGAGCCTCTCTCACATTATGGACCCTGGACAATGTCCAGGGAATCAGGTCAGGACATTGTCCGGTGTTGCCCTTTCACACATGTAGCACACAACAGGAGAATGTGTGTGCATCAGACGTGTTCTCACATAACTGTAAATATTCCTTTCGATTAGGCGAGGGGTGGTAAGATGCAAGCACTAGCTCCTCTTACTTAGCATTACATGGATGACAGGGATTAAATGCATTTTTTTCCTTTTTATTAACCACTTGAACCTCTAGCATCCCTATTCATAGGGCCTTGCGTCTGTTGTCTGTAATCTGAGACTGAGTAGACTACAGACACGCATATCTTTGTTGTCGGGTGGAAACCTTGTACAGTATGTCCAAAACCGTTTGTTTTGTATTTATCATTTTAAATATGATTTAAAATAGTGAAAATAGCTGATCGCCTCGAGCTGTTGTGTGCTTGTAGATCTGCTATTTTCAATACTTTTGTGCACCACTTTCGTTTGATGACGATTTTAATTTACAAAAAAAACAAAAAAACTTGGAGATACAATGTTTCTCCCTGACAGTGGCGATGGCATGTCTTTGAAGAGGATTTGATTGGTGTGAGAATGGATGACATTGTCCAGCGCTTGTGTTCAATTCATCACAACATCATAGAAGAATCAATCTGGGAACTCGTCGTCAAAAAGAGGGGGGGATGGGGGGGGAAATAGTGCCCTCTGCTGTTGTTTTCCTTAGAATGTGCCTCTGGAGCACCACAATAGAATGTGGATGATAGGATGTTGGCCTGGTTGGTCCGCCCTCAGCCCTCAACTTCCCGTCCACGTGTCTGTGTTTACATTACTAACATTCCTAAATCTTTGTGTTTTAACTGGAGCTGCTGACAGATTCAGACGCAGAGCTCTGAATCTGTCTTGAGAGATTATAGAAGAATAGACTTTATAGAATATAGACTCTATTTGCCAATTGCATGAATGCTTAGGACATTTTGGAGCTCAGCTCCCAGGGTTAGCATCTAAAAAAGGAAGAAAATACACAATCACAACAGCTTTCAGGGCATGCTGGTATGAAAGCCAGTTTTTGGAGGTGAAAATCCTTATGAGTGCTTTAGAAATATGCAAAGTGCCCTATAAATTTTTTTTTTTAATCAAACACAAATTAACCACTAAAAAAACAAACAAACACAAAAAGTACATGATTTTGTGTGGAGTGCATCTTTAAGTGCTTAATTGCCTCCCACAGAACATGACAGATGTAAAAATTAATGTAGGTGTTACATGCTTGACATTTAACTGCTTGACAGGTAGTCTCCCATTGACGCACCCATGCACAACAAACAACTGTAATTATTGAATTTTTAAGTATATTTCACGAATAGCCTTATTTTTTTTTAAATAATAGGGGTGCAGGAATACAGAAAAATAAAGACATGAGTGTTCATCCAAAACTAGCAACTACTAATAACTATGGTGAAATTATCATTAAAACACAACCAACTCCTCTTTCCTACCGCACTAATGTTGACATTGAGCTAGAAATTCATTTCTAGCTCAATGTCAACATTAGTTGACATTAGTAGGTTTTCATAGAGTAGGTAAGTAGGTTTTCATAGAAATTAATTTCTATGAAAACCTACTTATCCAAGCTGGGCAAATAATATTATATATATCTATCTATAAATGCGAGAAGTCTCTGCGTGTGTGTGTGTGTGTTTGTAATCCGCGTATCTCGAGAACCGTTCGTCCCACCGGCTTCAGATTCGGCACGCGCGTTCCCCGCCGCGGCACGGAGTGCAGTGCCGGGTCTCGACCCGACCCGACGCGCGGTTTTCCCAAACCGGCGCGAAACGTTCGGAATCTCCTTATGCGGGGTTGATTGTTGACATCAGGCTGTTTCTGAGGAAATCGGCGAAAGCTCTGACTCATTGTGACATCACTTCATAAAAGGCTCTGATAAGAACCGTTCGTCCCACGGGCACGCGCGTTCCGTCCCACGGGCACGCGCGTTCTCCATATATGGGCATAAAATGGATGCCCCCATATATGGGCATAAAATGGATAAAGGGACACAGACAGACAGATTCAGAGATCTCCGAGAACCGTTCGTCCCACGGGCACGCGCGTTCCGTCCCACGGGCACGCGCGTTCTCCATATATGGGCATAAAATGAATGCCCCCATATATGGCCACGGCACGGAGTGCAGTGCCGGGTCTCGACCCGACCCGACGCGCGGTTTTCCCAAACCGGCGCGAAACGTTCGGATCTCCTTATGCGGGGTTGATTGTTGACATCAGGCTGTTTCTGAGGAAATCGGCGAAAGCTCTGACTCATTGTGACATCACTTCATAAAAGGCTCTGACATCACGTACGCCACATGAGTCAACAAAAAATCTCTGTGAGTGTGTATGTATGTAGGTAATCCACGTATCTCGAGAACCGTTCGTCCCACGGGCACGCGCGTTCTCCATATGGGCATAAAATGAATGCCCCCATATGAGAACCGTTCGTCCCACGGGCACGCGCGTTCCGGCCCACGGGCACGCGCGTTCTCCATATATGGGCATAAAATGAATGCCCCCATATATGGGCATAAAATGGATAAAGGGACACAGACAGACAGATTCAGAGATCTCCGAGAACCGTTCGTCCCACGGGCACGCGCGTTCCGTCCCACGGGCACGCGCGTTCTCCATATATGGGCATAAAATGAATGCCCCCATATATGGGCATAAAATGGATAAAGGGACACAGACAGACAGATTCAGAGATCTCCATATATGGGCGTGAAATGGACGCAAATAGACAGATATCTCCATATATGGGCATATATGGGCAGACGTACGCCACATGAGTCAACAAAAAATCTCTGTGAGTGTGTATGTATGTAGGTAATCCGCGTATCTCGAGAACCGTTCGTCCCACGGGCACGCGCGTTCTCCATATATGGGCATAAAATGAATGCCCCCATATGAGAACCGTTCGTCCCACGGGCACGCGCGTTCTCCATATATGGGCATAAAATGAATGCCCCCATATATGGGCATAAAATGGATAAAGGGACACAGACAGACAGATTCAGAGATCTCATACGGCATAAAGGGACACAGACAGACACACAGACAGACGGATACAGAGATCTCCATAAATGGGCGTGAAATGGACGCAAATAGACAGATATCTCCATATATGGGCATATATGGGCATAAAATGGACCCAGAACTATATCTGCAGTGATCTCCATATATGGACATAAAATGGACGCTGACAGACAGACAGATAACAGATATCTCCATATATGGGCATAAATGGACACAGGCAAACAGATGGTCAAAACGGGTCCTATGACAACAGGTATAATGGGGTTTGCATTAAAGGGCGGGGCATTCATTCCCTATTTACGTTGTTCCGAGTTGGCCAGGTCGCCGACTAGACGCTGGGCCGCCCGAAGGGCGGCCCAGCTTCTAGTATTTACAAACGAACACTCTAGCCACAAGGCCACTGAGTGGGTCTCCTTTGCCACTACTACTAGATGCTTAATGGTCCATGTCACTACGAACTGCCACAGTTGGCCTGGGGAGGGAGTAGACAAAACAATCACATGCCTCATCGGGAAGGATCGAGTCACCACCCACCGGGAGGGTGAAGCACATGCAGAGCTGGAGGCATAGAGACACACAGGCGCCTACAAATTCACGCCCCTAATTGAGACGGCGGCTCCACTTCGATTAAGGCAAATGGTATACTGCAGGCCTGCCCATAGAAGTCACTGCAATTTAACTGTAGTTAGCCTACTTTTAAAAAAAATCCTAAATGAACTGAACAAATGTATGGACTGTCTTTGTCAACATATCTTCTTTTTTTCTAAATAGATGATGTTCTTAGCCACTTGCATGATTTCCCACATAACGTAAACAGAGCAGGGGAGACGGCAGACAGAGAACCTGTCGCTTTTCAGTGACATCACTGTCTTTACTGCTATGTATTTACGAGCGCTGAATTTGAAGACCCCACACTTTCAATTGGAGAGTGAATTCTCCAGGTTAGTATTAATCTAAAAATAAGTCTTGCAAGACGTAGTTTGGAAGAAGCAAGATGCGATAATTTCCCAAAACAAATAGCCTGACACAAGCGTATGACTGTGACTTAAACTTAAAATTACGGTATTGTATGGTGCCTCTCAAGGATTGCATTGCCAGATGCAGTAGGCTACTCCCTTATCCCTTACCCAAAGTTGGGGCGCTGTGTCAATTGGGGTTGTGAATTTGTAGGAGCCTGTGTGTCTCTATATTGACCGTCTCGTTTTGTATTGTTTGGTGGGTGATCGCATACCATGTTCATGTATGTTTGGTGATAGCTTACCATTTTCAATAATGTTGGTGTGTACTGGTATGTCTGGTGGGAGATAGCTTACCAGTTTCAGAATCCACAGAGAAATAGGGCTGTCCCTGCAGGATACTGTAAACGAGCTTGGCGCTGTTCCCATACGTTTGATCGTCAGCATCGTTGGCCGTTACCATGACAACAGACGTACCTGTAAAAAAAAGAAAAAAAGACAATATCAGCTCACATTCAAATGTGTCAAAAAGTAGTGGTAGCAAAAGTTAGGTACTACATTTTCAGGTCATACAGACCTGATCTACAGATCGTCTGGCACCTAGTCATCATTACGTCATTTTGCATTACTTTGACCACATAGCCAATGAGCCTCAATGTCCTCTCAACACACTCCATATTTCGGTGTTGCCGCATTGGGAACTCCATATATGGTTATGGCTGAGTCACATGGGTGCAGCAACGCGGTCCTCCCTTAATTCATTTTAACTCTTATACTGCTTTGGACGTTCCTGTTCGCCCCAATTCTCAAGAGACCTCCGCGCCAATACGGCGCTCGTTCGCGTTCGTTAGTTTACCTTGTTGATGTCCTTAAGCTGATGAGGGGTCGCGCCGCCGTGTACTGTAAACACATTTTCCGTGGTGATGGTGTAAAAAATCCATTATGCGTTAACATCAACGGAGACCAATTCACTTCCTTGTTGATTTCTCTGGCTGTGAGGCTCTGTGGCCAGTGACTGGTCTGAATGCACGGCAACACATAACAGGCAAATTCACATTCATTCTCGCATGACGCCGCCCTCTGCTGCCTGGCAGACCAAAGTGCACTATTGCACAATCAAAAAAATAAAAAATAAATAAATGTCTATCTATCTACTATAACGTCGCAAATAGGGATGTGAAAAAAAATCGTAAATCGACGCGTCGATCGACTCATGCTCACCGCGACTCAAAAAGTACGAGTCGAAAAGTCGAAAAATATATATATTTTTTTATTTTTCTAAAGTTTTTCCCCCAAAAATGACTGTTTTAATCATTGTTCAAAAAGGTTATAAGCGTTAATGTTTTCCAAATGTGAGAGGACCGTGGACCGGGTGTGTGTGTCTGTGTCGGAGACTGTTGTGTGCATGCGGCGCTAGTCAGGTCCGCGGACTACTGGTTGAGAAACACTGCTGGACCGGGATGATGCGCACGTCATAGCAGTGCGACTCTATGGACTGGATGCGTTTTGTTTACCTCCTGCCTCTGCATGCATGCTTGACAGGAAAGCTCGCTTGTTAATGGCAGCGTCGCCGTTGTGTGCGATGATCACAAACCACACTACTCGTCGTTAACGTTAATGCGACACACCGGGGATATATGAGAGCGAGCGGTCAGCACTCCCGCACGTTCCATGGACTTATTGTCACTCCGCTTCTAGTCTCTAGAGAACAGACTCCATGCTAACAAGGAAGAGCAATTATGTATTATCATTATTATTAGGGCTTTGATGCAAGTTCTGATGGGTGCAGCATACGTTGTGTTGTTTAAAGTAATGCGCCGTTGTGCTGCTCTCCTCTCAGCTGCTGCTTAGCGGAAAAAAAAGTGAAAAAAGTCGATCGACGTGTCGATTTTCGGCCACGACGCGTCGATTCGCAAATAATGCGTCGATTAACATCCCTAGTCGCAAAGGTAAGCCGCTTTTTGATGGCACCAAACCCAATAAATAAATAAATAATCTGGCAGTAGGAGAGTTAATATAAGATAAGATGAAGTGTCACAATGAGATGCGCTGCTATAATTGTGTCTGTGGGGAAGGGGCTGACTCAATTTTAATACAGAAATGCACTGGTATTAAAAAGAAAAGTGCGACCTGATATATAATGACTTTTGTCATTTCTTGTTTACTTAAAGGAGCTATAGTCAACTTTTTCTTGAAAAACAGATGCTAAAATAAAAACTAGAAAAGAAAATTTCCAAGAAATTTTAAGTGTGCCTGCAGCTCGCTAAGTCTGTGCAACCTTGTGTAGCGGTTGGTGTTAGCATTAGCGTTACATTATTTAACATTAGCATTAGCATAGTGGCGTTTTGGCGCATTTTTGGCCGTTATCACGGGTCGCACTTTAACGACAGTTTTTTGAGAAAAAATTGTTTTGTGAGAAAAAAAAATTTTTTGAGAAAAAAAGTGTTTTGAGAAAAAAAAAAATTTGAGAAAAAAAAATTGAGAAAAAAAAAATTGAGAAAAAAAAAATTGAGAAAAAAACATTTTGAGAAAAAAATTTTTTTGAGAAAAAAAAATTTGAGAAAAAAAAATTGAGAAAAAAAAAATTTGAGAAAAAAAAATTTGAGAAAAAAAAATTTTTGAGAAAAAAAAATTTGAGAAAAAAACAATTTTGTGAGAAAAAAAAAATTGAGAAAAAAAAATTTTTGAGAAAAAAAAAATTTGAGAAAAAAAAAATTTGAGAAAAAAAAATGTTGAGAAAAAAAAAATTTTGAGAAAAAAAAATTTTTGAGAAAAAAAAATTTGAGAAAAAAAAATTTGAGAAAAAAAAATTTTGAGAAAAAAAAAAAATGATGACACCAGCCGCGAGTCTGTACGACAAACGGTTCATGAGTTATAGAGGCACTTCCTGTTTGGCGAAGGACACTTCCTGTTACAGAGGGGGCGGGGCTTAATCAATTACAGCTCATCCCTATTGGCCGGAAAAAGACCAAAGTTGTGTGTGCATTTTAAAGTTTAAATCACGTTGCTAGGCAAAAGTATGGCAGAGTTATGTGGCGGCAAATTTTCTGGTTTTTTTTCGGAGTCCCCCATTCTAAGTCAATGGGGTTTTTGGGCGTAGTTTTTTTGCGAATTACATCGCAATCGTATCGCGGATCGGAAAGAAAAGTAATAGCACACCATTCCCGGCCGAGCCGCACATTTTGATGTGTATATTGCGGGGGTGGCGTAAATCGTGCGGCAGTTATTACGTGCCGAAATTTCCCCCATTCTAAGTGAATGGGGTTTTTTGGCGTTGTTTTTTGCGAATTACGTCGCAATGGTAACGCGGATCGGAAAGAAAAGTAATAGCACACCATTCCCGGCCGAGCCGCACGTTTTGATGTATATATTGCGGTGGTGGCGTAAATTGTGCGGCACTTATTACGTGCCGAAATTTGCAAGAACATTACCGACCGACCGACCGACCGACCGACTTAAGTATGGCGGATTACAATAAGTGTTCTGCTATTGCATAGCAGGCACACTTAATAATGTTTCGAAAATATTTTATAAAAAAATAAGCTTCATATATGTGTTTCAATTAAAAAATGACCACAAAAAGCGTAAAATAATGATAAAATAATCATTTTGGCCCTTTGTTTACATTTACAGGGCCCGTACTTTGTTTACATCCTAGTCTGTAGACTAGGATGTACACCTACAATGAAAAAGTTGACTATAGCTCCTTTAAGTAAAAGTATCAATACTGCAAAGTAGAAATACTCTATTACAAGTAAAAGTCTGGGATTCAAAATGTACTTGAGTAAAAGTACAAAAGTATTGGTATCAAAATGTACTTATAGTACCAAAAGTAGACTCATATGCAGTACTCATTATGCAGAAGGTCACAGTTTTCAAATATATGAAATGTATGAAAACCTTTTGAAAGTAGCATATCTACAAGCTCACAATGGCAGTTGTCTCTGCTGTCCATTTAAAATCCCTCTGAGGAACAATATACTGTGTGCCAGTGGTTCACCACTATGCATGTGTGCCAGTGGTTCAGTTGCCCAGAGGCAGCACAGCAGTTAAGGTTACAAGTTACAGAGAAGTAAGAAAAAGAAAGAGTACTGTAGTATACAGTCCAAAGATCAAGCACAAAAAAAAGATAAATAAACATAAAGTGTCGAAAGCTATTGCAAAAAGAGAAGAAGAATATATACATAACCACAAAACATTCAACGCTCATAAGTCATAAGTGACACGTCAACACCGCAATAATACACAGTACAACCAACACAACCCAATAGTGCAGGGCCTGAAAAAAAGTGACCAAAGTCAGTGCAAATAAGTCAAGAATATACATATATATTTTTCCTTTTAAAGCAATAGTTTCCTTTTAAAGCAATAGTTAAGCAATAGTTGGTTAGTTAACTGCTAACCAAACTCTGTGGTCCGTTGGATTGATGCACGCACGCACACGCACAGTGTGTGCGTGTGCGCGCGTGTGCGTGCGCGCGCGCGCGCGTGTGTGTGTGCGTGTGTAAAATGACAGGGAACAGCAACAACAGTGTGAACGTTAGCGTTTAGCGACCGGCGCTAACTAACATGAAGAAGGGAAGAGGAGCTGCCTAGTAACCGACCTGATACGCTATTAAGTAGCCTATCAAAAGTAATTATTTAATAAGAATTACCGTGATGCGCACAGCGGTAAAGCATGAAAAATATGATCGCCCAGGTATGGTTCAAAAACGTACAGCAGTCTTACTCCACAATGCTTTAATATAAAGTTCCATTTTTTTTTACAGGGGTTCAGAAATGACTATTCTACATGTAAAATATGTCTATAAACAAATAGCTTAATTCCCTGAACTGGGTCTTTAAGTAAGAAATGTGAGTACTTTTTCCAACACTGGCTATTGCAGGATTGATACTTTTTACAAAAAAATTATAATAAGTGAATACTTGTTCCACCACTGTACACAGCTAGCTTATATCCGGTCTAAATTCAGCACACTGTATCCGCTAATTTCCACATACACTATACAGATGAGATGAGAGACCTGCACGGAACATTTACTTTTTGGATAGAATGTTCACAAAAGTCAAGTGCTGCCATCTCCAATGCATGAATCTATCACACATTGAGTACTGTTTCACAAACTGGTCTTGCACAGGTATAACGACTCTTAAACCGAACAGCTATATAAGAGTGCGCTCAAGGTGTTGGATAGGAAACCCCACTCATATCACCATTGTAACATTCTTCAGAGATACAGTTTTTTGAGTTTTGCAAATTCTAAGGTATTTAAACAGGTCAGTATCATATAAGACCCTAAATGGTCTATGCCCGCCCACCTAAGGGAATTCATCAAAAGGAAGCCTGATAGAGGACGTAACACTAGGGCAATCGCTAGAGGAGACTGCAAAGTGCCATTCCGGGCAACCACTTTTGGAAATAACACCCTCTCAGTCCAGGGCTGTTCAATTTGGAATGACCTACCCCTAACAATAAGAGATTGTTCATCATTTCCATTGTTCAAGAATAACCTAAAGAAATGGTTACTTGACAATCAAACGTGTGACCATGTATAGTCTTAACTCATTTAGTGCCACCCCTTTCACCACTAGAGGGCGCCCAGTGGCCAGAGAAAATCCCATAGAGATATGCTGGTATATGCAGAAGGGCTGCAGCCATGACTTGCCTGAACACTTTCCTTTGTGCATGACTGCATGTACAGGAAGAGGATGAAGTTAGCTTGAAGTTAGCTATTGGCTACCAAGCATTTTAGAAGCCTTATTTTCGTCAACTTAGCCATGATTAAACCTTGCACACCTCATGCATGGGAAAAAAACAGAGAAGAATGAGCTCTGAAAAATCCAATGCAATCCAGAGTGGATTTGTGCAGTTTGTTCACAGCTTTCAAACAAAAAAATCCGATTGGAAATCCGTTCAGGCATTCTTGAGATAATCGCCCTTATGTTTTACATGTAATGTAAACAAAAATGGCTGCCCTGTATGTTAGATGGGGTTGTATGGGGGTGGAACATGCAAAATCGCGATTGAAATCATGTTCACCAGATTTGATGGGGTCCAAAAAAAAAAAAAAAAAATTCAAAAAAATTTTTTTCAAAAAAAAAAAAAATTTTTTTTTTTTTTTTTTTTTTTTTTTTTATATCCCGAACTTGTTCGGGATAGGCACCCTGTGATACGATCATATATCCCGAACTAATTCGGGATAGGCACTCAATGAGTTAATAGTATAGTTTTTAATTATCCTTTTACTAATATAGGGTTCTTACTGGTGGAATAGTATAGTACTTGTATGTAAGTGTTCTAAATGCCTTCCCTTGATGTAAGGTTACTGTTGTTGGTATGTGTTGTGATGTTTTGTTTTTGTCTTCATGTGGGGACTACGGATGTAATTTAGCATTCTTGCTCAATCCGGTGTATTTACATTGCATTTATGTAGTGTTCATTAATATGCATTGTCCCGTCTAAATAAATAAAGTAAAGTAAAAGTTAAGAAGTGTTCCTGAACGGCGGGCTTCCCCGCAACAGACCGATTGTGGATGACAAGAGGGAGGAACCTCATCTCGGAGCTGCATAGGGGAGGGATGAAAGGAGCTAGAGAGAGACACACACACACACACACACACACACACAACATAACAGCACTGAGCTGTCAACATCATAGAACCGTCTTTGTTTTGGTGATTAGCGAAAATTTATTTTTTATTTTTACTACATACGAGAGGCTGCGCTGTGAGTGCAAGGACATAGCGTTAGAATTAGATAGATGCACTAGACCAGTGTTAGTTTCACACGAGGGGCGCTGTTCCATTATGAGAAGCCGTTAATGGTCGCCTCGTCTTTCTTTGTGCATCCGAAAGCTACTCAGATCACGACGTATAAATCAAAAAATAAATCCTTCCAGAATACTGTCTTCTGCAAACCGTTAACATTAGCGAGATGAAGTTAGTATTTTTTTTTTTTTTTTTTTTATATAATTGTTATCCCACGATTTTGCAACCCATTTATTTCACCCAGTGCCAATTGCCTATGTAATCCTGCTCTGCACTCCCTCTGCCGCGCCTGGGGAGACAACGGACTGACCTCATGCTTCCTTCTATGCATGAGTAGTCCAAGTATCGCCGACCCCACCTAGGGTGTGGGCGTTGATGACGCGGAGGGAGAAACACTCCCCCAGCACCCACAGCGTCCCCCGGCGGGAATCGAACCAGGACCTTCTAGCTGTGAGGCGAAGCGCTAACCACTGCGCCACCATGCCCCCGAAGTTAGTAACTTGAGGAATGCTGTGTTTACAAACAGATGCAGCACGCTGTATGGGCGGTGCTCAGAAAGTGAAACTGGAGACAATGCGTCGTAGACCAATCGAACCCCTGTGAAAATTTCAGAGCGCAAAGCTCTCCGCCTCCCAAAACCACAGATAATTTCTTCCGAAAGCAGCCTAGTTTGCCGTATAAATGTAGCCATTTAATGACCTTAAAACAACTATCTGTTGGAATGAAAACCTTCTTCAACATTCGAACTGTGGGAGTTCCGACAAGATGGCGACCGAGTAGGACGCGTTTGTTGAGCTCTGTGGAGGTGCATAGTTTTCACATTTTTTAAGCCCATTTTTTACTGCCTTTATAGTTCTTTTGAGACTTTAAACGCCCAAAACACTGGTGAGCGTCTGTTTTTGCAGTTGTTTCGTGTTTCATGCCGAATACGATTAACACGAGGTCGAGGAGTACCAGGTCTCCGACCGCAAACGCCGACAACATGGCCGGCGCAATGCAGGGCGACGCTGACGCTCCGGTTACAAAGAGCATGCTGCGCGAGGTCCTCAAGGAATCACTGAAAGAGTTTATGGATGGTTTTATTCAACCCATGATGCTTGGCTTGGAGAAGAAATTACTGAAGAAGATTGATGACTTCGGAAAGGAGCTGCGTCCTGCAGTCGCCACGCTGAACACGACCGTGGCTGAACAGGGGGAGGCCATTGAGAACTTTGGTTCCTCCATGGACAGTTTGCAGATGTGTATCACTGAATTGGAGAGAAGATGTGCTAATCTGGAGGAGAAGCTCGTCATAGCAGAAGACCGGAGTCGTAGGAACAACATAAGAGTGATTGGGATCTCTCCTGGGCTAGAAAAGGCTGACCCAGTGGCCTTTATCCAGTCTTTTTTGCAGAAAACATTCCCCGACGAGTTTCCCGACTCCCCCCCGGAGGTGGATCGTGCTCATCGGACCGGCAATCCACGTTCTGATAAGCCAAGGGCTTTCCTGGCAAGGATCCATTTTTTCCGGGTAAAGGAACGCATACTCCAGCTCTCCAGGAAAGCAGGCCAACTGACATACAATGGCAAAAAGGTGTATATTTTCCCCGACTGGTCTGCTGAAACATCAAAGAGAAGGGCAGCTTTCGGGCCAGTAAAGGAATTCCTACGTTCCATCACCGCGGAAGGGGTTAAATACGGAATAAGGCACCCGAGCAAATTCTGGATAACCGTGGATGAGGCGACTTCTACTTTCAACTCACCCAAGGAAGCTCTGGCCTTTTGCAAGGATAAGTTCAAGACTCCAGGTGCTGCGGACGAGACTCTAGCTACGCAGGATGATGAGACGACAGTTACAGAGAACTAACTTTTACCAGGGACACTTTTGCTTTCGTGATCGCGTGCTTTCAAACACATTCTGCCGATGTGATATCCTTTTGCCTTTAATGGACTGTTGGTAAGCTGGCTGGGACTTTGGAGATGACTTTTACGCAGCGTCTTTCTTTCCTCACTCTCTCCTCCTCCTCCTCCCCAAAGGGTGAGTTGTTAATGTAAGCCTACTTATTGTTTTGGACTCATCATCTGACTTGACGTTGTGTTTTCAAGTGTTTCGTTTCATAATACCTATTTTATTTGTTTTATTTTTTAACAAGATCTGTAAGCAGATGGGTGTTACTCGTTTTAATTTAGGTTACCGCAAGGAGAGAGGATTTAGGGCTGCTAAAGCTATAAGCATAATTCACTGTCTTTTTTGTTTGAATATAATGGACATTGTTCTTGTTATTATTGTATTCCTTTTCTTTGCTCTTATTGAGCGTTGTGCTGCTTACTATATAGGTCTAGAGGGTTTTATCTCTCTCTGTTAGGCTTTGTCTAACGTGTTCCGTGTCGCGGTTTGGACGGAGCCTGCTCTCTCTATCGTCTTCCCTCTATGTCTCTCTATCTATCTCGGCTTTCCCTCTCTCTCTCTCTCTCTCTCTCTCTCTCTCTCTCTCTCTCTGGCTCTCTCTCTCGCTGTGTGTGTGTGTGTGTGTGTGTGTGTGTGTGTCTTTCTCTCTCTCTCTCTCTCTCTCTCTCTCTCTCTTTCTGTTAGGTAATGGCGGCTATGTTGGTTGTTAGTTTATGGTTCGTTTATGCCGCCTAAAACGCTACTTTTTCGGGTAGGAGGGCGAGACTGGGCTTTGGCCTTTGTATTGAGTAATGTAGCCTACTGTTTAAGGTGAAACAGATATAAATAATATGGTCTAAATTGTGAAGGCTCCGCGGTTCCAGAGACCACTCGCTCTCCCGCCCTTTCTCTATGTCTCTCTACCTATCTCTGCTTCTCCTCTCTCTCTCTCTCTCTCTCTCTCTCTCTCTCTCTCTCTCTCCCTGGCTCATTGACTCGTTCTTTTTTTCCCTTTTTTTTTTCTAATCTCAATAGCTGGCGGATGTACGATCTCGTGGCGCGTTGGCTCTACGTGCTTGTGGATCCGCTGTCTGGGGGGGGGGGGGGGGGGGGGTAGTTATTTACCTACTTTACTTGTTAAAATGTTAATTTACTTGTTAAAATGTTAATTTCTTGATGGGGGGAGAGGGGAGCTCTGTATTGGGATATTTATTTTGTAGTCGTGATTGGGTAGGTTCACTGTTTGAAGTATGGTAGTTTACTGTTTAAGACGGAAACAGACTTAACTAATATGATTGACATTTATCTAAGTTTGCACTGGCCTTTTGGGCATGTACAGGGAGCTGTATATGGCGCAGTATGCATTATGTGTGCTGTGTTGTATATGGTTTCCTGATCATACATAACTGTGTTTTATGTAAATACTTATGTATACAGACTTTTCTTTTCTTTCCTTTTTTTCCCCCTTCTAATTAGTAATTGTGGTTTGTATGCATGGATGCATGGGGGGGCTGTATGTGGCGCAGTATGCATTAACACTGTGTGTGCTTTGCTGCATATGGCCCCCCGGATGTGCTTTTAATTTCTATTTCTAACTACATATGTAAGTGCATATATTTTTATATCATATACACTGATTTCCTTTTTTATTTATTTTTATTATTAATATTATATTAGTGCCTTGTCGTGGTGACAGCCTTATTTCCACTTATCTGTCACAAGTGTTTGGTTATTTGCATTAGCGTGGCTTATAGGGCTTTATCACATTCTAAGTGGGCCTAATGCTGGACTGATTATTATTATTACAGTTGTTATAGTCCCCTCAATTTTTTTTTTTTTTTTTCCCTTTATTCTTTTCTTTTTTCTCTCCCCCTTCTTTACTAGAAATGTTAACATACCATTCTCATTTATTTAAGTGATATGAAGTGGGGAGATTGATCATAATTTGAGCTGATGGAATGTTTGAGAGCTATTCAGCCACAAGAAGGCACTTTTTTGTTGTTGTTGTTTTTACTTTGGTGATCTGTTATATATTTACATAACCACCAGAGGGCAATGTATGGTTACTTTTGGGCAGTTACTTGTTTGCACTCTCTGACAGAGTGAAATGAAGGTTGACTAATAGGTTGATGGGGTGGGGAACTGTTTTTGTGCACTCTGATGCTAATGGGGTTTTCCCCCTCAAGCTTCAATGTTATGTGTTTTTTTATGTTCGTTTGATGTTGCTTTTTCCTTTCTGTTCCTTTTGGGGTTGTTTTGTTTTTCTGTTGGGAAGGTTTGTTGTGAGGGACCAACTAGGAAATTCTAAAATGTTCTACTGTGCTTGCTGTGCGTATGGTTTGAACCACAATTATGACAGAATATAAATTTCTAAGTTTCAATGTAAGGGGAGCGAATATACCGCATAAGCGAACCAGCATTTTGGGGGTTTTGCGATCTAAATCAATTGACTTTGCATTTATACAGGAGTCTCATCTTTTAAAAGAGCATTCCAACCGATTGGCTAATAAACATTATCGTGTTTTAGCCTTTTCAGCTGCTTCTTCCAAAACCAAGGGAGTAGCCATATTGGCTAGACGTAACCTTAGGTTGGATTCTTTGGGTGATTGGTCTGACAGTGACGGGAGGATAGCTGTTGCTAAAATCCGCTTGGAGGGTAAAATGCTAGCACTAGTCTCTGTGTATGCTCCAAATGTTTTAGACAAAGAGTTTTACAAATTACTAACTAAAACCTTATTGGAACTGACGGATTTCAAAATCATTGTTGGTGCTGACTTCAATGCAACATGGCAACATAACCTAGATAGATCCACTGGGGTAGAAAGCAGAGAACAAGCACTAGCGTCTGCAGAACTACGTGCTTGGGCAAACTCAACTGGCTTACTCGACATCTGGCGTTTAATGAACCCAACGGTTAGAGATTTTTCTTTTCTGTCGGGTAGGCATGCTTCATTCTCTAGGATCGATTACGTTTTTGCCCCTGTTAGCTTGTTTCATAAAATTGCCAAGGTAGAGTTGCTCCCAATGTCACTCTCGGATCACAAGGCGGTGCTGTGTGTTGCTTCACTGAAGCAGGTTATAGATAGAGCTCCTAGATGGCGGTTTAACACCACACTGCTGCGCGATGCGGCATTTGTAGCTCAGTTTCAAACTGGTTTGCGTGAATTTATAAATATCAATACAGGCTCAGTTGAGGATCCCAGAATTCTTTGGGATGCAATTAAAGGCTTTATCAGGAGTAATACAACCCTCTATGCGTCCACTCAGAGAAAATTAAGGTCAGCCAAACTGGTGGAATTGGAATCTCGGTTTTCTACTTTGGATAATTCTCTCCAAAATAACTTTGATGTTAGTACAGCAACTCAGAGGGAGCTAGTTAAGAAAGAAATTAACTCCATTCTCAAGCGCCGCTCAGAATTTCAAATGAAACGCACAAGGCAAAACTACTATTTTAATAGTGCAAGACCCAGTCACTTACTGGCTTTACGTCTTAGATCCAATGAGCATTTTGCTGATATTGTTAGTGTCAAATCAACAACGGGAGCCATGGTTACAGAACCCAAAGAGGTCAATGCCACGTTTCGTGCTTTTTATGATGAGCTCTACACCTCCGAGGTCATTCACGATGATGCAGTATGCAATAATTTTTTATCCAACATACAGTTACCAACCCTTAGCGAGGCGGATGCGGAAGCCTTAGATAGACCGCTCCATCTGGCGGAATTACAGGAAGCTGTGCTCGCAATGCGTAGGGGCAAGTCGCCTGGTTTGGATGGGATACCCCCTGAACTTTATGCCATCTTTTGGGAAGATCTAGGTCAGCTGATGCTAGACATGTTTCGATATGCAATTGAAAGTGGCTCTTTCTCCAGGGATGTGAATGTAGCTATTATATCATTGTTGTTGAAGAAGAACAAGGATCCCACAGATTGCGCAAGCTATAGACCGCTTTCACTTTTGAATTCTGATCTAAAAGTTTTTGCTAAGGTGCTTGCGCGTCGCTTGCAGGGTTTTATGACCACCTTAGTACACTGTGATCAGACAGGTTTCATAGGAACTAGACTAGCCTCTGATAATGCTAGACGACTATTGCATATCATCGATAGGGCTAAGGAGCTGAGGACCCCCGCCGCAGTGTTGTCGCTCGATGCGTTGAAGGCATTTGATCGTCTGGAATGGTCTTACCTGTGGGCTGTACTAGATAAAATGGGATTTGGTGCTTCATTCATACATTTTGTTAAAGTACTTTATTCTAATCCGTCAGCGATGGTCCTAACCGGTAAGATCTGTTCGCCGCTATTCACGATTGGCAGATCTTCGAGGCAGGGTTGTCCCCTTAGTCCTCTCCTTTTCGCACTTTCACTCGAACCCTTGGCTCAGACAGTGCGTCAGTCTGCAGATATTACTCCTGTTTCGATTAACAACACACAGCATCGCATTTCCCTATATGCTGACGATATTCTACTGTTCATTGAGAATGCACCACAGTCAATTACTCATGTCCTTCAAATCTTTGATCAGTTCAGTTCCATTTCCGGCTACAAAATTAATTGGACGAAGTCAGCCCTTCTACCTCTAAATGATCAGATGAGATCTGCTATCCTGCCGCCCATAATCCCAGTAGTAAGCCAATTCAAATATCTTGGCATAGATATTTTCCCCTCTCTTCAGGCTATTGTTAAGAACAACTATGGTGACACTCTAAATAAGATTTGTCTTGATTTAGATAGATGGTCATCTTTGCCCAACTCTCTCCAAGCTCGAGTTTCAATCATAAAGATGAATGTTCTTCCTAGGGTTAACTTTGTAAGCTCTATGCTCCCTTTGCCACCACCGCCGCAATACTGGAATAAGCTTCACTCTTCGATATCTAAGTTTGTGTGGAAAGGGAAACGCCCTCGTCTTAAACTTTCTCTATTACAGCGTGCTAGAGATGATGGCGGCCTTTCATTGCCCAACTTTAAATTTTATTATTGGGCCTTCACGCTCCGCCCCCTTTTAAATTGGTTTAACCCAGCAAATAAGGTTTCTTGGAGAGAGCTTGAGGAGAGTTTAGTGCAGCCTGTTGAATTGAGAGATCTTATCTATTCAAACATAACTACACATCAATGCAAAGTTCGCTTTGGACCTATCATTTCTCATTTAGTGGCAGTATGGAGAGCAGCTGAAAAGATGTGTAAGATTGATTGTAAATGGAACTTATTTTCCCCAGTGTTCAATAATCAAAGACTTTTAATCGAGGATCGCCCCATTCGCTTTCCAAGGTGGAGGGCTAAGGGGATTCGTACATTAGGGGACTTATTTGATAGAAATGGTTTACGACCTTTTCGAGATTTGTGTGACATCTTCAATCTGCCTGGAAATACCCTTTTTTTCTACTTCCAACTGAGATTGTCCATGAGGACCTATGGGGTCCCATGGCAAGCTCCCCTTAGATTGCACCCCTTCCATGAGTTTATCTGTGATGGTAACAGAACAAGAGGTTTGGTTTCCACCCTCTATGGTTTTTTATTAGACTGTAGTTATGGGCCCCTATCTGTTGATACTGTTTGGAGGAATGATGTACCAAATTTGGACCCTGACTTTTGTTGGGACACAGTGTGGTCTAACATTAGGCTATCTTCTAGAAATCCAGACCATCAACAAATTCATTTAAATTTTGTTCATCGGACTTATTTAACTCCCCGCAGACTATGTGCTATGAGGATTTTGAATAATCCCAACTGCACTCTCTGCGCCTCAAATAGTATTGGTACCTTCCTTCACATGGTTTGGGAATGCCCAAATGTGTCGTCATTCTGGAATATGGTTGCCTCAAAACTTTCAACTATTTTTAGTATTAATATCATATCTTCTCCTTCTTTATTTTTATTAAATGACGTCTCACAGTTGCAACTAAACAATATACGCAAGCGCATCTTCTTTGCTGGATTAACGGCGGCGAAGAAGATGGTAGCTACGCGGTGGAAACCTCCTCATACGTTAACGTTTCGCCAGTGGGCCTTAACCTTTCTAGATATAGTATATTTAGAGCAGTCGATAGCAAGGTTACACGGAGCAAAAGAAGAAAACATTAATATGTGGTCGGACATTGCAGATAAGCTTAAGGCTATGATTCAAGAAATCACTATATAGTGGTAACAGCCTAGCACAGGCATGCACTATTGTACATTCCGTGTTGGTCCGGGGAAAGGGGGTGGGTGGGTTTTCTTTTCCTTTTCTTGTTTTGCTATTGTTTGTGTTTGTCTGTTAATTGCATTTTTCTTTTGATTAATGTTTTACTTTTTCTTGTTCTATTCATATGTATGTCTCTAATTTTATGTTATGGAAAATAAAAATAATTGATAACAAAAAAAAAACATTCGAACTGTGTTAATGGTAAAAAAAAGAAAAAGAAAAAAAAAAACACAAAAACAAAATCGAGCTTATTTTCAAATTTTCTACTGTTTGAAAATCGTCGACATATGGACGGTTCCACCAGCCGTGGTCACAAATGTGAATGTTTGAGTTTGATTATACGGCACCTGCTTTTCATTTGCACAAGTGTAGGTACGTATGCCTCTCTGTGTCCTTTCTTCCATTTCTTAAAAATAACACACTAACACTAACAATAACAACACACTGCCATTCAAAGATTTTAAAAAAATATATAAGAAAAAAAAATAAGAAAAAAAGCTTTTACTACAGTATTACAAATTGCTTTCTGGGAAGACTGGAAATCAATTCACAATCAGGTTATGCTGCATTTTAAGACTCTCACAGAAAGAAATGTGGGTGCGCGAAAGGAACTGTGTTTTAAATCAACAGCAATAAACTCAGGATTGCAAGCTTTATTTCTATCTAGTTTCCTTTCTGATATCCTGACATTTTGAGCAATGGCTTTTCCAAGTGCTTTAGTTAATGCTTACAAGCCTCTTCTATAATACCACAAATTCAAAGAATATTGTCCTTGGCATTGCGAGGGACCTCGTTGTGCCCTGTTTGGGGGCAGAATGTCTCCATGCATACTAATGAATGCCTGAACATCTGTCCCACTTTGTCCCTGCACTGACACCATAAAAGGGGTGCCGGCTTCATGGCTGGCTTGCTTGATTAACCAGCACATGCTCTCTCCCATCACATACACAGCGGTTTATTTCCCTATAGATTGGTGTGTGGTCTGGGGTAGACATGACCCCAGCCCACCTTTTGCCAACGTCGGCAATTCAATATGTGTGAAATAATATTAATGTATGCACACTCTCAGACAGTAGCAAAAGATGAACCTCCAACCCAACTTTTTTTTCCAAATCAACCTAAAGATGGGCCTATTATTATTAAGTAGATTAACTGAAAAGCTTTTGGAACTGAATGATTATATGAAACCGGTGTTGTCTGTCTGTTGGTACCTGCTGGCTGGTGCATGTGGAGAGAGGCAAAGGGAAAGTGTAGTGTGCCGTTCCCGATTGTTTAGCAAAAAAATAAACCGCGGAAACCCGAATAAAACACGATCAAAACTGCAAAAAAACGCAAATTTCCGGCGCGCACTGCGTGAGCGAGACGTGCGCGCGAAGGGCGCGGCTATGTCATCCCCCCCACTATCTAAGACGCTATAACGCCCCTGCCGTATCGTACTCCCCGGGCTGATCGCTTTGCCACCATTGGAAATGAGTGGGATACGTGTGATGACACAGATTTGACGTAGTCTGAGTGCGGCTTAACTCGGCTGATCCCTTTGTATCATGAAACTCCACAAATAGGCCCCACCCATTTCACATTTTAGATTTTCAGAACTATAGGGAAATAGAGTTTCTATGTCATACAAAACTCTATAGAGCTTCCCAACCAGTTTCAATGAGTAAATCGCATTACTATGGAAATGTTCAAATAGCTACCAATCAGCTGCAATGTTTTGCATTAACAAAATCAATTAAAGAAACAGTCTAATCGATTGTTTTGCTTGGAAGTAGTTCTTCATTGATATATCAGATGATATCGCCTCCCATTCCAGGTTTTTAAGGATTACGTGTATACATAGTAAATTACAATCTCTTCCGTGGAGCTTCTTCTGTGAAGCTGAGGGGCATCACAAGGGGGGGAACAGTGGGACTGAGTTACTAGGGCCCAATGTAACCCTAGTTACGTACTAGTAACAGGAAGTACAGGTATGTAGTGTTCAATGATGTATATCGCTAACTGGACTAGTATCAGAAGTATTCTAAGTTGTTAAGAGCCAGTATTGCACATCAATAATGACGCAGACAACAATGAACTGGAATAGTTGAATGGCCACTTAGGGTGGCAATCACAGTGCCAGGTAATTTTTACCTTTGCAGAATCCTGCAAGGATGTATTCAGCTTGTTCTTCCCATTTTAACAACTTGTAGAGCAATAGAGCAGAGTATACATTTTATGACTCCAATGTATCATTTCAAAACCACTTTTAGATCGTTTTTAGCACCTTATAAATCAACTTAAATTGAACTTATTTATTCATCCCATTTTCTATTTTCTCCATTTTAAATCCAGGCATCGTCATTTCAAGCCTGGGTTACACCAAGGGGCCTGGAATTATTTTATACTTTAGCTATTGAAATAGCAGATAGGCCTATACAAGCTCATAGCGCGGCACCGAGTGCTGCGGTGCGAGCTTATCTGCTATTGTTTAAAAGTCGTGTTAACGTGTGCAAATCGTTGAATATATGTATTTTTGAAGCGAACATTTGTAAATCAAATTTTGCTTCTGGGGGGTCCCTGGAACTAAATATTTTGAGATGGGGGTCCGTGGCCAAATACATATCATTTTAGGGGTCCTTCACATGAAAAGGTTTGAGCACCACTGACAGAAACATGGGTTTTTCAAAAAACCTTAGAAGGATTTGAAATATTCAAAGACTTGCACAAATGTTGACGATTTTTCAAAAATAGCAGATCTACAAGCTCACAGCGCGGCACCGAGTGCCGCGCTGTGAGCTTGAATATCTGCTATTTTTCAATAGTTAAAGTACCCAGGGGGGCCCAGAGTTTGGTGCGACACCCCTGGTGGAGCTCTACTGTATTTCCCCCCTCCATTGAGTCCTGGTGCCTGCCCTGCACAACATGATACAGACTGACGCAGCCCTAGACCAACCCAGCCTGGCGGAGATCTGTGCGCTGAAGGGCACACCATAATAGATTGTCGTATAGACAATTAGGTTTAGATTTAGCTCTCACCCATGTACTGCATTTCATTTATTTCTTTATTTTCATAATTGGGTTATTTGTTTTTGTTTGCCTTGATTGTTTTTCATAGGCTTTGTTTATATTCATGGCAATGTGTTATTTTAATTAAAGCTTTAATTATAATGCCTCAATGACAATATAACATTTCAATATCCATTGGCTATACAATTTAGAACATGGCTTTAGTTGTTGTGATTGCTTAATAAGCCTGACCATAACAAACATTACATTAAACAAGTAGCCAAAGGAAAATAAAGAAAAATCCCACCCAGTGAGAGTGAGCGGTGCCATAGGCTGCTCAACAGCGCCACTTAAAGGTAGGTCACCCGGCGGTATTGCAGCTGTTAAGGCTGTACGGACAGACAGACAGACAGACAGACAGACAGACAGACAGACAGACAGACAGACAGACAGACAGACAGACACACACTCGGTCAAATATTGGAACGGTATAGGCACCGCTCAGAAATCACCCTCAATCTCTTCAAAAAGGCAAGGAAAGGCAAGTGTACATTTATAGCACATTTCAACAAGCCAATTCAAAGTGCAAAAGAAACACTATAAAAGGACATTTATACAATAACACATTTAAAAAGTCATGATGGTTTGCTCAACCAAATGGTAGAGCACATTTTAAGTCCATATTTCTCATTGAAAACAATGCTGAAATTAACTCAACCTCATTCAGCCATCTCTACCATTTGGTTGAGGTGTTTGATGGCCAATAATATGTGACTTTACACAGCATGCTTTCCAAGTCATGTGATGTGACACAGAGGAAATCTTACACAAGCAAAACAGTCCTGACAGCTTGGCTCTCTCCTGCAGGAATTTCAAAGCTAGGAGGATTCTTTTTTACATATTATCATCTCAGAGATATTACTGAAAATGCAATAAAAATAAATCTAATAATGGTCAAATCATTTTTTGAAAACATGCTTTACCAAACGGTAGATGTGTAAGTTGATGGTAAAGGTAGTGCAAGTAAAACTAAAGTATTAAAAACATACTATTTACTAGGTTCAAGGTTCAAGGTTCAAGGTTGTACTTTATTGTTACGTCTTTTGTACAGGTACATAAGAGTAAAATTTGTTTTTGTTTGGCATCCTTCAGTCAATGCAGTCGTATATCAAAGAAAAAAAAAATATATATAATAACATCAAACCACATCTAAAAATAATAATAATAATAATCTAAAAAGGAGTGCAAAAGGCAAAAAGAGCAACAGGAAAAGAAAAGAGCATCCTCAGATGTACTTGTGCAAAAAGTTTGGCATATTCTATACGCCAACAGCATATTTTTCCAGTAGTTGCTACTGTACTGTACTTAACTTTTGTAAACATCTTCACAGAGTGTTCTATGTGCAACAGATTAATATATTCAACTTCACAGTATGCATTTATGTACAGTAGGTGCAATTCAACTTCACAAGGAGGGAACGTAAGGGGTATGTACAGTAGGTGCAGTTCAACTTCACAAGGAGGGAACGTAAGGGGTTGGGGGCTGGGGGAGGGGGGGGGGGTGCTAGCGATTCCTTTTTTCCTGGATCTTTCTCGTTTTTGACAGTTCGTTCATGTGCCTGACTGTCCGTGGAAAGAAGCTCTTTTGCAGTCTGTTGCTGGTAGCTTTGAGACTGCGTAGACGTTTTCCATGAGGCAGCATCTTGAACAGACTGTGGTTGGGATGGTGAGAATCGTTCATGATTCCACAGGCTTTGTTGACACAGCGCTCATCGTACAAGGCTTGGATTGGGGGGAGATCGCATCCACTGATGCGTTCGGCTGTCCGCACAACCCTCTGCAGGGCCTTGCGATTGAGGTCAGTGCAGCTGCCATACCAGGCAGTGAAGCAGCCAGTCAAGATGCTCTCCGTGGTGCCCCTGTAGAAAGCCCGTAGGACTTTGGGACCCATCCCAGCTTTCTTCAGTTTCCTGAGGAAGTAGAGGCGCTGTTGGGCTTTCTTGACCACCTTTTCTGTCTGCACTGCCCAGGTCAGATCCTCAGTGATGTGTACCCCCAGGAATTTGAACTCTTTGACTCTCTCCACTGCAGCACCCCCGATCTTGAGGGGTGAGTGGACTTTAGGAGGCCTCCTGTAGTCAAAGATAATCTCTTTTGTTTTCTCCACATTGAGAGATAGGTTGTTCTCTTGACACCATGCTTCCAGATTCTCCACTTCTCTCCTGTAGGCTGTTTCATCATCATTGGTGATCAGGCCTATGACTGTGGTGTCGTCCGCGAACTTGATCACTTGGTTGGAGCTGAACAGGGCCACGCAGTCGTGGGTGTACAGGGAGTAGAGGAGGGGGCTCAAAACGCATCCCTGGGAGGCACCTGTGCTGAGAGTCAGAGGGGCAGAGGTAATTTTTCCCATCTTCACCACTTGACGTCTTTGTGACAGAAAGTTGAGGATCCAGCCGCAAAGGCTTGAATTTAGACCCAGACTCTTCAACTTGGTGTCTAATTTGAGGGGAATTATGGTATTGAATGCTGAGCTGTAGTCAATAAACAGCATTCTCACATATGATTTTTTCTCCTCAAGGTGTGAGAGGGTCGTGTGTAGAGCTGTGGCAATGGCATCGTCTGTGGATCTGTTTTGACGATAGGCAAATTGCAGTGGGTCTAGTGTGGGTGGCAATTTGTCATAGATCATCTTCCTGACATGTTTTTCAAAGCATTTGCTCACTATTGGCGTGAGTGCAACCGGCCTCCAGTCATTCAGCCCAGTCACCTTGCCTTTCTTGGGAATCGGCACTATTATTGCCGATTTAAAGCAGGATGGGACTTTTTCCTCATGAAGGGACTGATTGAAGATGTCCGTGAACACACCAGCCAGTTGCGACGCACATGCTTTCAGGACACGGCCAGGGATCTGATCTGGGCCAGCAGCTTTTCGTGGATTAACACGGCGGAAGGAGAGACAAACATCCGCTTCCACAAGGGACATTGTGGTGATGCTCTCCCTATGTCTCTATGAATAATTACAACTTCTACTCATTCATTGTTGTTATTATGATACATTGAATGTTTTTTCATTATAATATATGCTGAAATAGTTCTAAAAGTAAGATTTTATTCTTGTTTAAAACAATGCTCTACCAAACGGTTGAGATGTCTGTTTGTGGTAAAAGAGTAGTGTCCAATCAACATACACAGTACACCTGTTCACCTATTCAACCCTAATTATCAAAGTTCAACATTATCTAAAGTTCATCATCTGATATTTGTTTTGTCACTAATTAGTCCCCCCAGGAATCCGCGATTCCGCGAAAACGGAATTTATCGCAGAATTCGCGACCACCCGTGGATTTCTCGGCCATTCGCGGACTTTTCTGACGTCCGCGGAATAACGGTCGCGAGTGGCAGCAGAGCGGCGGGAGTAGTCATTACTACTATTATAAAACGATGTGTACACGGTCTGGTCAGTGGCCACCTCATACAGAGCCTGGGGGAATAGCTTAGCTTCCCTCCTGCTAGCACTGACGCTGTATTGTTCCGGTCCCACATTCGTTCCTGACAGAAACTGTGTCCTGAACTATAGTTCCTCTATGTCTATGGTCCTGGCAATAACAATGCTAATGCAGAAGAGAATAAATAAATATTACACCCATACTAGGTAGTAGGTAGGCTATCCTCTAAAATGTGGTTACTAGGGGCAGGGTTTGCATGACAATATAGTCTTTGCAACAGAAAGTAATTATTAAAAACAATAACAATAAAAAAAAAAAAATAGATTTAATATTAGATTTATATTCTCAAAAATGATTATTTGATTATTCTAACCACTAATTAAAATGAATTGTAGCTATTTCATGAAGGGTTTTACTTGATTATTAGAACTATATCATTTTTAGCTTGATAACTGGTCATTTTAGGTTGTTTTTTAATGTCCGCGGAATCAAGAATTGTTCACCACAGAATTCCGCAGAATCAGGATTGTTCTCTGCGGAATCAAGAATTTTTCTCTGCGGATTCCTGGGGGGACTAACTAATATGTCAAGAAAATGAAACAATATTTTTGAATTTGCCATTATCCAATCTTCAGATATATGTCCCCAAAATACATGACAATTAGGCATTTTTGTGCATATAATGCCTAATTTGGATATTTAAAAATAAAGTTTCATAAACTTGTAATACATTTTTTTTATGTAAGTAATCAACTGGAGAGGTTTCATTGTTCTAGCTATCAGTTATTTTTGTTCTTCTATTAACTCATTGAGTGCCAATCCCGAACTAGTTCGGCTTTATTAGCGTATCGTAGTGTGCCGATCCCGAACAAGTTCGGCTTTTAAAAAAAAAAAAAAAAAAAAAAAAAAAAAAAAAAAAAAAATTTTTTGAAAAAAATTTTTTTGAATTTTTTTTTTTTTTTTTGGGACCCCATCAAATCTGGTGAACATGATTTCAATCGCGATTTTGCATGTTCCACCCCCATACAACCCCATCTAACATACAGGGCAGCCATTTTTGTTTACATTACATGTAAAACATAATGGCGATTATCTCAAGAATGCCTGAACGGATTTCCAATCGGATTTTTTTGTTTGAAAGCTGTGAACAAACTGCACAAATCCACTCCAATGCAATCCAGGATTGCATTGGATTTTTTAGAGCTCATTCTTCTCTGTTTTTTTCCCATGCATGAGGTGTGCAAGGTTTAATCATGGCTAAGTTGACGAAAATAAGGCTTCTAAAATGCTTGGTAGCCAATAGCTAACTTCAAGCTAACTTCATCCTCTTCCTGTACATGCACAAAGGAAAGTGTCCTTTCCTTTGTAAAAAAAGTCATGGCTCCAGGGCTTGGGCATGCATTACCAGCATATCTCTATTATTCTCTGGTCACTGGGCGCCCTCTAGTGGTGATAGGCTGGCACTCAATGAGTTAAATGCACCTTAACATTAACAGACATGTCTACCGTTTGGTAGAGGCTTATATTTAAAAAAAAAAACTGGTGGGTGAATTGTAAAAAAAACAATTGATTGTTGTTATTAATGCCTAAAGGTAATAGAAAATGCAAAGAAATATTTTTTGACAGCTTCTTTCTTGGTGCAACCTTCAAAGGGTTAAACAGTTAAGAGAAAACAGACCTCCCAAAATGTGAGAGCTAAAATAAATAAAACTAGAAGCAGTGCTCTCCACCAGGTCAGGTATTAGTTATTGTGGCCTCCTGGTGGCGCTACATTTGAAAAGGGTGCCATGTCTTCTTTGGCCTTTAACGGTGACGCATGCATGAATTGAGGCATTTTGATCCAAAAATGAGTTTGGCAAAAGTCGACCTGCTGGTGGCGCTATAACAGGCCAATGTGAAAAAGGTAGCATTTGTTCCTTGACCTAGTATAGTGGGAATGTGTGACAAATTTCACGCTAATCGCAAGCTGCGTTGATGATTTGAGGCATTTTGTTCAAAAACGGAGCAATCCTGCAAACTTTGGAAGCCAATATTAGCCAATCAGGATGGAATGTGAAATATCAGACGGATCGGACTTGATCACATGACTATAGAGATACTGTGTACTGATTTGCATGATTTTTGGATAAAATCTCAAGGAATAATAGGAAACATTGTGTTTTACATAAGTCGGCCTCCTGGTGGCGCTATAAAAGGCTGATGTGAAAAATGCAGGGAAAGGGTTTTTCCTTGGCCTCTAGGCTAGGGAGTGAGCTTACAAAGTTTGAAAATGATCGGTGGAGTCATAGGTAAAACCACAAATCGTCCTGTTATAGCGCCACCATGAGGCTGATTTAAAAAAAATTAAGTGGCATTTCTTCCTCGGCCTAGTGGGAATGTGTGTGTGCGATTTCATGATAATTGCACTTTGCGTTTGCGTTTTGAGGCATTTTGTTCAAAACGGCTCAATCCTACAAACTTTGGAAGCCAATCTTAGCCAATCAGGATGGAATATGCAAAATCGGACAGATCCATGTCGATCACATGACTGTCGAGATACAGCCTTCCGATTTGTAGGATTTTTGGTAGTGTACAGAAATGTGTGAATATCGGCCTCATGGTGGCGCTAGAACAGGCACATTTGAAAAATGTGGGTCAGAGGACCGGGCCAACGGCGACTGAGATTAGGTGGTAACAAACTGCGAGGGCGCACGCACGGACGGACGGACGGACGGACGGACGGACGGACGGAGGGGACAACATTCTCCCCCATGCCTTCGGCTGGTGGAGACAAAAAAGTAACTGCAAACTGAAAAGTAGTTAATTTTGATTTAAGAGAACACATAGCAGTCCTGCAGTTTTTTCGAGAGTTTGTTCTAAACAAGTGCCGTGGTGGATGATTTGTGATGCATCATTTTTATTCTGGGCACAGAAATCAAGACATGTCCCAGGTGACTTGAGTGGTCTGGATAGTTCATAACATGGCATAAGATTTGTGTGTGTGCGTGCGTGCGTGCGTGCGTGCGTGCGTGCATGCGTGCGTGTGTGTGTGCATGCGCGAGAGAAAGAGAGAGAGAAAGGAAAGAGAGATAGGAGGTGGGGGATTGTATTATTTCTGATTTGCAGTGATAATAATACTAAACTGCTGTTTTTCTGTTTTGTTTTGTTTTGTTTTGTTTTGTTTTGTTTTTGTTTTTTTTTGGGGGGGGGGGGGGGGGGGGGGGGATGTGATGTATTACCAGGATGTGATTATCTTTTCCAGCTTTTTGTCATGAACAATAAATATAAATAGCCAAAACCGGCAATTACCGGACTAGTGCATCCTCCGATTTTGGCTGTATAGCTGCTGATGCTCTGGGATGCCTGCTGAGATGATTTCTTTTGAAGTGAGGTGGTTTTACAGCCATTATACGATTAACTGTAAATACAATGCAGTTCACCAGCACGTCGGTAACCAACACAACTAGGCTCCAATTAGTCCGTGTCACCCATTGCTGCCAAATAAAAAGGGGGAGAGAACTTTGGTAGGGTGTATAACAGATGTAGGCTACTGTAGCTAAGATGTAGTAGCCTCAAACACATGGTTAACTTATAGTCGTACCGTAACTGCAAATAGCAATTGTAGATACTAACAATATATCTAGCACAGTGGTTCTCAACCTTTTCAGGCAGCAACCCTAAAAATAATCATATTTGAACTGGGGACCCCCCACCCTGCACAAGCACTTGGAATTGTAGGAGTTGGCATTACATCTATTCGATCTATTCCATTGTGAAAATAGCCGATATACATGCTCACAACGCCTCGCTATTTTCACAATTTCTGCCTCTAATATTTGACAATTTGACCAATGTTTGACAGACAAGGTCTTTAAAGTCCTTAAATTGTCACTTTAGAAATGATACCATGTAGATACCATGTAGATACCATGTATACACTTAAACTGTATGTTGGTCTGTTTACTGTTGAGTGAGAAAACAATGTTAACATTTAACTAAACATCTGGGGACACCCCACAATAATTTGGGGACCCCTCTGAGTCCCGACCCACAGGTTGAGAACCACGCTGTAGTAGACTCTGAATGTGGAGACATTTTCATTGTTCATGATCTAATAAATGTCATATTGCACACAATGGCAAGGTTAAAGGCCCTATGCAGAAACAAAACCCAATACAACAATAAAACCATGTCACTAATAGAACATTTACAATTTAGGCATTTAGCCAGACTCTCTTAATCCAGAGCGATTTACAATAAGCAAGGACAGCTCAAGGTAATACCACGTGGTTTGTACTCTGTGTGGGCAGTAACTGAGCCAATGGAAGGGGGGGATGTGTCATTTTTGGCTGGTTGAAGGCCAAATGTGCTGCGGCATTCTGGATCATTTGGAGAGGCTAAGTGCACATGCCGGGAGGCCAGTGAGGCCCACGAATTACAGCATCCACATTCGTTCACTGGACAAGGCTGTTATGATTCTATTCAAACTCTCGGAAATGACAAATTATATATCCATGGCACGGAAAGAGCAACAATGCATGTCCCCTGGACACTTTTCTAACATGGAAATCTGGGAGCAGATTCAAAATAGTACCACAGCAGAAGCCCAGCGATGGGGCAGAGAACTGGCCCCTATCATTCTATGAACTGAAGGGGTATAACTGGCAGGCATATTCAAGACAGATACTACTGGTCTTCCGGAATCCAGTTTTCAGTGATACCGTGCCACGGCAAAGACACATAATTGTGCTATCTGCATTTTGACGAACAAGGACACTCTTGCAGGAAATGCTGCATTCGTTGAAAAAGACAAATTAGCCATTATTTCGGAAATATGGAACGCATTTTTTGCCAACAGTACTGCCTGATATAGACCTGGAGAAAACAGTGCTGTTGATGAGCTGTTTTGTTCCCTACCAAAGCATATAGTGTCACTGCTTTATATAGACACTTGGTACTGAGATGGCTGAGCTATCCGTTGGCAAGGGGCTCAATATCTACAGACCATTTTCTAATGGCCTGGTTGAGGCTGAAAAGCTCTACATAACACAAAATATAAAAGGTAATAACCAGTAAGACCATGTTGATGAGATGAGTGTAGACATACTGTGTACCGATTTGCGTGATTTTAGGGCAAAATCTGTAGGAGCAGTGTTGAAAAATGTGTTTGAAAAAATCGGCTTGATGGTGGCGCTATATGGGACAGATCCATGTTGATGACATGAGTGTAGACATACTGTGTAGCGATTTGCGTGATTTTAGGGCAAAATCAGTAGTGTCCAAAAATGTGTTTTAAAAAATCGGCCTGAAGGTGGAGCTAAATGGGACAAATACATGTTGATGACATGAGTGTAGACATACTGTGTACCGATTTGCGTGATTTTTGGCCAAAAATTGTAGGAGCTGTGTCCATAAATGTGTTTTGCAAGAACCGGCTTCATGTTGGCGCTAGAAGAGGGTCATGTGAGAATTGTGGTTGTGGTTGTGCTTTGGTAGGCAAGGAGTGTGTGTGCAAAATTTGGCATGGATCGGGGCAACGGTTGCGGAGATATGAGCAGGGGAAAAGTGTGATGTGTGACGTGTGACAGACTGACAGACAGACAGACAGCTGGTCGAGGTTTTGATAGTAAATGCAACCTGATGGTCGCAATAACATCTGTTGCTGTTTGAAAGCAATTTAATTGTGGAAAATGCACTGATGTCGCACACAAGCACTGTATCGCACAGGGGAAACTAACTGGTTGGATCAATCACATGCCAGTCAATGTCAGCATTAAGCGTAACGTAGGCTGCTCCAAGGCACACTGAAAGGCAAATGGTGACATCTGGGTATTCATCAGAATCCTGGTTCTGGGTCTGAGCGTGTATAGGTCTGCATCAGAATGTATTTATTCTATAACTGACATAAGGATATGAAAAGCCTCAATTTAGTTTGAGGGAGGCTCAGTCATGGAAAAAGTACTCACACTTTCTAATTGTAACTTGCAATGTAGAAATACTCTGATACAAGTAAAAGTCCGGAATTCGCGCTGGGGGCGTGTTCCTCCACCCGCGTCATCAGCACCCACACCCTAGGTGGGGTTGGCGATGGGGCCTTTCTGTGGTGAGTTTGCATGTTCTCCCCGTGTCTCCTTGGGCATAGGCCCTCACACAAAAACATGCAGTAGTCCTGGTTTCTATACTACCTCCCCCTAGCCAGCCGGGTGCTCCCCAATGTCCCCTGGCGCGGCAGGGGGAGAGCGGAAACCAGGACTACAGGTTAGGTAGTCACCGGGTGAGAAAAATGGGTTACAAAAAACGTGGGATAAAAAACATTAAAAAGAATAAAAAAAAGTCTGGAATTCAAAATTGACTTGATAGGAGTAAAAGTACAAAGTATTGGTATCAAAATGTACTTAAAGTACAAAAAGTAAAAGTACTCATTATGCAGAACGTCCCATTTGAAGTTTTCAAATGTATAACAATCTTTTGAAATTAACAGATCTACAAGCTCACAATGTGTCACATCGTGACATATTGTGAGACTTGTAGATCGGCTATTTTCAAATGGCCTGAAATGTATATAGAGCTGAAGTGGTTAATGTATGCTCTGATTGTTCTCTAATAATAATCAAAATCTAAAAAGTAACAATATTTTCCAAGTACTGATTGGAAAACTGGAAATATTCCAGTAAATCAAGTGTACTTTAATGTACTTAGTTACTTTAACTCCACTGACTGCTATATAGTTCACGCATTTCATACTACAGTTATCTATTGAAAAAATCTGTGTTGTTATAATCATTATCTCTGCCATGCAGACCGGAATGCAGGGTGGAGTTATGTGGTCAGCCCTGTCTGTGTTTGTCTATTCACAGCTTATACCGCAAAGGAGTACACTGATCATTGTCATATTTATTGTGCACAGTCATGTTCAGTTCACAATATTCACATGCGTGCACACAGTGAAGTTCTGCTTCGTTATAAAGGACAAGGTTATGTAAAGTCCAGCAAACGAGAGAGAGTGAGTAATCCACCATTGTTTTACAATTCATCAGAGACATCGAGAGCGCATGCATGTTAAGTTCTGCCAAAGTTTGCATACACTGGTCAACCATCACTGACCACACGATCCCTAAGACATGTCAGGGGCGCAGCCAGAACAGAGAAATAGGGTGGGCGTGGCAATTTCAGGGTGAGCCCAGGGGGATGGGCGCATGCGCAAAATTTCTGGATTATTTTCAGTTTTTTTAGGGTTTTGGGGGGTTAAAACGGGTGCGGGCGGCAGTATCAATGAACAATAATTAATAAACTAATACAAAGCATTGAGTTCCCAGCTGCACTTCATCCCAACAACACATTTCTAAATTATAAACTAACACTCCCCCTCCAAACACACACAGCATGTAAAAGATTTATCATTGGAGCGACAGTTGTAAAGTACTGTTAATTTATTCATATTAAGCAAGACGATGATCACACAAAAACTACCAACAACATTTTATTTAATGAAAGAGACATGATTTAAAAAAAAATAGTTTTTTGGGCCACCCATAAAAACACCACTGAGACATGTGCATATGGGTATGCACATGCATGGGACACACAGAGAGAGAGAGAGAGAGAGAGAGAGAGAGAGAGAGAGAGAGAGAGAGAGAGAGAGAGACTTTGACATTACTGCATATGCGTCACACAGTATCATTATTGGGCTGTGCCTCCAGTGGCGTTTTGCGCTTGACTGAGTGCTCCTTTCTAATTTATTCATGATGGTAAGGTACAATTGTACTACAAGTATAATTAGGACTCATTTGGGTTTTAATTGGTGATCTCCATGCAGTACTGTACAATACGCAACACTCACGCTGCATGGGTGGATACGCAACACTCACTCGTGCAGGGGTGGTGATATCTTTCAGCATGCCCCTGTGGTGCAATGTTTCTTTCATTGTGAGACAAATTGGGGGACACATCTTTTGCTCAACCGTCTACTGGAATTCTCAACTCTTCAATATTTACCGCTCTTTTATTAGAAACTAGCCCTTACCCGTTCAAAGATATGAGCTCCGAAATGATGTGCAGTGTGTGGTTATGGGATGTGCACTGTGCACAGTATATGAGGGATGGAAAGTAACTTTAACTGGTGCTTGCATGCTAATATGTAGGAGCATCAATGTAAGAAATACCCGTTCCATTTAACGGCTACAGAGATACTGTGTACCGATCTGCATGATTTTTGGACAACATCTGTAACAGGGCCAGAGCCCCCCGTGTGTGTGTGTGTGTGTGTGTGTGTGTGTGTGTGTGTGTGTGTGTGTGTGTGTGTGTGGGGGGGGGGGGGGGGGGGGGGGGGGGTTTGTGTGTGATTGTGCATGGCCTGAACAACAGCGCCCCTCCCTTAACATGTGTGGTCACAAAGGTACTGTAGGCTAAATAGATATAGATACACCATAAAAATGCTAATATACAGCATACGATTTGTGAAAGTGACAAACGGGCTTCACAGTTATGTCAGGTGTGTTCATATGCTGATGGTGATGCGATTTCAGATCAATTGCTCCAGCCACCGAGGAGAAACGCTGTGACAGACAGACAGACACTCACTCACTCACTCACTCACTCACTCACTCAAGACATTCGCAAAATTATAGTATAGATGTTCCTGTAATTTTTCCCACAGGTTTCTTTCCCTGTTTTGCCTTTCAAAATTGTATGTAGAATGGAGCGTAATTTTACAGAAAATCGCAAATGGAAAGAAACTTTTCCATTCCCATTGAAAAGCAGAATCCACCTTCATATCTAGATTTAAACTTTGAAGTCAGAGAAGGTCATACAAACAGCAAAAATATCTGATCTACAAACTCAATGCAGGCCAACTGCAAATCCCCTGAAATTCTACTGTCTTGCCAATGGCAGGACACGTGAAGGTTTGAAATGGCACATATGTACATACAGTAGGTAGGTTTTGTACAAGGCTAGATACCTGACCATGGCAGAGAACAGATGACGTGGCTATTGGTTTCACAAGTGACATTCAGGAGTGGACTAGAGATGGATGGTGATATCAAACATGATTGATAGTGTCCGAATTGCCCAAAAACACAGAAAATACCCTATTATAGGTCAGTTTTGACCACCTCCTATCATTTAGAAGAACCTTGATTATTATACTGTTAAGTTCAACAAGCATGATTACATTCGTAAAAGCCTCCTTTATCCACTTTCACTGCACTCCACGATAAGCCATGGTACTACAGTAGGCTATATTGCTTATGTACAGATCCTTCCATAAATTAGAATATTGTGTAAAAGTTCATTTTCTTCTGTAATATATATATATATTTAAACTTTCATATATTTTAGATTCATTGTGCATGCAGTGAAATATTCAAAAGCTTTTTTTGTTTAAATTTAGATTCGCATGGCATACAGCTCATGAAAATTAAAAATCCATTTCTCAAAATGACACGACCCCTCAAAAGAAGGATTTATAATACAGAAATGTCAAACTTCTGAAAGGTTATGTTAATTTATGCACTCATTACTTGGTATGGAATACTTTTGAACAAATGTCCTCATCAATGGGGCATGAAGGTGGTCAGCCTGTGGTACGCTGCTGAGGTGTTATGTAAGCCCAGGTTTGCTTAAGCTGGCAATACACTACCCGATAATCGGGGCATTTAATTACCCTCCCGACAGTTGGGCATAAATGTCGTCTAGCGTGAGGGCTCACAGATTCAATCTGAGCCCCGCCGAGTGGCTCGGAGGGCGATCGGGACCAGCCCGACTCTTTTCAAACATGTTTGATATTTTTCTGGGATCCCTCGTCTGGAACAGCAGCGGGTGACCGAGAGAAAGACAGCTGCTGATCGACAGATCTCTCTCTCTTTTTCTCTCTCTCTCCATCCCTCCCTCCTCTCTCTCTCTCACACACACATACATGCACACGCGCGCGCACGCAGACACACTTTTCATCCGTCCACATCCATCCGCCCAGGTTGTATCATGATTGCTTGGGAATTAAAACTCAATAGTCGCGTTCCCAGTTCCCAGCACACGAGTGACTGTCTGACACATCTCGCTTTGCTCTTGCAAGTACACGCCCACTGCCTGATCTACAAACCCTACAACGTGGCGCGGAGCGACACAGTTTGATCTTGGAAATCTAATGTTCTGTGCGCCACACAGTCATACGACTAATCATAAATCAGGCACCATGAGAAGCAGACAGCATGCACGCCACACAGCACTTGACCAGTTTAGCAGCGGAGAGAGAGGGTAAAAGTCAGAGTTGAACAGAGGCATGGATGGACATGAAACGTGTCAAAGTGAACTCATATTATCATCAAATGGGACACAGATTCCTTATTGAAGCGTTTTTTTCCCTCCATTGCGCGAAGCAATGCGATGGTGTGTTGTGTGGATAACACGTTGTGTGGATAACACGTTAATGTGTTTGTGTGTGCGTGTGCGTGCGTGTGTGTGTTGCAAGGCGAACAGTCCCCGTGACATTTTGTATTCATTATATTATGTATTATTGCTTTGTTCAGGCCCGACTCAATCTAAATAGAATCCTGTAGCGTGCGGAGCGCCCGACTTTTCAAAACGGCAAGTGTGAGCCTGTTTAGATTATCTGGTCAGAAAATCTGAAAAAATTATCCTGTAGTGTTTAAAGTTATACTATGTAACCTTTTTAATAAAACAAATCTTAAAATTTTCCTAACTATTAAATCGCTAAAGTTTTAGAACACCCACTCCGTTAATTTCAGCCCCAAAAGCCTTTTCTTTATATGTTTTCTACATACCCTTGACAGGGGCTGTATTTCCCGGCAAAATGATGTCATCTCCCACATGATACACTACCGGCCAATCACAGCGCCGATCATACACCACCAGCCAATCACAGCGAGTCTTGCTGTCTCTTCAGAAAATAGCTTCCCTTAGCAACTGTGTTTACATTGGTGAAGGAATCTTGCATGCTACTCCCTCAATCCTGGTCTAAAAATGACGGGAGACGGCTCTATGGATTCGTATCGGCGAGGCGGAGGCGGTCGCGGCGGCCGCGGTGGTCCGCGGACCCCCGTTCAGGTGGTCCGCGGCGAAAAACGGCAGAAATAAGCATACCGCTACTGACCACTAGTTGAGCAGCTTCCACAGTACAGCTTTAATGCTACCCGATTCAGTCGGGCCAGATTATCTGTTAGTGTATGGCCAGCTTTAGATAGAGGCCTTAAGCTCATATGTGGTTGAGTCTGATGTCTCTCATCTTCCTCTTGACAACACAACACAGATTCTCTGTGGGGTTCATGTCAGACCATTTGCTGGTCAGTTAAGCCCAGTAATACCATGGTCAATACACCAGTTATTAGTAGTTTTGGCTCTGTGGGCAGGTACCAAAAGCTTCTGGCTAAAGAAATAATCATCTACATAAAGCTTGTCAACCTACGGAAGCACAAAGTGCTCTAAAATCTCCGGGTAGATGGCTGTGTTGATTCTGAACTTGACGTATACCACGTACTGAGTGGATAAATTAACATAAACATTTCAGAAGTTTAACATAAATTCTGTATTATAAATCCTTCTTTTGAGTGGTCACGTGGAATATTCTAATATTTTAAGATATTGATTTTTGATTTTCATGAGCTGTATGCCATACAAATCTAAATATAAACAAAAAAAGCTTTTGAATATGTCACTGCATGCACAACAAATCTAAAATATATGAAAAATGTATTATATTACAGAAGAAGATGAACTTTTACACAATATTCAAATTGTATGAGAGGCATGTATATCCAAGGGCTTTGGGCTTTACGCACTCTGCTTGTAATAATGACAACAGCACCTGTGGTGCAATCATGGCCTCTTTTGTATTATTGCTTGATTACTACTGAATAATTATTTCTTCCGTTACACACAATGCAATCTATTCCCTATTGCAAAAGCCGGGAAGTCTCCCAGCAATTCGGTTACTAAGAGAGAAGAAAACATGATTGGCTACATCAGGCATTGGGCCATATATTTTGTAGTGCCTACAGCCATATACTTTAATGATGCTACAAACCTCCAAAAAATACAGTTCCTCAATACTTTTTTTTCATGTTTGCTCCTCCTTGCAGGATCTCACTTACCAACTTCAGACATCTCAGGAACACTGGCAAAGTAGATTTCCTTCTCAAACTTTGGCTCATTGTCGTTGATATCATGGATTTTGATGTTGAACTCTGTGTCTGGTTCCAGATCCATATTGGTGTTCCTGTCCAAAACCTTGGCGTGGAGCGTGTACATGGCTTTTTCCTCCCGGTCCAGCCGCTTGGTGGCGTGAATGTCTCCTGACTTCTCATCAATCAGGAACAGGGTGCCCGCCCTTCCCCTGTGAGGATGTACTTCACGTTGCCACCGCCTCTGTCCATGTTGGAGTGTAGCTGAAAAATAAAAAAATAAAAATAGATAAGTAGATATAGGTGGCTTGTACAAGGCAAATCATTAGGCTAACTGGCCCATTGGCCACTTGCTACCTGAACTAGAAAGAATGCAATTCTGGGAAATTGCAAGTGTGGTTGCCTATTTATTGTCTGGATAGCCACATTGTCATGTGAAGCTTGACCAATCCTCAAGCTGGCACCACTCCCCCATTGAGCTCAATGGACTTACTCTATAATGGTGACGTCACCGAGAATGCTGCTTCCTGATTGGCTAAAAGTTTATCTAGAAAGAATGAAAGAAATAGTAAATAAAGATGCACTAGAACTATAATGTGTTGCCCCTATTGGGCAACCACACTAATAAGTATGAGCAACATGGCCACCATGTGAATCTATAAATCCACAGAAACTCTGTGTGTGCGTGCGTGCGTGCGTGCGTGCGTGCGTGCGTGCGCGTGCGTGCCTGAGCGCACGTGTGCGTGCATGCGTGCGTGGGGCGCATTCACTGGACTTTTTTCAGGGGCCCAGTCATTTTTGTTGGCAGCCCTGACTATTACACAGTCCATTCATTGAAGCCACTAGATTTGTGTATAGACTGCGGGCAGAATTAAAAATCGGAGAGGAGTCTGTTAACCATATTAAAGGACGACTTCACCATTTTAAACCTATCTTCATATAATTGGTACTCACTAATGCTCGTAATAAAATAGCACTTCTTTTTCCTATTCAGTCTGTGTCTCATAGGAGGGCTGTTCAGAAACCCGTCTACCAGTGACATCATCAATGTAGATAGGTCGAAAAGTGGTGAGCTGACATGTAGGCCTATTGTGACCCCAGCCTATGTGATGAGTACAAGGGATTAGAAACAACCACTTCTTCCTAGCCTGGCCAGCCAGCCTCATACTGTGCAGTCACTCACTCGGTTCCTTCCCACAACATAAGTCTGGACTTTGGGCTATAGGCAGCTTGAAAAATGAGCGGGAGTACTTGCCTTGACAGACAGACTCCTCTAACCAATCAGCCTAACAAAACATCTCGCAGCCAGTCGGAAGAACGGCAAACAAACACGTCTTTTCGGCCATGCTCCTGTTACTTTTTAATACTTGTAATCGATTCCAACTCTGACATAACTTCACTTATTTCTTGTTTTATTGTTTCAGCGTTAACTGTTACACTTGTTGCATCGAGGGCAGCCATGTTGTTTTGAAAATGCTGCAGCAAGCATTGACGTCACCATCTACACATGGACCAATCAGGGGAAGCTTTTCACTTGTTGTGCGGACAGCACTTGAAACACAGTCACTGATTGGTCCCGATCAGAAAATTATTGGGGCCACCTTCTCATATCAGTGCCCAATCTGCTGAAGTCCAGACCTCATACTGTGGGAAGGAGGAATGAGTGAACACAGTATGAGGGATGGCCCGCCAGGCTAACTTCTTCCCCCGCAGAGGAAGTGGTATGGTCTCTCGCTAAGAAAACGGGCTTTACTGCACAGGGAGTTGAACATGACTCACATGCTTCACACACAGTGGCGTCACAAGGGGGGGGGGGGGGGGGGGGGGGGGGGGAGTGGGACCGTGGGACTGAGTTACTATAGGGCCCAAGGTGGAGGGGCCCTAGTAACTTTAGCTAATGAAAAATAGCAGATACAAGCTCACAGCGCTGCACCGAGTGCCGCGCTGCGAGCTTGTAGATCTGCTATTTTTGAAAAGTCGTGAAAATGTGTGAAAATCTTGAATGAATATATGTATTTTTTAAGCGAACAATTGTAACTCAAATTTTGCTTCTGGGGGGTCCCTGGAACTAAATGTTTTGAGATGGGGGTCCGTGGCCAAATACATATCATCTTGGGGGTCCTTGACATGAAAACGTTTGAGCACTACTGACATGGAAACATATAGGTTTCTTCCACACATTCAAAAATAGCAGATATACAAGCTCGCAGCGCGGCACACTGTGAGCTTGTATAACTGCTTTTTTTTTTCAATAGTTAACATTCATGGGGGGCCCACATTGAATCCTTGTACCCAGGGCCCAGAATTTGGTGTGACGCCCCTGGCTTCACACAATTGCATCAAATTAGACACAGATTTACAGGCTGTGTCACACCTTTCAAAACTGACAAAGGGAGGGAGACAAAGGATTCTCACAACCCAAAGTGACAAAATGAGTCAACTCTGACTCATCCATCTCTATGAAATGACTGTGCGCATTAATATACAGCGGCCTCTTCTCTCTGCGGATACATTTTGAGTGCTGTCTTGTTGGTTTACGTTTTAATGAGTAAGTAGTTGGAGCCAGGGTAATGTATGTCAGTATTATTAATATTTATACTGGCCTGCTACAAGTAAACTACATGCATACATATTTTTTGCGGCAATCCTGAAGAGTGACATCACCTGTGACAAGTTGGGATGTAAGACAGAGTGTCGTCACTGTCAGGCAGAACTCTTGTATCTCCATGTTTCAAATTTGTTTTTTTGTAAAGTAAAGCCCTTTTTTTCTTATTTACACACAACAACTCTCATGCTGCATTCACACTGAGAGAAGCCAAGCTAATGGTTGGCTTGGTAATTCAATGTAATCTCTATGCAAACCAGCTTTAAAAATGTCCAAGCTTTTTTTTTCCAGCTTGGAAATTTTAAAAGCTGGTTTGCATAGAGATTACATTGAACTACCAAGCCAACCATTAGCTTGGCTTTTCTGTATGTGAATGAGGCATTAGGTATATTAATGACATAGTTCAAAGTTGAAAATTAGTGGTATTCCCCTTTCGGTTGGATTCTCTTCACCTTTGTTCGGTTCGTTGGTCATTTTGACCCAGGGGATATTTGGTTTAAAAACAATAGGCCTACTAATATACATTTTAACTTAACAAATCATCATCATATTGACTTTTGAGTGTCCAGGCAAAATGATCAAAAATGGGCACAGCACAAACTATTTACAATTCACTGACCAGCAAAAGGTGTTAGGTCTTCCCCCTTCATTAACTGCCTGAGCAGTGGCAGGTCCCCCTTCTTATAAAGGCTAAGCCCCCCCTCCCCCTCCCATGGATTTTTGTTATAGTCATCCATGTTGCTTCATCTCCAGGACTCTCCCAGATCTCTCCCCACAGCTAAAACGGGGGTAAATTGCAGTCCTCCAAATGCGCTAATTTTCACCGCTGCAAAGTTACTTTTTTCTTCATAAATCATCTATTTATAGTTCCAAAAGACGTTGTAGCCCAAAGCTAATCCCCAAACAGCAGTCCACTTCCTGAAATGGCAATGTTTACATTCAGAGAAGAAGAATGAAGTCTCGTCCTGTCCCGCGATATTACCGGGTCCCTTGAGTTTAACTTATTTCCATGAATATCCACAAGTTTCCGCGGGAGTTTACTGGAGACTATCCGGACCAAACTTCCGGGTTTAACAGCAGACATACAAGCTCACGTCGCGTCGCAGATGCAACCTGTTGAGAGCTTGTAAATCGGCGCCGGAAGATCGATGCAAACGTTTGCGCGATGCACTATGGGGCGTAGGAAACTCGTGGATATAATGTATTATTATATTTCAGCCAGTATAGGCCTATACACAACAAGGCATCGTGGTATATATTATAAAACAAGAAAGCAGAAGAATATAATCTAGTTCAGGGATGTCAAACATACGAGGTGATTCAATCCGGCCCCAGGCTTGTAGAGCATACATTTCTGAGCATTTAGGGAAAAAAAGTAAGTCTCTAGCCCATTCCTGTCAAGAGTTATGATTGTTTTAAGAACTGCAGGCTAGGTTTCTCCCACCAGCTGGGTGTGATTGAGTTGATTGATTGGAATGTTAAGTGATCAGCTCTCTCTCTCTCTCTGAAGATGACAGCATTGCTAGGAATGGGGTGGGGGGTCTGGCTATGAATAATACCTGAACGTACCTACAATATTCGAACTGTACTCAAAGATTACACATATTAGACATGGAAATTAATGTTAAGAAAATAACTTATTTAAAAAATATAATAATAATAAAATGTAAAAGTTTTATTATTCAGATATTTTCTGAATATGCCATTATTGTTCATTACTTTTATTCTTTTTATTATAAAATACAATAAAAATAATTATTGTCCTGCATAAATAACATTTTTTTTTGCCATTTACAAATTATAGCAGAGACTATCAGGAATTGAATTATTCTATTATCAAATGGTTTATTCTTATTGGCACTTCTTAAAGGAGTAGTTCACCCCCAAAATGCCATGGAGCCAATGTAGACTCATTCCTAAAACAGAAATTTGATTACAATAAATGCATGCCTATTGATTCCGGATGGGGACCCAAATGCATTTGTGTCCCCATCCGGAATGAATGGGGGGAAGTGTACTATTATCACATTTTTGTCTTAGTAATGCGACAAATAAAAAAAAATATATATTATTGAACTCAAGTCTCCATGGCGTGAGTAATCAAAGAAAAAAAAAGTCATTTTAGGGATGAACTACTCCTTTAAACAAATAGCATCTCTCGTACCTAACTGCAACTGTAATACCAATAATGAAAGTAGCTATTTTACTTAATTATGAACACAATTTGTAAAATGATATATACTGCTATACTGCTAGCTATAGCAGTGGCTAAGACGACAGGAAGAAAAACAGAGCGAACAAGTGCGCGAGTGTGCATGCCATCCGATCCGCGACTGGTTGCGGCCCTCATCAAGTCGCCTTTCATCCAATCCGGCCCACACCCCAAAATGAGTTCGACACCCCTGATCTAGTTAGTCAGTTGATCGCTAGAATCTAGTAAAAAGAATGAGAAGAAAAATAAAAAAGATACATTTCTGTGATCATAAGGTAATTTTACCCAAAGTTTATTTTGGCGAGGCATTGCACATTATTTCAGAATGTCTTGAGGAAAATACGATTATTTTGTGTTTATGTTGTAGCCTACATTGTTTACAAATAAAAAATACATGTCAAAGTTATTTTGTAAGTAATTCCATGAATAAATAATAAATAAAAATCAAAGAAATGTCTTGAGTAAAATAACAATAAATATGGTAATAGAATTACCTCACGACCACAGGAAGTGGTCCTAAGGTAATTGTACCTAAAGTTTATTTTTGGTGAGGCATCGCACATTATTTCAGAATGTCTTGAGGAAAATACAATTATTTTGTGTTCATGTTGTAGCCTACATTGTTTACAAATAAAAAATACATACAAAGTTAATTTGTAAGTAATTCCATGAATAAATAATAAATAAAAATCAAAGAAATGTCTTGATTATAATAACAATAAATATGGTAATAGAATTACCTCACGACCACAGGAAGTCAGTTTTATATGCTGTTATTTTTCCTTCTCAGTCATATAGTTTCTAGCAATCAATAGACTAACTAGATTATATTCTTCTGCTTTCTTGTTTTATATATATATACCACGATGCCTTGTTGTGTATGTACTTGCTGTAATAACTCCAGGAGAAAGCTTTCTTTGCGCTATTAGAAATAAAACTAAAAGCAAGGGACCCGGTAATATCGCGAGACACGACGAGACTTCATTCTTCTTCTCTGAATGTAAACATCGCCATTTCAGGAAGTGGACTGCTGTTTGGGGATTAGCTGCGGGCTACAACATCTTTTGGAACTATAAATAGATGATTTATGAAGAAAAAAGTAACTTTGCAGCGGTGAAAATTAGCGCATTTGGAGGACTGCAATTTACCCCCGTTTTAGCTGTGGGGAGAGATCTGGGAGAGTCCTGGAGATGAAGCAACATGGATGACTATAACAAAAATCCATCATACAAGGTATGTACATACGTGATAAAAGGCTGATTAAGGGGGAATATGTTTTATTCTGGAATTTTCCTTTAAGTCACATCTGCTTAATTTGCACAGCTTGTTTGTTGTAAAGCTGCAGCAATGTTATGGTGTATACCAGGGGTCTTCAACGTTTTCAGGCCGGGGACCCCCAAACTGATGGGGAGATGGAGCAGGGACCCCCTACCACCTCGTAGGGTGGGGGGGTCGGGGCGACGACATATTTTTTAATTTTAAACATGTACAAGTTACAGCGAGCAGAGTGGGCCGTATACCACTACCATTTCTAAATACTACTTAACTGAGAACCAATGTCAATAATATCAACAATCTGTCAATTGCATAGTAATCATGTATTCAAGCTATTCAAAATGGATAGAATCATGATTTTTTTTTTACATAAATGTGAAAAATGGCAAAAACAAAAACAAAAAAAAAACATTTTTTGAAATCTTGTTTTTTTTTTTTTTTTTTTTAAGCAATAATTTCGCGGACCCCCTGCAGTACCTCCGCGGACCCCCTAGGGGTCGCGGACCCCCTGTTGAAGACCCCTGGTGTATACCAATACATCTTTTTGTTATTTTCAGCTAAGTTAAAATGACCTTTGTACACCTGTAACTGCACTGTTCCTTTCATACAGTACTTGGTTTCAATAATGAACCCAGTGCATTTTACTGGGTTCAAATTGACATAAAATGTTGATTTATTCATTCTGATCTTTTTTGAAAAATAGGGATATAGGCCTTCTCTCTTATACACGCCTCCTTTCAATAAAACTCTGCTTGGGTGGTTGAGACAAATGGAATGTCTAGTCTATGGAATGTCAAAACACACGTTCTCTTTACAATATTTAAAACGTTGTCTTGATGCTAACATTGTTGACTATCATGCAGGGGTCTCCATATATGGGTAACTGGTTGCGACCAGGTCGCAGTTACTATTAAAACCTCCACTGGCTGTCTGTCTGTCAGTCTGTCTGTCTGTCACACGTCACACTTTTGCCCATATCTCCGCCACCATTGCCCCAATCTATGCCCCTCATTTCTCACATGGCCCTCTTCTAGCGCCACCATGAGGCTGATTCTTGCAAAACACATTTTTGGACACTGCTCCTACAGATTTCAAAAAATCACGCAAAGCGGTGCACAGTATCTCTACAGTCATGTCATCAAAATGCATCTGTCCCAACTATAGTGCCACCATCTGTCCGATTTAAAAAAAAAACACATTGTTGGACACTGATCGTACAGATTTTGCCCTAGAATTACGCAAAGCGGTACACAATATCTCTACAGTCATGTCATCAAAATGCATCTATCCCATCTAGCGCCACCATCTGCCCGACTTTTTAAAAACACATTTTTGAACACTGCTCCTACATATTTTGCCCTAAAACCACGCAAAGCGGTACACAGTATCTCTAAAGTCATCAACATGGATCTGTCCCATTTCCCATATTCCCTCCTGATTGGCTACCATTGCCTTCTAAAGTTTGTGTATGCGACCTGACGGTCGCTTATCTCCCGATTTAGGGAGTCTTACTGGTCCGATATACATCACTGACCAGATGGCCAAGAATTGGCGTATGTCGCCCTGAGGCGTCTTACTAGTATCATGTGATACACTCTCTCTCTCTCTCTCTCTCTCTCTCTCTCTCTGAGCCACTTGAGGCCAATAAAATGAGCAGGGAGAAGATGTGTTCTTAGGTGGAGTTTAAGGATCAGTCTAACAAATGTATTTTTGCAAGGTCTGTAGCAGCTTCTTAACGATCTTTGGGATGCTAGACTGAGCACAAGGATGTGCAGGCAATCACAATGACATTGGGCATAATCTAATGTGAGCCGTATCGCATGCCTGCCTCCCCCGGCTTACAGGTTGTCTCTACACTTGTAAAGTGCTGTTCAAGTAATTCATGAGCAGTACGACTCCTTATACATAAACAAATTGTTTATACCTTAAACCAGAGGTCTTCAACAGGGGTTCCGGGACCCCTAGGGGGTCCCCAGAGTTACTACAGGGGGTCCTCCAAATCTTTGAGTGATAGAAACTTTTCTTTTTTTTAGCTTTTTCATATTAACCACTTGAACCCTAGCGTCCATATTCTGAGAACTCTAGCCAAAAATAGCAGATCTACAAGCGCGTTGTGAGCTTGAAGATCTGCTATTTTTGGCAAAGAGCTTTGGTGTAGAGGGGAAAAAGAGCAGACTAAGTACAGAGTGAAAGGTCAAGTTTAGCCTATTAAGAATTGACGGTTCAAGTGGTTAAATATCTGAAAACACAAAATGACATGAATCCAAAATATACTGATGATCGTGTTGTCAATGATGAAACTATATGGAATCTATAGGTTGTGGGGGTCCCTGCTTCATCTCTCTCTCAACTAAGGGGTCCTGGGCCTGAAAACTTTGAAGACCCCTGCCTTAAACAATATTGTCGTAATACCCTCATAACACTAGAGGTTCTAGTAATGGGCAGCTTGTATTGCCTCGTCCAAGAACAAAATGTTTTCAATGAGATCTTTTATTCATTTCCTCTTTGGAAGAACCTGCCACAAAACCTCTGCTGCATTTACAGTAAATTTACTTTTTGAAAAGGATATTAAATCTTATTTAACACGACTTTTTTTTATCCCTCTATCTAATTTGTTGATTTCAATATGAATAATGACTTGTTATGTCTGGTTAAGTGGTTATTGTGGTATTCATTAATCATTTTTGTCATTATTCTTTTTCCCCCCTCCTTTCTGTATGTTTAGTATTGTGTATTTGTATTTGCAACTTTATTTGTTTGTAAAATTGTTATGGATCCCAGGAAGACTGGTTGCTATGGCATCAGCAAATGGGGGATCCTTAATTAAATCAAATCAAATTTAATCAAAACAAGTGTCCTGGCCAATATTTCAAAAGCACTTCTATATATAAAATACAACTTTCTGGCTAAAGTTACTGTACCTTTTGGTTGATCTTTTAGTGCCATACTCTCCAATATACAGCCTAAGTAAGTGACTTCTTCCTTGGCCATAACTTCAAAGTCACCTTCTTGCCACCACTCTGAATCTAGGGGACTGCTGAGGACTAGCGACGGTGCCCAGAGTGAAGTTGTTCTCCAAAAATCCTTCTGTAAATTTGTGAAATCTCAGCATGCCTGTGTGTCAGTTAATCTGTTATCTACACATTCCAAGAACTTCCTGACCAATCAACTTCAAAGTAACGTGTATCGCCAAGGACCCTAGGGCAGGGGTTTTCAAAGTGGGTGACGGGGCACCCTGGGGTGCCGTGACGGCAGTCCAGGGGTGCCGCGAGATATTTTAATAATATTTGGAATTTATTTGGACACTTGAAAGAATATTTAGTATCATTTTAAACTTGAAGTACAAAGTTATTTTCAGTCAGTTCTAACCAAAATGGCTATTAAGTTTTCCTCACAACATAATCCCTAAAATATCGTCACTGTCGAGCAGAAACCTTGTATCTCCAAGTTTCAAATGTGTACGTCTTTTGGTAAAGCAAAGCCCTGCTTCATCATACAAGACCGTCGCACAAAACTAGTGAAAACATCCGATCTACAAGTGTGCTTGTAGATTGACTGTTTTCACTAGTTTAGTACATTTTATAGATGATATTACAAAACGAATGATTTTGGACATACAAGGTTTCCACCCGACAACGACGATATGCTATAAATATAAGGTGCTGGGAGTGAAAATTATAATGTAGGGGTGCCTCGGATTAAAAGAATATTCATGGGGTGCCCTGCCCTGCAACAAAAAAGTTTGGGAACCCCTGCCCTAGGGAGTGTGGTGCCCGGCATGAAGTCAGTCGGATGAGCCATTGTAGACAGACAGATGCAGAGATATTGTGGGCATGAAAGAGACACAGACAGAGAAGATCTTATCTCAATCACGCCAATGCAGCTGTCTTGTCTAATTGTTTTGACAAACTGCAACATACTTTTAATGGAAAAGAACAGACCCTTCTTCCATATAACCATGCTAATTATTGCACGTCTTCATAAGGGCAACTCCCTAAGCATGTGCATATACAGTACAGTTCTCTTTATGGCTAATAGCATTTTCAATGTTTGGGCAATTAGCTGGAATCATGTGAGAGCAAACATGGTGGTATTTCTTTATAATGCTAATAATCCCCCAGAGTGCCCTGTGCGTTATTCGAGTGATGCAATGCGAGGCACTGTGTTCGTACTGTAAACCACACCAACGTATCTTTGGCTTTTATTGCAAGGATTACAGAGCCGCTGCTTGGTGTCTCAAGTTAATTATTATAACATAAAAATCCATAAAGCTCCCGAATGTATGCTCTGACTAGATGTCCCTAGGATTACAGTTACGATTGATTAGCATCAATGCCAGGCACGAAAGGCAGAGGGCAGGGATTATGTTTTCGTTCCTGTCTGTCTGTGTGTCTGTGAGCAGCAGTCGTGTAAGGTACATTAAGTAATGTACTTAAGTACAATATTGAGGTATTTGTACTTTGCTTGAGTATTTCCAATACTTTTACTTCTACTCCACTACATCTTGGATCCAAATATTGTACTTTTACTCCACAACATTTATTTGAAAACTTTAGTTGCTAGTTCTTTAACCCTATTTTAAGTTCACATCGTGACGCAAATAGCACTGCTCACTTCACACTGGGTGTGAAGCATGTTGAGCTTGGACATGAAATAACAGTTGGTTAAAGTGCAATAGGAGTGCAATAGGAGTTTTGTCCCCTCAGCCATTGAGGCATATAAACAAACTGCCCTGTCGATAGGATGGTTTTCTGTGTACAGTACAGTGGGGAGTCTGGGGACCTCATTGTCTTGGTGACATGTTGTGTTGTGCTACATAGTTGTCTTGTTTTATTGTTGTTGTTGTTTTTGAACAGAGTGAGGTGAAGACAAATATTCCTTCGGGACAATAAGGATTATTATAGAGCTTGTAAACTTGGGCTTGGGTCACAGACAAGGTCAGAGAGAGAAGGATGAGGCTGGCCGGGCACTATGTCAGCAACCGGAACCAACCCAAGGCACAAGTAGGAGGGGGACGGAGCGCAACACCTATACCTGCACACACTGTGTGTGACAGCGGAGCCAACAACACTGCCGAGTCATGGCAAGGCACTCTTTTGACACTTGCCTGGTTGCATCGCTACGACTGGGCATTCTGCAAAACACCTGCACCGATCCGATAACAATAAGCAAGTGTATGACTATATGTTCAATCATAATGTGGATGTTCGTAACATCTATTTCTATAACCAAATCAGAGGTAAGCACCTAGTATTACAGAGTACAGCACAAACCTGGTATTTAACTTGTATGTTGCAAATCAGGCAATAAAAGCAATTACATTCAGACAATGAAATCTGTGCTGCGTACAATACACCCCAGAGTTAGTGTCGAAGAGTCCTTGAACAAGACTGAACCCCTAGTTGCTCCCGGTGAGCAGGTTGGTGCCTTGCATGGTTTCCGTAAATGGTGCTATATAAAATGCACCATTTACCTTTTAAATAGCAGGTTCTCATTTGTCATTACTCATTATGAATGCTGAATGCCACATGTTGTAACTAATCGTAATGGTATCTATCAAACAAGCATACTACCATAGATTTTTCTGGAAGCTTTTCACATTTGCTGTGTCCACTATGGGTAGAAGTGAAAGCACTTTTGGAGGTATACTTTATAGAGGCCCCTCAACATGAGATTACCAATTGGTTTTGAGTGCATATTTCATAAATTATATTCAGTTTGGTTAGAAAGGCCCAATTGTTTAAGGCACTTGCAAGCAAACAGTTTGGAATACAAAAAAAAACATGTTTGAAGGCCATTGCCACATGACTCAGAAGATCATGTATGCCTAACTTGAGGAAAACAATCAGGTTAACTTTAAACAATGACATATGTTCCATTTGTTGTGTCACTTGTTGGTGTAGGTATAATTTATTTTGACAATAATCCAAATTTGGGAAAGATCTGATGGAATATGAACAATTGGAATGATACTTGTTTATCACATGACTCCAGAGATAATAACTACAGGTGTATGTGAGTTTTGGACAAAATCTTTATCATTAATAGGTAAAAGTGTGTTTTGAAGAAAATGGAAGAACATGTAGTTGGAAATGGGCCTGATATGGATAGTTGCATCATGATCCAAGGAATCCAGGGCAAACCTTTTGATTGTACAATGTACTGTTCAAGAGTTATAGGCCCACCACCGGAGTTTGTGGGTTCAATTGTGTTCATCTACACAAACACAATTGGCCCTTGTTTGGGGAAGGGAAGCCGGTTAGGGGGGATAATTGTCACAGTCCCACCCTAATTTGCATTACAAAATAAGACAGAATAAAGCCATAATAAGAAATAATGTGTTTGCAATTAGAAATAGCTTTGCTTGTTGTGTGTGAAAAGCATTGCGAGAAGGCCGCGATTTGGCTGCGATTATAGTGCTGGCGATTTCTTCCCGAGCGTTTCTAGATATCTAGCAATTGATATTTGGCTCTGTCGCAAACTGGACAATGGACATACAGTAGGGTTGCAACGGTATGAGATTTTTAACACCGAAAATATCGTCTGTTTCAACACCACGGTTATCGGTAACACCGTTTCAACCACCATTGTGTGTCTTGTCGTCTTGTGATCACTCAGTAGCAGCCAATGCTACCTCAAGCTACAACAACAACAACCATCCGACCATTTTAACACTACTACTGCCTTTTAATTTGAAGGGATGCTTGGTGCCTTGGTGTCGCGCCGCTTCCTCCGTAGGCCACCGCTATTATTTTGAAGGGCCGGGCGGGGGTTGTTTTTGCGCAGATGGATTATCACTTGATGTCAATGTTTACATCATCTAGTCACATGACAGTGTGGGCCCAGAAAAGAAACATGGCTGTGCCCAGCCGAGTGCAGCTTGTGTCTGTAAACAGGCCACCCTTTGGATCAAAATGTCTCTTTTTGAGTAAATGAAGTCTCTTTATGGGCCTCTCAATGGATTTACTATGGCGGAGCTTCACTTCGCGTGCACGCCCAACGTGCGTTGTAAACAAATCGCGGACATTACCGATGCGGGCGGGACCGGAGCGACGTACTGTAAGTAATAATACTTTTACTGTAAATACAGTAAGATTGACGGTGCTCACCGTCAACGGCACCATGATTTTAACCCTTTAAATGCCGGTGAGGATCGTCAACGGCAGCAGAACAGTTAAAAATTCAGCTTTGTAAAAAAGCAAAAAAGCAACAGCCCTGCGTTTTCTTGTTTGTCTAATCGTTGTTTTTCTGCCTACTGCATGCTGTGACATTATAAAGCCACAACTAGTCTCCTGGAACGTGCCCTGCGAGTGGGGACGAGACATCATGCAGTCTGATGGGCTGTGCCTCGCCCCGTGGATGATCCGTTGATTCTGGATCTGTTCTCGACACACAAGGAACAGCTCCCGGCCTCCCGCGATTGAGAACCGAATCCCATCGTTCATTTAAAAGAGCTGTTCAAAAGAGAGGAATCGTTGGCGAACGTCACATCTACTTTACTTACTTTACTTTATTTGTTTATTTAGACGGGACAATGCATATTAATGAACACTACATGAATGCAATGTAAATAAGCCGGAATTAGCAAGAATGCTAAATTTCATCCGTAGTCCCCACATGAAGACAAAACAATACATACCAACAACAGTAACCCTACATTAGGAGAGGGCGCCTAATAACATACATACAAATACTATTTTTCCTGAACCAAGAAAAAACAACAAAACAACACATATTACTAACAGTACCCTACATTAAAAAAAGGATAGTTAAAAATATACGTACATGGCATGAGCTGTACTCTTAGAACTATACATGGTCACAGGTTTGATTGTCAACTAACCATTTTTTTAGATTGAACTTGAAGGATGGAAATGACAAACAGTCTCTTATTGTTAGAGGTAGGTCATTCCAGATTGAACATCCCTGCACTGAAAGGGTGTTTTTTCCAAAAGCGGTTACCCGGTACGGTACTTCGCAATCCCCTCTAGTGATTGCTCTAGTATTGAGTCCTCTATCAGGCTTCCTTTTTATGAATTCCTTTAGGGGAGGTGGGCATAGACCATTTAGGGTCTACATCTCTACTGCGCTCCTCGGGGCAGAGCAGAGCAGAGGTGTTATCGGTGTTCAAGTAAAGTACTCAGTGTTGTGCTCGCTCACCAGTAACACCGGTAACACCGAGTACCGTTGCAACCCTAACATACAGTATGAAAGAGTTTGCGCACCCTGAGAAGATCCGTGTTAAATGATTAGCACATAATGTAGGGGTAATTAAGGTATAACTGTGTTTGTTTCTGTCTAATGAAAACATATTATTTCTAATTACAAACACATATACAGGGTTAAAATGCAAAGAGGCTAGGTACTGTAGCTCTAGCACCACCATGAGCCATGAGGGCGATTTGAACGATTTGCCAAGTCCTCACTTGGCATACTTCTACTTCTTAATCTTAAATGAGTAGTTCACCCCCAAAATGACTTTTTTTTCTATTGATTACTCATGACATGGAGACTTGATTTCAATAATATTTTTAGTTTTTTGTTGCATTCCTAAGACAATAATTTGATTACAATAAATGTACCCCCATTGATTCCGGATGGGGACCATTGGGGATCCGGAATCAATGGGGGTGAATTTACTATAATATATATTTTTTTGTCTTAGGAATGCGACAAATACAAAAAAATATTATTGAACTCAAGTCTCCATGGCATGAGTAATCAATAGAAAAAAGTCATTTTGGGGGTGAACTACTCATTTAAGCCTATACTGGGAGTGTGCATGCAAAGTTTGATTTCGATCGGTTGAGTGGTGTCCAAGATTAGCTGCTCACAGACGGACACACATGAGCACATGTGGACACACGCACACAGACAAGGGTGAACAAATAGTCTTAGCCTCCTGGCCTATTGGTCGGGTAAAGACAATAAAGAGATGATGTGCCTGACTGCTCTATGGTCTGTTAACTACATACTGTCATACTCATACAGAACATCTGCTGCATTCAGTCCTAAACCAAGCTGTTGGTTTTGGATGGTTAAAAAGGGAAAGGTGGCCTCTGCGTTATAGTGCTGGTCTGGAAACAGATTGCATAAAGCCAGAGTGAAGTTTGCAATGACAATCTTGAAAAAGTGCTGCACAATGAGTTCCCACAAAGCCATGACAAAATCAAATTTGTATAGCTTTAATGGCTTCCCTTTCAAGGTCTCAAAGCACAAACAGTGCCTTTTCATGGCCTTGCAACACAAGTACAGAGGAGAGACTTGATGAGTTAAATTGCCTTGCACAAACAATGAGGAATTGTCAGTAAAGCAGCAAAAGCATTGGCACTTCTTGTCAGGTCTGTGGTGAGCATTGCTCAGTGCTGCAAAGAGGAGATAGCAAAATAGAGCTCAGAAAGAATGGATACAGAGTAATTACTCTCTCTCTCTCCCCATCTATGCCTTTCGCTTTTCCAAGACTCGAGTGAAATAGTAACGATGTAGATTAAACTAACACCTCACAACCACCTGTCTTGTCTGCGTCACATTAGCATACTGGTTGGAAATTTCGTACGGGAAGACCTTTGAGCAAGACCTTGCAAAACGTTGAAGATGCCCATTTTCAAACAACGGCAAGAGAGCCAGAGGGAGAGAACTGTCTGCACTGCTAGAATATTCCAATTTAGGGCAACATGTTGTGTGGAACATGTAATAGGATTTTGTTCACTTCAAAACACACTGCTCGGAATGCTCCAGACCTGATTGTGTTACACAGAATTGCAAGTGTTCTTACTTCACAGACCCCTGTGAAGTAAGAAGTAAAGAAGTAGGGCACCACGTCTGGGTTTGCTGAGTGCTCACAATTGTTAACAGCAGTCTGGAAGTCAGTCAAAAGGAGAGATTTCAAGGCTTTTACGCACAGATGCAAGCACACTACACAACGTAATATTAGAAACAACAAATGTACAGTAGCTCTGAGCTTACCGTTAACAAGTGAGGACACATACAGCACAGGACCAGCACAAGGCAATGTTGCACTCATGGGCAAAATAAACAAAACAACATGTTTTCCCAGTCGATTTAACGAGGTGGTGCCATAGTTTTCTCCCTGGCGTAGTTATAATATGCAAATAGGCTATGTCTTCCCTGGGTATTTTTGGTTAATTCCTGAAAGCTGAAAGCATCTGAGTCAAAAGGCACAAATTTTGAAATACACTGACATAATGACATCATAATATCCCCTCCCCTCCCTTTTTACCATTCAGCAACACTTTGGGTGTGGCTAACTTAGCTGGGTCACCACCCACCTGAGACATGGGTAACTGGAGGTAAAGAAGGCGTGGGAGTCTACATGAAAATTTTTGCTCTGACAATTTCTGAGATGTGGGTCACCATGGGAGACAGTAAGCCTCCCTCGGGCAAGAGCAGCCTAGCTATCACGGTTAGTCTTTTTGACATTTTCCCCTGGCTTGCCGTTGTCTCTGTTGTGGCTAAGATGAGATGAAGAGCTGTGAGCATAGAGCTGTGAGAATAATGTCATTCATTTCAACTCATTTTCGAATTAAAGTTAGGAGCCGATGTCTCTGTGTGATGTGTTATTAATTCAGGTACAGCTGAGAGATGCAGGAGCTCATTCTCACCCCTCTGCCTTAAATTGTGTTCTTAGTCCATTCATTTTATTCTGGTTATGTATATTACATGAATACAGTCTGAGTTGGACTCACATTTGTGTGTCATTTGTGTCCAACTAAGACTTGTTTTATGTGAGAATGTAAATGTGACATTTAGTTATATGAGAAAGTTCTTTGATTCTTTGTGTCTGTATGTACGAAAACAATGCACTGTCCTCCTGTCTCAATCGGCGCACTCCCACAGAAACCAAGTCTGTGTACAACACGCACTATGATCCCCAGTAAATAGACCTAATCCAACACCTCAAATCCAAGGGCTGCCAGCTTGGCAAAGGCACCGGCACTCACTGCCCACTCGGATGCATATAAATCACACCAGCAGCGATACAAAGACAAACCCTCAACAATGCACGCACTTCCCACCACTTCTCCATCTGGCAGCAACAACCCTGTCAACTTTTCTCCACAAAAAGCATGTTTCTCAAACCACAATACACACGTAACTGGCCACCTCTTCCACCAACACCATGCATGATCCCCAAACCTGCCTAATTCCTTATTGTCACCTTGTTCTGTATGTTTATGCTACTCTCTCAGCAGATCACCACCAGACCTCAACTATTTTCTACTGGCAATCTAGCCTTGCATAGCCAGGCTTACTCACCTGCGAAGAGAAAAGCCTGGTCAAGATATGAGACAGAGACCGAATTTTCCCGGAAGTTGTATTTTTTTCACAGTGCGGTGTCCCTGCAAACGTATTCCCCGCTGGAAGAAATCTGGTCTACATATCCTGCTCCGTCGGTTGTGCTCGCAATAAACAATATACAAACAAAAACATCGATTCAGGCGATGTTACACCTACCGGTATTACGAGCGAGTTAAGAGCTACAATCTATTTTAGTTTTTTCGCTGGGGAATGTAAACAGACCCCCACCGCATGACGTAACTTCCGTTAAACGCAGCAATTCCGCTAGAAATCTTGGAACCAAGCGGAAGTCATATCTTGTCTAGGGTGCTGTCAACAATGGACCTAATCCTCTCTCTCTCTCTCTCTCTCTCTCTCTCTCTCTCTCTCTCTCTCTCTCTCTCTCTCTCTCTCTCTCTCCACCGGAAAAACCGTGGTCGCTGTCCTACCACTGCCCCCCTTTCACTCACGTTGGACCACTTTGGACCCTTTGGACCTCTCTCTCTCTCTCCCATCGAAAGCGGCGATACGGATCGCCGTTGCTTCCTCTGCATGGCAGCACACTGCCGCGCGCGTTCTATACCTGCCCCCCAGACGCCCCAACGCCCTACCCCGCTCCACTTGCTTTTACCTTTCTTTTTTCTCCAAGGCTCAATAATTTATTACAAGCCTTTGTCTCCATGACAGTTTAATGGTGAATGATATTGGACACAGGGAGAGTGGGGAGCTGGTGAATGTGACTGCTGTCAAGTTCAGTGCCAGGGAGCATCAAAGAATGGAGCAAGAAATTCCAGCGCCGGAATATGCGTGGTCGACCTACACATCAACGTAGTGCTCCCGCTTCATAGGTAGTTACTGTAGCACAACTTAGTTTACCTTGTGAGTTTAATTTCAATGCACCCACACACACACGCATGCATGCATGCACACACACCTACAGATGTGCCGTTTCAACTCTTCATAACGTATTGCTCTTTTCCTGACAATTTCCTGCAAATGCTTTTTTTTCCTCACAGTTTTTTTCCCCCCTGTTTTGCCTTTCTAATTTTTATGGAGAATATATGGAGCATATCTTTGCAGAAACTCGCAAATGGCAAAAAAAAAACCTCTCCATTCCCATTGAAAAGCAGAATCCACATTCATTGGTAGATTTAAACTTTGAAGTGTAAATCTTGTCAATGGCAGGACGTGAGAAGTTTTTAAACGGCACATCTGTACCAGCCAATCAAGATTGTGGTTTCTGGAAGGCAAGGTTTTCAATTCTCAGGCTTTTAAATAACCTAACAACGATACATCTCATTGCAATAAGCCGTGATTAAGCAATGCCACAGATAAATGGGTTTAAAAATAGTAACATCAACATGTCAAAAGTCTAAATCAAGTGCAAATCACCTGCAAATGTGAACCTGAAAATTAGATAGTAATAGATTAGTAATATAAATAACCAGAACATTTCCAAAAGACATTGAGCCGAGATATAAGGCTGCTCTCAGGCGAGGCTTGCTGGATGTGCAGTCTCTGAAAATGTCATGTAGGCTCCATCTTGATAAAGCCACCCCAGATTTGATGTTTAAACAACTAACTTAACTACTCACTTACATTATAAAACTACATTATGTGGCACAACAGTTGTAACTCTTGGTAGGCTACTCTAATAGTTGTGTGATGAAGTTCCTCCAAAGAAGTTGACTGTGACTGTCAGCCCAACCCCCTTCCTCCCGGTTGGTAACATGAGAAGGTGCTGGGTATGTTAACCCTTCTTGCAATTTCTTGTGAATTCTGCGTATGCCTGGCCTAGCAGGCCCCAGGCCCCAAATACCAAAAATATATATATTCGCATCATGAAATATGCAGTAGACTCATCAGCTGCTGCATGCCTTCAAAAGAACTTGATGAAGCTGTGATCACAGTTGCATCTGGCTTTGTGATGCCAAACGAGCTCTTCAAATGAGCTTCAAACTGTGATCTTTTCCAAAGCATCCCTATCACATCACTGATATCTGCAGGGCAGGACAATTAATTAAACTGATGATGTGAGGTGACATTCATGTCAGAGTTCACTTACATTACGACACATGAAGTATGGGCGTGAAACGGGATGCGATAGCGGGTAGCGGGGTCGGGGGGGGGGGGGGTGTCTGATGTTGCACGTGCGAGCGCTGCGTCAGCACGATTCAGTTCGAAGACCGAGCTTCTGTCAGTCTGCGCTCCCATCAACCAATTACTATACATCAAGCATCCCTTTAACAAGCCAAAGCAAAAACTGGAGGGAAAAATGATTGGACGGCGGCGTTCCGACGTTACCTTGCCGACGTACTGATGGTCGTTCCCCGCGTACTCCTCCAGCAGAAAGAATTGATTCCACATCCATCCTCGTTTGGAGCGCTGCAGTATCCGTCCATCACCCTCTGACACGCCAAACAGATTCCTTATGTTCCGGGGAGAGAAGGGCATGGCGGCGCTGGGCCACAGGACGGAGAGCATCAGGAGGAGTGGCAGGTGATTGGCTATCATGGTATCCGGGGCGTGAAGTTGACTCGCGAGTTACGGTTAGCAACTTTTCAGCTGGGATGAATGCTGGAGGTCAACGTAGCCACAAAATACATTGTATTCCCTTCTTCAACGTCCCGCGGGTATCTGCGGAAAGGAGACAAAAACACAAATGAATTGGATCTGGCACAATATTGATCACCCCTGTAACACATGGGGGTGGTGGTGTTATCGAGGGCCCCATGTGCATTGATACTCAGTAGATCCATTATTGTTTAGATATGCGATTCATCCCAGCACAGAATACAGACAGACAGACAGACAGACAGACAGACAGACAGACAGACAGACAGACAGACTGTACATACTGTACATACCGGTACATACATACGTAAAAAAAATAATAATAATTGGATGACACATGAATGAATGCATGAATGAATGAATGAATGAATGAGAACCATGGAAGACTAATCTGATAGTAACATTTAATATTTTTGGCGGCTATGGGACCTCTGCGACTTGGCAGTTGTCTAAGCAGGATAATGCACTGTGGGCGAGTCAGTTATGAGAAAATAACTGCCCTCCAGGGGGGGGGGGGGGGGGGGTTTAAACGGCCAGCCGCAAAGTGGATGTCCCTCCTGTAGTGTGGTTATTTTCTCGTAAGTGACTTGCTCACAGTGCACTGAAGTAGCACTTCCATGCACTTACTTTTGTGAACCGAAAAAAAAAAGAATGCATGCGACTGTAGGTCTCTGTGAATGCTCCAAAGGTGTTCATCAAGCTCTGTGTCTAACAGAGGCAGAAACCTCATATCTCCAAGTTTCAAAGTAAAGCACTGCTTCATCATACAAGGCCATCGCAGAAAAGTAGTGAAAACAGCTGATCACACAGTGCTTGTAAATTATTTTTAAAATGATAAATGCAAAACAAACGGTTTTGAACATACAAGGTTTCCACCCGACAACGATGATATATACTTCACTGTGCCCCCCCACCCCCCAGGACTAGTCATGATAGGTCATTTGGGGTGCATGCATAATTTATGGACTTTTGGGAAGTTAATCCTAATAAATCTTCCTTTCTAAGAGGGCCTGTTTAGTTAACGTCCTGTATTAAAGGCCCATCTTGTCAGAGCTATCCTAACAAGCATTCATTGTAAACCACCAGGGGAATACTGGATGCATTTGCTTTTGTTCCAAGCTCTTAAATAAGGAGTCAATGGAGGCATGCCAGTGAACAAAGAAGCTGTTACTGTCTTTGAGCAAATTAGTATTATGGTTCCATTGATCAAAGTTAAGCACAGAATGTGATCCTGTCCTGTGAATAGAAATCAAGTAACTAAACTAACGAGTTCTCAAAGTGGTACATTGCTCATTCCCCTCACACACAGAGAAAGTCTGGCTGAATGAAGCCACATAATTAAGAGAAGAAAGCAAATGAAGTTTAGTCGCTTCTCGCCCTTAGGGCGTCTTACTGGTTTCTTTTTTTACAGTATGTTTTATTAACATTAATATTATGTCCACATTACATGCTCTTCAGCTCACTCATATGTGCATAGCCTATAGTTAATATAAACACTGAAACAACACATCTATCTATCACATCTATCTACCAGTAAGGCTCCCTAATCGGGAGATAAGCGACCGTAGGTCACTTATCTCCACAAATAGGGCAAAAATGTGTTTTGCCAAAATCTTCCTGATCCATGTTGATGACATGAGTGTAGACATACTGTGTAGTGATTTTTGTGATTTTAGGGCAAAATCTGTAGGAGCAGTGTCCAAAAATGTGCTTTTAAAAATCGGCCTGGAGGTGGCGCTATATGGGAGAGATTCATGTTGATGGGATGAGTGTAGACATACTGTGTACCGATTTGCGTGATTTTAGGGCAAACATTGTGCAATTTCTGTAACACGGAGAGAACACCATTTGTTGTATCTTTTGTTTACACAACAAATGCTCGGACACAATTGGATGTAAAGCCATTGGCATAACGAGGCATCGAGCCCTCTTTCCCAGTTGTTTCGACCAGGTGGGCGTGGTTACATGCCTAAACCTAACCATAACTGTAACCTTAACCTCAGTAAAACTATGCCTAAACCTAACCTTAACCGTGACTTCACAAACACTATGCCTAACCTTAACCCTAATAGAAATTATGCCTAAACCTAACCTCAAAACCACGCCCACCTGGTCGAAACACCTGGGAAAGAGGGAGTCCGACATCCACGCCCCTTTCGCTTTCTCGCAATTCCAACCGGCAGATTCGTCGCACCATGGGTGCCAAACTGCAGCCGGAAGTTTGGTGGAAGACTGTGGAGCAGCCTCCCAGCAGCTCATGAAGTTCATGAACAAACACTATTATGAAAAAGTGAGACCTTTATAACATACTCAGCTCAGGAAAATAAAAGAAGGCATGTCACAATTTTTTTTCTGCTGTGTGGATTTTCGATGTGTGCACTGTGTCATTTTATAGCAGTATCTAAAGAGCAAAAAGTATGTTTCTAAACGTGCCAAGTATCGCAAGACTATCCACCGTTTCCTGTCTGGGAACCAAATATCGCGATACTTCGGAGATAGAAACGATTATTATTTACTGTTATTATTATTATTTCATTATGTACTGTAGGCCTACACACCGAAAAGTAATGCACTTGAAATAAACAACATCTCTCTCTCTCTCTCTCTCTCTCTCTCTCTCTCTCTCTCTCTCTCTCTCACTCTCTCGTCTCTGTGGTGCTAAAAGCGGCTACTTTTCAGCTCTTTTCTTATTACCGTAATTGCCGGACTATAAGCCGCTGCTTTTTTCCCATGTTTTGAAGCCTGCGGCTTATACAACGGTGCGGCTTATATAAAGATTTTTTACAGCTAACGGCCAGTTAGTTAGTTTTACAATGGTCTTTTACAAGGATTTATATATATAATTTTACAGCTAACGGCCACCAGGGGAGCTCTAGCAGGAAGCAGGAAGGACACCTGCGGCTTATAGTCCGGTGCGGCTTATATATGTAAACATTTGTTTTTTGTTCTAAATTTAGCTGCTGCGGCTTATATTCAGGTGCAGGTAGTCCAGCAATTACGGTAGTCATATTCTTACAACAATTCATAACCAGGGAGGCAATAATTTACCATGCAAAACGGAGAACATGTCTTATGCCTCATTCACACTACAGATATATAGTTGAACGTTTTGCTTGGTAATTCAATGTAATCTCAATGGAAACCAGCTTTAAAGATACAGGAGACGCTCAAGACAAAGCTTTGAAAGCTTTAAAGCTGGTTTCCATTGAGATTACATTGAATTACCAAGCTAAACATTCAACTATATATCTGTAGTGTGAATGAGGCATTAGGCCTGTCACAGTTAATATTTAATCACCTAATCAATTATTTTGTAAAACCGTGATGATAATCATAATAGTCGAACGTGTTGAACGCGACACCTTGCAAGAGTGTACTGTATATGCGTAGTGAACCTTCATAAAGGTTATAATATAAGGCATACATGAACCACTTAAACCCTGTAGTTTATCGATAAGGGCCTCAGTTTCAACTGTACTAGGGGCACTCTTTATATCCACGTTAAATCTCTGTAAAAAATGGCCAAATCACAAAGCGTAACAATGCAAACCGTTGAGAGCTTGTGAGCTTGTGAGCTTGTGTGTTATTTTTGGGGGGATGATGGGGCTCAAGTGGTTAATTTGAATAATGCACTCTACTCGTATCTCCAAGTTTCAAATGTGTATGGTTTTTGAGCGGTGGTCACACCGTCTCCATAGCGTGGCCGTGTGTGTATCCGTGTGTGTCTGTCTGTCTGTCTGTCTGTCTGTCTGTAGCCTGAGGTGTATGTAGCCTCAGTACCTCTGGGTGACCAGAGAGGTGCTGTTGAGTCTAGCTTACCCTGAGCATCAACTGCAACCAGTTGGGGCCTGAGTGAGCAAGTATGGCTCACACTCTCTCTCTCTCTCACGCACACGCACACCCCCCCCCCCCCCCCCCCCCCCCCCCCCCACAAACACACACACTCCAGCTGGGTGAGCAACGCACACACGCACGCAGCCACGCACACACACACACCTCTGTGAGCAACACACACACACACACACACACACACACACACACACACATGCACGCACGCACGCACGCACGCACACACACCCCCACCCCCCACACACGTGCAGGCACCACCGCTCACTTCAAACTTGGGTTTGATTTTTTTTAAAGTAAAGCCCTAGCTGCTTCATCATACAAGAATGTCGCACAAAACTAGTGAAAATAGACGTTCTACAAGTACACAACGCCTCGCATTGTAATCGTTTTTAAACTCTCCATGTGTGTCCAAAAGGTTTTGGACGTACAAGGTTTCCACCCGACAGCGACAATACACTGTAGCAGGGATACGCTGCTCTGTCAAGGGCTTTAGATCAGGCCAGAGCTGGTCCAGATAGTTTTCACTTCACCTATGATAGCAATATGCCAACCATTTGTCTGACCACACCTCATTGTAATGATCCATGGGTGCAAAGATGGGTAATAAAATAAGTATATTTTACACTTACAAAAAATGCCAGTGCTAAACTAGTGCACACCTGCACTGTGCTGCATGCTGTTTTATGCCAGGTGTAAGATTTTTCTTTTTTTGTCTTAATATCCATATCAGAGAGAAATGTAAGCGTACATGCACTGAACAAAAATGAGTTTTTCATATAATATGGGACCTAGTACAGTGTGTACTTTAAATGCAGAGCTTGTTTTAAATTCCACAAAATGATCATTAAAACTCATCTCCCTGCACCTATTCCTTGTGCAAGGACAGTTGGATCTATACCATTCAGCAGGGGTCAAATGCTGGGCCCTGGGTACTTTAACAAAAAATAGCAGATCTACAAGCTCACAGCACGGCACAGAGTGCCGCAATGCGAGCTTGTAGATCTGCTATTTTTTGTCTTTTAATATTTCAAATCCCTCTAAGGTTTTTTTGGAAAAAAAAGAAAAAAGAAAAAACGATATGTATTTGGCCACGGACCCCCATCTCAAAATATTTTGTTCCAGGTACTCCCCTAGAAGCAAGATTTTTGTTACAAACGTTCGCTTAGAAAATACATATATTCAGAGGGGTGGGTGGGTGGGGATCTGTGTGTTCATGTTGTTTGTTGTTTGCATAAAAGGAAAATAAGAATGAAACGACCTTGATCAAAAAAGGAAAATACATATATTAAAAGATTTGCACACATTTTCACTGCTTTTCAAAAAATAGCAGATCTGTATATCTGCTATTTTTCAATAGCTAAGTATAAAATAATTAAGTCCCCTCCACCTTGGGCCCTAGTAACACTAGACGCCCCTGGCTGCCGAAGCCCCTTATCAGTTCCCCATGGGGAAAATATTATTCTCAAGATATGTTCTTTCTTTCTTTCTTTTCTTTCTTTCTTTCTTTCGTTCTGTGTCTGCTGCCTGTCGCAGCTATTCCCTGAGCAAGGTCATGCAGTGTCCCTGGCTCCTGCATCATTTCAGCAGTAAGATTTACAGTCCTATCTGTATTGGAAAAAGGGTCCCTTTATGATAAATCTATTATCAGCCAGTAGCAGGACAGCTCCATGGCATTGGTCCGAGTCGTCCGACCACTCTTTATGCCGAAGTCAAAGGTCTCACTCGCACACGTAATCTAAAATGATCTTGCAGCAGATTAGCCGCTCCCGTTTTAACAATGTTATCTTATTGTGCTCCGCAAAGCACACACATAGCCTACACTTTAGTTTTTGTGTTTTTGAGCGATGCTAACCGCGCCTACATCTGGCTTTGTCTGTATGGACACGTGTATGTATCTCGCGTCAGTTTGTCCCGCCCCACCCCACATTGGCCAAGCTGTGTGGTACGCTTAATGAAATGGACTCATAGATAGTAGGCCTACCACTCATTTCACACTGGGTGTGATTTTTTAAACATGGCCTGGTTTGAAGGCGACTGTCACTGCAATACTGCCTCAATATGTACTGTCTCTGCATTCATATATAGTCTACTAATATGTCTGCGAGTAATGTATGCCCTGCAATGTCCTTGTTGCAATGTAACGTCTATATCACCATATCCTTGCTCATTCAATGTTTGTCTTTTCACTTTTCAATAGTACAAAGGATTAGAGCGCTCAACTCCCAAAACCTGGAGTTGCAATGGTTGTTTTAAACGTGTATTTAAAAATAATAATTGAAATGCTTATTTTTTCCATCCCTTTCCACCCGTGCCAAAGTCCTTGTATGAACCTACTTCACTGTGGATATGAATGCAGCACCTTCTGTTCAACAGCTTGATGATTTTTTTCCCTTCTTTTTTTTAAGATCTTAAAAAAAAGAAAGAAAAAAAACTTTAAGATCTTTCAGCTTCAGGTGGTGTGTATAAAATAGTAGAGAGCCCAGTTGCTAAGAGTATAGTTTTGGAAGAGCTAATCAAACAACACATTTTGTTTGGAGCCGTTATTTATTTTGTATTAAAGAGACTGCTTGTTTTAGCTACAGTGTACAACCAGACAAGGATGGAAAATGAATAGACATCAAATGAGTTTGCCAGTGTGATAATAATAATTTATAAATACACGATGGAATAGGTCTAGAACACACGTACGCATGCACACACTAACACACACACACACACACACGCACACACACGCACGCACGCACGCACGCACGCACGCACGCACGCACGCACGCACGCACGCACGCACGCACACACACACACACACACACACACACACACACACACACACACACACACACACGCACACACACACATATTGTCTTCTTCTTTAAAAAGCCATTTAGGCCTAGAATGATTGAATGCTTTACAGTAACAATTGAAAAATAGCAGATCTACAAGCTTGCAGCGTGGCACTCAGTTAAAGCATTAATGGGAGTTTCTCAGATAGCAGGTCTCATTCCTCAAGGGAGCTGCCTAGGTCCACTTATGTACTCCATATTTACAAATGATTTAGCCTATACCTCTCGTCATAAAAAAAGACAAATCAACGATGTATGCAGGTGATACAACCATAGTATGCATCAGCAAAGACATCTGCAGATTTAATGGCCATCTTGAACAGTGAGCTGTAGAAAATTGGAAAATAAATTTTTTTTTTTTAAACAAATTGGTACGTAATACATCCAAAACAAAAGTATTTAATTCAAAGTATTCTCTAAGGACAGAGCCAGAGCTCAAACTATTCATTACAACAAACTATTCATTACAAAACACTACCCATTCAAGGAGACCAAGCTCCCATGGCCATCACCCTTGACAACAAGCTGTCCTGGTCAAAACAGACTGTAGTATATAGAAAATGGGCATGCAGTTCATTAGCAGTGGTAAGGCCATGCAGAACATATTTTACACCCGATCTAATTAAACTGGTATTAAACACACTTGTTCTTTCACAGCTTGATTACTGCCAAATAATAGGCTATAGTCGAATACCACAAAGAAAGATTCGAGCAAACTCCAATTAGCGCAGAACAAGGCAGCACAGCTTGCTCTCCAATGTCCTTCAGAACACCATGCACTTCCATTTAGAATGGCTAAAAGTTGAAGATAACATGACTGCTGCACTGCTACTCTCAACATGGAAGGCAACACAAGGCCAGTTGCCATTTGATTGGCAACTTGACCAAGGGTGTCATTTGGGTCATCAGGCGATGGCAATTCAACGTTTAACCTCAAATTCCAGT
>NC_137828.1:53687358-53764858 GCF_963921795.1 Nannobrachium achirus | reverse complement strand
CTACCATCACAACACAGTGAATTTCCACAACATGGACACGATCGTGGCTTCCGGGCAGGGGCGGCCTTAGTAATCTGGAGGCCCGTTTCAAGAGCTATTGATGAGGCCCCCCCGCACCGCCGCCAGCGCACTGAGGCCACAGTAGCCGCACAACAATCGCACACAGAAGTTGATCCTATAGTCAATGACTGGCTGCTATTTATATATTATTATTTTATCACTACATAATGTTATAGCATTGACCTAAATGGTGTTATATTAACAAGGATATATGATTATTAAAAAGTGTTATAAGTGTGTTGCAAGTTGAACAAGGCTTGCTGACTAGCTCTTGGAGGCCCCCTGGTGGCTGAGGCCCGTTTCAATTGAAACTGGTGAAACATAGCTAAGGCCTCCCCTGCTTCCGGGGGTCTTCAAAATAAAGCACAGTCAATGGCGGCACACTGTATCTAAATAATGAATTATATCCTGGCACTAGAAGTGATTTATTAAGCCAATTGTAATACATGGATAGAGGTGAAGTTGCAACATGTAACATATACTGTACCTGTGTGCCATCTGTTGATATACGATATGAAGATGAAGTGACTTTCAAATGTATGGTACGTTGCCACTCAGACATCGCTGTCTCAATGAATAATTTAAGGGAAACAGTGGTGTAGAGAGCAGGGGCGTCACAACAAGGAGGGGAAAGTGGGACTGAGCTACTAGGGCCCAAGGTGGAGGGCCCCGGCCCTTAAAGACCCAGTGAAATGAAAAATACGATTTTCACACTTTTAGAGCTTATCCGTGGTAATCATATGGGCATTCCTAACACTAGATGCCAAAAAATAGAAAATAAACAATTTTTGTGTATATTTATATCAAAGGTCCCTAAATTCTATTCTTAATTACTTCCTGTGAACAGAAATTCAAAAAGTGATGACATCGACAGGTCCGCTTGCATATAAATGAACCTTTGATTATATTCTGCGAGCTTGTAGATCTGCTATTTTTGAAAAGTCATGAAAATGTGTGCAAATCTTTTAATATATGTATTTTTTAAGCGAACATTTGTATCTCAAATTTTGCTTCTGGGGGTCCCTGGAACTAAATATTTTGAGATAGGGGTCTGTGGCCAAATACATATCATTTTAGGCTCCTTCACGTGAAAAGGTTTGAGCACCACTGACATAGAAACATATTTATTTTTCAAAAAACTTTAGAAGGATTTGATATTCAAAGACAATTTTTCACGATTTTTCAAACCTAGCAGATCTACAAGCTCACAGCGCGGCACTCGGTGCCGCGCTGTGAGCTTGTATATCTGCTATGTTTCAATAGTTAACAACATAATAAGTAATAATGCGTTCCCAGTCTAAACGGGTTAAACCCCCTCCCCTTACGAAGAACATTCATGGGGGGCCCACAGTGAATCCTTGTACCCAGGGCCCAGAATTTGGTGCGACACGACACCCCTGGTAGAGAGACAGAGAACCCAAGGCAGAGAGGTAGGTATGCATATGTGAGACAAGACAGACAGGGGCCATGATTCCAAGGCGGGCACACTCGCAGCGTTATGATCTGTGCTCTAACTGGATGAGCCATGCACCCCTGTAATGGAAACAGGCCAAAGTAATTAACTGTGGGATAAGCATCAAGGTAAACACTCTTCATCAGACCGTCTGCTGTGTCTGATGAAGAGGGTTTAGCTCGAAGCATCTATATTATTGGAGCCCTACAGTTTGCAAGCGTTCATTATTAGTGGCCAAGGCCACGAAGTGGCAAATGGCCACTCATTGATATTGGACTTCATCATTACTATTATTCTTCCGCCACTTTTTCTCTAGCGGCTAGACCGTGCAGTCGCTTTTTACGAAACTCGGCAGTATGGCAGAGGACTATGCCAAACGGCTAAAACGCGAAGCTCGCAACAATCGGCCAAAGGGTGGCGCTGTAGGAAGCCTTTGAAAAATGCCAACTTTGAACTGGTGTAGCTCATGCCCTGTTTCAGGTACAGCAATGAAACCTGTATACACTTATGCGTCTCCTCATGCCGAACAACTGTTACGCTCTGACTTTTGACCTCTGACCTTTACCTCTCCCACAATTTTGAATTATATGAAAAACAGTCAAAATCTATCTCCTCCTGGGATTTTCGCGTAACGTGCGCGAAACTTTTTTTACATGAACTTTGGACCAACACGGTCATCGCACAGAGGCCGGATTTTCTTTAAAGCGAAACATTATTTTTTAATAATTAACCGTATAATGCAGTTTCATGCAAATTATTCTTCTGCCTCTAAATCATACATGCAAAGTGACACGTTCATGGCATTTGGCAAATATGTCGAGGGTTAGTCCAAATATCACTGAAAGCAATCTTACTCCAATTGGCCAAAGGGGGGCGCTATACGAAGCGTTTGAAAACTCAAACTTTAAAGGGGCATAAGTCATGCCTCGTTTCGTTTGAAGACATGCAACTTGCTTACACGCGTGCCTTGACTCAAGCTGAAGACATCTGTGTCTTTGTTAAGTAAGCTCCGCCCTTCGATTTTCCGCCTTTTGGAGCAGTTTGTAAAACACTTAAACCCGCTTTTATTCCGGAACTTTCGCGTCACATGCACAGAACTTTTTTTACATGAACTTTGGACCAATATCTAAAGATCTGTCAGATTGGATTTTTTAAAAATTGAAACATGCTTTTTTAATAATTCTATCAACATTGCAAGTTTTATGCAAATTATTCTTCTGCTTCTAAAACAAACATTTAAAGTAATATTTTCTCACTGTGCAGAGCTGTGCATAGCTCACCTGGTAAGGCCTTTGTCTATCATTCCAGAAGTCCCCTGTTCAAGCCTTACCTCATGCATTTAAAATACATTTTACAACATTTTGCCGTGAAAACCCTGGTACTGCAACTGAACATGGCAACCCGACCAAACATGGCAACCTTCTTAAGCAAGGGTATAAATAGTGGTTGAGTTGAGGCCACTCCCCCCCTCTCAGATTGTTTGGAAGCCGCATGGTGCTGGTGGTTGCTGCTACTCACTGCTACATTATGCAGCAGCTGCAGGTCTGTACACTGTTCATTATTCCAACAACTATTCCAATTTCTAACAGTTTCATTCATTATACTTACCCATACTATAATTTGGCTTTTAGATTTACCTCACCTGAACATACCTACCTGATCCACTCGATACACTGGCTGTGTATGATGGAGGAACAATGTGTCACTTGGTAAGCTGACCATGTGCTCTGAAATGTTATGTTGTTTTTGGTTTTGGTATCTAAATGTTAAACGATTTCTTTTGGAATGTAATGCTTGTATTTTAGCTGCAACGTTGATTACTGAATTGATGTATTTTGAGTTTAATGCCAATGCCTAGTTGGGGAGATTAATGGAATTATTTTGTTTCAAGCCTGTAGTGCAGCAGATTATTTGAATTTGTTGTTTTTCTATTCATTTGGCCTTTTTCTTTGATCCAGGCCAGGTTTATTGCCTAGAACTGAATCTGAAAGATGGCGAGCCTGCAGAAAGACTGACACAATCCTGTCTGACCTATGGTTATGGGTAGGAAAAAGCAGCCGCAGTGACACTCATTCCTAGTTTGATTTGATTTTGAAGTAATGACTTTGAGTTTCTTTATAAAGTAATGATGTTTGAGTGCATTCATTTATTCATTTATTGTTTCAAACCATGCAGGGGAAGCTCAGCCTCACACCTGAAGCCCATCTGACAATCAGCTGACAATCAGTACCAGCTCCCAGATTGCTTCATTGAAGCCAAAGAACGGCAGTGTAAGTGGGTTCATTATTCTGAACTGTGTGGAACGGGCAGATTGAACACCTCTTCTCTAACTTGTGGCTCAACTGTAATTATTCTGAAGCTCACCTCATTTCTCTCTCCCTCCCCCACCTAGGCTGGCTGGGTTCCAACACCCCCCAATTGGAATCCATAGTCTGCTCTGCCCACAGGACGGCAGCCCCATGTGAGCGCCTAAAGTTCCAAGTTTTGACCCCCAGCCGCCTTCCCCTCAACGTTTTTCAATAAAAACAATTTAAGTTTAGTTAAGTCTGACTCTGCTAGCCACTTACAGAAAATAATGCTACCAAATATTTTGCAATTGCAAATCCTTTGTGTAAATAAACTGAAATTCATACTATTGCATGACTATTTCTTTATCATGTTTCACAAGCATCTGGGTCTACAATGCCAGGGGTGTAAAAGTAACTGAGTACATTTACTCAAATACTATCCTTAGTATAATTTTGAGGTATTTTATACTTCACTTGTATAGTCTTACTTCTAGGCTACTCCAGTAAATGCTCATGCGTTGCATTGCATTGTGAGCTTGTAGATCTGCTATTTTCAAAAAAATTCAAGTTGATGCCAATACCTTTGTACTTTTATTCAGTATTACTATTTATCTCTATATATTCATGTTATTCCTGGCACCGCCCCTGTTATCCTGTTCATATCCTGAAAGAGGCTGAAAAAGCTGTCCTGAAAAACATTTGATTTCCTGTTGTCCTTGCATTAACCCTTAAGTGCTGTTCGGGTCATTTTGACCCGTTTTACATTTTCATTTGGAAAAAAAAGGTAGAAGTTAAAAATGTTTCCACTTGAAACTCACTGGCCTTAAAGATTCTTCTGAGATGAACATGTAAAAAAAATATTTTTGCACTACACCCATGCTACACCCCCCTCATATTTTTTGAACCTTAAGTGCTGTTCGGGTCATTTTGACCCGGAAGCACAGAAATACACAGTATTATGCCAAAAAACAGACACACAGTCACCCCCACTTCTAACACCCCCCTTCCGAAGCCCCATTCCGAACCCTCCCCCCCTTCCTATAAGCATGAGCAATATTGCCCAGTATTAAATGAAGTAGTTTTTTTTACATGGATTTCAGCTAAATCAGTAAAAACGCCTAGCTCTTTCAGTGTTTAATGTGATATAGCAAAGCAGAAATGCAAACATTTACCAAATATATCATATGAATTGTTTGGTATTGAGTCAAAGTCAATGTATCATGATGATTTGTTAAATTAAAATTTGTATTAGTGTTGTTTTTTTTAAACCAAATATCCACCGGGTCAAAATGACCCGAACAGAACGAAGGTGTAGTGAATCTGAACAGAACTTAAGGGTTAAAGTGTCAGTAGTTGGCGTTCTGGGCTCTGAATGTACCTGGGTTGCCATGTCTGCTTATAATAAGCAATTTGTGTCTCGTTAAGATTTTTATTTATCCAGCCCCCACCATGCAGTTGTACAGTGAAACGCAAAATTCAAAAATGGCAAAAATAAACTTTGCCAAAAATCTAAAAATAGAGAACTCGGGAACGGGAACAAAAGGCAAAACTCAAGAAAAAGGCAAAAATAACAAACACTGCACTAGGCTATGGGGCCCTTGCAACTCTTACTGAGATTTGTTCATCTCGCTCTGCAGCTATAGACAGAAAATCACACAAATCAGTACACAGTATCTCTACAGTGATGTCATCATGACGGATTTGTCCGATATCATATTCTATCTAATTGGCTAAAATTGAATTCCAAGGTTTGCAGGATTGCTCCTTTTTGAACAAATTGTCTCAAACGCAGCCTGCTATGTGTGTGAGATTTTGCACACACATTCCCACTAGGCCAAGGAACAGATGCCACCCTTCTCACATTGGCCTGTTATAGAGTCACCAGTGGGCCAAAAAAAACACCTGACCTGTTCGGAAGAACACTGCTTCTAGTTTCTCTTTGATGTCTTCTTTGCTTTCCCTTGATGCTTTTGCCTTGGCCACTTTATCGCTGCTTGCAGCTATATTTATTTTGTATAATTGTTCCTTTTACTTGCACTGACTGATCGTTGCTCATGCAGCACCTGCCCAATTTTGGGTTTGAGATATTTCTTCTTTTTCAAAAGCATCAAGGTAGGCTCTGTGTAATTCACAGTCCCCAAAATATGTTATCTACCTGTTTTCTTAGCCTTAAATGCTGCATTTCATATAATTTTGGTTCACCCTCTACGTTTACGACTAGAATAAAAACATCCTTATTGATCAAGCTTATAAGCTTAGACTGCTGGGAGACTTCCTAAGGCTTCTCCTCTCCCACCTCCCCCCACTGTGTGACTACTAGGCATGAATGTTCATGATTGTGTGAGCTTGTGCGTGTGTGCTGTGGGCATCCCGCGTGTTTGCACGGAATGTGGTCATGTGTTTACTGTTGTTTCGAGGTCTGAGGAGTCCGGTTAGCGAGTTTAGAAACTCTAGGCTTGCTAAGGGAAAACCACGCCCCGCACTCATTTTTGAAGCTTATGATTGGCTGAACCGGAGGTAGGGAGCGCTCCGTAGTCACTTGGACCGCGGCAGAGGTGCACCAAAACATAAACCTATCCTTAACTCTAACCCTAACCCTAACCCTAACCCCAACTCTAACCCTAACCCTAACCCTAACCTTAACCTTAACCCTAACCCTAACCTTAACCTCAGTAAAACTAACTGCTGAGTAGCTGACCTGCCGACGCTGATGAAAACGAGCGCTCCTTCCCTTAGCAAGCCTAGAGTTTCTAAACTCTCATACCGGACTCCTCAGACCAGGTTAGCATTCACCAGCGTTGGCAGGTTAGCGTTCACCAGCGTCGGCAGGTTAGAATTCACCAGCGTCGGCAGGTTAGCCTCGGACTACTGGGACCTCGAACAACCGCACCTCGGAAATAGGCTACGCGCCTACAAACTGCAGGTGCAGATCAGTTTTGTCATGTTCACTTTAGTGTGTGTGCATGTGTGTAGGTCCTACTGTGCTTGTGCCCATGTGTATTAGACAAATATAGGCTATGCATGATTTCACTCTGTTGCTTGCTAACAAGCCACTGGAAAAAGGCAGGCTATTTTGTATCTTTGCATAGAATTAGTATTAATTTACTTGGTATTTATACCCCTGGGATGTTAATTATGATGTTGTTACAGAGTCCAAACAACTCTGTGTAAACATCAGAGAATTGTATCCGGTATTTTTTTTAAACTGCTGAAACAAGTTGTCACCGCCCGACACTCTGGTACCACAAACATGCACACACGCACCCACACACGCACACACGCATGCATGCGCGTCCACACGCACACGCACACACACACACACACACACACACACTAAATCAAAGTGTTCCGTTCTCCCGCCGAGGCAGCAGCTATATCTTAAGTAAGTCTGTCTCCTTGTTCTTTCCCAATTCTGCACGTCGGCTCCCATCAGCATCACCGGGTCTCTCACACTCCCGCTCACCTCCGCGGAGCTCTCGCCAACGCTTATATAGGCTCATCTGATTTCTTCCGCGGCGTCCCTGTCCCCAGGGTTCACTCCAAAGAGGATGCTATACTGTTATGATGACTGCTGTGGCATCAAAGCCCGCAAGCCGCAAGCCCCGAAAGCTTTACGAGTTTCAATCTTTCTGTCACAATGTTCTTTCCAGACAGACAGGCCTAATCCAGAGTGTTTAGAACACACAATTGTAACAATAGTATATTCAAAGCATTTTATTAAACCATGGATCTTGAAGGAAAAAATATAAATGAATTCATATATTTATTAATATGAATAAAAAAATAGAATACAAAAAAAAGTTAAATGATATTATAATGATATTATATATTGTATTAGCCCAATCTAATCTAACTATAAATGTATGTCTGTCTGTCCGCTGTCTGTCTACAGTACTGACGTCATAGTACTGACATCACATACTGGCCTGGACACCATCTATGGGCATAGGACACAGAACACCATATGGGCATAAACGGGTGAAACAGTGCCCAAACACCATATATGGGCATAAACGGTGAAACAGTGCCCACACCCGCGGAGCAGAGGCAATGATTGACATGAGACATGAGAGAGAAAAAATAAATGCCATGGCTCCCTGGAGTGGAGTTTTCAGTTTTAACATGTTAATACACGTTTTAAGGACAAAGATTGGTATAAACAGCATTGCCCAGACAATTGCATGGTCCATTGTCGGTTGGTTGCCACAGGATATATTTTTTCTCCCACAGCTGCTACTGTACATTTCAACCTGATCTTTCTCTGTAACCTTCCTCTCATAATAAATGAACTGCAAGTCAATAGAACTATTTGGAAAACAGGATTCATGGTGATTCATATAGCTTGAACCACCATTCTGTATCTCAAGTGGATGATCCGCAACATGCTGCCAGTCTTGGGAGGTTGCAAACATGTTGTTTCTTTCCATAGTGATTATTACAGATTATTTCGGTTATGCTAGATAGATAGATACCTTTATTATCCCAAGGGGGAAAATCAGTTGCCCAGAGGCAGCACAGCAGTATAAGGTTATTTACAAAGTTACAGAGAAGTAAGAAAAAACGATAAATAAAATAAAAAAACAAGAACAGAGTACAGTAAAGAGCAAGGTACGTCAAGAAAGGGAACGAATAATACATATACATATACATACATACACACACACACACACACACACACACACACACACACACACACACACACACACACACACACACACACACACACACACACACACACACACACACACATAAAGTGTCCTTAGGCACAACTATCAATATACACACATAAAGTGTCCTTAGGCACAACTATCAATATAGTACAGTGCCCCCAAATCAAAGTGACCATAACGGTCAATGCTAGTTAGTGCAACAAGTATCTCACCATCATGTCAAACACAAGCAAAAATACTCTACTAACACAACCTAATAGTGCAGACTGCAGAGTGTCCAAGTAGAAAAAGAAAAAAACAAGAGGGGGTGATGCAGCAAGACGCACCACAGCACCCTCCCTGGAAGGTCCTTAGAGGTCAGAGTCAGTGCAACTAAAGTTCCAGTAAGAAAGACTACAGTCGTCCTAGGTTAGGAAGGTAGTCCTCTTCAATCGACCGTTGTGTGTCTCGTTGTACAGCTTGAGAGCAGCCGGTACAAAAGAATCTCCTAGTCTCTCGCATCTCCGTCCTGGGTAGGCAAAACGGTAATTTCCTATCTTACTCCAGCAACTGAAGATCTCAAGATGGAGGGGGTGGGAGGAGATGTTTGCTGTACATGCTGGGATCATGCATAGATCAGTTACATCAGTCAATCATGCTTAGTATTTTCATAATATAAACCCCATTTACTTGCTGAATTAGTCTGAAATTCGAGACAGCAATGTTCATTATTATATGGGGGGAAAAGGGGGGGGGGTGCAGTAACTCAAGTGAAGATGGCTACTTATGTTAACACACAGCTTCTAAAAACACTTTCAAATCACATTTATTTCAGTCCTTTTTCGGTCATGTTCCCTCCATTCATACGGGACAATAGAGTTGTTTTACAAAATGTTGCCAATGTCACGGTTGCTTCGTGTCTATTATCATGGGGCTCTGTGACCGTAATGGGGGGGAAATGCAGGCATTGAAGCTGATCCATTTTTGTTGTTGTGCTGCTCAACCAAACCTTACAATAAAAGGGTCAGGGGAGGGTAAGGCTAGGCTACATTCATAACCTACCTCATATCCTCTTCAACTGCAACGGGTCTTTTTTCTCTTCTCCAAATAATGGATCTCTCGCACTTTCTTTGATTACGCTGCTCTCTACAACGAGAACTTCTCATTGCCTTCAGGTTGCCTTGTACTGATGTTTTGCTTTTATAGAACATATTAACCAGGGACGTGCAGAGAATGTTAGAGAGGCAGGGGCTGAAATGTCTAAAAGGGCCTTTTGGTGAAAATATCGAAAATAGACCTCCAAGCTCACAATGCGGCGCGCCGCGGCGCGTTGTGAGCTTGAAGGTCGGCTATTTTCGGTGCTTGATACCACACTAAACTAAGCATAATCAAGTCAATACTCGAGAGTGTGGCGTAGGCCTATGTAGTAAGGGAACGTTAGCCTATTGCTAGACCAATCTGGGAACTAAATCTAAATCACTAGCTTTCTCCACAAATTTGTTCATAAAGGTGTCTACTATCACCTCTAAACTTTGTCAAACCCAACTCCCTTGACATACTTTGTGGGAGCCAATCAAAGTTGGGGGTATCGGGATACCCAGGGCCTGGGATTAAAGGGGGAAAAATAAATAATTGCCAATATGAATGTATGAGGTGTGTAATTAGGGTATTTCTGGGCTGCTGAATCCATTCCAAACATTGGTTATCAGTAAAAATAACTCCTTGGCCATAAAAAAGGCCTAATTGTCTAAGGCTTAGCCAATCATGTCATTCGAGTTCACCTGTGTCCTGTTAGTCCCTGTTTTAAACCCTGTGTTTGAGTGTTCCTTGTCAGATTGTATCATGTTATCCTGTGTGTCATGATGTGTGCTTACCCACCTGATCTTGAATAGTTTTCATGAATTCAAACCCTACTCCAACTTTTTTTTTATTGCCAATATTATGTCTCATGGACAGACACAAGTAGCTGTGGCCTATTTTATGGCCAAGGAGTCATTTTAACTGAAAACTAATAATTGGAATGGATTCAGCAGCCCCAAAATACCCAAATTACACACCTCACACGTTCATATTGACAATCTTTAATTTTTCCCCCTTTAATCCCAGGCCCTCGGGATACCCAATAACTTTGATTGGCTCCCACAAAGTATGTCAAGAGAGTTGGGTTTGACAAAGTTCAGAGGTGATAGTAGACACCTTTATGAACACATTTGTGAAGAAAGATAGTGATTTAGATTTAGTTCCCAGATTGATGTAGCAATAGGCTAACTTTCCCTTACTAATGGCATGGATTTCTACACCGAGAGGGCAATTCTCTTGATGGAAAGAGGGCATTTGCATTTCTTTCACCATAGTAAAAACTGTCTGGAGAGGGTACTTTTTACAGACGGATAAAAGTGCAGGGGCTCAAGCCCCCTTTGATGTCTATGTGATATTAACATACTATGAACTCGCTGACAGTGCAAAATGTCTCATGAAGGCACCACTTCATGTTTTGCTGAAGTCAACCGCTCTGCATTTCCCCACATAAAGATGAGTCAGTCCAAGAGCAGACCTTCCGAATAATCAGTGAAATGTCTGGTGATTCACTTATTGCCATAATTAAGCAATATTACACGATAGGGTGTGCAATATCGTGGTTATTTGCAAGCCAGCCTTGCTGCAGGAATGAGCCGTATAGGCGAGTTCCGTAGGCAGGGTTGAAGTGCAAATAAACATGATAAGGCAGACCCTCAAGTGTAATATTGCGATTATACAACAGTTGCCCTTAAAAAAAGAAAAAGAAAAAAACAAACAAAAAAACGTCAACTTCATTTCATTGTAATTAAGATATTTGGAATTTGTATTTTTTTAATGCCACATTTAGCTACTATGTCCCTGAACTTCACATGAAGACTGCAGTGCTAGCCTAGCCACTAGCATAGTGTTGGGAGACGGAGCGCTTCAGCTCTTTTGCGACCAGCGCAGCTGATTTCTTTGATTGATGAGACCGTGCAGTAGTGCTCATTATTTGCACAATTGGCATTACTGATTGTATAATGGATATGTACTGTACATGCACCGCTATTTTCTGTGAATGTTCCTGCTCCAAAATAGGGATGCAAGGGTTCATGCTGTTGAAAAGCTGTGGAGCAGTACAGTATAATAAGGGGCCTTCAATCAATGGTTAATGCATGTTTTTCACGCTTATGCTGTTTTTCACCAAACTACCCGTGGCTGCCTAATGGAAAAGTGCAGTACAAAGTACTTCTCAATTGTTATTAATAGGTTTGTGTAAAAAAAAAAAAAAAAAACAGTTTCTTTCATTATTGTTATTATTCATCAGTGTGAATAATTAATTTATGTCTGATCATGTAGCCTAGCAGAGACAAAATCATTCTAATTATAGGCTAATATCTGACATAGAGCAATACCTATATGTCATAATTTATTTATTCAAGGGAACGCTGGGGAAGGGGAGTGGGGGGGCCCGGTGGAGTGGGGGCCCCGGCCCGGGCCCCCTCCCTCCGGCCTGGGCCCCCCTAGGAAAGAATTGGAGGGCGCAATTACACTGTCAGTTACGGTAGGCAGGCCGTGATGTCATTACGTTTCCACTGCGGAATCTTGTAATCTCATTGGGTCAAGATGGCCCACATGACATTTATCTCCTTCGCTATTCGCTCTCATACTAGGACATCTTTTGTTTGCGGAAGAAGCTACAGTGCTGACTGCTGAGTGAACCTATGGAGTGAACGCGAGACAAGTTTGAGTAAACATTAATTTATTGGAAACATATGGATTAACACATGGCGAGGACGAGGAGTTTGCGGGTCGGTAGAAAGAGTTTCGACAATGCGGTGAGCACCTTATATATTGCATAATTGTACATGTTTGGAGCGGCAGCTCTCTCTCTCTCTCTCTCTCTCTCTCTCTCTCTCTCTCTCTCCCAGAGAGACGCAAGCGAAGCGAAGTTGCACAAAATAAGTTATACAGTACACATTTCCTTTTAATATAAAATAAGTAAAATAAGCTGCATTGGGAGGTAAACGGGAGACACTTTATTGTGAATGTAAGACCAGAATAGATAGTTGTGTGTTGCTGGGTCCTAGTTGTCTCACAGTCACTGAATGTTATACTGTACCTCTGTCGCTGGCTTCATGATGGCTTTGGAATAGGGCACAGTTTAAGTTGCACGTGGAAGATGGACAGTCAAAGCTGTATTATTAGTTAGAGTATGTTACAGACACTTTGAAACAAGAGGGCACTTGTGTGAGTAAAGTTGGCTAAGTTGTCCAGCCACTGCACACACGCATTTGAAGATGGAAAAAAATGGACTGGGCTGGGCTGTCCCACGTTAAAATGTCACCGTGGCTTGAGTGGAATATATCCGAGGAGGCACAAATGCTTATCAACTGAACTGTCCCAAACAGCTGTCCTAAACCAGATGCAGGGACGCCTTTATCTATTACAGTAGCTTGTGAGTAGCCTAAGCCTATATACTTTATTACCTTATGTCAGCTGAAAGCTGAGCCATATTTTGAAGGATTAATCTGAAATACATATTTCTGTGCAGCAGGCTATATGCTTTGTTTCTTATTATGAAGGAAATGTGTTCTCAAAGTAATGCAATGTTCAGGTTATTGAGCAACCATTTACGCACACCGATGCGCAAATGGTAACGTGGTTAATTAATGTATTTGTGCAAGATGGCCCTAACATTTGTGTTCATACTTATGTTCAAACAGTACAATCCAACATGTACCGATGTCTCTGGTTCACATTGGCACATTTCACTCAGGTTTTTTTTCATCTCACTAATGTCAATTTGTCTGCTGACCTCACTCAGCAACAACATAGCAGTGATCACCCCATGATGTGCACTGCAATGTAGTTTCAAATGCACTGCATTGCAGATGCTTTTTTTTAGAGTAAAAAACTAAAAAAGAAGAAGAAGAAGACACGTGTGGCATACATGATCTGGGCAGATTGCCCCAGGAAATGTGCCAATCTCAACCCAAAACAAAGGTCATGCTTAGGGCTGTGTGCTGCATTTACCCGACCTGCTTGTCTTTAATGCATACAAATATCTATGACCGATATTTTTATCAGATGTCCGGTAAATTTTAACCATGCCAGTTACAGTGATCAACAGTTTAAAACCCAGTTTAAAACCCTAGCACAATCTCTGAACGGTTATGCCGCCATGTAGAACCACTTTTAACAATTCTTTTACTTTGAAAATGAGTAATTTCCTGTGAAATACACGTTATTTAGCGCGGGCCGAAATACGAATACGGGCACGCGTGGAGGGGGGCCCACGTGGAGGGGGGCCCCGGCCAGCTCTTTGATATTGACCCCCTTGCCAAAAATACTCTCGACGGCCCTGAAGGGAAGGACATTTACAGAGGAATGGACAGCAAATTTTGTGTTCATCCTACCTGGTTGCTTCAATGAAAAGCTGTTGTGTTTTAACATAAAGTGTTGACTGCCTGCTTACAGCGCCACAAGACAAATCAAGGTACCATCAGGGTGGTCTTTCCACCAAAGTCAGAGGCAGGAAAGCGCAAGATTGAAGCACTGACAGCAGCAGGAGTCAGCTGTGCGGGACTGTTCCGCTCCTTAAGCAGCAATCAAATTGATTGTACTCACTCAAAATGTGCGCGCACCCCTTTACACACATGAGTCCCAGACAGAGAAGCTATTTTGTGTTGTACAAATTCAAACTGACTTTAGGGAAAGTAACATTTTAGCTCGGTAGGTAAACTTTCTAGAACAGAAAACAGTCATAATGTTATGGTACACACACACACACACACACACACACACACACACACACACACACACACACACACACACACACACAAAAAGCTACGTGTGCGTGTGTGTAATCAGACGCTGGTTGTACTACTACAGATGTGCCATTTCAAAACTTCACACATCCTGCCATTGGCAAGACAGTAGATTTTCAGGGGATTTACAGAACATTGAGCTTGTAGATCAGCTATTTTTGCTATTTTTATGACCTTCGCTGAGTTCAAAGTTTAAATCAACGTATGAAGGTGGATTCTGCATTTCAATGGGAATGGAGTGGTTTCTTGACATTTGCAAGTTTCTGCAAAACTACGCTCCATTCTCTGTAAAAAAGGAAAAACAGGGAAAGAAACCTGTGGAAAAAACATCTGTACGTTCTTCCAACGCCGACACCTTTTAGTGCAAAAATTATGTAATATAATATTCCCCATAACTAGCAGGCCAAGCCTACTACCTCCTTTTAGGTTTGCTCATGCAAGCAACTCAACTCAACCTTCTACAGGGGACAAACAACAACCAATTAGTTTTTTTATTGTGGCATATGAGAAAGGTTGTCTTTGTCATTCAAACAAATGTTTGAAAAAATATATAAACTTTATTATGAATGCACAATGTTACATTCTGTAATGACTTTGGCTTTTTTCACAACATTAATAAAACTGCATTGCTGACTACATACAAATCATGATCAATACAGATTACACTTAAGGGTGACTGACGACAATTATAGGAGCCCCGGCCATCTAAACAAATACATGATCAATTACACTCAAAGGTGATGGGGACAGTTGGAAGGAGGCCTGGCCCTGACCGTATCTGGGGCTACAGGGGGCTTAGGCCAACATGCCCAGAAGGTGCTTTTCCCTCCAGTGTTTACAATTGTGCGTATACATGGTAGGTTGTGTTGTTAACTTGCGCTTATAGACATTTTTCTTGTCGCCCCTTAATGCCGGTTTAAAGAACGATGGCAGCTGTGATGGCAGCTGCGATACCAGCCTACTTAACATTTTCCTCATGGAAATACACAAATGACCGAGTTAATTGAGGGGAAAGAGGGAAAAAAACATAGTCCAATGTGTCCTCTATATTGCTAAATTGATGGATGGCCACTATGCCTCCCTTGCAGGAATAATGTCTGTGTATTCCTGAAAGTAACCCAAACGGACATAAGAGCTAATGTAATAGAACTCATTGTGTTGCAGCCATTTAGTGGAGGCCTCTATCCAGTAGTCACTTATCGTCGTTGTCGGGTGGAAACCCTGCATGTCCAAAACCGTTCGTTTTTTATTTATCGTTTTAAAAATGATTTAAACTAGTGAAAACAGCCGATCTACAAGCACACAACGCCTCCCACCGCGAGGCGTTGTGTGCTTGTAGATCTGCTGTCTTCAGCCTTGTATGGTAAAGCAGGGCTTTTTGCGAAATAATTTACAAATGTGAAACTTGGAGATACGAGGTTTCTGCCCGACAGTGACGTTATATATTACAATGTGACTGGTCATTGTTGATGGACCACATGGATTTAGGACCACTCTTTTACAGGACAGTCTCATTAGTTAATTGTTTACTATAGGTACTGTGTTGCTTTGACCCCATGGAGCCTGTATTAAATGACAATTAAAATCTTATTGCTCTCTTTGGCAAAGAGAACCAATACATGTCAAAGACTTAGACAAAGACAAAGACAGAGACAGGGACAAAAAGGCAGGGGCAGACAGAGTAGCAGACTAGCAGACAAACAGACAGACAGACAAACAGACAGACAGACAGACAGACAGACAGACAGACAGACAGACAAACAGACAGACAGACAGACAGACAGACAGACAGACAGACAGACAGACAGACAGACAGACAGACAGACAGACAGACAGACAGACAGACAGACAGATGCAGGGATCTGGCCCCAGCTGTCCCAGAAGAGAGCCCTCACTTTTCCCTGAAGGGCTTTATCACAATCAGTCAAAGGCAGTGGAGGTGGCTAACATTTCAATGAGTTGTCTGAGCGTCTTTGTGTTTCACCTTTGAGTCACAGTTCCAGTCTAACACCTCTCTATTCCACAGAGCCTCCACCCTCTGCTAGGTGTCCTTCCCACCCCCATTTTATCTTTTTGCACACGTAGTGACTTTCACAGATCACTTTTAGTTGCGTTGTACCATAGCATGACTTAACGATGATTAAATGGGTAGGAAGTGCATAAGCTGACTCGATTATTATGTCTGAGCATGATTGTAAAAAAAAAAAAACACCCGCCACTCCTCCCTGCGCTAACCGTGGCGTTATGGGGCACATGACGAGCGCTCGTCATTGGCATTAAAAGAGTCTTTAAAAGACAAAGAAGCGGCGCACACTGCAGCCAAAGTGCCAGTATTTATTTTAGGACGCAGAGGAAAAGTTGATCCCATGCCAAAGTGCCAATGCTCGCCCAGCAGTCTGCTGTCACCCAGGTCCATGAGCACGTGCCTATGTGCACATGCCCATGTGCGCGACCTCGCCCTTCTCGCCCCTTAACCCTTAAGTTCTGTTCAGATTCACTACACCTTCGTTCTGTTCGGGTCATTTTGACCCGGGGGATATTTGGTTTAAAAAAAACAACACTAATATAATTTTTAACTTAACAAATCATCATGATACATTGACTTTGACTCAATACCAAACAATTCATATGATATATATGGTAAATGTTCGCATTTCTGCTTTGCTATATCTCATTAAGATGTCTTACTGGTATATTTGTACATTAATATGTAATATATATGTCTCTAGGCACACCGTTTGGGAACTGCATGCATGTTACCCTTCATTTAATCAATTATGAATGCTTTATTTACATTTAGTACACAGCAGTTTGTACGGTAACTTCATCTCTGTTCCACTCCTTCAACACTGACTGGTCTCACTTCGAATTTAAAATTGGGGGGTTACAAGAAAATGGACGATCGGCGATGGTATTTACCAACCGTTGTGGCCAAATGTCATGATTTGCATTGTCCACTGTGAAGATGGATAGACTGCTCCTCTTCGCAAACACCCCAGAGGCACGCTGTCATTGTTCAGTCACAATCATTCCAAGTAGTCCTTATACCATGACGCCTGTATTGCTGTATGAATTGGAGTTGAATGTTTTGAAATAGGTTCTGATTCTAATGCCAGTGTATCCATCCTCTGATTAAGAGTGCTGCCCTCTCAAGTTGAAAAGGCTGACATTCAGATTGTCGTATTATTTACTTTCACAGCAAATAAAGAGCTGTGTGATTAAAATCAATCAAATTAATTAAGATCATTCATTCATTCATTCATTCATTCATTCATTCATTCATTCATTAAAACCCTATTGTCTCCCCTGAAATGACACCTCTGTTATGTGGGCACTGATTCTCCATTGGCATTTTGCATAAAAAAAAAAAAAAAGACAGGGTGGCAACGGGTGGTATTTCATTAAAGGTATAGGGTAAGTGATATTTTGGGGTTAAAACAAATATGGTCCAATATTAAGCCCATGTGTGTCACAGTGCGTGACACCTCATCCCAGCTCATCCATATTTGAGAAAATATGGCCACATCTTGTCCAACTTAAACAACTAACCGCAACGCAAGTCACACTTGCAAATGAATTCCGTCCTGTCCCTTTTATGCCCATATATGGAGATCACTGATCAATATTATTAAGCCCATTAATAGCCCATTAATAGTTGTGTGGTTCCTGTGGAAATAAGCCTCGGCTTTCTAGGATCTCCTTTTAGTTGACCTTGTACCAGTGATCTACTGTCATGAAACTGCACTTTTTTCTATTGCAAACTGCTAATAAATTATTCAATCAATCAATCAGTCTTTAAAGTGATCCCTGGCTAATACGACAAATATGCCTTAATACATTATAATTGACCTCTATAACTGCAAAGTAAAATTAAAAACACCTTAAATATTTTATTTCTTCTAGAAATAGCTAATCTTTCACTCAACAGGGGAAATGCCCGTCGCAAGTTGATGATGTCATAAATGTCATGTGTGATCTATCCCTATGGAATTTATGGAATGCGTGAAAATAAAAACAAACTTAATATTTCCTATGCTTAAGAGCATCAAATCAATATTTCAAATGTGTTTTTTGCACATGCATGCCGTAAATTCCATAGGGATAGATCACACATGTATGACATTTATGACATCATCAACTTGCGACAGGCATTTCCCCTATTGAGTGAAAGATTAGTTATTTCTAGGAGAAATAAAATATTTTAGGTGTTTTTAATTTTACATTGTAGTTATAGAGGACTATTATAATGTATTAAGGCATATTTGTCGTATTAGCCAGGGATCACTTTAAAGACAAAGAAGCGGCCGCACACATTGAAGCCAGAATATTTATTTTAGGATGCAGAGGGAAAGTGATCCCATGCCGAAGCGTCAGTGCCTGCCCAGCAGTCTGCTCTCACCCAGGTGGATGCGTGCACGTGCACATGTACACGCGTTCATGTGTAAAGGGCGAGGTCGCATCTTACTGGTAGTAAATGTAAAATATATGAAGAAGAAGAAGAAACTACTCTGCCTGTAACAATGGCTGTTTAATCTTGTACATTTTAACGTCCTTACCTCAACTCCAGAGTGCTGAGGCCAGTTAGTGGATAATAATGATGTGGGATGATGTTAGAGGTGAAAATGGCTAGCCATTCAGACCTTAAGGGATGTCTGTTTCATTGTAGAGGATGGATTGCACTGCAGTGACCGTAAACCCCTTTGCGGATTGCCAAGCCGCCCTTTCAGCTTGCGTCTGCCTACCCATAAACCACATGAAAGGAACATAAGCACAATCTAAAAGAGTTGGACCCTCGCACAGACGTGCAGCAAACATTTTTTCTCTCACCCGCTCCAGCTAATTAATTTTCTAATTAATTTGTAATTCCCCACGACCAATGAGCTGATTAACCAACAGCCACCACAGAGACTTGGGGATATGAGGGCATAAGCAGTAGCCTACGTCTGCCTCTGTGTACCTATAATAGCACACTGACGTGTGCCAATACAATGAATTTAATCTCATCTGCTCTAGTTGGGGAGCAGCAGTGCTATCCAAAGCAGTGGTGTAAAGTAACTAAGTAGATTTAATACTGTACTTGAGTACAATTTTGAGGTAGGCTATTTGTAATTTACTTGAGTATTTCCAATTACCAATATTTTCCTTCCACTCCACTACATCTCGGATCCAAATACATTTATCTGAACACTTTAGTTACTAGTTACTTTGCAGATATCAATTATAATATTATTATAAAACATAGGCCTACATTAACCACTTTAGCCCTATTTTAGCTATTTTGAAAACGTATCGCATCGTGACATGTTGTGAGCTTGTAGATCTGCTATTTTCAAACATGTTGTACTTGGTACTTTAAGTGCCATGCCACACCCCATTGACGAAGACATTTGTTCAAAAGTGTTCCATTCTATTTTTGTTTTTAGATTGATCTGTATTGTTGCATGCTGATCCACAACCAAGGTTATACTGTGTGTGTGTGTGTGTGTGTGTGTGTGTGTGTGTGTGTGTGTGTGTGTGTGTAGTATATATATGTATATATATATATATATATATATATATATATATATATATATATATATATATATATATATATATATATATATATTAGGGCTGTCAGTCGATTACAAATTTTAATCCCATTAATCGCATGATTGTCCATAGTTAATCGCACGATTAATCCACCGGCTTCAAATGCTATCAATCCATTCAAAGGGAATTTGTCATGTGTAATAAGAGCCTTGAATGGTGAGAGTAGCTGGCATACTGTCTACCCGGTAGGTGTTTGTCATTATTCTGTGGGTTGATAATGGCTTTTGCTATTTTATCCCAGCTACTGCTATTGAAAACGAAACTTAAGCTCAGTAGGTGTTTTGTCATCATTCTGTGGCCGAAAATGTCACGTTGTTTTAGCGCTGGTTCAAATCTGGGGAGGGGAGAAAAATTATAATAATGACATTATTTAAATGTAGTTTTCTCCGTGGCAAATATATGATAAGGTTATATGAATATGGGCATTGTATGGCTCAACAGTTTAAAGTTTGTTACAGTTGCTATGGCAACCATAACAACGTGATTTCTTTTTGTTTATGTTTCTTTAAATTAATTCCCCTCCAATCCACAAAATGCAGCTTCTGGGTGATTCCCCCACGGGATAAATAAAGGAATCTATCTATCTATCTATCAATCAATCAATCAATCAATCAATCAATCAATCAATCAATCAATCAAGTTTATACAACACAGCTTTTTTTTTTTTTGTAATCTTTTTCGAACTTGTTAGAGTCTGTTTAGACACTTCTCTTAATACATGAAGGAGCATGGTAGTCTACTGGTTGAGACGCTTGACCTGCAATCCTTCTACTTTTCCGCAGGGCAGAGGTTCAATTCCCAGAAGGGGTTGTGAATGGAACATAATTATTTGAGCACATAGTTTCCACATTCGCTTTTTTTTGCTCAAAGGGGCTTTTCTAAATATATGTTATATACATATTGGTCCATAATACGGTTTTATATAGGTTTTACACTAAACAACCACTCGGATATTCATGATTATTCTGTCCAAAGAAATCACAATTTACAATATGATTATCGCGATAATCCTATCCTAACATCCATTATCCTGGGGAGGAACATTAAACATGCTAATTTAATTGTTTTATTGGCTATATAGACTATTCTATATCATCCCTAGCCCATTGGTTCTCAAAGTGGGGTCCGGGGACCCCCAGGGGTCCTTCAGGGAGTTCCAGGGGATCCCCAGCTAAATGATAGTTAGGAACCAAATGGACCCTTTAGGGTCTGTAACTCAGAGAGTGTAACTCAGCTAGCCTACACTCTCCGAGTTCAATTAATATTGATTTTACAATAATAAATGGGGTCATAGAGATTAAATGGGGGGTCCGTAGCCTAATGGAAAAGCAAACTAGGGGTCCTTGAAATTAAAATGGTTGGGAAAATCGGCTGAAAAAATCTTCTCTTATGGGGGTCCCCGGCATTACATTGACTCAGTTCCACAGATAGGCTACATGTTGTGAAAACAGCAGATCTACAAGCTTGCTTGCAAAGGCATTGCCATTTTTGAGACGCCATTTTATTATTCTGCTCCAGGATTCTGGCTACCCCCCCCAAATCACATGTGCGAAGTCCGAATATGCAGGTTTTATTTCGATGCACCATCGTCTGTACGACAACCAGAAGTGCCTCAAATAGCCACTTCCTGGTGTGTTTCAGGCAGTTCCCGGAAGTAACCCTGGAATTTTACCACTTCCCTAGACTAATTTTGGGACGCAGAGTTGAATGGTACCAGTCTTATGTCTTTATAACAACCGGAAGTGCCTCAAATAGCCACTTCCTGGTGTGTTTCAGGCAGTTCCAGGTCAGTAGGTGTTCCGATATATTTTTTATCCAAAACTACACGTAATTTTAGCCCTAAGCTTGAAATTAGTAAGGCGAATATCCTATTGTGATTTTATAGTAATTAAAAGAATGCTAACCCTAGCGTCGCACAGCGAATGTCGCAACGAAACGAAACACATATCAAAGCGTGCGTCTCAATGCGCTCTAAAACATACTAAAAGATGAGCCCATGAAATGCATTGGTTCGTGAATAAAAGCCAACCCTAGTTAGCCTAGGGTTAGCCTTTTAGCCTTAATAACTCAGAGACGATAAGATATCAGAACTCCGTTTTGAGATATGTTGTAGTGCTTTCCGAGACGAACATTTTGATATCTCATATGTCCCTCTACGACATTCTTATCCCTGGGATCTCCAATTTCACAAGGGTCATAGAGTGTATACCCCTTAGAGCCCTTTGGCCAGCAAACCAAAGTTACCAATCAACTCACAGGAGTATTTGTGTGCGAGGAGAGTTATATAGGCTTGTTCGTCTCTGCGATACGAACACGCTGATGTGTCTATCATCTCTCTACGACATTCGTGTACGGAGTAAAACGTACCCCTAGTTGGAATTAGGGTTAGCCCCCTAGGGGTCGCTCAGAAATGACACACACATCAATGCGTCCGTCTCGGTGAGCAGATCAAGAATCTGTTACCCTTTTGTCTCTACGACCCCTAGAACCCGAGCTAGCCCTTCTAGAAGTGTTAGAAACGGACCGAAATATTTTCAAACAACGGCACCAGCACCAACGGACTTGGCGTCAAAAAGTAAGTCGGAATAAGTGTCCTTTATCCGAAAAAATTTGTAATCGTGTTCATGGCGTGCAAATTTCGTGTCTTTTTCGCAATAGGAAAGGGTTAAAATTGTCGGAGATTCCCGAAACCCATTCCATTGGATCGGGCATACTTCAAATATGAAAGGCGTGTCCTGCCTGAAACAGCCAGATTTTATTTGAATATTTTATTGATTTTAAGGCCAAAAGGCCCATTTTGGAGCCATAAGCGACCTTTTTCCTTGACCTTTAGAGTTAGGAGTGTTGTAGAGAGACAAGACTGGGTTCATTGGATTCAGCGTCAAAAAGCGTGTCAGAATAAGTGTCTTTTATCTGGGAAAATGTTTAATTCAGCTTACGCAGTTGAAATAGGGTATTTTTTTAGACCCCGAAATCGTGATTTGACCCCTTCGATCTTAAAAAAGCAAATGAAACTCTAGGTCAGGATTTGAGGGGGGGCCTTCTGCAATGAGACCCTATGTGGAAGCTGGTTCAAATCTGGTGCTGTTGCATTGTTTGAAGGAAGCCAAACCAAAATAGGTTTTAATCTTATGTACCTGTACAGTACATCAGTGGTTCTCAAACCATTTCATGTCAAGAACCCCCAAATTGACACTTATTGGCCCGTCGTCCCTCATTTGAAAAGATATGCCGGAGACACACACAAGAGAAGATTTTTCAGCCGATTTTCCCAACCATTTTAATTTCAAGGACCCCCAGTTTGCCTTTCCATTAGGGTACGGACCCCCCATTTAATCTCTGACCCCATTTATTATTGTAAAATCAATATTAATTGAACTCGGAGAGTGTAGGCTAGCTGAGTTACACTCTCTGAGTTACAGACCCATAAGGGTCCATTTGGTTCCTAACTATCATTTAGCTGGGGATGCCCTGGAACTCCCTGAAGGACCCCTGGGGGTCCCCGGACCCCACTTTGAGAACCAATGGGCTAGGGATGATATAGAATAGTCTATATAGCCAATAAAACAATTAAATTAGCATGTTTAATGTTCCTCCCCAGGATAATGGATGTTAGGATAGGATTATCGCGATAATATTGTAAATTGTGATTTCTTTGGACAGAATAATCATGAATATCCGAGTGGTTGTTTAGTGTAAAACCTATATAAAACCGTATTATGGACCAATATGTATATAACATATATTTAGAAAAGCCCCTTTGAGCAAAAAAAAGCGAATGTGGAAACTATGTGCTCAAATAATTATGTTCCATTCACAACCCCTTCTGGGAATTGAACCTCTGCCCTGCGGAAAAGTAGAAGGATTGCAGGTCAAGCGTCTCAACCAGTAGACTACCATGCTCCTTCATGTATTAAGAGAAGTGTCTAAACAGACTCTAACAAGTTCGAAAAAGATTACAAAAAAAAAAAAAGCTGTGTTGTATAAACTTGATTGATTGATTGATTGATTGATTGATTGATTGATTGATTGATTGATAGATAGATAGATAGATTCCTTTATTTATCCCGTGGGGGAATCACCCAGAAGCTGCATTTTGTGGATTGGAGGGGAATTAACTTAAAGAAACATAAACAAAAAAAAAAATCACGTTGTTATGGTTGCCATAGCAACTGTAACAAACTTTAAACTGTTGAGCCATACAATGCCCATATTCATATAACCTTATCATATATTTATTTGCCATCATGGAGAAAAGTACATTTAAATAATGTCATTATTATAATTTTTCTCCCCTCCCCAGATTTGAACCAGCGCTAAAACAACGTGACATTTTCGGCCACAGAATGATGACAAAACACCTACTAAGCTTAAGTTTCGTTTTCAATAGCAGTAGCTGGGATAAAATAGCAAAAGCCATTATCAACCCACAGAATAATGACAAACACCTACCGGGTAGACAGTATGCCAGCTACTCTCACCATTCAAGGCTCTTATTACACATGACAAATTCCCTTTGAATGGATTGATAGCATTTGAAATGGGTGATTAATCGCAATTAATCGCATATTTTGTATTTGTTCTAAATCTACCTTAAACAGATATTAATACTCTATATACTATATATATCAACATGGGAGTAGACAAATAGCCTACTTGCTTTATGCAAATACAACATATTTATTATTATTTGGAATAATAACAAATACTGTCCATAATAGGCCTAACAGACATATAACAACTTGAGAAAATATCTGCTTCCATTAGGACAGATTAATAGTGAAAGGACCACCGCTCATCGAGGTGCTGCATGCCTGAAAAATGTCTATGACCAAAAGCTTGCACTTTATTTAACTGAAAATAAAGAACATGATTTTGCACACTTTTGAGTGTGCGGAGGCTCCCTTAAATCTTTCATTAGGACAGATTTAAAATAAACTTGGCATTCAATCACTAAACCCCAGCATCCCTATTCTAAGGGGATATTCACCAAAAGTAGCAGATTTACAAGCTCATTACAAGATGCTACAAGAGCTTGTAGATCGGCTATTTTTGGTGAAGAGAGTTGGTGTATAAATATAACTCAAGTACAGTGCAACTCAGGGGTGTTTTACAAAGCAAGCATGAGGCATTAGAGGGTCTAAATTTGTTTAACTTAAGTAATATTGATACATTCTAAATATTATCAAAGTATTCTGAGGCACCCTGGACTGGTGTTATTGGGCACCCTAGTTCACTATGAGAAACCCAGCTGTTATGATGTAGAGAGTACTAGAGACACTGATGGCTCGTTGGAGATGTGTGGCACACAAGCCATAGTCAGCCAGACCTGCCGGATTTGGGCCATAACAGCCGGATTTGGGCCATAACAGGCCCAAACAGGTTTGCTATGTGGGTTCTCTGGCCGTTGTTGCATGCATTTGGTGATCACTGTTAACGTGTTGGTGCGGGGGTCTGGGAAGCACTGTATAAAGGACGTAAGCTACTATGTGCTCGTGTAGGCCTACAAGTTGGAGTGCTCCTGTTCTTGGGAGCTGGGGCTCGTGCTGTCTACATATGTGCCATTTCGACGCTTCGGTATTTGATGCGCGCGACGCCGTCAGCGGTGATATTGTGGTTGTCTGCTGCAAAAATCTCCGCCATTTTGTCTGTCTCATACATAGAGTTATGGGGTCTCATACTATGACTAGCCCTGCTGCTAGCCGCATCACACACTGACTGACTGTTGTCAGCGCATTCGCTTCCTCACTCTCTATACTACGGAGCGCACCAAGGCTCAAACATCAGCTGCGTTAATCGCACGTTAAAAAAATTATCAGCATTAAAAGGATTGTGAGTTAACTAGTTAATAGCGCGCTAAATTCGACAGGTATAATATATATATATATATATATATATATATATATATATATATATATATATATATATAATATTTCCTTCTTGGGTCCTTCTAGCATTATGGAATCAAAATGCAATCTGATTTACTATACTATATCATACTATACTATATGATTGTCCTATAGCATTGCTTTGTGCACACAGCAAGATAGCTTTGACATCCCAAGATACAGAAATAATTTAGGTAGCACCTTGCCAGCTTTTCGTGGCTCTGCACCTCTGTGAGGCAATGTAGCCTATAGCCCCATTTGGAACCTCACTCTCCACGATAGCTCCGAGATGAGGTCCCGGCAGAGGTTGAATCTGTCCAAATGCAGTGAAGATCACCTTTTTTGCAACATAACCAAAAAGTAAAGCTAGTCCCAGACATCTACAGATGTTTTAGATTTCGCCAAGAAGTTACGTTTTTAACGAAGTAAAAAAAAAAAGAAGAAAAAGCGAATTAACCGCTTTATTTAGTCAGCCTGTGCCATGTTTTAGCCGAATCGGGAGCAGTACTGGCACCTGCCGTCGGGGGTTTCTTCCAGGTTGAATGGGAAAACATGGCACCCGCTGACTAAATAAGCGATTTAAACAGTATTTTTAACAGCGGGACCTCATCTCAGAGCTATCGTCGAGAGTGAGGTTCCAAACGGGGCCTACTGCAGACTTCAGCGCTCCATCATCTGCTTGCATCTCTACTTCGACGCTGACAGCTCCGGTCGGTGATAGAGACGATACAGCAGCCTATTGGCTCCTTAGATAATGATTGGGGTAGAAAGGGTTCTTCTCATCATCTCTGTGTATAGTATAAGTACTGTATAGCAAGGGAAATGGCCCCTCATTCAGCAACACTGAAATGCACAGCTGCGTTCCCCATCACACTGTGTCTGGCGCAGTGCAACTCAAATCACGTCTGAGCGGAGCCTGTTAACCAGTTTTAAAGGTCGCTGGCAGTCACACATAACTACAGGTGATTCTGATTCATATTGCACTACTCTGTTAAAGTACGGCGTGTGTAAGTATAGTCCATGTGCAGTGTGCCAGAGTACACGAAGGAGTCAGCAGTCAAATGTAAGTCACTTACAGAGCGATGCGACCGAAATGTGTGTGTGTGTGTTTACACTTTTTTACAGTCTATGGGTTGGTTCCCTTGACACATCACTGTGACATCACAGGTGACTTCACAAGTGACATCACCTATGTAAAAGTCCATATATGGGTATTCCCCAGAATTCCTTTTACGGCCATATTATGAAGATCCCTGATGTCATCGATATATATCTTTGGCAGATGGCCAAGACATGGCCCATATCTGTGTGGCTGGTTTAGATAGGGATCTCCATGTATGGGCATAACATAATATTGTATGTTGTGATGTCATGAGAACCACTCTAACAGAATCCCTTTTATGCCCATACATGGAGATCCCTGATATCATCAATATTAAGCCCATATCTAACAGGACTTCATATGAGAATGCCCATACAGTATATGGAGGAAGACAGCCCATATGTGCGGCTGGGTCAGACAGGGATCTCCATGTGTGGGCATAAAAGGGATGTACTATATACAGTACATGGATCTCCATATATGGGTAACTGTCACTGGCCAGATGGCCAAGAATTGGCACAACCGATGTCGCCCTGAGGTGTCTTACTAGTGTATTTCTGAGCTGTGCTAACCGCTCCTACATCTGGCTTTGTGTGGATGTCCGTTCGTCTGTGTGTACGTACCACAGAGCTTGGCATTGGCCAAGCTTCGCTGGACTCTTTAGGTCATTTTTATCATCTAATCAGGCTTGCTTGGCATTAGCCAGGCTTCGCTGGATTTTTCTAATTTTCTTGATTCAGTATTTAGATATTTGATGTAAATGTTATGGAGCTGGGCTGACTCCTGGGTGAGGAAGGGTCTGATTCTACGGATGTTATATTGTTTGAATCTACAGGACCGGGTGAGTGATGCAATGTGTGCCTTGAATGATAGCTGGCTGTCCAGGATCACACCAAGGTTTGCAACCGAGGCAGCAGCCACAGACTGGACTTAAACATCCGACACTTGCAGAGACTTTGAAAAAGAAAGAGAAGCTGCCCGAAAACTGTGATAAGGCCAAAATGATAACAGCCAAGATAGCTGAATTTATCGCGTTGGATGACCAGCCGTTATCTGTGTTACAGAACGTGGGGTTTGGCAATCTCATGAAGCATTTGGAGCCATGGTATGTGTTGCCTTCTTGTCACCAGATTGCAGATAAAGCTATGCCTGCCCTTCACAACAAGTTGCGTGACCACCTGCAAGACCTGCTAAAAGACATGCCTGTTTTGGGGTTTACCACAGACATCTGGAGTTCTTCTGTGAGTCCAGTGTTACTCATTAGCCTCACTGACCAGTGGATCGACTCCGAGTTTACATTACAATGTGCAACATTGCATGCACAGAACTTACGAGGATCTCACACAGCAGATCGCGTGAGAGAGGTCATCGAGGGGATGCTCAACACATGGGGAATAGAGAACTCAAGGGTCCATGTAATTTTGCGAGACAACACACAAATATGAAGAAAACCATGGATGACATCATGGAAGTGGCGAGTGTGGGCTGCCTGCCTCACACACACGCCCCAACTTGCCATGCACAAGGGTTTGCTGTCCCAGCGCAGCGTCACAGACGCATTGGCCACTGCAAGTAAAATTGTTGGCCATTTTAAACATTCCAATTTGGCCTATTCCCATCTGGAAGACATCCAGAAGGACCTGAAGATGGAAATCAAGCGTCTACAGCAGGACATTGCTGTGTGATGGGACAGTAGCCTTTACATGCGGCAAAGCATCTTGGAACAAATGTGGACTCTCTGTGTTTATGCTGCTGACCACCCCCTCCCCACACTGACAGCCAGCCAGTGGACCCTGATGGAGAAGATGGCTGAGGTGTTGACTCCATCTGAGGAGCTCACAAGGGATGTGAGCAAACACACTGCATCTGCAGCTGATGTAATCCCTGTAATAACAGGTTATTACTATAATATCATTTGCTTGCTATATTCTTAAATAAAATATAAAATGTATTTTACTATAATCATTTGCTAAATGTTTTGATAATATAAAACGTATTTTACTGAAACTATTTACTTTAACTATTTTAGTATACTGGTAACTAAATAATTACATTTTTATTTACTATGATATTCTAAATAAACTATTTCCTCATCCTTCCATTCATTTCATTCATCCAAACAGCCCTCAAGCGTTTACTATCGTGGGGGAAGACCACTGACCAGGGGGTCAAAACAATGTAGAGCCCAGTCCTAGCTGCAGTGGAGACCCGCTTTGAGAGGGGGAGCCTCAATGTAGTAAATGTACAATTAAGATTTTTCTTTCTGTAGATCTGTTAATGGTTAAGCAGTTGCCTGTCTTAACTGTGCTGTGTGGTGTCCTGTCTTATGTTGACTGACTTATTTGGGAACTTGTGGGTAATTGTTATATTTATCTATTTTCAGATTCTTCACAACTTCAGACAACCTGAGGCTTGCCAAGGATAAGCTCATCCAGGAGGTGGTGAAGATGGAGGAAAGGGCTGCCAGTGAAGAGCCAGAGGCAGCATCAGAGCCAGCAGAGCGTGGAAGAAAGACACCACGCCAAGAAGCAAGCAGCAGCTTGGGCAGAGTCTTGGACGAGAGTTTGGAAGAGAATCAGACAGAGGCCGGGCCTGTGAGTACATCAGCTGATGTCCAGGTACAGACCTATCTCTTAGAGAAAACTAAAGATAGTAAAAGCAATCCTCTCTACTGGAAAAAGAATGCTTCACGGTTCCCCTCAGTGGCTGCTGTTGCTGCCAAGTTTCTCTGTGCCCCATGCACCTCTGTGGACAGTGAGAGACTCTTTAGTGCAGTGTCCAACGTCCTTGATGAGAAAAGGAACCGGCTCTCAGCTGACGAGATGCAGATTTTCATAAAGAAACACCTCCACTTCACTGTGAAGTCAGAGCAGCCGGAAAGTGAGGAAGAGTGTATCAAAAAAAAAAAAAGAGAGAGAGAGAGAGAGAGAGAGAGAGAGAGAGAGAGAGAGAGAGAGAGAGAGAGAGAGAGAGAGAGTATATTCAGGGATTAGCCTTCCCTTAAAAAAGAGTGGGGGAAAAAAGAAAACAGTGCCTTGCAATTTTATTTTACAGTTTATATTTTACATTTGAAATTTCAATTGTTATTTGTTTTTTCCATGTTGCATTATGTTCATGAGTCTATAATTATTCTGCACTAAGCCACATTTTCTAATGTATTATTTGTGACTGAATGTACTTGAACTTGTGATGCTACTACTAAAGCCACATATAAATTAACATTTTAAATGATATGTTATTGCACTATTCTGCTTTGTTTTAGTTTACATGGTTATCTTGAGGCACACTACTGTACTGATAAGCTTTATTTTAATTTTGTTGATCCAATGCTGCACTAAGTGAAGAAAAAAAAACCTTTATCCATGTTGGATAGAAGGAATAGTTATTTTAAAAAAAGAAAGAATTTAAAGGACAACTTTATTGAAATAGCATGACATTCAAATGTGAGAGATGTTTAAGATATGGCTTCCTAGGCTTCATTTCCAGCGAACAAAGCTAGCCCCTTGGTTCATGTACTTTTTTATTTGATAACCTGCAATAAGGGCACCCAATCTTATTGTGAGGCGTCATCCCTGTACACAGTGCCCCAGCACTGTTTCTAATTATAATATCATAGTACCTCAAACAGCCCCCCGATGTATATTTAACTACTAAATACTACTAAATTGAGCACAGTTTAATCAGTCCCTGTTGGATTACTACATGGGATTAATGAGTCTCTCTGCTTCTGTCCTGAGATCAGGGCCGGTTCCTGGCATAGGCAACATAAGCGGTCGCTTAGGGCCACAACCATAAGGGGGCCACATCACAGGGAGAAGACTGCAACGCGTTTTGAGCTTGTAGATCAGCTATTTTTCACTATATGCATTGTGGAGTGAGTGTGAAGTGGCCCTCTCGACATGTGGCCAAGACCCACAGGTTAATATCGGAATACTGATATATTATTGATTTCAGCTATTACCCACTTTAATTACTTCAGTCTATAATAGTAGCATAATGACCAGTGCTATAGTCTTTTTTGTCAATGTATTTGCATTTCATAAGGTTAACATACGAACATATAAATGTATTTGAAATTAAATAATAATGTTACTTTTCAGGATTCCAGTTAAAAAAAAATAGCTAAAAAGAATACAGGATTCCAATTTAAAACAATTTGAAAATAATGGATCACCGCAATGCTTGTAGATCAATTTTTTTTACAATATGCATTGTGGCCCTCTGGAGTGATTGTGAAATATAGTGGCCCTCTCCATCATCTAAGTTGCCCACTCCTACCCTATCCAAATGCTACTTATTATTTTAATGCGCAATAAAATTTAGATCTCACACAAGACAACAGAACTGAAAATATGCCACATACTGTAGAGTTGAATAGGCCTACAAGTTGCAATTTGAGACCAAAAGAACACAGGATGAAGGTGTGTGATGTTTTGTATGAATCTGATTCAAATCAATTGTTGTTTTTTCTTGTTATAACATTACACTCATGTTTTTGGACAAATTAAACAGTGTCTAGAAATAGATAATGTATTATAATAGTTATATCTTGGTTTTGAAATGTTTTTCATTAGAGCATAGGCCTACATGTTTCTGTTTTAATAGCTTTTAACCAGAGAGAATGATCTAATAATGTTTTACCTCCATTGTAAACTTTATTGTGTGTTATAGGTAGAACTGTCTGATCTGTGCCAAAATGCAGATTTCTATGCATTTCTGGGGTTTTGACCGCCCCTCAAAACCCCAAATATTTTGGGCCGCCCGCCTTGCGGGCGGCCAGGATGTATCCCTAATTTGAATCTCTGGGAGTTGGCAACCCTATGTGTAGTTAGTAGATACATGCTTGAGTGCTAACAACAGACACCACATGTTCTACTAGATAGAAGACATTATTATTTATAACTTTGGTTTTGGCGATTCAAAGACAGTTAACTCTTTGAGCGCCAGCGCCCTCTAGGGGCCAAGGAATGCCAGCGCATCTCTCATAGGCGAGCGCTTTAGCTTCCAGGACTTCAGCTTCCAGGACCTGACGTGCTCACGTTCCTGCACGGCATGGAAATGTCCCGGATGAAGATGCTAACAGAATGGCTATTCCCATTTTGTCATCTAAAAGATCATTTTTGGGCGATTTCGCCGTAAATAAACCTTGCGCCGCTTTCCTAAAACACAAAAAAGAGATATAAGCCTTTAAAGATGCGGCCTTTCATTGGATTAGGCGGAGATTGGCGATTGCGTTCGCAAATTACGGCCGGCCGGGACGTTGTTAGCTTTCGGCTAGTAGCTACAAAAATCAAGCCAGGCTTCAGAAGGCCTCTTATCATTTTATTCATTTAATTAAATAAAGCCGAACTACTTCGGGATCGGCACACTCGTGTACTCATCGGAAGCGGCGCCGAACATCGGGTGAACATTGGGGAGCTCAAAAATGTATTTTAAACCATTTTTAATGGAATATATCGTCGGACAGAGTAGAATGGCTAGCTGGCTAGCGGCTAGCGAGCCAGGACCACCCACGACTCTACAAGCAGCTCGGGGTAAGTGAATTAATAAAAAAAAGATTGTATTGGATTGAAATAAAGCCGAACTAGTTCGGGATCGGCACCAGATGAGTTAATAAGTGCGCGCGTCCGTCAGTGGGGGGCCACCTAAAATAATCTTGCTTAGGGCCACCTGAACCCTAGAACCGGCCCTGCCTGAGATAGTGATTCACGCCGCAGATAGGACAGTTAGTGACAGGGTCTATCTCAGGAGCTGTCAGCCTCAGACCAATGGCCTTGGATCAAGGATGATTCTTCCATCATTCTCCCACTGTCTCTGGTGTGCCACAAGTATCTTTCTCTCTCTCTCTCTCTCTCTCTCTCTCTCTCTCTCTCTCTCTCTCTTTCTCTCTGTCTTTTTAAAGCCCTAACAAGATAAGGCAATCCACTCACCTTCCCTTTGTATTTGTCTTCATTGAGGCAGACAATTGGGGAATGAGAGAGAGAGAGAGAGAGAGAGAGAGAGAGAGAGAGAGAGAGAGAGAGAGAGAGAGAGAGAGAGAGATAGAGAGAAGCTTGTAGATCTGATATTTTTCTTGTGACACTCTTGTGTGATGAAGAAGTGCATTCATTTACGATAATGATACAGCATAAAAAAGTAGAAATACAGAGATACAAGGTTTCTGCCGGACGTCAACAATATTGTCACTGTCGGGCAGAAACCTTGTATCTCCAAGTTTCAAATTTGTATGTTTTTTCGTAAAGCCCTGCTTCATCATACAAGACTGTCGCACAAAACTAGTCAAAATAGCCGATCTACAAGCTTGTAGATCGGCTATTTTCTTTAGCTAGTTTCTTTATATTTTTATTATTATGAAACGGTTTTCGACAAACATAAGGTTCCACCTGACTATAGCGATATCATAGATGACTGATGTCATAGATGACACATGTCAAAGGCTAGTCACATCAAGTGCGTAAGTCCACATTGGAGCCACGCCATTTCTATGTGGATCCTGAGATCCACATAATCTTCTGTCCACATCATTTAAAGTAAAATGGTAGAACACAGACTGTTATTTATGTTCATGTTGCTTGATGAGGATGAGGCTTTTACAGCAGATGGATGCTTGGATGTGAAAGGAAATGTTAATGAAATCGGAGCCAGTGGTTCCTTTGCTGCTCAGTGCCACTTTTGAGCTGAACGTAAACAGGTTCTTACAAAGTGGAGGAATGGGCTGAAGTGATGACTTTTTATTGGTAGCGAAAATAGCCAGCCTACAAGCTCACAGCATGTCACATTGTGACTAGAAATCGTGGGCCTTTCTGAAGAAAAACAATTACGAAATGACGAAATGAAACGCCCAAAATAGGGAAAGTGGTTAGAGTGGTGTAGGTTTCAACAAGCCTTAATTTGACACTCTTGATCCCTTGTGGAATCCATTCATACAACATGTCCACTGACCTCTTGAAGCATGCGTCCTTTAAAATGAGGATGCAAGAGGTATTCTATGTTTCAAACGGCGTCATCCTTGACTTTACCCACAGGTATGAGATGCATAGACATCACCAGACAAAAGCAAAAAAAAGCTTTTATTTGTTTTTTTAAGTAAGGATGTCTGATAGAATAACTTAACTCAAGGGCACAGGCATAATAGCCCAAACTAAAATCATCGATATTGACCTGATGTCTGGCAACAGAGACCCCTCCATTCCTCTTCTTATGTGACCTCACTCTCCTGGCTAGGACAAGCGTGATGAAAAAGCAGATAGAGCCACAGACAAATCATCTTATCGTTGTCCACAATTACTGATTAATGGCTACCAGTGTACGACAGTAGTCTAACTGATGTGGTCACTCTACCTTTGTCCCTTTTTGTAGATCTTTTTGTTAGGTGAGATGGTGAAGATGGTTTTGTAAATACGCTTTTCATTAGATTTAATCTCCTCTGCATAATGCTGCATCACGGGTGGTTAAATGTGGAATTAGATTTCCCAGCATGCCCCGGGATGCAGGAAGTTATAGTGTTAGTGTGTTAATTGTGTTATCTGCATTGGGACTTTGTGCCTAATGTTGTGCCATGGCGTTGATTTGCTTATTGCGACCGTAGGTCGCATTTACTATCAAAACCTCCACCGGCTGTCCGTGAGTGAGTCAGTCCGTCACACGTCACACTCTTGCCCTGCTCATATCTCCGCAACCGTTGCCCCCATCCACGCCAAATCTTGCACACACACTCCTGACCTGCCAAACTACTACCTCCAAGGACCCCCGCAGCTCCAGGGACCCCCAGGTCCCTGGGGGACCCCCAGGTCTAATTTTGCCCTGCTCCTATCTGCACAACCGTTGCCCCGATCCATGCCAGATTTTGCACACACACTCCTTGCCTGCCAAACTACAACCTCCAAGGACCCCCGGAGCTCCAGGGACCCCCAGGTCAGATTTTGCCCTAAAATCACGAAAATCACTACACAACATGTCTACACTCATGTCATCAACATGGATCAGGAAGATTTAGGAAAAACAAATTTTTGCCCTATTTGTGGAGATAAGCGACCTACGGTCGCTTATCTCCCGATTAGGGAGTCTTACTGGTGTATGTTGATATAATGTGTGTTTTGGTGTGACACCGTGAATTCATTAATGTTTGTTATGATCACCAGGCCTCTCACTTTTACCATAGTGTTTGGGTTGGTTTGTGTGGTGACATGCTTTCTGAGCTGGTCACGACAATAAAAGAGAAAGCTGTCAGACATGCTGGGCAAAATCGCGATGCGATGCATTGTGAGCTTGTAGATCTTCTATTTTCAAAATATGTTTGAAAACTTCAAATGGGACATTGTGCACAATGAGTACTTTTACTTTTGGTACTTTAAGTATCTTTTGATGCCAATACTTTTGTACATTTACACAGTAAATTTTGAATTCTGGACTTTTACTTGTAACAGAGTATTTCCACATTGCCGTATTGATACTTTTGCTTAAGTAAAACATGTGAATACCTTTTTCCACCATTGCAAACAGCTCTGTGGTTCTACGTTCTATTTCACCCTGGGAGCCACGGCCAGCACTGGGTTGTTCCATTCGTGCCAAGAGTAGAGGGTTGTCAAGCTGAAAGTAGCTGAAAGAACAAAGGCACCATGCATGCCCATCAAAGAAGAGCAAAGTAAGTGTGTGTGTGTGTGTGCGTGTGTGTGTGTGTGTGTGTGTGTGTGTGTGTGTGTGTGTGTGTGTGTGTGTGTGTGCGCGCGCGCGCGCGCGCACGTACTGTACAGAGTTATTAGTTTCCAGAACTTTTCAACTGTCCTAATTATTTCTTCAGAGCAAACGCTGGCATTTGAATTTGAACCTCGCCGCTAGCCTCAGTCCTAGCCGAGTATTATAAACAATGAATATTAATGTAAAGACTTAAAGACCCAGTTCAGGGAATTAAGCTATTTGTTTATAGACATAGTTTATTTGTAGAATTGTTGTTTCTAAACCCCTGTTAAAAAAATTGGAACTTTATATTGCAGCATTGTGATATAAGACTGCTTTACGTTTTTTAATCATAACTGGGGTGTCATATTTTAATGCTTGTCACCGTGGTGCGTAATCTGCGCATCACGGTGATGGCTATTAATTAATTACATTTGCAGTTACTAGGCAAATCTTCCCTCCTTCCAGTTAGCCTGGTCGCTAACGTCCACACAGTTGTTGTAACGTCCACTGTTGTTGCTGCTGCTGCTGCAGTGCTCCCCCCCCCCCCCCCACACACACACACACACACACACACACCCACACCCCCCACAAACACACGCACACGCGCGCGTGCATTAATCCATGCCTCCAGTCCACGGAGTTTAGCTGCTGCTAGCCTGCTAGCATTAGCCACGTCCCTCTCTCTACAGTAGCACCATTAGGTCTGTGTGTGTGTGTGTGTGTGTGTGTGTGTGTGTGTGTGTGTCTGTCTGTGTGCGCATGCGCGCGTGCGTGCGTGTGTGTCTGCACGTCCTGTGACGACGACACGAAACACTGGAGAGTGATATTTTACTTGAGTAAAAGTATCACTACTACTGCAAAAGTTTTCAAATGCATCAAATATTTTGAAAATAGCAGATCTACAAGCTTGACACATTGTGAGCTTTTTTCTTTTCTTTTTTTTTATTTGGAGAAAAAATATATATACTCAAGTCAAAGTACCTCAAAATGATACTTAATTAGAGTACTTGAGTAAATGTACTTAGTTACTTTTTTGAGTAAAAGTACTTTTTTAACACCCCTGAAAACGGAAGCAGATACTTCCATGAGTGCGCGTGGCTTCATGCTGTACATAGGCCACGCCCCTACAGCCCTTGGAAGACAGGCTAGAAAAATATTGTATTGGATTTCAAACATTTTAAAACCTAACTTTTCAAACTTTTTGGGTTTTTTCATCATTCAAATGTTGTCTGTTGGTTAATAATACATTACTCTGTTGTGTGACAAACTGGAAATACACTTGTTATCATCTTTATTTGACTGAACTCCCCCTTTAAAGCCACCGCGCACAGTCTGACTTCCTCTCATTTTGTCGGATAGGGCTTCAGTCCTTGTGTTGTATCTCTCTCTCTCTAGCTCTCTCTCTCTCTCTCTCTCTCTCTCTCTCTCTCTCTCTTTCTCTATGAGCATAACTCCGACAGCCAGCAGAAGATAACATGTAAAACTACTTTGAGAACAACTCTGTGTAGCCTCCTCTACTCCTCCTCCTCCTGGCTGACAGGCAGTGACATGCTAACTGTCCATCTTTTCCACCCCTATTAAGGTGGAGGTTTCACACAGATCTTCTCCGGGCTGCCAGGCAGTCCTCCTGTCTTAGTATCTCACTTTGACGTTTTCCATACCCAGCAAAATCCCTCTGACAATGCTGCAGACAAGCTTCAATGTATTTTGCACAGGTGTAAGGCATGTCTACTTGGTAGTAGTTGGCAGAGGCATAAAAGACTCTTATCCAGTATAAAAATGCTACATAACGGTGACTGCTCAAATGTGAAATTGTATTAGTAACAAAGACATTGAATATTTGGCTTTGACCAATAATGGAATAAAAAAGAGCAGGTCTAATAATATGGAAACATGGACGTTGTTGCAAAGGGTGAACCGCATAGGTCGCTGTTATCCATGCTCTCCGTGTTTTGCTTTTTTTGTCAGCAGATGAACTCCACAATATATTCAGCTATGATCTTTTTTTTTTTAAGATTTGTTTTTGGGCTTTTTATGCCTTTATTGATAGGACAGTAGACTGAGAGGAAATGGGGAGAGAGATGGGGAATGACATGTGGCAAAGGTCGTCCGGATCGGGAATCGAACCGGCGACGTCAGCAGGCATCATAGCCTAGTATGTGGTATGCGCCTTGACCACCAGGCCAGCGGGCGCCCCATCAGCTATGAATTTTACCAAATCATATACATAGCAATGTATGGAGGGCTGAGGGTGAAATGTATAAGGTTAACATCATAAGTTTATTGTCATACCTCCAGACAAGGTCCCCCTATGGGATAACCAGCGCCATCTGGCGCTGCAACAGAGTAAAACTCATAAGCTCCCGTACGAGAAATATCATTTGTCGGTAGGGCTGTCAATCACAAACGAGGGCGCCGCCCCCGAGTGTATAAAAGCCCTGCGGGCTATCATAACTTCCTCTTCCGCACCTCTGCTTACCTGCAACTAGAGTGTCGCAAACTCAGCCATATAAGTATATTTTTCTGTAAAGTTTAGCCTAAGCGTTGACTAGGAAGTCGGCCACTGGCCTTTATGTAAGCAATTTACCCCGAGTGAGAGGACATTATGCTCTCATAATGTCCGCAGTGAGGGTGTTATCGGACGAGGCGCAGCCGAGTCCGATAACACCCTCACTCAGGACATTATGAGAGCATAATGTCCGACCCCGAGTGGTAAATAGCTTTTCTACCACTTTTTCCCGTATACATGAAAGAAAACACATAGTTGTAACTTGCAAGGATCTTAAGTTACAATCATTATTGCCTATAAAACTTCCGCGAGACAGCAGATAGTTCCACAAACAACATCTTCTACTCACCAACAGATGGCGCCAACTCCATACTAATCCATGCGTCTAGCTTACAGCTAAGCTAACGTCAGTTAGAAGTACCGTTCCGGCCGTAAATAGAGGCTGTTCGCTTCCAGAAAGGCATAGGTTCAGAGAAAAGGGGCTTTAAAGTTGGCGGATTGCATTGGATCCAAATAAATCGGCGACTATAGCATGCACGTTAGTAAACATAGGACCGTTGCCACCGTCATTTGTTGGTTGGGGGAAAGGTGTCCGACTACCTCCTGAAGTCCCCGGATGTACACTGAGGTGCATTGATCTCGGACAAGTCCTCATACAACTTTGCGGCAGTTGTTTTGTCATAACCTCCGGAATTTAGCCAATCAGAATCCAGTATTTGAACACGTGACTAGAAAAAGTGGTAGAAAGATTATTCTCCTGTACGTTTCTACTTCTATTCTTCCTAACAGTTCGGTCTTTTTCTTCACTTTCGCTTTGAGTCTTTACTTCTTCTCTGTACGTTCTGCCACGTGTCTCCCTGCCTTAGCTTAGCTTCGCTTAGCTTCGGTTAGCTCACGATGGCAGCTCGTCGACCTACAGTTAGCAGCCTGCTAGCTAGGGTACCGAAGAAGTGCGGCCTTCCCAGCTGCAAAGGCCTCATCGCCAATGAAGATACACATCCGTTCTGCATTGTCTGCATGGGGGTAGGACACGCCTTGGCCTCTCTGTCCCCTCCGGCCCCGGCCACGGGGGTGAACTGTGCTGAATGCCTCCAGTACGATGTTCCAGCCCTCGAGGCACGATGCGAGATCGCTGCCGCAGGCTACGGCCTTCACACCACGGTCTCCGCCGGAACCCTCCCAGACACCTCTCCTCGTGTGCCAGACAGCGCTGTACGCCACAGCGCTGCTTCTCGCCACGTGGTTAGGCCTCCAGCGGCCTCGCCCTCAGCTAGCTTCGGTAGCCCCGTTGCTAGCGGGTCTGCGGCCCCTGTTTCCACTGCTGTTTCTCCGACGGGCTCGACTGGTGCCGTGCCCAAGAAGAGAACATGCAAGACCGCCCACGTTGTTTCTCCGCCAGCTGCAACATGGACCGTCCCCCCCAAGGAATTCCACCCTCTAGTCGTCGGTGACATTCCTCTCTCCTTCTCCGTCCCCCAGCTACGGGCTATGCGGCCACCTAGCCCCGTCTCCTGGCATGCTAGCGACGGAGACGAACCGGAGCTAGAGGACTGCGACATGGAGGAGTTGGACACGGAGGGTGAGTACTCGGAGGAGGACGAGTCCTCTTTCCCCTCCGGACAGGGCGGAGGCGCGGCCAGGGTGGTTCCTCATGCCGAGGCTTCCATCTCCGCCGCGTCCTCCCAAGCCCCTTCTGCCTCTCTCCCCCCTTCCATGCCGGCTGGGGCGAGAGGGGCAGCGGCGCAAGACCCAGACTCCATCCCCATGGACGAGCTCTCGGTGCTGGAACGCGCCACCATCCGTTGTGGCCTGGAGCTGCCACTCGGAGACGCGCCACTCGGACCACGGGCTAGGATTCCCCTCCTTGGCCAGGATGTGGATTCCTCTCCCCCGCTTCGGATGGAAAAGCTCCCACTGGTCCCAGGCTTTGCAGAGGCCCTGCATTCAACCTGGACTACACACAAGGACCCCCCCAAGCTCCCCTTCCTGGTCGATTGCCGCGACGCAGAGAAGGCGGGAATCCCCTTGTGCCCTCCCATGGACAAGCTGATGGCCCAGTCCCTGGTAGGGAGCCTCAAGCCTAGTCATGAGCGGACCGGTCCTGGAGGCCGGCCTCCCCTCAATCTGGCCGTGGGTAAGAAGCCTCCTGGGTTTGCCATCGCCTTTGACGACAAGCAGTCTTCAAGGGTGAGGAACTCTTACAGATCGTCCGCGCTGGCAGCTAGGACGATGAACGCCACCCAGCTGTTGCTTTTCTCCACCAGGCGCCTCCTCAGCGAGATGCGGGAGGTGCCTGACGTGTTGGTGGAGGAAATGGACAAGTCGCTGCGCATGCTGATGGACCTGAATGTCCACGCAATCGAGTGGCTTGGACACGGCATGGATTATTGCATCCAGGCGGAACGTGCCAGGTGGCTGGACAAGGCAAAGTGTCCTGGCAGTTCCGGAGAGGAGACCGAGAAGGTCCTGCAAGACCTCCCCGGCCATCCTTCCTCCCTCATGGGCGGTGGACTGGAGCTTCTCCGCCAGGAGGTGGCGGATAAGAAGATCACTCTGGAGCTCCTGGGAGCCACGACGGACCCCCAGGTACCCAGAAAGGAAAAGAGACAGGGACGGAGCAAGGCCCCTGGTCAGGCTGACAGGGGGCGCTCTACCTCCAAACAGGGGAAACAGAACAATCCCCCTAGGACCCCCTCTTCTTCCTCCGCGGGACCCCCTCACACTGCAGCGGGGGCTCAGGCCCGCTCTCAATCCCGCCACCCTCCCAGGCACGGGATACCGGCCAGCTCCCACAAAGCCCGTGGGAAGCCGCCGCGAAAGTGACACTGGACTCTGGCGGGGTCCCCCTGAAATTTCAGGGGACCCCCCTTGCAAGCGCAGACGTTTGGACAATACGAACAATTTTTCTTATGCCAAGAAATCAATGTTTATTCCTCCTCTGTGCTCTCCTCCAGTGCCTGTAATAAAAAGTGTGTTGATGAAACAATGCCTGTTTATTTCAAACCCACCTGCTTTACTACAGACAACCCCATTTTGCATGAATTTAACCAGTGTAGAGAAGTCCAGGCTGGAATTTCTTTCCACTCAGAAAATATCGCTTCCTCCAGTCATGCAGACAGGTTACAAGCAGAATATTTCTCTTTGCAAAATGTTCCCAGACAAGCTAATTCCTATTCACAGTGGTATAGTCTCACTAGTGTGCAATACCCCTCTGTCTCCACCGAGCGGCACTGTTATGCCGACTCTAGTTCAGGACAGGAGTTTGGTCTTAGCGTCAGGGAAGAAGCCAACACATATCACCCAGGGTCGGCCTCATCTTCCCGCAAGGAAGCATATAAAGGCCTTAGCACAGGTTATAAACGTAAATACAATTCCCCGAGCCGGGGATTATGTTACTTATGCGATGAACCCTGTCCCCCGGGCTCCACGTTGTGTGTCGCATGTATTATTAACAAGCGAGGCTTCTTGGAGGTCACGTGTTCGTCTCCCACCGGATACGGAAATAAGCGTACCGGAAACGGAAACGCTCTTTCCGCCGGTGACTCCGCGCCTTCCGGCCCGGCGTCTAGCGGATACGGATACGTGCCCGGATACGGAACCTTTCCCTCCCGGCCCAGTAGTTCCGCTCAGGCGGTACAACCCCAAGGCTTCTCCGTTGCTCAGCAACACGTTAGCACAGTGTGCAGAGCAATGGAAACGTTGCAATCCGAATCACTGGGTGTTTCGGACGGTGACACGGGGTTACAGACTACAGTTCGCGAAAAAACCCTCCCTATCCAGCAAGGTTATTTATACTCGAGCCCGCGGCTTGAAGGCGGATGCCTTGAGGGAGGAGATAAGCTCACTATTGCGCAAGGGCGCTATAGTGGAGTTATCACGCGACCAGAGCCGTTTAGGCTTCTGGAGCCGTTATTTTCTGGTTCAGAAAAAAGGAGGGGGGCTGCGTCCGATTATGGACTTACGTGCTCTGAACAAGCACTTGAAAAAGTTCAAATTCAGGATGCTGACGTCAGAGTCACTGATGAAATCAGTGAGACAGGGGGATTTCCACTGTTCAGTGGATCTGAAGGACGCTTATCAGCACATCCTCATTTATCCCCCACACAGGAAGTTCCTGCGGTTCGCCTTCGAGGGGCGCCTGTACGAGTACACGGTCCTCCCTTTCGGTCTTTCTCTGAGCCCTCGGGTTTTCGTGAAAGTGACCGAGGCAGCCATTGCTCCACTGAGGCATCAGGGAGTCAGGCTGGCGAACTACATAGACGATTGGATGATTTCCGCCGCCTCCTGCTCAGAAGCGGCGCGCCATACCAATCTGGTGTTGTCACACCTGAAGGCCTTGGGTTTCAACGTCAACTTTGGCAAAAGCATGTTGTTACCCTCCCAGCAGATCTCCTTTATAGGAATATCTCTGGACTCGGCCACCATGTCCGCTCGCCTCTCCCCGGAGAGGGTGGACAGGTTTCTGACTTGTCTCGGCTCCTTCCGACTGAACCAGTTGGTCAGGTACAAGGAGTGCATGAAGTTGACTGGGCTGATGGCTTCAGCAGTGCAACTTCTGCGTCTGGGCAGGTTTCATATGAGACCTTTCCAGCGGTGGTCACTGGCGCTCAGGATTCCTTCCCTGCAAGGGTACAGGAAGGTGACAGTCAGCCAGGTCTGCATGGACGCTCTGGTCCCATGGAGGGACCAGGCGTTGTTGACAAGTGGGGTCTCCATGGGCGAAGTGGTGTCACGCAAGGTGATCACCACAGACGCCAGCCGCTCAGGGTGGGGCGCCACCCACGAGGGGCGCTCAGCCAGGGGTCTTTGGACCCAGGCCATGTTGGAGTACCACATCAACTATCTGGAGTTAATGGCGATCTACTTGGCGCTCAAGCATTTCGAACCATTTCTCCGGGGTTGCCATGTCCTGGTCAGGACGGACAACACGGCGGCCCTGTATTATCTCAACAAACAGGGCGGCCTCTCCTCGCGTACGCTGGATCAGCTGGCGCGCGAGATGACCCTCTGGTGCTTGCCTCGGTTGAGGTCCATCAGAGCCTCCCATGTCCCGGGCCTTCAGAACGGCGGCGCCGATCTGTTGTCCAGGGGGGAGCCTCGTTACGAGGATTGGTCTCTCCACCCTGCGGTGGTGAGGCAGATTTTCTCCAGGTTCGGTCGACCGCGAGTCGATCTCTTTGCCTCCCAGGAGAAAGCGAAGTGTCCCCTTTACTTTTCAGTGAGGGGACCTTCTCCTCTGGGGATGGACGCGTTTGCTTACGAATGGCCACAAGGTCTTCTCTACGCGTTTCCACCCCTGGAACTGATTCTTCCCACTCTGGAGAGGATCAGATGTTCCAACCAGGAGGTTCTTCTGGTGACACCATCCAGGGGAGTGTGGAGGTCTCTGATCACCCCACTGCTCTCTCGACCCCCTTGGCGGCTTCCCTTGCTCAGGGATCTGCTGCGCCAGGCAGGGGACGAGATCTTCCATCCAGACCCACGGGGCCTAGACCTGTGGGTTTGGCCCGTGAGAGGGAGAACCTGCTTGCAGCAGGCTTCTCACCGATGGTTGTAGCCACTATTCAGAGTGCTAGAGCCCCCTCTACTAGGGCTGTGTATGATGGAAGGTGGAATGCCTTTTTGGACTGGTGTGAGCTACAGGAGCCACCTGTGGTGGCTCATATAGCTTCGGCCCAGAAGGTGTTAGATTTCCTGCAGGACCGCCTGGACCTTGGTCTGGCGTTCTCTACACTGAGGGGTTATTTAGCGGCTATTGATGCCTGCCACCTGGGGGTGGCAGGCAAAGGCCTTTCTAAAATCCCTGAGGTGGTCCAGTTCATGCATGGTGTGGACCATTTGAGACCTGTGACCAGAGCCTTGTTTCCTGTTTGGGATCTACAAGTGGTTCTTGAGGGCCTTTGCAAGGCACCCTTTGAACCGATTGGGAGGACCTCTTTGAAACATTTAAGTTTCAAAACAGCTCTTTTGCTTGCCTTGTCTACGGCTAAGCGTGTGAGCGACCTTCGTGCGCTCTCTGTGAGCCCTGATTGTATGAGGTTTCTCAATAATGACTCCAAGGTTCTTCTAAAACCTCATTTGAGTTTTATTCCTAAGAACCGGGTGGTCCCGAAGGAACCTGTTGTTTTGACGGCTTTCCATCCTCCTCCGTTTGCATCAGAGGAGGATAGGCGTCTTCATTGTCTTTGTCCAGTTAGGGCCCTGAAGGCCTACTGTGATAGGACGGTGGACAGCAGGTCTACTTCTCAGCTTTTCGTGGTCATGAATGCCCGTCAACGGAAAGCGGTGTCCAAGCCCACTCTGTCGAGATGGCTTGTGGATGCTATTAGGTTGGCTTACACCCGGTCTGGGTCTGAAGTGCCGGAAGCACTTAAGGCCCACAGTACTAGGGGTGTGTCTACCTCTTGGGCTTTGTCCAAAGGTGTCTCCATTGAGGAGATTTGTGCAGCGGCGAATTGGTCTTCGCCGTCCACCTTTGCGACCTACTATCACCTGGACGTTGCGCCTTCTGCTATGGCGCATACGGTTCTGGGTGCTGCTGCCCTTCCTACTATGTAGTGGGGCGGCTCTCTCCCCTTCTTGAGATAGCATGCTGCTGTCTCTAGGATACGTGGGGGGACCCTGAGTTTTTCCCTTATATTATTGCAATTTTATAAGGTGGACCTGTGTCTGCCCTTAGTGCATAAGGCAGGCCTCGGTCTGTCAGGGTCTTTTTCTGTCTGAACACGCCCAGGCCCTGTGGGTCTGGGTCGGATCAGTCCTGAAAGGGGTCACGTCGGTTGACAGGACCTCCTTTCCGGGTGTGGTCGGTGTGCACGACAGTCTTGTCGGTTCATGACTTCTCGGGGAGTATATGAGTCCCATAGGGGGACCTTGTCTGGAGGTATGACAATAAACGTATAGGTTCCGAACGGAACCATGTTTATTTAATACCGGAGGACAAGGTCCCCCGAATAAAGCCCCTCGGTTCGCTAGTTGCGGGCGCAGAGGTGCGGCTTTAGAGGAAGTTATGATAGCCCGCAGGGCTTTTATACACTCGGGGGCGGCGCCCTCGTTTGTGATTGACAGCCCTACCGACAAATGATATTTCTCGTACGGGAGCTTATGAGTTTTACTCTGTTGCAGCGCCAGATGGCGCTGGTTATCCCATAGGGGGACCTTGTCCTCCGGTATTAAATAAACATGGTTCCGTTCGGAACCTATACGTTTCTTAACCTTAAGTAGCAAGGTCGCTGCTAGTGAAGTGCCAGAACTTTAGCTGCATGCCCATTGATCAGCTGCCATATATACTGACCAGCCAGCGGTTTTGTCTTTTTTATCACTCCTTCATTCCAGGTTCATATCATGTATAGTGAAAGTTCTTAAAAAGACTGAATGACAACACCGCAACGTTTACAAAGGTTTCTGACTTCTTGCAGTAGAAAACATACAAACAGTGAAACAACGTACACAAATGTGGCTTCGGTTCAATAATTCACATGCATTTGGTTGTCTCTGTTGCACAAAATCAAAACAACATGTTATCATTATTGTTATTTTTTTTAGGTTGTAACTTCACAGACTGAATTCCACTTCCGGGTAACTCTTTCACAATAGAACGTTTACGGTGTGTTCACATTATGAAAAGCCAAGCAAAAAAAAAAAAGCAAGCTAAAAAAACATGCCGCTTTTTTGTCATTAAATGGGCATGTCCTTGTCCAAGGTACCTGTCACTCAACTCTACGCTGGTCAGCCTGCTTTGGCTGAAACAGCAGCACATTCTGGAACGTAAACTCTAAAATACCAGCTGTATGTGGGAAATAGGCCTACGTCTATATTTATTTGCTACATAACCTACTGTATTTCTGGATAAAATATTACAATAGAGCGTTCAAACAAGCTGCTATATACTGTACTTAGTGTTTGGTACGCTGCCTGTGCTCTCCCTGGGGAGACCCTCAGAGGAGACCTTTGTGTGTGTGTGTGTGTGTGTGTGTGTGTGTGTGTGTGTGTGTGTGTGTGTGTGTGTGTGTCGCGAGCCGCCAGACAATTGTACAAGTCCCTCTGATCCGAGTCCCAAGCGAGTCGCAAGTCATTTGGTCCAAGTCTCAAGCAAGTCTCAAGTTTTTTCTGTTGTGGGCAAGTCAAGTCGAGTCGAGTCACAAGGTTATGTCAAGTCAAGTCGAGTCGAGTCACAAGGTTGTCAAGTCGAGTCGAGTCGAGTCACAAGGTTGTCAAGTCAAGTCGAGTCAAGTCACAAGGTTGTCAAGTCAAGTCGAGTAAGTCACAAGCTTTTCAAGTCGAGCCACAGGTTATATCTCAGGTTTATATCTTGAAGAGAGAAACCTTTCTTCCTAAAGTAAATGTAAAAAAATAAGATGCAGATTAATCTGCAACTCTATACGCAAAAAATGTATAAAAGTATGTTGTTTTTGCCCAACGATTGTAAACAGCTTATCTCTCTCTCCGGCGTTCAGAAATCACACATGCTGCAACAAGCTCCGGTGAGAACCGGGACCGCGACTGGCCGCTACCCCCCAGCCCTGTCTCCTCTCCCGGGGACAGGGAAGGAGAGGGGGGCCGTCGCGCTCACAGCCGTTTTTGTACCGTTTCCACAACCTTTTTGTTATATATCCTTTTATTTCAGCACTTATTTATGCCATGTTATTGCCAAATCATTAATATTACATATAGAGCCATTAATTAAAAAAAGGGGAAAATGTATGTCACAATTTCATCATCTCCGTGTCTGTGGTCAGACGAGTTGACTTTTTTGGGGGCTGAATCCCCCCTACTCAGATCATGCTGTGCTCTGATTGGCTTGGCAGAAAAAAAAGCAAGACTCCTTCCAGTCTGAACAAAAAATAAAGCTGCTTCAAAACGGTCTAGTGAGAAATAAAGCAAGCTTTTTATTTCAAAGCTTTTTTTTCAAGCATTTTTGCATAGAGATTACACTGAATTACCACACTGATTCTCTAGCTTGGCTTCTATAATGTGAATAAGACATTAGTCTTATCCCAAATGAAGCTCCAATAAATCCCCAATGAGTACATACACACAAATGCTGTGACTAACAATAATAAAGTTTCTGAAATTACTTCTTCAGTCTTGAATAGTGCAAATCCATTTTAACTTATTTTTAGATTAACATGAAATGAAATAAATCACAACATAGCTTATAAAGCAGTATGTCACTTTCTTAAGTGACTAAAATGCTACTTCGTCCGATATGTATGGTACAATATAACTTACACAATTGCCGGTGGTTGTATTTGGCCTCACAGGTAATTTATTGAGAAATGTCTGTGTTTGGTTTGGCACAGCCTTTGGTGCGATCCTGTTTCTTTTTTTGAGATGAAAGTAGATGGGTGCCCTGTACTAATAGTCATGAGTTATTAAATATTTCTCAACTCTACTTTCTGTTCAAGCAGAAAAGGGAGGGGGGGAGGGGAGGTACATGAATTGGCTGATTATGGATGAAGTGGAGATTAAATGCAGAAAAGGACCCAGGTGGTGCCGAGTCTTGGATGTCTGTCGTTGGGCTTAGAGGAGAGCCCACTGGGAATGCCTCTGACAGGGCCCTGCTGGGCTGACTTAACTTCACCAGCAGATGCCTTCCTCCTGGCTCAGTAATACTCCTGGAATAAACATTGAATAATATACTGGACTAGAATAAACTAGACTAGACTAGATTAGACTGGACCAGAATATAATATAATGGAATAGATTGGACAGGACTGGACTAGACTAGACTATAATAAAACAAAACACGGAAGCAGAAACTGTAACTGTAACATAGTGCTGTCTATTTTCTTTTCCTCTGTATGTGTATGTGTGTATGTTTTTTTTCCTTTTGTTGTATTATTAGAATATTGTCTTTCCTGGTCTGAGGGGGTGGGTGGGTTTTGGATGTTCTGTGTAAAACAATAAAAAAAACCTTGATAAAAAAAGGAATGGAATAGAATAGAATAGAATAGAATAGAATAGAATATATATAAGATAATAGATAACATATTAAATACTTTATTACTTCTGGAGAAGTAGAACAGTAGAACACACTAGAATGACATAGACCAAACACTGTCTTGTTTGCCCTTGTTTTCTGTGTAATAGGACAGGAGGGGGGAAAGGGAAGAGCAGCAATAAACACAGTCAGTTTAACATCAAAAGCCACAAGGGAAACATAACAGATTGTTATTGATATTGCAAGGTGGGGGTTGGGGGGCTCAGTTAGGATGCATTGCATCATGTTCACATCTAAAGGGCAATGTGGCACAGATACATGTTAGCTGGTGGTCAGTTTCAGCATTGTGACAGTCACAGTTTCAGTGATGTATTACTTTTTTTTTTTCTTTCAAGTAGCAACACATATTTCTTGCCCTTATCACAAAATGATAACACTAGTGTCATGTTGGTGCCTGTGCAGAATAAGAAGTTGCATTAGTCATTTGCAAATGTATTCGAAGGTCTCCGGTCAAAAATGCGTGACGGTCGTCTCTCAGTTCAACGTGTGCGTGTGCGTGTGCATGTGCGCGTGTGTGTGTGTGTGCGTGTGTGTTTGGGGGGGGGGGGTCCATGGTTGGTAAATAGGTCCCTCTTCTCCTGTTTTTATGGGACCCTGCTGGATGCCAGGAGCACATCTCTGGACAGCTGTCTTGACTTGTCATTATGCCCACAACTCAGTATTCAGCGCATGGGGTGGTGTGCTGGTAAAAGGCCAACACACAGCAATGTGCTTTCAGGCTCGGAAATTGGGGCATTGGGACTGGTCAAAATTGGACCTCGTGGGATGGTGCACAGCAGCTTTGAATAGTCGGTTTACATGGCTGGAAGTGGTTGGGTGCAGGGATGTGCAGAGAATGTTAGAGAGGCAGGGGCTGAAATTTCTAAAAGGGCCTTAATTTTGGTGAAAATATCGAAAATAGCAGACCTCCAAGCTCACAACGCGTCGCGCGGTCAGCTATTTTCGGTACTTGATACCACACTGAACCAAGCATAATCAAGTGAATACTGGAGATGTGGCGTACGGCATGTGTTTCTACACAGAGAGAGGGGAACATAAGATGCTCCATTCAAGTTCAGTAGAGTTTGAACAAGGCAATTCTCTTGAATGCTGCCTTCAGGTATGGTATGGAAAGAGGACATTTGCATGTCTTTCACCATAGTAAAAACTGCATTCATGGTCTTGAGCGGGCACTTTTTTACAGACGGGTAAAAGGGCAGGGGCTCAAGCCCCTTTTGATGTCTTTGTTTGTACATGGTTGGGTGGCTAGAATAGAAACCAGCGGTGCTCCGGGTCCACTGGAACACTTGCTGGAACAAGACGGGGGACTGCTGTTGCTGTTGCCGTGGATTAGTGCACCTGATGACTTGGACATGGTTTTGCGGAGGATGTGTTGATTATGGCACAAAGCCTTCATGGCATGGGCTGTAACAACAATAAGCTCTGTGTGGTAACAATCTTTTGTTTACATTTGCAGTGTGCGGCTTAAAGGGACACTTCACCATATATTGTATGTCACCTCTGTGTCTCAGAGGTGGGCTGTTTAAAGCTGTGCGTGTTGATAAAATCATCAATGTTATTATACAACAGGTAGTTCCGACCAAGCAATCTGATGGGATGAAATAGGCTCTCTACCCGTGCTCAAACGAGCGCGACGGCACAACTGATGAAAATATAAAAATCAGCTGTGCGGATCAGACAAGAGTATTGGCAGAGCAGAGCCTATAATTATTTTTTCCATGGGGCCGGGGGAAAAGGTAGTGCTTCCCGCAAGATGTGCTTTACCTCCGACCCAGCATTTGGCATCGACTTTTCTTTTTTTAGCCACTTTAGCCATTTTTGATGGTAAGACAGGTCGTCTTGACTTGTGACCAGTCTGACCACCTGCTTGTTATTGAGACAACATCCAATGATCACGCACACGTGCTGATGTACGCATTGTGTCCATATGTAAGTGAATAAAAAAAAGTAAAAATAAAAGAAATGCAACTTCCAAAAGTCCATGCATCAGGTAAAATTAGAAAATGTGTTTATTTTGTAATTTGCCATTAACCCTACAAGGGCCTGTCAGAGTGAACCAAGGGGCCGCATACGGCCCAGGTCTGCTATAGACCATACTCACACGCCGGCCATTTTGGCATTTTGCATTGAAGAAACAGGGTGGAATTTCATTAACACATCGGACGCCCACGTGGTTAACGTGTCTTAAGTTGCTGGTGCCCATGGCAACGCGTCATTTTACCTACCGGCGAGAGTACTGGCGAGAAAAGTAATCCGAGTAAATGTAATCCGAGTATGTCCTGTTTATTTCGCGAAAATCTTTTCTTTCAGTCAGGACCGTTTTTTATCATTTCTAAGCCACAGTGTTTGTGTTACGGCAGGTAGAAGAGGCTGCCGTTTTGAAATGAAAGTGATTTAAAAGCTATAGATTAGGAGAAAACAGCATTTTTGTGCAGCCGCTAAACAGGAAGTCAACGAGACACACAGCACGTCCGGGTGACGTAATTGCGCGCTGCATGTTGGGAAATGGAGTTTGTTTCATCACCGCGGTAGCCAAGTGCAGTAGCTACAGTACAGTATAGTTTACTGTACAACGCGTCAAACGCATCGTGGGCCTCCAGCGACATCAAATAAATTGACTTGTAGACACCACGTGGGCATCCGATGTGTTAACTTAATGGCAAAATGGCCACCGTGTGAATATGGTCCATAGCGACTATCTAGACTAGCAGTTTACATGGGCAGTTTGCAGACGTAGTAGCTAAATCTGTCATTACAAAAAAAAAAAAAAAAACTATTGAATATCTTAATTACAGTGAGATTGAGCTAACAGTTAAGTTTTGTCGTCTTACTGGTACATTTATGTTTTATTTTGATGGTAGCATGATCCATAAAGATGATGATGATACAGAATGATAGAAATGCATGGCAAGTCATGTTTTCAGTGGAACTCATGTCTTATTGAGAGGAACCAAGTCAAATAATGCCAAATAATTGAGGATTGAATCTGACTTGATATTCATGATCCTCATATTTACTGCCCCGATTTCAGTTCAGTTCTGAAGGGCCATGGGTCCCAATTAGCAATGTGAAAAGAGATCCCTGATAAAATGGCAAGCATCACTAATGTGCCAATAATCACGATACCCTCAAATCTAAAATTGTGATTATACCACAGTGTGAAATGTGGCCATTATTGATATACCGTATGATTCATGCATGAAGGTAATAATCCCTAAATTGCTTAATACATATTGCATGCATGCCATAACCATTGAAGTGTGACAGCACAATATCATATTAACTCATTCCCCGCCTCCCCCGATAGTCCCGAGAAAATCCCAATGTCGTTCCCCGCCAGGCCCGATAGTCCCGAGAATTTGCTTTTATATAATGTAATGTTTAATTACACTCTCCCCCAGCTCGTGACAAATTTTTATCCTTTTATCTTACAGAGAACCTAAAATATCACACATCAAAGTAAGTGTGTTTGAAAAAAAGACTGTAATAATGTATAAATTGCAATACAAATGCATATAAATCTCCCCATAACCCACAGTGAACTGGCACAGTGACGCATTTTGCGCACACAAGGCTGGCGGAAAAAAAAGAGAAGAAAAAAAAAGTGTGAGAACAGCTGTGTGTGTGTGTGTGTGTGTGTGTGTGTGTGTGTGTGTGTGTGTGTGTGTGTGTGTGTGTGTGTGTGAACATCTCTTAGCTGGCTGGTGGTCCACGGACCACTGTCTGTTTCAGTGGTCCCCCTGTCCTGATCAGCACAGTGCTATCAGAGTCTCTGATTCAGAGATCTGTCTCTCTCTCTCTCTCTCTCTCTCTCTCTCTAGATACAAAATAATTATCGCCAATTCGCCATATAAATGCTTCTAAAACATACCTGAGAATGATGATGGTTGATTAGAATCCACAGGTTATAATCCATATATCCAGGCTATAATATATTGTTTTGTAATGGTCCACAAGCAGCCAAGCAGGCCATTGGCGCCAGGCGGTCCTTTGCAAAGGGGGGTCCCTGGTCGGCTTTCTAACAGGGGGTCCGCGGGCCCAACGCTTCGCTCCGCAGAGCAGTGGGAACACGATAATCAACTCTTACAAAATCAATCAATAAAACTGCCCGATTACATAAAGTTCACGACGCGATCCAGTTGAGTCAGAGACAAGTGAAGTGGTCCCTGGAAGGGGGTCCGTCCTCTCATTACCCTGCCTGGTCTCCAGCCAACACTTCTCACGGACCACCACCAAAACTCCCACGCTCCCCCACCACGCTCCTCCCAAAAAGCAAGAGATCAACTAGTGTCGCGTTACTAACGAGCAAAGACGCAGAGGAGCTGTTTAGCAGGGCAGTGCAGAGGATTTTTTTAGGGGCAGGGGGAGACATTTTTCCAACATGTCCTAGAATGTGAAAATAGCAGATCTACAAGCTCGACTTTGATTGATTGATTGAAGACTTTATTAGAAGTTTGCATAGGAAAAGGTACAGTTTCATGACGGTACAGTTCACTGGTACAAGGTCTACTAAAAGGAGATCCATGAAAAGACTAAGCTTATTTCCACTGGAAACCATTGAAGTATCTCATATAAAATTGAATGACAAGCTCTCAATGTGTCACAGTCTCAGAGCGATGTGTTGAGCTTGTAGAGCTTGTAGATCTGCTATTTTCACATTCTAGGACATGTTAGAAAAAAGACTCATGCCCCCTTTTATGTCTATTTGTGTGTGTGCACCTGTACAGAGCAAAAGACAACCAGCAGACACACAGAGACAGAGAGAAAGCGCCCCCAAGTGGGGGCTCACAGAAATACTCACAGAAATACTGCAATATAGTATGTGAGTTTTTTGGTCAGATATAGCCAATAAAAATATTTTTCTCTGCATTTTTCTAAACAGAAAATTCTAAAAATAAATCCTATTACATAATTACATTAGTACACTTATCTGATAATGCCTGAAGCCATAAAGACACATCTCAAGTGAGTTATCCACTTGAAAACAGATCATTCACAAAAAGGTCAATAACTCCAATTATTTTGAATTTCCACATGGATTTTGAAAAAACAAGGGGTTTGAAATGGCCAAAACTCTAGATTGCTACATCGTACATACAAAAAAATATTTTTTGGAGAGACTAGAGGATGTCCTCTTTTAATCCATGCACTGTATGACATTTTCGTGCAAACAGGGAATTTAGGAAAAATGTCTAAATATGAAGAAAATGCTTAAACAAAATGGCAGGGGAGCCTACAGTGAATGTTAAAATGGCGGTCAATGTGTTAAGCTTGGTTCAACGTAAGAGTCATAAAAATAAATAAATAATAGAATATTTTACGGGCCGGACCGACATTATTTATTGATCAGATTTTATCAGTATAAATCTAAGTAAAAAAAAAAAAAAAACAACACCGGGAAGCTAACAATATATTGTCGTTGTCGGGTGAAAACCTTGTATGTCCAAAACCATTCGTTTTGCATTTTTCATTTTAAAAATTGATTTAAACTAGTGATAACGCTGCTGTTTTCACTACTTTTGTGCGACGGCTTTGTACAATGAAGCAGGGCTTTACTTTGCGAAATAACGTACAGATTTGAAACTTGGAGATACAAGGTTTCCACCCGACAACGAGGATATAAACCAATCGACTCTGACAAAGAGTTGCTGGATGCTACTACACCTGCTGGGACTGCTGTCAGCACAGAGCCACCCACGCCCAGGGGGACAATGCAGGACAAGCTGTCAGAAGAAGCTGGGGGGTACAACAGCTCGACAGAAGATGAAGGCTCATGATGACGGCCCCCCTCCATCCTGGCTAACTGGACCAGTCAGCAGTGGAGAGACGGGAAGACCTGTAACACATGGCTTTTCGTTAATGGCGAAAGATTTGAATTCAACAGCATGCAGAGTTTCAAAGACCCTTCAGCCTTCTGAAAGGGTAATTGGCAAGCACTCGTCGGAAGAGTGGATTAACAATAAGGTAAGCAGCCATGCACAGAGCCAGGGAGGTATTCTACTATTGCCATTGTTAAAGAAACATGCACTTAAAGGGGAAGACCACCCATTTTCAATATTGAACTATGTCATTAATATACCTTAGAGGAGTTGTGTGGAAATAGAACAAAAGTTCCCCCTCTTCTGTGTTGCCTAGAACTGGAGGATTGATTTTAGGGTTTGTATTGTAAAGTACAACTTGATGACATCACACATTGTACTTCACAATACAAACCCCAAAATCAATCTTCCAGTTCTAGACAACACAGAAGAGGGGGAACTTTTTTTTCTATTTCCACACAACTCCTCTAAGGTATATTAATGACATAGTTCAATATTGAAAATGGGTGGTCTTTCCCTTTAACTGAGAAAGCCTGGTTAGAATTTACTTCAGTAACTTCAGGCTCACGCCATTAACAAGTAATAAGGACCATAGAGGAAATACAAATCCAGTATTCACCTGAGCATATAAAACAAAAGGATAATCTGGACAAGAGAGATACTGTATATATATTTTCCTTTCTAGGAAACCCACGGTTCCCATCCGGCCGCTCTACCCCTGAACCACTGCCGCCCTGAAAAAACGAACGCACAAAAATCTGGACAGTGACATACAGAAAGATATATTTATGGAAACCAGAAAGGAGGTACTGTATAATCTGCCTCAATGTGAGGCCCTTGGGGGCCGCTGACACAGGAAACTCAGAGTCCCTGGTGTGACTATTCTCATGGGAGACTCCTGTACAGTGTTTGTGGCGAGTTTGGTGTGGATCAGACCTATGGAGCGCCTCACATGCCTGGTCATTACGTTTGTGACATCCACCATCGGCCCACGCACCCTCTAAGCCAGGGGTGACCAAAGTGCGGCCCGGGGACCAATTGCGGCTCGAGGAAGAATTGTATACGGCCCATGGCTTCATTCCTAAATTGTATTACAAACAGCCCGCCAGCACCGTCAAACAAGAATATTTTCCCAGAGTATAATTTGTCAGGATTCCTTCTTCCCTGTTGTGCCATCCTGAAAGGGTCAAAGAAATGCTATTTTATTATTTTATTGCATTGTATTTTTGGTCTGGTTTTGGTAATGTGAATAGAGTAATTTGTTTTTTGTTTGGCACACACCTGACAAAAGACCATCGTATAGTTAAATCATATAGTTTAAATGCGATGCATATGTACGCGTGTGACTTTGTTATGGTCCGACCGAAAGTACATTATGTCAGGAGATAAGTATATATATTCGGCTGTTGGGCGTTTTAATATTTTCTAATGTGGCCCCCTTTGAAACAAATGTGGACGCCGCTGCTCTAAGGCATGGGTATTCAACAGGGGGGGGGTCCTCAGAGTCATTGCAGGGGGGATGCCAAGTTTGATAGTTATGTTAGTTTATTTATTAATATTACATTTATCTAAAAATAAATATAAGATGGAAGGGAAGCTGAGAGTGATGGCACAGGAGCGCACTTGCAACCCTGTTAATTAGTATTATTACAACCAAGCCCACCACTTTACCTTTTGTCATCTTTCTACCAGATTTCATTTTCCTAATGGCTTTGAACTTTTCAAAGAACCAGCATAGCCAGAGACAGACAGATCCTTTAAAAAATTTCCATTAAAAACACACATATACTGATGACTGTTAACTTTTCATTGGTACATCCGGTCGGATTGCACAGCTGGCAGCAAATGTCAGTGACTGCCTGGATCCCAACAGTCACATTTCTGGTAGAAATGGTTTCTGAGATCAACAAACTTGAAAATTCTCTGCGAGAGACAGTATAGAATTTCACCTAATGAAAAGGATCAGATGTTGGCGGGACCGAGGCCTAGTTTAGTATGCAAAATAAAAGTAAACTATATTATGTAGTAGCCTAGGGGGTAGAGGTCTTCACGGGGGCCCCCGACCCCAAAATCACCCAAGGACCCGAGAGACCCTTACCGGGTTCGGTCAGTGTTGTATCATAATCACTCTGAGCCAGGATGGAATGGACGCATTTCCCTCAGAACACGGGCTGTCAATCATTATGTGTATTACCCGAGTGGACCCGAGAGTACCCGTACTGTGTGTGTGACGTGTGTGTACATTCTGCTTTTTTATGCAAACTGTTAATAAAGCAATCAATCAATGTGTGTGGGCGTTGCTGCACTCTGATCAGGATAACGTGTTTGCTGCCTTTAGGCTGACCTAGGATCAGCGAGCCAGCGACATGAATGGCTGTGTAACTGTGAGATGATTATGCTGGTCTAGGATTAGCTCTGGTCCATAGCGTTAGTGGAGTTCTCCCTAATGCTATGTTCGTCTACCTCTGCTCCTCGACAAAACCGGAAAACCCGCTCGCCTGGTCCGAAAATAACAAAAACTGTTCGCCCCTCACCAAACCAAAGGTATCAGTGGACAGTTGAAAGCTTACTCTACTTAGTGGAGTCTGGGCCCCCCACCACACGCTTAAAATACATTTATAGGGCGAAATAAAAAATATTCCACTGGATGGAGATTCCATTTCTTCTAGTTTTTGACTATTTGTCGTCGCCATCATGCCAACTCACTACTGCCGCGCAGGTCAGAGGACCGCATTAACATAGTTTTAGTCTCATTGGGTGTTATTCATCTCTGTGACGTTGTAAAAACAGTCTTCAACCAGGAAGAGTGTCTCCGTCAGGGGGATTATTTCGCCCTAAAAAAATATTTTAACCGTGTGGTGGGGGCCCCAGACTGCGTCCACTAAGTAGAGTATTCAACTCTCCATTGATACCTTTGGTTGGTGGGGGGCAAAACTGTTTTTGTTATTTTCGGACCAGACGAGCAGGTTTTCCGGTTTTGCCAAGGAGGTGCGGAGGTAGACGAACATAGCGTTAGGGAGAACTCCACTAATGCTATGGCCCAGAGCTAGTCTAGGATCAGATTAAGAGCAGGGAAAATAGAGCTTCGGTGCGTAATGCATGCGTGAAACGTAGCTACTCCAAGGCAAGCATTCCTTTCTCCCTGGCTTTTGTTTCGATGTTAATATCATAGATTCCTTGGCAGCCTTCTTCTGCCTGTCAATCAGTTAACAGCGCACCCAAGGGCCTTTAATAATCATTAAATTCGTCCATGTATCACCTAAGGGGTCCAATTGGCCTGAATAACAATTGAAGACCCCTGGTCTGTTACCCATTACCACTCTTGTACCTTGAGGTCAGCTGCTGCAGTCCTGACTTCAGACCATGATTTCCATCCTGCTTCTTATCTTTCTTTCTCGGCAGTAGACCTCCAGGTGGTCTTTGGTCCTCCCTTTCTTCTTTTCCCTTCTGGTGCCCAGGTCATTGCTATGTAGATAGATAGATAGATAGATACTTTATTGATCCCCGAGGGGAAATTCAGATATCCCATAGCTGCATACAGGCATGTTAGTTAAAAAACAACACAAAGACACAGTCGTCGTTGTGGTCCTGCCGTAGTATGTGGCCAATCATCTTCCATCTTTGTGGAAAAGTGGATTGAAACATAAAATATACAATTATATAAAAAACATAGGCTACTACCACAATACTTAAATTAATGGAAATAACTTTAGCATGATATCAAGGAAATGGTCTCTTTCTCTCCATCTGTGTGTGTGCATCCGTGTGTGTGTGTGTGTGTGTGTGTGTGTGTGTGTGTGTGTGTGTGTGTGTGTGTGTGTGTGTGTGTGTGTGCGTGCGTGCGTGCGTGCGTGCGTGCGTGCGTGCGACGTGCGTGCATGCGTGCGTGCGTGCGTGCATGCGTGCGTTTGTGTGTATGTGCGTATGTGCGTGTCGCATTGTGTGCGAATTGTACAAGTTAAAGTGCCAGTTTCATTGTTGGCATTTTGTACTGCATGACTTTGGCTGACAACTGTGGAAAATTGTTATTCTGATACTGAGCATTGCTGGATACGATGGAATAGGGTACGTCTTCGCTACTGTATTTTAACATCAGTTATAAAGATGGTACTTGTATAGATATATATTGTTTAGAAAGATGCACTTTCTGTTTTAAAAAGGTTGAGAACCACTGGCCTATACGCCCATTCTGTGGGGTTAGCGCAAGTCCAAGTTTTACATTGAATTGAAATGAAAAAGTTTCTTCATCCTGCTAAACTCATACATAAATAATGTGAGATCTGTCCAAACCTCCACTCCTCTTTCTGTCTTGCGTGACACTTGTGTTACTCTTGTATATCCATCTTTATTGCTCCAGCAGAATGACTGAACTGTGGATATGGTGCACGGGTAATTTATCACAATACAAGATGACAACGTAAGTGTTGGAGAAAGAGGCTCGTTCATCATTGCTATGTTTGTCTGCGGATGATTCAATTTGAAGTTTGTCATCACGTTCAGCCAGATGGTGCATCGAGGGACAGCACACTTTGTGGTGGAGTCGACTGTTGCCATGTGTCTGGGAGTCTTTATCTCTGTGAGGGTGGGTATTGATCCATTTACAAACACAGCAGCAGCAGTATTTACCACAGATAAACAAGCCAAACTTGACATTTGCGTTTCACACAGATACTGTACAGTCAATAACATACACACATTTTAAGTGTCAACATGTTGCTTTGCGATGCGCTGTGAGCATGCAGATCTATAGGGCTAAAGTGGTTATTCTGGTTAATGCATGTTTTGTAATAATAATCACAATCTACAAAGTAACTTGTACAGCAACTAACTTTTCAATTTGCCTCTGAGATAAACAGTACTTGAGTAGAAGTAAATGTATTGAAAAAGAATCCTCAAAACTGCACTTGTACAGTACAGTAAGTACAGTACTTATTGTTGTAAGTTACTTTTGAAAGACTTTAAGACATCATTTACAAAACAATGACTGGGGCCTGAGGGTGATAATTTTTAGCTGACAGTTAAACTGTCCACTAAACTGCTTTGATTTTACTTGATTGTTATTCTCAGCTCTTTGAAGACCTGTACACTTATAAAACCATTATGCATTCTTCAAAAAAGAGTCATTAGAATAGTTAACAAGGCAGGATATCTGGAGCACACAAACATACTGTTTTTACAATCACATGCCATTAAGTTCATGGACCCTGTTAAATACAAAACCGCACTGATTATGTTTAGAGAAAGAAACAGGCTATTGCCAGGTAACCGTCAAAAGATGTTTGGTGATATAAAGGGGGGTAATAATTTGATACGAGAGCTTAATTTCATGGAACATTTTGCTGGTTCAACATTGAAAAGCATGTGCATTTCAGTTTGTGGAGTGAGCTTGGGGAATGGACTAGTATGGAGGTGGATAGCCCCATATAGAACCTCACCCGTCGCTGCATACTGTTGTGCTCCGAGATGAGGTCCTAGAAACATGGCCGCTGGAATCGTGCGACAGCCATTAGCGCCCTCTCTTGTCGAATGTCTGTTCGAATGCAGCGACGGTTGGGGCTACGTTCGACCAGAGAGGGCGCTAATGCTGCCATACCGGCTGCAACTTCCAGGCTTGTAAACATTACCGGCTGACAAAACTAGCGATTTTAAGGGGTTGTTTCATGCCGCGGTTCATGTTTTATGCACCGAGGTGAGGTTTTCACAGTCTGGGAGCTCGGAACTGCCGTTACTTTTTGGACAAAATTTCGTTTTGTGTGTTTTCCAACTGTGATGTGGAGGCTGTCGCACGATTCCAGCGGCCATGTTTCTAGGACCTCTTCTCGGAGCACAACAGTATGCAGCGACGGGTGAGGTTCTATATGGGGCTAGGAGGTGCAGTGAAGTCAAACATGAATCATTTCAAGAAGGTATATAAAAAGATCATATTTAAGAGGTATTCGGATGAGGAGGGGCTGTGTTGACCTATTGAGTCAACACAGCCCTGTTTTCTGTTTTCAGTTAGTATCAACGTGTTGTTTTTTAAATTAATTTCATTCTGATATTATTGCAGTCATTTTGTTTTTCTAATTTTAATCTAGCTTTTCTTTTCTTTGAATATGCATTGAAGATGTTTGCATTGGCAAAAGGGGGGTAGGAGCTTAAAGGACAATTCCAGGCTAAAACGCCCCCCTTAATTTGCCTTTTGTCATGATTGTTCCTACCTGGTTTGGTGGATTTCTGTTATTGATGACCCCCTTCGGAGATCTTGCGACCCCTCCTCACAGCTAAAATGCGGCTAATTCTAAAACGGCTAGTTCCATTCCTTGATTCTGATTGGCTGGTTGCTGTGGTATATGAGACTATAACCCACACCTTGAATCAGTTTATATCAAACCCAGGTGCGTTATTTATTTCCACAGTGTTCCACAGTGCACCAATTATACTTTCTTGTAGCTGCGGACTACTTTCTTGCAGAGCAGCCTTTATAGTGTATTATTAGTGAAATAGAACAGTTTTAATTGGTACATGTCTATGATTTTTCACGTTGCCATATTGTAACCGTTTTAGAAAAGCAATAAGCCACACAAGGCTTGTGGTTACCTGTATTTTACACCGGCTGAGAGGGTTGGAGACGCCTCTCAGCCGGTGTAAAATACCAGGTAACCACTCGCCTCTTGTGGCTTATTACTTCAATATACCACAGACAAAAGTGCAAATTTTGGCCCTTCCAAAGTTACTTTTTTCGTCATGAATGGTCTATTTATAGTTCCAAGAGACGCACCAATGTGCTGTTATTCCAGAAGATATTGACCCGGAAGAGAACGGAGCGTGACTCCTAGGAGGTGCTTTGAGTGAGACACCTATGTTCAAATAATTCTACAGGTCACAGGTTTCAGCGTGGTTTCTTGACATTCAGTCCTGTGCTGTTGAATGAGCATTAGCTACAGTACGTAGCTATGTAGCTAAGGCTTCAAAGAAAGGAAAAGGGAGTTAGCTGTGGTGCAGAGAGAGCCTGCCTGAGCATCCACTGAAGTGAATGAAAAGTGTCCCACCATGAGGGGATCCAGGCAGGCAATAAGAGAGTCCTTGAACAGCAGAAGGCCATTGTGCAAGTCCTCTCTGATGTAAAAAAAAAAATAATAATAAAAAACTAGCTGTCACCTCATCAATACGTATGGCGGCACATCGATGTCCTTGAGGCCATCAGCGAGTTACTTAGCCCTCTGGCTGAATTTAAAGATGCACTTTCTGTTTACAAAGTCTGTTAGTGTTTCTTTTATGAAACCATTGCTCCATCTGTTCAACACATCACAGTCTTGGCAGTGGTGGAGGAAGACACAGACCTCACCAGATCAATCAAGATAAAGGACCCTGGCTGACATACAGTACATAGTAAATGACAAGTACATTGACCCGCATGCACCCAATAACTGCTTGATATGGCCTGGTTCACATTGAACTATGTCAGTGTGGTCAACAAGGGGTTGGTCTGAGCCAGACTGACATCAGAGATGGAGAAGTTGACATGATACGTAAAGCTGGTTGCACTGCTGCGTTTTTTCTTTGCGAAATGCGTTTTTCAGGGCAAGGAGAGAGAGCGATAGAGAGAACAAGGGACCCAGTGGTCCGAAAATAAATACGAAACGGATGGCAGTGTGCAAACGTGATTGACATAACGTGAGGTTGATTACTTTATTTACGTGCTCTGAAATTTACTCCTATCTTCAGCCGGGGAAAAAAAACGCAGCAGTGTGCAACGACCTTTAGGCTACTTAATAGAGAATGAAGAATAGAGGAAATGAAGTGACATGATGTGTTGTGCTGTATTGTACTGTAATAAATGTAATTTAGTTAGATTAAACACAATTATTATTAACCATGTCTTTTTATGTAGAGGGACACCCAAGAGTCTTTGTGTCCACCGACACAGCAGTAGAACATCAGAACTAGAGCCAGATAATAGCCTCTGAGCCTCTGATATTATTACTATTGTACCTACTACTATCCTGGACAGTGAGGAAGAGCCTTTGGGCTGGTAGAGATAACTTACTACAGAAGATGTTTCCACAGTTCTCCCACCTGACAAGGAAACATCTTGCATTCCAGCTACCAGTGCCCCATCTGAGATGGTGTTCTTCAGCATGAGTGGAAATGTTGTAACCTGTCACCATGCAGCGATCTATAGCCAGACCTTGTCAACAGCCTGGTATTCCTGGGCTAATAACTTTAAAAAGGGCACCATGTAGCCTAAGTTTGTTTAGTTAATTGTACCGGTATGTTAAGGATGATTGGGTTTATTTTCCGTTGTTGCTTGACCTTGGGGGTGGGCCAGTAAGTCTCAGACTGATTTCCATTGAAGTGACAGCCTATAATGGTAGATGTCACCGTACAAATGTAGTGGTCCAGGTGAATAAGGCTTACATGGTTCCGTTTATTCTGTTCAGTTATTTTTAAAACAGATATTTTTGAATTACAAATTACATGAAAATCACATGTCCCTTATTGGTTCAATCTTTCAATACAGGATGAAACATTCTTATAGAAGGGAACCCATACCTCAATCAAAGTGAGACCAGGAGGGTGAGCAGAATCACTTATAAAGCTCCCAGATTCAAGAGTTTTCTTAGATGTTTTGACGTACTGTACATGCATTGGCTGTGGGGGAAACCTGTTACCTTTCATCAACATCATCCATTTAGCATTGTTTCGGTGCAAATTCACTGAGATTATCTCAGTATTAACAATCAGTCAGTACCCACATTAACATTTCTGTCTTTGCAGCATTCAAATTGACTGAATAAATCCGAAGATGATTCCTGTCCCCAAACACTTTCCTGGCCCTTGCCTTGTATTGTCAAGGGCCAATCAGTATCCGAAATGTGTCGCAGTTCAAAGTGATTGCTTGTTTCTGAAATGGTAAGTCTCTTACTTGAGTGCAGGTTGACCAGATAAGATGGTCTGTAACTGAAAACCACAGCTGAAAGAATGTGGAGGAAGAGGGTTCTTTCCTCCACTCTTAAATGATTCATAGAGCTCTTGACATTAAAATTGACAGAGGTGATATTATTTTATACATAGACAACAATGTCTCACACGTCAAACACTGACGATTTATTTATTCATGCAGGCGGTTAAGACGTATTTAATATGCCAAGGTGAATGACACATTTTCAGAAGTTAAGTGCATGGTGGACAAATAATTACTGTGTCAGGAAGGGGAGAGAATAGAGTGGGAAGACATGTGACAGGTTCTTAGTAAATAGTTTTCAACATATTAACACGATGACTGCCAAGGGCCACAAGAGGCCGCTAAAGTGCCAGACATTCCCTCGTAGGCCTACAACATTCGGGTACCCACGCAGAAGTGGATTGGGATGGGGCACGGTGGCACAGTGGTTAGCGATTCGCCTCACAGCTAGAAGGACCTGGGTTCGATTCCCGCCGGGGGACGCTGTGGGTGCTGAGGGCGTGTTTCTCCCTCCGCGTCATCAGCGCCCACACCCTAGGTGGGGTTGGCGATAGGGCCTTTCTGTGTGGAGTTAGCATGTTCTCCCTGTGACTCCTAGGGTTGATACCCTCACAAAAACATGCAGTAATCCTGGTCTCAATAATGCCTCCCTCTGGCCAGCCGGGGCGCTTGATGGAGGGGAAAGGAACTGGTTGGAATAACGTGTTCCTTCCACGCGCTACGTCCTTCCTGGGGAAATCCCCCCTCTCAGGTGAAAAGAAACAACTTGGACTACTCATGCATTGAAGGAAGCATGAGGTCAGTCCGTTGTCTCCCCAGGTGCGGCAGAGGGAGAGCAGAGCCCAGGATTACATAGGCAATTTGCACTGGGTGAAAATGGGTTGCAAAAATCGTGGGATAAAAATTATAGAAAAAAAAAAAAGAGGTGTATTGCGATTTCACTGTGAACAGTGTTATGATTTCACTGTGAACAGTGTTATGAACATGAACCGGATGAAGAGAGCTAACAGTTAGCTATAGGCTTTTTTTTATTTTTAGAAGCCCGATTTGAGGCTATTTAGCCGCAAAAAAAACTTTTTCGCTACCATAGGAACACAGTTCAGAGAAAAGGGTCTCTAAAGATGTGAGAATGTATTGGATTAGGCGGCGCGATGCGCCGGCGTTACACGATTACGGGCCGGTGGAAAGAGCTCGCAGTTTTCGGCCTGGATGAAAATTTAGACGGGGGCTTCGTTGAGGCCTCCGATTATTTAATTCATTTTATTAAAGAAACCGGAATTGTTCGGTTTCGGCACCTCGGATACTTCGCGCAAAAATAGAGGTTTTTTTGGTGCCTTACTACACTTGTCAGCCATTATAAAATACAAGGTAAACTGTGACAAATGCTGCATTTTTATATAGCGCCTTTATCCAAGAGATCACACACATTCATACACCGATGGCAGAGGAAACCATGCAAGGCACCAACCTGCTCATCGGGAGTAATTAGGTGTTCAGTGTCTTGCTCAAGTACATTTCGACAGTAAAGATCGTTGCACATTGCTGCGTTTTTCGGGCAGAATATCGGGGTGAATTTCGGAGCAAGTAAATTTCGGAGCAAGTAAATAAAAAAAATCAACATCACGTTATGTCAATCACGTTTGCACACTGCCGCCCGTTTCGTATTTATTTTCGGACCAGGGTTGATTTTTTCCAATTTTCGCTACTGTCACCATTGGGTCCTTTGCTCTCTCTCTCTCCTCTCTCTCTTCTTGGCCTGAAAAATGCTTTAAAGGATTTCGGATTTCCAAAACGCAACGAGAAAACGCAGTACCCCCTGAGGCACTGTCGCCCCTGTGACCTCTAGTAGCTTTTTGCTTTATTCCACAGCTTCCTTGGGTGAGGATGGCTGCAACCAAAACGTACAAAGCTCTGGGTATGCCACCCGGCCTGGCAGATGTGTGCCATAGACTTTGTCCACCCATAGGTTTGGCCACCCACATGTCAGTATTTTTGACATTGAGCTAAAGGTTGGTACTTCTGATGAAGAATTACATCATATAACATCTCATCATTTCATCATCTCACTAACATGAGACAAGGGTTCTGGCTACCTCATCTTAAATTAACTAATATGGCATAATGGTGTCTCAAATGAAGAGGGGTGACCTTTGCAGGGCTGAAATTTACAAAACCTTTCCTGGGAAAAGTATCATTTTCGAAAGCCTATGCCATCCAATTTTCTCCATCCAGTTCTACCTATACAGCTACTTAAAATATTAGTAGTCAGCTCTCACACTCCAGCTCCGCAATGATAACTTTTTGCTGCTTTTTGTATACAGTAGGAGGGGACAGAAGGGCACTTTATGGAAATGCTGTTTCTAGTTCGCTTTTTTTTTTGGAGTCTATATTCTTTCTTACTGGATTGTTTTGGAATAATTGATATCCAGGGATATATGCTTACAGTAGCTACAGTATGTGTTGCTTTTTATAGTTGTTGTCTATTTGAATAATTGATCAGTTTCACCATATAAATACTATAAATACACTCGGGTAATGACATCTCTATTCACTTTGTTCCTGTGAGTTAGGTGTCACAGTGTACTTACTGTAAGTGGTGTCAGCATCTGTTTAAGTTTAAGTTTAAGTTTATTTGATCATCACTGCATAAATAAAACATACAACAACACAATCATATTTGAACAAAAAGCATTGGTTACACTGTTAACCCATTTAGTGCTCCAGACATGAACGGGTTAAAATGTCCAGCCTGCCTCTCGCAGGCTCCATCCGCTGCCATTCTCTTATTTTGAAGGCCAGAAGTCCATTGCGTAAACATTTCCGGTTTGACGTCATGACGTCATTCAACGGAAGCGATCGTCACTCCATGCCGTTGCTGTAATGGCCGATCGTTGCCTTTGTTATTACGTTATTGTAGCGTTCACAGTAACTCTAAATACTTGAGTATTTTTCACGAGTATACTCGGGATCAGCGTTAAATGAGGTTAAGATGATCAAAAGGAATAGGCTGAAGCTTAAAGCTTGTAGAAGCCTATCCTATGCACATACCCATGGTTTCAAAAGATTCAAGCAGCAAAATATAACAAAGAAAAAAAGCACAAAGAGAAGAAAAACTAAAACAAAGAAGAAATGACAAAAAGCTTACCAAAACAAGGATATAGCCTACCAGTATCCAAAAATGATGCTAAACTACATATTTTTCCAACCATGTAGTTTTATAGTTAGGGTAATAAATAATAAATATTATTTTCTTTATCATTATTATTATCATCATTTGTAAAATGGTCCTCCTCAAAACCACAACCCATACCACCTGTCAATATAATGAGTACAGTAAGATGCTCTCCAGACTGGTCTATAATCCCACCAGAACATTTTCTATTGTTTACTATCTCAGGAAATCAAAATATTCCTGTTTGCCCAATGAAATGGCTACATTTGACCGTTGTTTTTGTGTTTAAGATAGCCATCTAATATTCAATTCCCTCCAAACACTCATGCACGCATGCACACATTCGCATGCACGGCACTCGCATGTTTTTTCCAGTCTTCCAACCAAATACAAACCATACTTAAAGGATGACTTCACCACTTTTCGACTTATCTTCATATAATTGGTCCTCACTATATAATAATAGAGCAAAACAAAAATCTACTCAGTTTGTGCCTCATAGGAGAGCTCTGGGGAGTTCAGAAAACCGTCTGCCAGTGACTTCATTTGGAAGATTATTTTAAAAACGCAATATATTTTTTAAAATATTTAGATTTGTATTATTGCAGGAACAATGGCTTTATTTCATTATAACATTGTAACTTTTCAGGAATAGAAAGCCTACAGTTTCTATTTGCTTGGATTCCCCATCGATGAAGTCACTGGTAGACAGATTTCTGAACTGCCCACAGCCCTATGAGACATTTTCTTCTTTTATTTTTAATTTTTTTTGTATTTTACACTAGGAGCTCGGCCGGGCACTTCATACCTTTCTACAACAGTTTCAGTGTCCAGTCTCTCCAAGGGTTAACATTGCTTTGTATACCCGGTATAAATTACGAACCTGTGTGTCGTTTAAAAGGTGTTTATGGTACATACTGTAGAACCTTTTCTTCTTTTATAGAGGTGGCGTTGTCGGACTTCTTAAATTAATTTGGGCAAGCTAATGGTAATGTTAATTAATACGCTTCACACACAAGAAGTGTAACCGTTATTATTTATTGGCAAACCCAGTAATTGCATTGTTTAAGGTGTTGACAAGAAGGCCAGTTTTAATACTGGCAGTTAATGTGAGTCGGGCCACCCTTACATATACATTATGTATGGTATCCAAGATTGACGTCAGACCATCTCAGCAAAGTGCACAGCTCAACGAATTCGTTTCTTGCAAAGGGTTGCCCCGCTGATCAATATTAAATCTCGAAAGACACTAGGAGGTGCTCTTATTGGGCCCCTCATTGATTACGGAATCCTTGTCTGGTATCGCGACGCCCCAGCTGCCTTAAAGTTAAAGCTCCAAACAGCCCAGAACAAACTAATTAGGGTTGTGCTTGGTCTTCCACCTCAGACCCACCTTACCGATCATCACCACGAAAGCGTGGGGTGGCTCAAAGTAGCTGACAGAGTACAGCATCTTGCAATGGGCCTGGTGTACACGATTCACTACACCTCCAAGATACCCATGTACCTGGCAAACTACTTCTTAAAGGTCAAGGATGTTCACGATCACAACACCAGAGGCAGCTCCACTAATCATCATCAACGTAGATTTAACACTAAACAAGGCTCTAACTCGTTCTCCTGCTATACCATCAACATGTGGAACGCCCTTCCACAAGCCTTAAAGGAGAGCAAATCCCTAGCCTCCTTCAAAATTGGTATGAAAAGTCATCTTCAGACAGCTGCTACCCGTGACTTGTAAATAGACTAAGCCCCCATGCTCCCCCCCCCCCTTTTTCTTTTTTTTCTGCCTTTGTATTTGATATTATGCTTTTGAAACTGATATTATCCTAGATAAAGTACTATGTTCTATCCGTCTGTCTTTCAATGTTATATGAGATACTTAAAGTGTGGTTCCTGTGGAAATAAGCCTCGGCTTTCTAGGATCTCCTTTTAGTTGACCTTGTACCAGTGATTTGTACTGTCATGAAACTGTACTTTTTTCTATTGCAAACTTCTAATAAATTCTTCAATCAATCAATCAACCAGTTGTAGCTATGGGTGGTTTTACTTTTCACGTGAAAAAACAACACATTAATCATATATAATATTTTTCCATACTTTAAAATGGGTGTGGAGGTGGACTAAAATATCTGGAAATACATTAGCTCTGTTTTTGTTTTTGTGTGTGTCTAAGCCTGCATTCATTAGGATGATATGGGAGCAAGGTGATGTTAGATTTGAAACATAGGGACTCCTTAAACTACTCTCAACAAAAAACAACACCTTTTGAAGCTATTGTTTCACATAAGCCCCCACTCACTTGCAGGGGCGGTTTTTATAAACTGGGGGCTCCCCACAAAGGTAGTAAAAGAGGCCCCCCCCCCCCCATGAGCGCGCGTGAAAAATAGATATGCGTGAAAAAAACAGTATGCGTGCGTGCGAAGTGCAGGAATTAAAAATGCCACCCTCCAACTCAATACCTATTCTGAAAAAGTGATGATTTAGCATGACAAGACGATGAACTTGACAAGACAATGAAGAGCAGAGGCAGAGGAAGCCTATTTGTTGTCATTATGGTTGGTTTTAAATACCTAACCACAATCATTTTGGATCTATTTGATTAATTTAAGAAGAGTACAGTAAGGTAGCCTATATAGAGTAGGCCTATATGTATATTTTTATACAGGACATATTTGATGCAGGACAATAATTATTTTAATAACAATAAGGGAATATCAGTGAATAATAATACTTTAAAATTATATTTTAATTATTAATTATTTTATTTAATTATTATTTTTCAAAATTTTGATAAAATTAAAGCTGCAAGCAGCAATGACCGGGCCCTCGCAGCTCACAAGGGGCAACAGCCAATCAGAAGAGGGGACAGGACTAAGTTAAACCAATTAAGGTGAAGGACTCTTGATGAAGTCATATGACACCAGCCACAAGTCTGTACGACAAACGGTTCATGAGATATAGAGGCACTTCCTGTTTGGCGAAGGGCACTTCCTGTTTGGCGAAGGAAGCACCAATTAAGGTTAAGGACTCTTAATCAAGTCATATGACACCAGCCCCGAGTCTGTAAGACAAACGGTTCATGAGATATAGAGGCACTTCCTGTTTGGTGAAGGGCACTTCCTGTTTGGCGAAGGAAGTTTGATCTCTGTGTGAAACCTATTGACTCCAGTGAGCAGTTGGTCAATTCTTTAAACAATCATAACTTTTGACAGGAATGGGCTAGAGACTTACTTTTTTTTCCTAAATGCTCAGAATAATGAGCCCAACAGGGGGCCCCCTCTGCCTTGGGGCTCTACGCAGTTGCGTAGTCTGCGTAGAGCAAATGCCCGCCCCTGCTCACTTGCCTAATCCCAATTTGCGGTGGCAGTTCCCCAACAGCGCTCTAACAAGCACGCCGGAATATTAAATGTATCTCTGCTTGTTGTTTCTGATTAGCTGCCACTGAGCTCTGACTCTAATCCTCGTAAGCCTAGCTTCATAGCAGTGCACATTCTGCCCTGGTCTACTGATAGAAGACATTGGGAGGATGCGGCTGCTGAATACATTGGGAGGATGCGGCAGCTCTAACTAGATCCACTAATACACTCCATATTGTCGTTGTCGGGTGGAAATCTTGTATGTCCAAAACCGTTCGTTTTGTATTTATCATTTTAAAAATTATCTAAACTAGTGAAAACATATGATCTACAAGCACACAACGCCGTTGTATGCTTGTAGATCTGCTGTTTTCACTACTTTTGTGCAACGTCCTTGTATGATGAAGCAGGGCTTTACTGTGCGAAAGAACGTACACATTTGAAACTTGGAGATACGAGTTTTCCACCCGTCATCGACGATATACAGAGCTGATCACATACACATGCACGCACACAGCCACACACCCTTGTCAGATTTATGCTCGAAGTGAGATGAGAGACAGTCAACAGACTAATATACCACAAGTTTGCTCATCCTAGAGCATCTGAAGGGAGTAGCTGCAAAGAACCGGCTCTCTTAAGCTGCTTGTCTAATCCACGACACAAACCACTGCGACGGTGGCGGCAGAAAGTGTGGTTTGATGATTACCGATACTGTGTTGTTACTGGAGTTCAAGGGGTTCAAGCTGCGGTCTATAGTTGCTCTCAGTCAAAGGGATAGAAGTCACAAGGGTAGAGGTGATAGAGGTCTCAAAGTTAGACCGATCAGAGAGATGGTCTTGTGCCTCTCCAAGGTCCCATGTTCAGTCATACAGAATGTGATTGAAAGGGCGGATTCTAAAGAAGCAATTCCATTATCAATTGATTTCTACTATAACATGCAATGTATTGTTGTTGTCGGGTGGAAACCTTGTATGTCCAAAACCGTTTGTTTTGTATTTATCTTTTTTTTTTCTTTTTTTTTTACTAAATTTTTATCCCAAGATTTTGTAACCCCTTTTTCACCCATCTAATGTAATCCTGGGCACTACACTCCCTCTGCCAACCTGGGGAGACAACGGATTGAACTCATGCTTTATATGCATGACGAGTCATGCCATGACAAGTTGCTTCTTTTCACATGTAATTCCAACCAGTTCCTTTCCGCTCCATCAGGCACCCCACCTGGCAAGGGGGAGGCCCTTTCGCCAACCCCACCTAGGGTGTGGGCACTGATGGCGCGGAGGAGAGAACACACCCCCAACGCCCACAGCGTCTCCGGCGGGAATCGAACCCAGGACCTTATTTATCATTATTTATCATTTTAAAAATGATTTAAACTAGTGAAAATAGCTGATCTACAAGCACACAACGCCTCGCAACGCGAGGTGTTGTGTGCTTGTAGATCTGCTATTTTCACTAGTTTTGTGCTACATTCTTGTACAGTATGATCCAGCAGGGCCTTACTTTACGAAAAAAAAGAAGAAAAAAAAGCGAGCGATCAGATGGTGATATCGCTTGAGAAACTGTCCTAATGATATGTAGACCATAGATTGCACGTGTGGTCTATGCGTGCGGCCCAACTGATTACCCATTATCAGAGTACCTGTTGTAACCGTCTGTCTGTCTGTGTCCCTTTATGCCTACCAGTGTTGGGAATAACGTGTTACAAAGTAATTACTTTTCTCAGTACCAGGTAAACAAGCGCTGCAGCAGCCAGCCGCTGGTGAGCGGAAAAACATCATATCCTATGATGCAACTCGGCCGCCATCAGGAAGCGTGTAATCTCCATAGGCTCCTATTCATTGCTGCTAAAAAGAAACAGCTTTATCTCGGAATCTACTTCCAAAAACGTTTCGATCGCAGAGAACTGCTTTTTTATTTAAGTACTTACTTAAGTATTTATTTAAGTACTGTACAGTTTTGAGGTATTTGTACTTCACTTGAGTATTAGTACTTTTACTCCACTCCACTACATCTCAGAGTCAAATATTGTACTTTTACCCCACTTTAATTATTTGAAAACTTTAGTTACTTACTTTGCAGATATAAATGATTATATTATAAAACATACATTATCCACTTTAGCCCTATTTTATACCTAGGCCATTTGAAAATAGCCGATCTACAAGCTCACAACGTGTTGTGTTGTGATATTTTGTGATCTTTTACTTGTAACAAAGTATTTCTACATTTTGGTATTGATACTTTTTCTTAAAGTGGGCGTGACGCGGCCAACACAGCTAATTAAGGCTATCAAATTAGCATAATTGTTTGATGATGTCATGTACCCCCATGTTAAATTACCCAATCAAATTAATTTATTGTAGTTATTGTACTGAAAGTAGCACTTTCTGTACAGTAACTGAAATAAATTAATTTGATGGGGTAATATGGCGGGAGGGGGCAGAGTTGAGCGCTGAGCATTATCTTGTGAAACTACCCTACAGAACTCTGCGAGGAGGAGAAAATGCGACTTCATAAAACGAATTTTAAAACCAGCAGTTCTAGGGGTAACACTTTATAAAATCTGCTATAGAATCGCTAAAAAACACAAAAAAAGTGCAAGTCTTCTACCAAAAAGGTGTAAAAGATTAGTAACAAGGGTCCAAGACCGTCCAACGCTTCTCCTCCCCGGCTCTGAGACGTAGAAGCACCGGAGCACCGGAGCCTCTGTGCTGCAGAGGAAGAAAGCAACGTCACTGCGTTGATGTCCACTCTGTGTGTGTGTGTGTGTGTGTGTGTGTGTGTGTGTGTGTGTGTGTGTGTGTGTGTGTGTGTGTGTGTGTGTGTGTGTGTGTGTGTGTGTGCGTGCGCGCGCGTGTACACACAGACGTGTGGTGGGGTGCTACAAACTAACAACAACATGTCCCGTTGTGCGCGGCACCGCACGACGGACAAAGTATACATTCACTAGTATTTCAAGGGTTTTCCCATTGGATGACGTCACCTTGTGTTTTTTCAAGGGTTTTCCCATTCGATGACATGAGCGCAGACACACAGACAGCCAGACAGCCAGACAGCCAGACAGCCAGACAGCTATAGATAGATGGATTCTGGGTCAGGCATGACCAAATATGGAGTCTAGGCCCGTCTATGACATGTTTTACAGCAGGGAGGAGATGGCTTGCTTTGGCCTACTGTGATGGGGGAAAGAAGAAAAAGAAAGGGGGAATAATGATTTGACAGGCATCAGTCATGTCTAGACATATTGGGTTTAGGAGGCATGTCCATCCTATACTCCCTCAGGTCGTCGGTTAAATTATAATAATAATTCATTTATAGTATTTTCTTTTTTTACCATATTTTACCTCTGGCCATATTTTATTTGGCCTACTGTGACGGGGGGGGGGGGGGGGGGAGAAAGAAAGGGGAAACAATGATTTGACAGGCATCAATCATGTCCAGACATATTGTGTTTAGGAGGCATGTCCATCCTCATTCAATCTATCTGGACCATTAGTGAACAAACCTTCATGGAGACACTAATATGTTTACAGGCTATTACACTGCTGCTGGGCTAAATGTGATATCATCTGCTGGTGTGTGTGTGTGTGTGTGTGTGTGTGTGTGTGTGTGTGTGTGTGTGTGTGTGTGTGTGTGTGTGTGTGTGTGTGTGTGTGTGTGTGTGTGTGTGTACGCGTAATCGCGAGTGTCTGTGTGGAATTAAATTATGCAATTTACCCTAAAACCTCGGCTGTCAATATCCAACCCATGTTAAGAATGAAGGTCATGTCCGCATGCAGATGAGCGTTATGAAATGTGAACACCAGCCATTCATTTTGGGAGGACGGAGTTGGAGGAAAAAAATACATATTTGCATTTCCCTGTTGCCTATAATTATCAGAATGCTATGTGGACACATTTTACGCCACAACAGCCTGTTGATAAATAAACTGTGAGTGTCTCTATACATACTGGTCCCCCCAAATGCACACACACACGCACGCACGCACGCACGCACACGCACACACACACTATACACTGACTATTTTTTACTATGTGATTGTAATGTGCAATTTATTTACTTCTTAGTTCTTACAAATGAACAATTTATTTTTTCACAGCTATGCTTGTTTATTAGTCCAACTGTAATTGTGGAGACAGATCATTTTCAAAAATCTCATCAGCCAATGCATTTTCTTAAATGCATTTATGGGAACTTTGCCATTCCAATTTGTCACCCAAAATACAAAGTCTATCTTTTTTTCTTTCTTAAAAAAAAGGAAAAAAATCGTTTTAATTTTTATTCATGACACGTTTTTGAGATATGGCAATTACATACTTTCACGGTCACATTAAGTCATAATTCCCTTAAACGGCGGACCCGGTGAATAATGAATGGCTTCTCCTTGGTTTTTATGTACTAAACAACTCACACTGCCTATGAATTTATTGTGCAATAAAAGTTATGGCCAATCTCGCTGTTTTCCTTGATGGCATAAAATAGGTCACTCCAGGGTGACTTGAGGAAGATCTAAAAATAAAACGTGTTTGTTATCGAGGTGTATGCATAATTAATGACAGGCAATTATACATACTGTGACAGCCAGAGTTATCTCTGTCATGCCACTCACCACTATGTCTGTCTGTCTGTCTGTCTGTCTGTCTGTCTGTCTGTCTGTCTGTCTGTCTGTCTTTCTGTCTGTCTGTCTATATCTGTGTGCATGCGTGTGTGCGTGTGTGTGTGCATTTCTGCATTCTGACCACAAAAAGCGTTTAGTTTCTCAATAATAACATTCAATATTCAATAACTCTTTGTATTTGTCAAGGTAAAACCTGAGCTTGTGTGAATGCAATCACATCACAGCATGTAACACAATTCCACATTGCAGGGCAAGGACGTCACACAGAGCTGAGACAAAGAGGCCAAAAGCGCTTTGATTGCCTTGTTGTTGGAATGTGTAGGCCTAATGCAAATACACTTGCCTAGTTGCCTGGCCTTGCTAGGCTTGGGAGAGAGAGATAGTGTGTATGTCAGGGTTCCCCAATAGGCGGCCCGCGGCCCCGGGGGGCTACTGTCTGGCCCACACCAACCCCAGTAATAATGGTGGTATAAGAGCAGCAACAACACTAGTATATCGTCGAAATTTCGTATCTCCAAATTTGTACGTTCTTTCGCAAATCATACAAGGCCGTCGCACAAAAGTAGTGAAAACAGCAGATCTACAAGCACACAACGCCTCGCACCGCGAGGCGTTGTGTGCTTGTATATCGTCTGTTTTCACTAGTTTAAATCATTTTTAATATGATAAATTCAAAACGAATGGTTTTGGACATACAAGGTTTTCACCTGACAACGACGAAAACTGTCGCTGGAGTAGTGGGAACACCACCGCCGCCCCCTGCAATGTTGTGGCCCTTGGCTTGGTACCCTAGACATAATTCGGCCCTTGGGGAAAACTAATTGGGGAACCCTGGTGTATGTGGATAAAGGTCATGGCTTTATTTATTTATTTTAGAATGTTTTACTTTTCCTCTTTCTTCTTGTATTAGACAAAGACTAGGGAAGCTGCTCAAGGCACCAAGGACAAAGTGTCTGGCAGGATTCTCTCCCAGCAGGGAAGCACATGATTCCAGACACAGGGGTCCTTAATCACTAACTCAACGTTCTCGCCATATAAGGCTGGAGTCATCTTTTTTGCCATCTTTCCCCCTCCCTCCAACCCAGGGGTCTTCAACGTTTTCAGGCCAAGGACCCCTTATTTGAGAGAGAGATGAAGCAGGGACCCCCACAACCTTTTCATAGATCCCATAGAGTTTAATTGTTTGACTGCACAATCGTCAGTGTATTTTGGATTCATGTAAATTGGTGTTTCAGATATTCAACCACTTGAGCCGTCATTACTTAATAAACTAGACCTTTCACTCTGTACTTAGTCTGCTCTTTTTCCCCTCTACACCAAACCTCTTTGCAGAAAATAGCAGATCTCAGAATATGAACACTAGGTTTCAAGTGTTTAATATATAAAAAAGAATATAAAAAGTTTCTATCGCACAAAGATTTGGAGGACCCCCTGTAGTTACTTTGAGGAACCCCTAGGGGTCCCGGGCCCTCTGTTGAAGACCCCTGCTCCAACCTATTGTTTATCATGTTGACCAGCCCATGATGTATCCTGTCGCATATGTTCTTCAATAAACTAAAGTGCATCTGTCAGAAGAAATAGCCGTTTGTCAGCAGGAGCTGTCCCTTTTCCATTTGTGTGCCACATAATGCTTTCTATGTGGACAGCTCCGAGGGAGAGGCTGCCAGTATATGTAAAGCAGAGCGAGTCCCCGCTATTCTGAATTTATGAATTTGAAAAGTGACACTCTGGGTCAAGTCAATCGTGTTAATTATGAAAACACCCAGAGAGATGAGTGGTGCCGCAGTCTGCTGTATGCGGGTCACCCACCAGCTGTAGGATGTTCAAACACAAACTATACAAACTGTGGCGAGGGGACTAATTATTATTATTATTATTGTATGTATCGTATGGTCGCGCTATGTACATGAATGTTATGTTTATGTTTTTATTTATTTTGATATGGACATCACAATCACATTGGACGAACCAGATGCATTGATATAAGTGATTTTAGCACAAGTGCTAATTCTCATCACCTGTCCCACAGGAGGCTTCTATTTTACAATAATCAAATCTAACACCCAGTCAAGTACAGTAAACATTAATTCTAGTCTAAAAACCCAATCAAGTACAAAAAACAATAATACTAGTCCTAAAACCCAGTCAAGTACAAAACAATTATAACCAATTACTATTAAGAACTAACCAATCCACAATCTGACCCATCATTATGTAGGACATACAACATCATAAGTAGCCATAATCAATACACACAGCAGGTAAGGAACAGAAAACTATTCATGTGAGCACAGTTTGATTTGATTTTCAACCACAACTTGAGTCCTCTGTAAAAGACATTACCATCCGTCTCTAGTTTTAAGGACTGTTGGCAAATAATATAAGCCAGAAGATACAGAATATAGTCCCATGTTTTTGCTGTGAGTGGCGGAAGCGTACCTATGTTCCCTCAGCCCTAGGCTACAGTACAGTATGTTCCCACAAAACCTAACCCCAACCCTGACCATACAGTAAGTGTAAATACTAACCCTTTACACCTCAACCCCCGCCCCAATCCTAAACTGAGTGAAGATATGGCTGGGGGAATGTGGACACAACCTTGATAGTGCATCTACAGTATAAAATTTCATTGTCTAACATACAAGCATCCAGTAAAGCAGATTAAGTTTTGTAATGAATCTGGGCCATTTTACCCATCATGGATTAATTAAACGTCCCAGCCTCTGTGTAATTGGATTAATTAGAAAATGCATCACAATCAATTATTCTATGGCAAGAGCAAGGGACACAGATATACAGTAGCTTAATTTTAGTATGTCTGACGTTTATGTCAAAGTGCCAAATGCAGAAAGCTAACAACCTAAACTTTTATAATGAATGATGATCTTCTTTTGCAAGTTTGACAGGTGGTGTTTTTGTAAATGCTTTTGTGTTTTGACACAATATGCATCTCTAATTATTTGTACATGCTACCAGACAGGTGTGATGGAACACAAGTCATTGATTTAATTATAGAAATGCCTGTTAATGAAAACCCAATAGACTTACTTATTGACAATATTCTCCCATCATCCCGGCATCATCAGCATCCGTATCCCTTTGCAAGGTTAACGGAAAGAGACCCAATACATGAGCCCAAGGCCTCTAGCTGGAAAATCAACACTGTAACATCTTTAATGACAGGAATTCATCAAGGTAGTCGTTGAATGTATTGGATGGGACTGTAGAAAAAACATTGCATCTGCTGATCATGGGACAGTCTATCACTAAACACAATTGGCTGATCTGGCCACTTTTAGAAATTAAAACTGTCATGCCTAAGTGAGATTGATGCATCTCTAGATATTCATGTTAATTGTCCACATTTTGGAGTTCTTTGGTTCATCACCAATGTTCCCCTCACGTTATTCATCGCTCTAATCATATTTCAAACTGGGGACCCCCCCCACCCTGACAAGCTCTTGGAATTGTAGGAGTTGGCATTACATTCGTTTGAGTCCATCTGTTTCCATTGTGAAAAATAGCAGATT